>NC_091015.1:118769003-119369003 GCF_041296385.1 Aphelocoma coerulescens | reverse complement strand
TAGCCAATGCTCTGTGGGGTTGGCTGGAAAGGTGGAATAAGGCAAAATGGCAGCGCAGAGGAAAACCAATCTGGGCTGCTGAGGAGTGGAAAGACATTGCCGCTCGAGTAGAGAAGCTATCTGTGAAGGCCCGTCATGTAGATGCTCACATTCCCAAGAGCCGGGCTAATGAAGAACATTGTAATAACAAGCAGGTAGATCAGGCTGCGAAAATAGAGGTGTCCCAGATAGACCTGGATTGGCAACATAAAGGAGAGTTGTTCCTAGCTCGATGGGCCCATGATGCCTCAGGCCATCAGGGCAGAGACGCCACCTATAAGTGGGCACGAGACCGAGGGGTGGATCTAACCATGGACAGTATCTCCCAGGTGATCCATGACTGTGAGACATGCGCTGCGATCAAGCAGGCCAAGCGGGTGAAGCCCCTGTGGTATGGTGGGCGGTGGTCCAAATACAAGTATGGGGAGGCCTGGCAGGTTGATTACATCACACTGCCTCAAACCCGCCAAGGCAAGCGCCATGTGCTCACAATGGTAGAAGCCACCACAGGATGGCTGGAGACCTACCCCGTGCCTCACGCTACTGCCCGGAACACCATCCTGGGCCTCGAAAAGCAAGTCCTTTGGAGGCATGGCACCCCTGAGAGGATTGAATCTGACAATGGGACTCACTTCAAGAACAGCCTTATAAACACCTGGGCTAGAGAACATGGCATTGAGTGGGTGTACCACATCCCTTACCACGCACCAGCAGCTGGGAAGGTTGAGCGGTGTAATGGACTGCTTAAAACCACCTTGAAGGCACTGGGTGGGGGGAGTTTCAAAAACTGGGAGGTGCATTTAGCAAAAGCCACCTGGTTAGTTAACACCCGAGGCTCCACCAGCCGAGCAGGCCCTGCCCAATCCGAACCCCTACAAACAACAGATGGGGATAAGGTTCCAGTGGTGCACATGAGAGGTATGCTTGGAAAAACTGTTTGGGTAAAGTCTGCCTTGAGCAAAGACAAACCCATCCGTGGGGTTGTTTTTGCTCAGGGACCAGGTTGTACCTGGTGGGTGATGCAAAGGGATGGAGAGACCCGATGCATACCGGAAGGGGACCTTGTTTTAGGGTGAACTACCCATGGCTCTGTACTTGTATCAGTATCAGCATGTACATATGTATATAATTTAGGTGATGCTTGTATTTATATGGTTAAAAAGTTAAGTTTCATGTAACATGTTAGTATGGAAAAAAATTCGGGGTGGATAATGTTGGAGTTTTAGTTTAGTCCTAGTTTTTTTTCTGTTAAAGGAATTTTTTCCCATAGCATGTTGCTAGGAGATAAATAGCCATACTTAAGAAAGACAAAAGGGCCCGGCCAGGCTTTTGTTCTCACCTGGCGGGCAGTTCAGTTCGCTCTCAGCATCTGGAGGGAGAAGGTGCAGAGAGAGGAGCTGCTGGTTCCCGTTTTCGGCGTCTTTCCTTTCTGCTGGAAACAACACCGGGAATCCCAAAGCTGCTTTCCCTGCCCTGCTGGAGCGTGGGCTGCGGCCGCCCTACTCCGCTGCTGTTTCGAGCCTTCGCTACGCTGTAGCCGTGCTCACCCTGCCTGCCTGGAGCCCCGGGGGGTTCCCCTTTTGGATACATCTCGTCTGCCACCCGGGATTTGTGTTTGTGCCTGCCGCTCCAGCCTACCAGTCCAGCCTGCTGTTTCCGAGAACCCGGGACCAGCTGCCCACCGGTTTGTGAAGCTCCTTTGTTCCATCCTTCCCCGGGATCCCAGGGCATCAGAGCAGCCGCGTGCTCCCCGAGCTCGCTCCGGAGCGCCCCCTGCAGCCGCGGGGGAACCATCGCACCTGCCCTGCTCACCGGGAGCCGCCAGCGATCCCTGCCGGCTGCGAGCGGAACTGCACCCGAGGGGAAATAGCCTGACAGCCGAGAAGGCTGGGACTGGGTTTGTGATTGCTGTTACTGCCATAGTTGTTGTTGTTTTGTTCGACTGGTTATATATCTTCCTATCTATCTATCTATCTATATATATAGTAAAGAACTGTTATTCCTATTTCCCACATCTTTGCCTAAAGACCCTTGATTCCAAAATCATAACTCAGAGGGAAAGGGGTTACATCTGCCACTCCAAGGGAGGCTTCTGCCTTCCTTAGCAGACACCTGTCTTTCAAACCGAGACAGGTTTGAAAAGTAATGTTAGTGAGATAATATCTTTTGTTAGAAACTTGAAATGCCACATTGTTATTAAGCATCTTCAAAATTCAGAACATGAGAGAAACCCAACCACTCTTCTGTTCCATTACTTCATTCAGCAGTCTTGTTGCAGAATTTTCTCTTCCAATACCTAAAGCTTTGTTGGTCTCTTGTGTTTCTTGTTCTTAGAAACAGCAAGAGGAGGAGGGTATTGGGAAAACACTAGACGGATGTAAATGTATGTTCCAACTTTTCAAAAGCAAAGCTTTTCACTTTTGCGATTAATGTCTTTCATATAAAATTCCAAGCTTATAAACTTAGAAGGAGCTTTTCTAATGACTTTATTGAAGCCAGATTTTTAATCCTCTTATGTTACCTTTCTTGTATGATAAAATAATTTTGAAAAAATTATTGTTCCAGTATATGTTTCTGTCTAGAGCTGTTAAGGAAGCTACTCACTTTTTGAAGTAAGGGGGAAAGATAAAGTTAGGCAGCCATTTCTTTGTGGTGCTAGTCCATACACAGTATACAGAACCACGCTTTATTGTGCCTCAAGATTCTCTTCCTGGCCATGCATGATAAAATCGGAAAATCAAGACAGACCCATCAAGCCTCCAACTTTGACCTTCAGCCTGTGACTTGAACCATAAGTATGCTTGTATCAGTTCAGCACATCACCCAGCAGATCACTAACTGACTGTGATGTACATCCTCTCGTTCTCTCACTTCTTCATCTTCTGTCATCTGTGATCAGTTTATATTCAGCAGCTACAACAGTCACACCGTCATTGTTTAACCTGTTGTCAGCTCTCTTAGGACTTCAAAAGGAAGAAGTTCACACCAGTCTGGCAGCATTATTGAAACTGGATGAACAGCGTGGCTTGTTTTTATGCCTCATTCAGTATTTCTTCTTTATCATGTTTCAAATGTAGGTTAGGTACCTCTGGGAAATCCCAGGAAGGAGGTAGCTTGTGGCAGAAGGAGGGGAAGAGCAGTGAGAGGTAGGCACAGGTCTCTACAGAGCTTCTGTCCACCTTCCTCTGAGACACGCGTCTGAATCCCCGATATTCATAAAAGGCAAAGAGGCTGTCACTCACCTTCTTGATTTATCCAGAAGCCAACTTTGCCATTGTCTCCAAAATATTCCAATAAAAGTGTTGGTGGGCTTTCTTGGTGGAGGGCATCAGTGAAATAGTCTGGTTTAAAAATTCTATACTTAAGCAAAAGGAAATTTTAAATCTCAATTATTAAATTAATATAATAGCACAGCCCCACAAAATCTGTATCAGGATAGCTGAAGTACTTGGTAGGACCTTGGTAGGGCAGACAAAAGTGGTGAGCCTACAAAATTATTTGTTTAAGCAACATGTTTCATTTTGAAACAAAGCAGTGGTAGCATGTCTGAGGGGGCACATGCTCCAAACTTTTCAATATATGAAAGAGATCAAACTTTTGGGAAACTAGCACATGCACAGTGACCAAAACTTTATTTAATACAATATTAATGCTGTTAAAGTCTTTAAAATTTCATGTGGAAACTGTATAATGAACTGACAGCTACAATGTTAGCACATTACTGGACTAATTCTAGAAATGGCACTATGCATTTTCCTAATTTCAAATGGCTTTATCACTAAAGAGATGGGATCAACTGAAAAAAACACAAACACGCAAACACAGAAAAGGTAATTGTGATTTAACAGTTTCTTTTGTGTTAGATTTATTTTCCTCCCTCAGGAAAACTGCATGGCTAAAACATAAACTCTTCACCTGCACAGGAAAGATACAAACTTTGAAGTGATTCTTCGTGAGGTGATGCCAGTCAAATTTCGTTTTGCGCTGTGTTTACTGTGCATAACACCACGGCTTTTTCAATGCTCTAGTGATCAAAAAAAGCACAGTACAATAGACACAACGTAAGTATTGTTGTTTCCTTAAGTACTAATGAGCTGCTGAAAATTCCAAGGGAAGTGGTAATTTGCCTTAAGGAAAGTGTATTTTTTTCTGGTGCTTCCATAAGGCCCTGACAGAAGGCAGGATTGTCAGGACTGATGGCTCAGGTCACCTTTATCCAAGCCATCACCTAAGTCAAGGTCAGAATCCAGCTGATAGCTAAGGATTGAGTCATGCTGTCTGAGAAAACAGATACTACAGGATTTTAGTGTAGAAGACTCTATTTGATGATTCACTTAAGCTAGACCAAATTCATCTGCAGCCACTTACATTGACTTCTATTCTGAACCAGCTAAGCTAAGTCAGAGAGTCTGGTTTTGAGTGTGAACTTCAGTGATCAGACAACTTTTCGGATTTTCTCAGTGTAATCAGTTTAAAATCTCGTCTTTCATCAACGTGTCTGACATAGGCAGATTAGAGAGAAGTAAGCTAAGGTGTGAATTTACAGCACTCTGGCTACCTTGCTCTAGTCCCTTCTGAACAAACATTTGTAGTAAGTGTCAATGTATCCCACTGTCAAAGTGGACTAACTAGTGAACTCTGATGGTGTTCCCTAGTCCTCTTGGCAATGGTTGCCTTGTATAGCTGGGACTTAATCCACTGAAGCTTGCTAATATCCCACTCATGAGATTAATTTGTATTCCTCCATGGTTAGCAAAAAGTGGGCAGAAAAGTCAGTAAGGCTGACCTGGAATATGTCCTCTAAATTGACGCTTGTACAGGTAAAGTGTGTGATTTAATTGGGTGCTATGTCATTCAGTTCTCTAAAAAGGGAATGTCCTTATCATCCTCTGTGCAGGTTCTTGCAGTATGGTCTTACTCAGGAAATAAATCATGTTTTAACAGACGCTTTTTTGAAAGTAAAATAATTGGAATTTGATCTAGAGTTCAAAAAAGCGATTTACTCATACAGTGTGGGGGCCCCGAATGTTTCTATTTGCAAATCAGCAAGGTGTTTTTCTTATGTAAGCATGTAGAAATGCAAAATCAGAACACAGTGATGCAACCATTCTTTCCCGGTCACAACACCTAGAAAAATCACTGTAATGCATCCTCTAGAATTAACACAACCATGTTTTTGAGGACGCCCACCCCATGCTCCCCAACAAACTATTTCTAGTTCAAAACTAACTGGGAAACAACCATCAGTCTCGTCAGCCGGCCCAAACACAGCCTCTCCACCTACCTTCTTAAAACTGAGCTGACTCATAGGCAGTCAGGACCAGACAGTATGCTATGTAAAATGGCAGCAACTAGGAACCTAAAAGAAAGCAAAGAATACTGATCAACAAATGCTTTTTTAATTCAGTAAATGAAAATGCATGAGCTAAATGGGAGAACACCTTTACCCACCCCAGCAATTTAAAGAATGTATGGAAGAGTGAATACTGTATATATACACCTTTGATCATACATTATTTTTCTGACACTCAGGTCTGTAGTTCTTTTCTTTCTGGCTTGTATTCAAGCAAATACAGGAATAGAATGAATTCTAAGAACAAATATCAGGGACTCCTATTTGAGTTATGCTTTTAAAGGCACCAAAACAAAAGCATAAAGTGTTAAACCATGTCTAAGGTATTGATCTAGGCTCTGCTACTGTTTAAGCAGGCTTCCTTGTTAGAAATTAAGGGATTGCTATTTCATTAAGGAAGTGCATAAAATTATTTTTCACCCTGAAATTGATGATCTCAGTGTAGGTGCGTGAGGAAATTGTCCTGTTGTGCTTTCTCCTTTCACTAATTTGCTGCTCTTTAGGTTTTGTGTTTTAGGACTCTTCAAAGACGTGTCTGTTTATTCTTTGGGGGCACACAGAACCAAGGAATGAAATAGGTCTCTCTGTTTCATAAACTGGGCTGGCAAGGATTCTGCTGCCTGAATACCTGTGCTGGAAGGGACATCTGCATCCCCTGTGCAGCCAGCTATCCAGCTGCTCCTCAGTAAAAGGCCAGCAAAATAGATGAACGGTGACTATTTTGGAGTGAGAGCAGAGCAAAAGGAGGGGTGATTGCTCCTGCAAGGAGCAATCTGTTGCTTCTGCTTTCTTCATTGCAGCAGCTTCTGCTTTCTTCACTGCAGCAGCAGGGGTTAAACCCTCAGTTCCTGGGTTTTGTCAGCACATGTGAATTCTGTTAACCTGTTCTTAGGGTGTTAAGATCTCATCTTCCCTATTGGTTAAGAAGCCCAGGGACAGTCCAGAGTCAGCAATACTGTTTTCTAAGAATTCTGCACCCTTATATACTTACTTCTCAGATGATATCTTTGTTGTTTTTCCAATCATGCTACTTATATTTTAAACACAAAGTAGTACAAGGATTAATGCAAGTGGAATGTGCATACTGAAACATGGCCTGTTTGTCACAGGAAACCATTGTCACGCGTTACTGACAGTCTGACATAGGCTCGATTTTCTACACTGCAGCATAAACAGGAAACTTACCTTTGGGGAAATAGAAACCATTTATCAGTGGCTAATCTCCAGGTTGTTTTCTTGATGCCAGTGAAAAACAATAATTCAGTGACAGAGAGAAGTTGGTTTTTATTCATAGGTACTCTACCTGGGTCAGCAACAACACCAGTTTCTTCAGAAAATAATGTGTTTCTTTTTTATATTTTTGTAATGCTAAGCCAGAGGAATAGCACACAAAAAATAGACTTTCTGGTCTCAGTGAATTTCAAGGCACGTGGGGTTGATTTCAGCTGGTACTGAAACTGGTTTAAAAACTGAAAACAGTTGCTTGATTTCCCCCTCTCACCTTATTTGAAGTTTCTAAATCATGTTTTGCCCATTTCTGGGCTGAGTACAAACCTCAAAGCTGAAGTGTGCCTTGGCCCTCCACCACCTTGTTGGCTTGAAAACTAGGCAGGATCCAGCCCAGCCTCTGTCATCCAGATAAAAATACCCTTTTCAACATAAAAAGGATTTTATTGGTAGGACAAAAATCAAGTCATTGAATTGCCTTGCAAAGTTTCTTTTAAGGGACACCAGAATGACTGAAAATTCAAATAATATTTAGCTTCAGTAAAACCATAGGAGTTTCTGTCTGCCATAGGCATGACATAAAGGTTAGACTGAGCCCCTGGGGGTGAGTAATATCAGGAGTGATCAAGGGCGGGAAGGCTGGACAGGGTGCTGAGTTTTGTTTTGCTTCAGGCTTATGACAGCCCTATTGCACTGGAGATTTGGCATCCTTTCTTTTTCAGCTGGAATAATGAAATAGTCCATGTCTTTTTCTGGATGCATATGTGTGGGTTGTAGGAACAGGGGAAATGTATACAGCACTGAAAATCCATGTGGGATCACAGAGCGTACTCCAAAGCACTTGGCTGGTGAGCTGCAGCCTGTATAGCAGCCCCGTGTGCTGTAGTTGTTGGCAAGTCTTGTTGAGACCAGGGCTGGAGAAGGCACCAGCTGACAGCAGTCGTTGAGAATAAGGGTAGGAGGGCATGGGAACAGCAAGGATGACAGCTGGCACAGCATTAGAAGTATGGACCAGAATGCAGGTGAGGGGAAGGAATTTGGACAACACAATGTGTATTTGAGTTTGAAAGTTTACTTCTTGTGAAAGCAAATGCCTGCTGCTACTTTCTCTAAATAGACTCTCAGGGGTTTATTCTGTTACCCAACTGCTTATGAAGCTGTTCATCAGTACTGGTCAGAGCATACCTGCATATTTATTTTCTGGAGAGAAATTATTCTTATTTATGTGGAGGTAGGGATTAGCACCTTTGCTAAGCATATTGCTATCCAGAAACCAGACAATTCCAACATCTGAAAAACAGTAACATGAATGTTTCCAACCATCTGGCATTTTCAGTGGTATGAATCAAGAAAACGCCTTTATACCAGCAACTTTCTCCCATTTCTGTTCTGGTTCAGATTTTCCTCGTATTCATCTCCAGAATAACCACCTTATGGCAATTGTTAGCAAGGTTGGAAGAGTTAAACCAGGGTGAATATGGCCCTTTTGTTTGTGCTATCTGTACTTTTTGTACTCTAAAGCCCAGGGTGACACTTGATATTGTACTTAGTCAAAGCCTTTCAAATGGTGCTCTCTGTATCAGATTAATGATGCTCTGAGTTACACAGGCAGCAAATCAACCAAATCAATACACATACAATAGTTCAGGTGGACTTTTTTTTTTGTTTCAAAAGAATGAAGGACTTGCTGTGACAACAACACCGGAAAGACAGAAATATGTGAGCAGATGGCAGTAGGGCCTCGTTTGGACAAGTGAACAGCCTGAACTAGTGTCATCTCACCTGGTATGTGACCTGTGAGAATTTGGCTCTAAGTTCTTTCCTCCCTTTTGCATGGCCCTTTGTTCATTGTCTTTCAGCAGTGGCTGATGTTTGAAATACATATGCTACTGTTGCTTACAGAGCTCTAGCACCGGAGGAAAGCAACCTGAGATTTAAGGACACTTCAAAAGCCAAAGGACATAACATCTCTCTTGGGACAGCTGTTTAGTCTGATCTCTTTATAAAGTTTTGCCATTGAGAACATGGCAGTTGCCTAATTTTAAGCAGCCATTACCTTACTTTTACTTTGAGGGGACACTCAGTTCATCTGGGATCTCTGCAGTTCCATCAGGGCAGCCAGCTGTCTCAATACCTAAGTGAAAACTGATGTATGAAATACTATTTTTAAAAAATCTAGACCCTGTGAGGAATAAAGAGATAAAACTGCCCATTTTTGTGCAAATGTCTAAGTCAGAACAAGAAAAAGGACTCAGCCTGAGGTGTTTGCCTCTGTAAAATCAGACTACAAGCCTTCCAGAGAAATTCCAATGAGATTGTCGTTACACATGCTAAAATGGCTTTTCTGTTCCTTTCCCTTTTTTTTTTTTTTAATTAAGTTACCTGGTTTTATCATGCAGGAAGATCAAAAAACACACAAGCACCAAGAAAGAAAATTAAGAAAAGATGCAAGTGCAAAAAACCTGGCAAAAGACTGCCAGGTGAGTGTCCTTGGGGAGACTGAGTTGGCTTCTGGCTAGGTGTGAGATTCTAGAATTAAATTGAGCAAGTTACATGCACTGGCCACTTAGGAAAGGCAGATGTAACACAAATGGAATTTTATTTCAGTAATTCTTATTCCTGTGTAACTGGAAGACAGCTCATAGCAGGAGTGCTGTTGCCTCAGATCTGTACTGGAAGAGATGATTACTTAAGGCAGAGCATAGGTGAGGAAAGATGTTGGCATCCTATTTGCTAGCACTTTCCCCAGTTTGTTACACAGCATGACAGATAGAACAACACTTGCATGATGTTTGTATGTTTTATAATACATCCTAGCCGTAGAATCAAGTCCAAGTGCCAAGACAGTTAATTAATTCCACTTTCCTGCATTACCCATAAGGTTTAAGTTATGTATGGCAATTACCTCCTTTAAATTATTAAGCATGCAGGGTGTGGTTATTGCCTGCTGTTTTTCTGCCTGCACCCTGGCAGGGACAGTGAACCTTGCTGTGTGTGCTCTCCTGGTGACACTGCTGCTGGTGGAGCCATGAAGAGCTGCACTGTGCCAGGCTGTGCTCCTGCACGCAGCTGTCGACAGCTTGCTTCTCAAGGGGTTCCTGTTCCAGGAGGTGAGGCAGGAAAGGGTAAGGCAGCAAGCAGTGTGTCATCATCGTGGCTGTAATGTGAAGGAGGAGAAAAGACACCAAGAGCTGAAGTGACAAGTCCAAAGTTGCCCTGAGGAGCTGGAGTTACTGTAAGGAACCGAATTCCCCATGTAACCTACGTCTCCAGCCCAGGACCTACCTACAGAACTCTGTGTTAAATCACACAAACCTTAGAGATCTCTTTAACAGTTTTGTTTCATCATACTGCTAAAACAACGCCAGTCCCTGGCCATGCTTGCTCCATGTAACTTCAAGGATTCTGGTAACTTGAGCAAACAAGGAAAACCACAACCAATGGGCAAAAACATGCTACTCCTTGCTTGGACTTCTAGTCTTGTTTTTTCTGCTGAAGGTGCTTGGTTGATTTTTAATTATCTTAATCTGATTAGCTTTCACTGGACCTGTTTTACAATAATGAACCTAAAATTGAACCTAACAGTCTGAGGCTGCTGTGTGATTCTGTAGAGTGATACAGTACCTCCCCATCCGCTTGCAGGACACTTTACAGGCCTCTGTACTGAAGCTCGTAAAGCTATGTGGTTCTGGTGCATTTGGTGTTTTACACCAACAAATTACCAGATGTCCTGCAGTGGGTCCCATGCCCCTGACAGACCTCCCTAAGCCATCTATGAGGCTTCACTGCATAGAATCAATGTACATGAGTCTGCTTTGAGCTGCATGGTTTGCTTCAGAGGTTCTTTCCTGGGCTCCCTGGCATGCTATGAGATACAGGCCTCTGTCACTTTAGAGGATAAAGATGATGTATCTGATCCATATTTAAAAGCTAGACCACCATCCATCCCAGCAATCCATAGTGAGAAGGTAAAACGAGAGGACAGCGTACTAGCAGATGATGAATTTCAGCTCCTTTCCAGAGAATTGCACAGGGAGAAGGGGGTGTTCTCCAGATCACAGCTTTCCCTGCAGGTCTGGGGACCCACAGCAAAGGGAATTGATAGTAATGCTGCTCAATGCTTATAAAGCTGGGGTCCCCGGAGAGGGACATTGCTGTAAAAACGCCTGCTCTTAGCCTACTAGGTAAAGAAAATAGTTAATGGTGAAAAATTAGAGTGTTTTTATGATTGCATTTAAAACCCAAGGGGAGCCTGTAATGGGCTAAATAGACTACTTAGAGAAAAGCCCTCATGTTTTCCTCTTTTTTTGTGTGTGTTTTAATTTACTGTGTGTAGCTGCCATTATCCATAAACCAAAACTTACGACGCTGTTACAACAGGAGAAAAGAACACTTTATTGTCTGCTGTTGGCAGATCACCCAAAGTCCCCTCCCAACTTAACAAGCGTTAAGCTTCAATAAGACACAAGACACTTCAGAAAAAAACATCGCCACAAGGCTAATGATGACAACAGCTGCCAGCAAACTTTCCATTGCAAGCAAGTAAAGACTTGAAACAAATTTTAGCTCAAGTTTTGTTTTAGTAGCATCAGTGACATGTCTGTACCGGCAACGGCTCAAATTGCATTCCTTAACACTAGGACTGGAGACCTCTCTCCTGGAGTCATTACATTGCAGTAGCCTGGTAGTCGTGAGTAGAGTGAAGTCTTTAACGAATCTGACCTTTTTCTTCTTTTCAGAAGTGGTGTTTATGCCCTAAAAGGCCAGTGAGACAAGTCACTGGAATCTCACACAAATGAAAATTTTTGCATGGCAAAGAATGTTAAGGTGCCTTTTATGTTTGGAGGAGGGCATGAGAAAGAGGTTGTGGGTCTCAGCAAAGCTGAAGAGTAAAAAAAATTGTAATTTTGTTTATTTTTCTGGTACTAATTTTCTTCTTAACAAGTAATTTAAAGCCCAGTCTGCAGCAGTGACCTTACCTACATGAGTAAGAGCTTTGTACAGCATAAGTAGGTGAGGTGTGACCTCCCTTCATTTTTCCAGTCTACAGTGCAGTGAAAATTTTTCTTGTACACCTCTTTCTCCCAGCTTGGTGAAGTTGCTGTATGTAGAGTTGTTCTATACAGTAAGTCTTGAAGATAATTAGATTAAAACAATACAAATCCCCTGGTAACAGTAAAATGTCTGAACAACATAAATACAAGATGGTAGAACACAGGTAGTGAGAACAGACAGGTAGGAAGAGAAGTTTACACTGGTTTTGATGCACTCTCTCTTCTCAGAACAGGTGCTGCCATTTTGCTCAGCACCTTCAAGAGCTGAAAAGATGTAATGAACAAAGGCAGGCTGAAAAGCCCTTCCGACAGCCTGATTGTCTTTTCTGTCCTGTGAAAAGAATCTTAGCATGGGGACTGTCTTGCAGAGGTGGAGGTGGCCATTGGGTTAAAATAGAACTTACTTTACAAATTGTGTTTGCTCTAAGAAGAATCAGGAAATTTTGGGCCACATAGGCTGCATCTCCCTTACCCTTGCTGGTAGAGCAGAAGCCAGAAAGCTTCATGAAACAAAATGCACTCTCTCATCTGTGTGTCTGCAGTTCTGGCCCTGAAGCACAGTTCAGCAGCCTACATATCCTACAGTGTCTTGCTGCAGACACCAGTGTTTTTAGAAGGCCTTGTCTGCATTGTATTGACCATGTAATTTTGCTGCATGGTGATAAGAGCATATAATTTGACATAAGTTAACATAGCCTATGGGTTGACATACATTTGAATCTGGACTAAAGAACAGTATGACTCCAAATCTCTGTTTGAAGCTCCTGTGTTTTGGGTGTTAATATTGAAATTATTTGGACATGAAACTAATTTGACCTTAATTATTTGCTGGGATATGGGCTTGAAATGCAGTCTGAAAGTAACCATTGTGGTGCCCAGACCTGTGTATAGTCCAAAGTCCTGTTAGTCATGCCACTCAGGGGCACAATGATGTGACCTTCTTCTTTTGTTTATTTGTGGTGCAGATACACCAAGTAAAGCATGCACTTAACAAAAGTACAGATCTCCTAAGCTGCTTCTACAAAAATGTTTTATTTTTGTGGTCTAGCATGAGCAGAATAGTACAAAATAGACAAAAGGAGTGTGTTGTTAAGGAGTTACACTGACTAAAGTAAAAAAAAAAGCTAATTATAAAAAGTAAAGAGGAATATTGGATGTGAGAGTTTATGTTGAGTATTTTGTATGGAAAACCAGATATTAAAGCTGAAAAGAATCCCCATTTGTATTTCAGGGATGTAGTCCTGGTTACTTAAATACAAAATGTTTGCCTGTCTTTATTATTTAGGATATGTTTCTCAAATTAATTTATTTTAGAACAGAACAAGACCAAATGGCTATGTTCTTACTTCAAAGCAAAACTCCCACATTTAGCCTAAATGAAACTAACTTGGTTTGATTTATCTTTTAGTTATTTTCTACAGGACATGTTGTGTTATTAATTTAGGCAGAAGGCAGAACACTCATTGTTTTCACTGGAGAGTCCTGCTTAAAACATGGATCCACATTGCGCTATCCTAATGATGAACTTGGGAGTAAGTAATCAGATCTGAAGGAGGAGACAATCTGATTTTGGAAATGTATTTTCATACAACATGACTTTAAAAAAGGAACAAAGAGACAAAGTTCAGTTTGAATCATGGCACACAGAATTAATTTTTCAAAATGAAACCCTCTTCTCTGAGAAGGGAGCTTCATTTTGGGGGGGAAAAAAAAGGAAGAAAAAACCCCTGAACTGCATCCTCCCACGAGGACATTTAATTTAATAAAGCAGCCTCCTCAGGATTGCTCCACTGTTGCTTAGGCGCCTCGGGGGCAGGATTCTTCCTCATGAGGGGGAGGACCTTGGCCAGGCATGAGGGAGACGCTAAGGCTGGGTGTTAGGGAGTGGATTTTTCCCTGAGGGCAACATTCCCCTCTCCAAACAGCTGTATGAATTTCTAATGCAAATTCTGTCTTCATTATGTCTGTGAGAGGATTCATTTTTAGGTAGGTCAACTGTTTCACACTCCTGTCTGAATTCCCCTGGCTAACCTGCTTGGTCTGGCAGTTTGCAGAAGTGCCCATCTTATGCCCTGGTGTTTACCTGGCACCCCCCTCCATCCTTGCCCCCAGGTGATGGGATGTTGGATAATAACAGGGTAAATGAATTGTTGGCAAATTATACAAAGGTGATCTGAGTTTTGGGTTTGGTGTGCCGGTGTTGATAATCCCAGGAAGAACAAGTTAGCCCTTCTGCCTTTCAAGGTGGAGTCAGTGGAGCCCCCTGCCCTGTCTGTAGACAGGGTCTGGAGTGGTTTGGTCAGCTGCTACCCCAGCATCAGTCACCCACCAGCTCCTAGAGTCAGAGCTGTTTCTCCTTGTCACACTATGCTGGCAATTTCTCCTTTCAGCATCAATTTACAAGGTAGTGGCAAAAGTCAAAATCCACCGTATGCTCCTAAAGAAGTGAAAAGGAACTATCTCTCAGCCTCAACATGAGCAAGAAGCCTTCCCCTGCCCTCCCAGCCTTTACAATAGTGCAAAAGTCTTTCAAAATGTGAAACAGATGCCTGTTTTTGGGAAGCTCAATGTGTACCTGTTGCACACTGCCTTCCACACAGCAATGTATGTTGTCCAGGAAATGGCAAAGCAGAATCTAGAGTTTTGCATACACAAATAATACGCTCTTCTATCCAGAAGGAATATTCTAGGGATATAAAACAAGTTGTTATTTGTTACTAAAGCATTTCAGGCTAGACAAGTAAATAATGGAGACAGGAATGAGCAGAGTTGCAACAAGCTTGCTAGGAAGAAAATCCTTACTAGGTGGTTGGCATTCATTTTGACTGGTGCCGCATTGGTGCCGCATTTTGACTGATGACTAGGTACATTCCAGGCTTTGGGGATTATTGTGAAGGACTAGTCCTTTGTTATTGTTTTGGTGTTTCTTTTTGGGAAGGTGGGAGAGTGGAGGGGAGTTGGAAGAATATATGGATATGTAATTTTTTTTGTTTGATCTTTGTGGTCTTACCTCCCATGGCAGTCTCTCTGATTTGTCTTACCTGTTTGATTGAGTTTTCAAGAGGAAGCCTAAAGGAGGAGAAGCCAGGGAGCTGTTAAAGAAAGGGCATTGAAGTGCTCTTACATCCAGAAGCAGAGTGAATCTGGCAGCACATTCATGCCTTTAAGCCAAACTTTCTCTGATTAAATGTTTTTGGCTAAAAATCAGAATTGATAAGTGCATTGCATATTAAACCTTTCCAAAAGTGTAACAAGAAAGGAGGGGAAATACGAATCTGTTCAGCAAAACTCGATGGTACTGTATTTTAATATCTAGTTATGTATATTTATTATAAAGCATGAACAGTGGAGGTTGCCAGTGTCAGGGTCCCATAACCAGACTTTTCAAGAAAAAGCCGATGATAACACCAGATGGCGCTTAAAGCCCAAAATAACACTAAAATTGCCTTAACCGCAGAGCTTCCAGTGCCACCTAGTGCCGCCACCCACCCTGCTGCTTCGGGCAAGTGACATCTCAGGCGAGAGGAGCTCCCGGAATGGCAGATTTATGAAGGAGCCGATTGTGTTCTCTGTATTCATCATGTGCAACGTATGTGATGGTTTGAGACGGTGAGTGTGTCTGGAGGAGATAGTACCATCTTCCAATATTCTGACTCTGTTTTAGCGCTCCTGCCGAAGCATGCCACCCTCATGGACAGTGTACTGGTTTATGTATACTTTTCACTGTTCTCGTGGTATTTTTTACAGCATTGAAATTTGCTATCAAAAATCAGTGATGCTATCAAAACCCAAAATGTATTGGTAAACAGAGGCAACCTGAGAGGAAATAAATATGCCTTCTTCAGTATCCCTTTCAGAGGGATACATTGAACATTCACATGCCTCCAAAAGAGGTTTTACAAACATTTATGAGTTGCTATTATTATTATAGCTATTGCCATCATACTTTGTTTGCTTCCCTTTATCCCATAACTCACTAAGTGAAGCAAACAGAAGGGAATGACTGTAGACAGTCATTTTCAAGGATTCATTTTGAGCAACAAGTCTTCAGTTCCTCCTGCGTTGCTGCTGAGCTTGCAAATACTTACTTGCTGGCAATCTCTGTTGTTCATCACAGGGAAAAATTTTAAAGCAAATGAACATCAAAGAAGTAGTGAGAGGAGAAGGATTGGCAGTTTCCACATTAGACTATCCTATGTAAAAAAAAAAAGAGGTGTTTTATCTCTGAATGGATAGGACTTACTCATCTCTCCACAGCTGCCTGTTTTACACAGTCCTCCAGCCTGCCTGAGCATGCATGTTTTCTGAGTGGAAAATGTCCTGTCCTGTTATATCAGCTGCTTTTCTCCTGGGGAAAAAAAAAAAGAAAAAAAAAGAAAAAAAAAAAAGAGAGCTAGCAACAATGTTCTTTTCTTGCAGAGCTATGATTTTCTGAGCAGTGATTTTCTGCATTTAGTGGCTTCACTGCACAGTGAACTCTTGCATTTCTAGCTGAATGAAAATCTTTGTAGTAGTTGAAACAGGTTAATTGCAATTATTTAATACAATAAATGCTTACAGGCATTGCCTATTAAGTCATTATTTTGCATAGCAACCTATTGGCCTTGTGATGTTTCCTGATCCATGCCAGTTCTCTATTCCTCCCATGGAGCACAATCATTTATCCACAAGCAATAGGCAAATAAGGGCATGGTTGTGATTTTGGGCATCTTTCCCCTCTTCATCAAAGTGTTTGTGGTGTTATTTGTCTGTAAAGGACACCTGAGCCACCTAGAGGGGTGAGGGTGAGGAGCCTTCCCTGGGAGAAAGTCAGTAAAGGAGTGAGAAAGAGGCACCCAAGGGCTCGCTGTGGGAGACACACAAGGGACACACAGAGAATTCACAACACTGGCGCAAGTCAGACAAGTAAAGTTTTGCTCTGAGTTTTGAGTGTATAACAAAATGAGGGAGAAAATTAATAATGAACTCATCAGAGAAAGTGTGGGGGAAATAACAGTCTTTCTCACCAACTTACATTTTCTTTAAAAACAGAAATGTTGTATCTGCTATATATTCGGTATGCATTTTTGGCTGTCAGTGTCACAAATAAGTGCAGTATGCAAGTCTCAAGCCCCGGTTTTGGAGAAGACAGTGACAAGCACTGCACTTCTGCCAGCTTCAGTGGAATGAATTCTCAAAATTAAGTGCATGCTAGACATTTGGGGGGGTTAAGCACTTCTGTACTGTGAGATTCCTGCATAAGTATTTTGCTGAGTCGAAGCCTGGGACACATGTGGACACAGACTTGCATGTAAAGTAAGGACACCCAGTAGAGTAGAAGCATGACTAAGAATGTATTCTCTCGAAGACACTTGGAATGGATATTTGTGCCTGCAGTAAAGATTGTCTGATGCTTCCCAGTGAGAAAATGGGCGCAGAGTAAGTAGGAACAGATGTGGGGATGGAGAGAGAAGCCAGGGAGAACAAGAACAGCAGAGTTTTCCAAAAAGAAAATACATTTTTCTTCTGTGATTGAACTGTGCTTTCCCAACTTTCATCTTTCATTTGCTGTCTAACAAATAGCTTTGAAATATACTCATTAAAGTTCTGTCTCATCTCCCTCCCGTGGCTGGGCATAGACAATAGTCTTCTACTGTGTCACCAAATGCTCAAGCAGATTAGGACAATCATAGGCTGTGCTGTGGATCTAAGCTTTTGGGACCTGATGACTACTCATGAAGTTTTCCAGTACTCTGTCCCTCATTTTTTTCCTTTAATGGAATTGCATGTAAAACCTACATTATTCAGCTTGCAAGTCAAGCCCTACAAAGTAACAAAATATCAGAAATAAGTTGTCTCTGTTACATTGTCTCTTCCATGTTCATGATATTTACATGTTTTTTTCCCATAGAGTCCTTAATTGCATAGGATGGGCTATATTCTCAGAAAAAAATATCAAGCTTCTGTCAGTCTTATCTCTGGGAAAATGCAGAGTATGGACCCAAAGTTACAGTCTGGGCCACTGAAAAGTTTCAGTTTGCTATAGTAGTTCTGTTAAAATCCAGCTACAAGAGAAATTTTCTAGAAAAAGAGTTTTTCTGGAAGAAAAGCAATCAAATGCTTACTATTTTTCATCCTCCTTCTCTTTTTGAAACCTATAAAACAATGTGGTTTTGTGTGAGCTTTTTGAACCAGGCAGGTGGTGAATTCCCAAGTAGATTGTGTGTTTCCTGAACCCTCTGATGTTTGGTTTGGCTGATAATCAAAATATTGGGTAAATTACATGGAAAATCTGTGCTGGCTGATTCCTCTCATGGTTTAGGTAGTCCAGTTGGATTTGATGGCTTCCCGTCAGATGAAAGCCATCAAAGACTGTGGAGGTTGTCATTGGTACTTGCTGGTTCTTTGCAGACAGCATATGAAAAGCACAATCCTTCAGGTGCTCATTTCCAACAACCGGTTTCAAAACCTCAACAGAAAGTATGTGAAAGGTTTAAATTTTATCCATGACCTTTCTGGACCACTGAGGCCAAGTAGATTTAAGTAGGTGATATTTAGAATATCCCATTTGCTCTTCCCTATTGAAAGTACCAGATGTAGTTGCCTCAGGAGGGATCAAATGCCTTAACAGCCATTTTTTAGAGGCTTCTGAATGGAGACCCAAGTGCCACCTGAGATTCATCAGAGAGAGGACTTGCATGCCTAGATGTATATTCCTGTGTATACTTCTCATATTCAGGAACAGAGTCCACCTTTGGGACCCTGGGTCTCAAACTTGTGGCAGACTTGCCTTAACTCCTTAACTCACCGGATTCCTTCTTCTCAAAGAAAGCTGGATGGAAAAGTGTTGTCAGCAGAGTTGAACTGATGACTAAAGCTTTTTGTATCTGGTGGGTTACTTCTGCATCCCTGTGTAAGCTAATTCTGACTTGAGGATTCATAGAAAGGACTTTCACATATATCCCTAGATCCCAGCCAGATGCCATGAGTGGGCAGTCCCAGAAGAAATTATCTCCCTAGGAAAAAATGAAGGGAGAGATGCAAAGAATAATTGGTTTTACTGGCTGAGGTAAACCATAGTTGCAATATACATGACCTCTGGTGCTTTTTCTGGGGGAACGTAGCCAAAATCTGTTAGACTCAGACAAGAGTGGAAATTCTTGTGACAAAGAGATATTCTTACAAGTTTGCTAATCCTTCCCTGTTGTAAAATTTGTCTCACCAGATGAAATACATCTTTAAATTCATCGGATGACATTAGTTTTAAAAGCATTCACTAAATTATTTTTTGAGTAGGCAAAGAAGACCCTGGTGTTGCTTTGACTTGTCATGCAAGGTCTTTGGGGCCTCATCCACACTTAACAGTAAATTGATATTCACCCTCTGGGTGATCTGGCACAGAGGAGAGTACGAGGGGCAGTGCAGCTGCTGCCCTGCAATAGCAGAGGAGCTGCTGGCAAGGTTTGGCTGTACAGCATTTACCCCTGCTGTACAGCATTTACCTCTGCTGTAGAGATGTTTTATTAAAGCACTTTCAGAATTGAATATAGCCATTTGTTCTTCTGCATGGTCTTCTCAATAAAGGATGTAACAACATTTTAGGCAAAAGCTGAGCAAGGAGAATTTTTTTTTCCAAGTCAAAAATACTGAAGTAATGATTTGAACACAAAGATAAGGAAATGCTGAAGCAGAAGATACGTCCTCCTTTATCCTTTTTGGCATTGGCCTAGAAACCTTGTTCTCCACTTAAAGAGAGTTTACTTTAAGCACAAAAGAGCTCCTGAAGAGTGTAGAATTAGGATTTACTTATTTGAGCCCTGATTTTTGATGGCATTAAAGCACATCAGAATATGTTCTAAAAAAATGTTTTCTTAACCTCATGACCAGAATTACCTGTACTGAGTAGCAGTTTCACAGATCTTTTACTCTCCTTTTTTCAAGTACCTCTGCTAGATTCCTTTCCCCTGCCATTACTACTGTTTTTCTCACTTACAAAAAACCCACACGCCTTGTTTATATAAAATCAGCACACAAGGAAAAACTTGGTATTTAATGAGGGAAAACTTGATCTGAGACAAAAGCAAGTGCTCCCAAAATACTTTCACTTTCAACCTGCTTCATCAAGAATGCATATTATTGTCATGTTGCCCAGGTTCCTGTCTTTCAGGCCTCTGTAAGTTTTGAATTTCACAGAATCACAGAATTGTCACGGTTGGAAGAGATCCTCAAGTTCATCTAGTCCAACCATCAAGGTGGCACCACTATAATCAACCCTAAACCCTATCTCCAGGGGCCACATCCAGATGCCTCTCAAACACTTCTGGAGCTGGTTACTCCACCACCTCCCTGGACAGCATATTCCAATGCCTAACCACTCTGGCAGAGAAAATTTTTTCTGATACCTAATTTGAACCTCTCCTGCCACAATCGTCAAATTTGCTGAGTAATTTCTGTTTATTTGATGTAGGAAAGTTGACATTAATTTCTTCTGTGTTAGGTGAAAATTAGTAGCTGAGCAGAGTTGAGGGGTCTGACTTATTTTTCTGCTGAAGGAAAGACTTCATTATGAGCCAAACCTTATTACTGGACATCAGAAAATCTCCATGGGAGAGAAAAGGAGCTGAGAGATGCCTCAACCTTAGGAAAAGTTTCAATCAGAGTTTGCATCTTATTAGGCACAAGATAATTCAACCACAAAACACAAAGCCACAGGAACTGGACTTCATTTTCTGTAGCTACTTGTTTTCTTAAATCAGAATATTTGGGGTTTTTCTCTCTCTTCACTTACAGAGAATTATTACTGTGCTATGATCCTGGGCTTTGAACTTACAGCATTTTTATTCTTTAACTGCAGCTCTTTTTCTATTAGTTTGTAATACTTCATGAATGTAAAAGTTAATTGTGAAAGTGTGGATACTTAGTCTGAGTATTCAAAATGTATTTGTGACATCTGTCTGCTGATTAGCTGTAGAGTTTTACTACTTGTAAACATAGTGAGTAAAAGTACTTTTCCAAGGGCTGATTTAATTTTCCAAACACTAATGTCTGTTCAACTTATTTATAGTAGATGCTATGGTTATGGTTACCTCAAGATTTCGCTGTAACTCTCAGCTTACAATTCCTTGGGGGAAAAGATTGTACTTTTGAGTTAAATCGTCTGTATTTATTTAAAGCCCTGAGGATTAATTTACCTTTGGGACATTGTTACTGTCTATTAAATTATTTATTTGGTTTTATAGTATTATTTAGTGAGATCTGTTTTCACTTGTGGCTTACATATGGGAAGAAAAGCAGTTACAAGCAAGATTAAATATTGTTTATATATATTTCTTCATTTCAGTGTCTGTTCTTTCCTAAAAGAGGGAAGAAGGGAGAGGGTAAGACTTCTTTCTTTAAGCTATTAATTATGGGAATTACTTAATTTATTCACTCTTTCTTCTGTTCTGAATTCCATGTAGCCAGTAGGTTGGTGCATGGCATGCTTCTTGTATTGTCAGTCAAATTCAGTCCAGTTCAAATCACCATCCAGTTCAGTACTGCCATTTAACACTTAAACAGTAAGTCCATAGTTGTCCTCAAAGGAAGCAATGTAGTTAAATTAAGCTGTCCCCAGCCTGAAGAGTTATTGTAAAATAATGAATATTCCATAATAAGGAAGTGGCAGAGAGGAGAAGACAGATCTTTGAAGCCTCATGAAATTTTGGAATTAGCATCTGTATCAAGACCTAATTAATGTTTCCTTTCTGAATTAATTTTCCATCTAATTGGCCAAACTCTGATTGGGAACTGGAAATGTCATCCAAAAATATTTCCTCCTACACGACTACTCTAAACAGTGATTGCAGTCTGTCATTATATTCCCCTTTTATTCCCAGAACATTACATTATGTTCTGTGTTTTTATCCTTCAAGGATTTTCAGCCATGGTCACTCTATCTGTGATTATGTAAATGCTTCATTTGCGCAAGTTTTCAGTCTGAATTAAATTGTAAGCTGGACTTTATTTTGGGTCAGCATAACTCAGATGAAACAAATGGTGCCCGTGCACAGTGTAAGTGCTGCGTGTTCACATGAAGGGTTTGGACTGGTGGAGTTAAGCTCCCTATCCATACAGACAGGCAGACAAAGCTATGGTTCAACTCCCAGCTTTGGTGAACCATAAACCAGGGACAACCTTGTTTAACATATCACTGAATCTGATTGATATGTTAATATCATCCAAGTTCAAAGCAACACGTCCTGGCAAGATAAATGCTATTTTTTTCTTGTAATTTACCATTTCCTTCTTCCGTAAATCCAGCAGACAAAATAACAATGGAGAGGGGGAAGGGGGCTGGGTCGGACCAATCCTTTTAAAAACTAAGAATGCTTTGGCAAAGCCTCTCTAACCTGTTACTGTAAACATCAGCAGTCCTGTCACTGTCTCAGCCCGTATAAATATGTTCATGTCGCCCCACCTAAATCGGTGAAATATGTACATAGTTCAGACATACAAGTTAAATCCCAGGCAGCAACAATAAGGAGTAGGAACCCGAGGTCTTTTCCCAGGTTTTATCTTTTACAGGCATCAGTGCTGAGAGCGTAGTAATGCAGTTACTAAATCCTTCTCAGCCCGAATCCTGCTTCCTCTGTTTGTGTGGCACTTCCTCCAAGTGTTGTGGCTGGGGCAGCAGAGCTGGGCCAAACACAATAGTCCTGGGCTGAGATTGTTGTCACCTGTCCTTTTTTGTCTCTTGGTTTGCAACCTACTATACCTAAGTATGAATAGGAAAGCCTATGGACAACCACAGCTTTTTTTTTTTTTTTTAAGAAAGATTAATTGCATTTACTTGATCTTCAAAAACAAAGTCCTGCTCTTTGCAGTCAGGGTAGTGGTCTTGCCAGTGCTCTTTCTCCCATTGAAAACAAACTTCTCCAAATTTTTTGTTGCCTGAGACACGACCCTTGTACTCAGTGCTGCTCAAGAAACGCCATGGTCATTCATTGCTTATTGTATCAGTGGCTATTTTAGAACTGTGGGAGGGAAGTATTTAAAATTAAGTCCTCTGTGACTTCAAAGGCTCTGCTGGTGTGATTGAGGGTTAGTGTGCATTTAAAGTCTCCTCCTGAACCAGCGTGAGGGATGAGAACTGGGATGAGAAACCAGGCTGAAGCCCAGTCCTCATGGGCTGCTTGAGAGGACTGAAAAACAGCTCTTACTCAGACAGAAGATATTTTGTACTGGTAGATTTCCAGCTGATTAGGTGACAGGAAAAGTTTAGTCAACACTTTGTCACAGCACCCACTTACGTTTGGTTGTAAGGTGTTACAAATAATTTGGGGGCTCCACAGTGCTGCTCACGTCTCTTGCTGTCCAGATTTCACCTGGATTTTTTTGAATTAGGGAGAGAGCATTAGGTGATTGGGATGATGGGTTGACAGGTCTGAATAAGTTGTAAAGTGGTGTGAGGTGCCAAAATGGTACTTTGGACAGTGTTAAGGCCTGGACTTTACCACACAGCAGTATGTT
Source organism: Aphelocoma coerulescens (assembly GCF_041296385.1). NCBI lineage: Eukaryota > Metazoa > Chordata > Aves > Passeriformes > Corvidae > Aphelocoma > Aphelocoma coerulescens. The sequence continues at coordinate 119,345,843 of NC_091015.1, read as the reverse complement.
CTCTGGTATCACTTATGGCCATTCCGCGGCTACATGACGTGGCACAGCCACTGCCAGGCAGGGCTGCTCTGTTCTGCTCCAGATGAGGTTCTCCTGACCCCAGCCAGGCCCAAACCCACCATGATAAACTGTATTAATTGGTGTGGGAGGTCACAAGGGTGTGGGACCACTCTGCTAACATCTGTGCTTGGGAAGGAGTACAGGTGTCCTGCAGTATCAGCTGCCTGGGCTCCCCTGGTCACCAAGAGCCCAGCCATGCCTCAGCTCTCACCCTGGCTCAGGCCAAGCCCCTGCATGGGGGATCTTTGTTAGAAGGAAAGCAGTGGAGGAGGCCTTACATCACTATGGGCATCTCCTCTTATCCTGAGCTGGCACCAGGGAAACTGTGGAAAGGCTGTGCTTTGTGCTTGGTACAGGGTTGCTGCTAAACCACTGCTGACAACTGAGCTGGTAGCATCTCCTGAGCTTTTATGGGGCCTTATTCCAACAGCAGAAATGGGTAGGGGGTTTGGATTGACCAGCTCTGTCCAGGCTGACCCCAAGGTAAGCACCCAGGGTACTGACCAGTGCCTCATCCACTGTCTCAGGAGAAGGAGGTTCATTGCAGGGGGGCTGACTGGCAGTGCTGGTGAGAGATGAGCCTTATTAATGCTTGGATGGTTGTTTGTGTTCCTTACAGTGGGAGGGGGCACAATTTTTTCTGTGAGAGAAATGCTGGTAATTTATGCTGCTTGTGGAAATGTAAATAATTACAAATTTCCATCCTACTGTCCAAGAAAGACAGCATCATTTTATCCATTTTTTTGGTGTGTTATAGTTATAATCACTGTTCTGGAACGTTATTGGAAAAGTTATTGTTCTTTCTGAAATGTTAGGTCACTTTAATGACTAAAAAGTTAATAAGGGTCTTGTTGTTCTTATTATTCATTTATTATCCAACTACTTCACAAAATCGGCTTTGAAAATGTAAAATGTATTTTTATGGCATAACAAATGCTACAATTAAGTTTTAAAGAGAAAATTGTTTTTGAATTCCTGTGGAGAATATTAAAACTGAATTTAAAATATTAAAAATGGAATCTGAAAATGAACAACAACATTAGAAAGGAATGAAAACAAGTTAATGCAATTATTGATAGTACATGAGCAGGGAAACATTAACCCTTTCACCATTGCAGTTGAAAACATTTATTATCCCCACCTTCACAAGGAGCTGACTTGGCCCCCTTTGTCTACCTTGCCTCTTGCACACAGTTACCCACTTTAGGACTGAATGGCATCCTGTAGAATTAAATCAGCCCAGGTGTGGTTCTGTGTGGATCTTCATGTAAAACTGAAGCAATTATTGTCATCAGTGGAGCTCTGCTGGTGAAGATCTAGGTTTAGTGCATGTAATCATTACTTCGAAATTTAGTGCACTTTACAGTTACTTGCCTTTCTTTAATGCACACAGTGGATTTCTGGTTAATTAGATCCAATTTGGTGTACAGATGGAATTTTATTGAATTGCCAGCCTGTAAAAAATGAAGCAACATAAACATATTGATATTTCTATGAAGATGTGGAGTGAGTTCCTCTTCCATGAAGTGACTGGGAACTGAAGTCAAGATCCTTCTGTGAGAAGGTTGGTGTCTTTTACACCTTGTACAACAAGACTGTGCCCTGCTGGGCTCCATTGGCTGCTGTATGTTTTGCAGCTGAGAGCTCTGTTATCTTGATAATCAAAGCAAAAAAAGGCAATAAGAAATGTGATAGGAGAAGTACAGTGCTCAGTTGTGATAGTCTGAAATCCCCCATAGGTATCTGAGCAAGCAGTTGGACAAATTTGTTAAGATTGACATCTCCCTTCTAGGAAATTTAAAATTATTTATTGAACATTTTCATCAATCTGCTTGTTTAATAGGTAGTTTGCCAACAATGAAACTATTTGCCAAAAGTGAAACTCTGCATGCAATCAATGTCTGCTAATTATATAAGTAAGGCTGGTAGAAGGCATGCAAAAATAGATGACTTTTGAACCATGAATTTTATATCCCTTGTTTGCCAGGGGCATGTTCAAATTTAATACTCATTTTTTGTAGTATTCAGAAAAGAAGAAAAAAGAAGACAGTGTTATTAGAAAGGAATGGAAAGTCATAGCTGTGAAAATACTTGAATTTAAACTTGACTTTGGATTCAAATATGAGCATTTTCCTAAGCCCATTCTTGTAATATGATTTCTAAGACTTCAAAATATGGTCCAAATTAAGAATTAAACTCACTGATCTGTTCATGTTCTTACATTCTTTAAATATTTGCACTGAAGAGCAAGGTGATTTCTTTCTCCATGTTATTATGTTTATTAAATCTTTTAAGATTAATGAAAAGTCATAGTGACAAAAGGGAGTACCCAAATTCACTTGTGCATAAATTTGCAAGTTCTTTCTATCAACAATTACAATGCTTTTTAGTAACATTTTATTTTCTCTCAAATCTAACTGGCAAAAGAATGAATGCAAAACTGCTTCTAAGCTAAATTTTCATGTGACTAAGTCCATGTTTAGCTAAAAGCTGTTTTGCCATACATAATATATAATAATTCTTAATTGTTTCATGCTCTGGTGGCAGCTCAGCAATTGTATGTCAAAAAAATATGACCCTATCTTCTGCAGAGGCCACTAGCACTGAAGCATTGTGCACATGAACAAAAACTTTCCATTGGCATGCTGGTATTTTATTCTCTCAGCCTATGGGCATATAAAGTTAGACATTACCTAATAGGAGAGGAGATAAACTGTCACAAGGAAAAAAAGGACAAGGAACTCAATCAAAAATCTTTCTCATTATAGCATCTTTATTACAAGGATGCCTTGCACACTGATTTATTAGAAAACATTGCCAGCTAATAAATTTGCAATAGCATACAATATTGTAACAGAACTGGCTATAAATAGGGTAGGTAGATTTTTTTGTTCAAAATTCTGAGTTCAATCCAAAGTTAAAATATAATTTAGCCATTCTCTCTACAGCTGTTTTCATATACTTCTGGTAAACTACACAAAAAATGTGCCATTCAGTGACCTTTAGCTGCTTTTCCCTGGTATTTCCTCTTGTCACTTGGTGAAAATGGAGGCTGATATTTTGCAGTCTGTGTCCAGGACAACTTGCTTCTCGTTCCCCTTATCCTGCCCTCCTCTCTCCTTCATTAAAAAGATTTTGTGAAATAATTATCTGAACAAGCCTGTGTGTGTTAGAGATCACTGAAAGATTACAAAATGCTGCAGAAAGGATGGAGAGAACGTGAAAGTGAAGGGTTTGAAACTCTTTTTTTCACTGTGTATAAATCCAGCGATGTCACTCTCATACTGTACTACTCATCAAAGAATAACCTCAGTTTCCAGTAGTGCTAAATACAAGTTGCTTTCCTTAATTTATGGGACTTAAACTATTCCAGGACCAGGGAGACTAGATTGCCCACTCTCAACTTACTGAGTTTCCCACGTGTCCTTTCTGGGCAGGTGCCAGATAGTCTCCTAGATAATTAATTTTGTGTCATTCTTTCAAAAATTATACAAAATATCCTGCAACATCCATAGGAAGAAATAGCTTCAAATTATTCAACTCTGATATCATTAGCACTTCATCAGCTGACTTTGCTGGTTGCTGTAATGCTGCAAAACAGTTGTTAATATACTAATAAATACTTGTACTTTTAAACACCTCTTTCTTCACTTCTTTGTCCATCCCACTAGAAGAGCAGAAATCTGTCAGCAGTACAGTTTGTGCTGCCTTGCCCACTAAGAACGGATGTGTAGAGTATACAGACCTTGTTGCCTGAAAATAGTCTGGCCTGGGGAGCAAAAATAAACTTTCCATTGGTCTGAGGTCCCCAAGTGCCATCTCAAGGACACAGTTGTTTTCCAGATTCCCTCTAGCCCTTGCTAGTGCAGTTTTCCACCTGCTGACAGCATTTGCTCAGGACAGACAAAATAGTCCAGCTTTATAAAAATTTATTCAGACTTGCTCAAAGCCCTCTCAGTTACGACAGCGCAAGTATTTTCCTTAGAAACTTTCTTTCCTTTGGTGCTTTCAAAACATGCTGAATTTGGGCATGATAAAACCTTTCTTCAGCTTGGATGTCTGCCTTATACTCAGCCTGACCTGTGTCAGACAGTCCTGTTTAACCTACTAGATTTGCCCATTATCCTTCTCCTTTTGGTCCTTTCCCACCTCCGAAATTGATTCCCTCATACAGAGCACTGCAGCACCGTGACCATCAAGGTATTGTTTCCCAACTGGTTTGTAACTCCACACTCAGAAAAGATGTCTCCTTCCATCCACGTCTCGCAAAGTGCAAGTGTCTGCTTCTCCTTACAGTGTCCCTGATGTATGGATTTTCCTCATCTCACACCTAACTCTGAAGTGCTTGGAAGGACCATGGGCAAAATAACTGGGGTGCTCAGACTGTGAGACCCCCCTAAATACCATGAAAAGAAGTTGCAGAAAGTACCTGCAAACTTTTTTATGGTAACTTTAAATACATCGTGTACCTAATATTATCATAAACTCTACCAACCACCTGCAACAGTTAATACATCCCCATCTAAAACCAAATTCAAGAAATATTCAAATTTATTGTTGCCTTTCATGCAGAGTCACAAACTTCTAAATCCTGAAGGAAAGAAATGGCTATGATATAGTCCTTCCATGGATGACTTCTTCACTCCAGACTGCTGTCAGAGAAAATACATTTAAAATAGTAATGGATTCTCAGCTGGAAATAACATTGGGAGTCACTTTTCCACATCTCCTGCTTGTAAACTTAATCCTGCCAATCTTTGAGGCTGTACTGCGATTATTTTAACCTTGATAGTTTGCTGGGAAACATGTAGCTGGAAACAATCACCTCAAGCTCTTCCCTACCACAGTGCTTCAGATGGTCACCACCTTAGGGTTTCCACTCCCACAACAGAACTTTCAGATCCCAGCAAGACAACACAAAACCTCCCTGCAATCATGTGCACACCAGAGACAGATGCATATTTGCATGAGAACTGGGATTAAGTAAGCATAGCTTCTTTTAGTTTCATCCCAAAATGATTGCACTTGTTGGTTGAAGGCTGGAATTTGAGCCTAAGTAGTAGGACAAGTGTAAGATGCTTTTGCTGGGAAGACTCTCTGGCTCCTAACAAGGCTGAAATCATGGTCTCATCTCAGTGTGAACCCTGATTTAGCTGTTTGCATTGCTCCTCTTTGCTCTCCTCCTTGTCGTGAAGCTTCTGGGAACTGTCAAACTCCGTTAGTCATCTCTAACCTGCTGGTCAACATATTCAAGATGAATGTGAAAGGGACACAGGCTGCGTACAGAGCATAAGAACTTCTCTTACAAATTAGGCTAAACTACTTATTTTGGGCCACTTTCCTCACACATATTGTATGTCAATCATCCTGCATGTCATCTGTTATCTTACACCTATGTTAGTAAGCGGAACAGTGTCTGGGCAGAAATTCAGCACTGGCACGTCCCTAACTGTAGTGTTCAGCTGGTACCCCAGTCTCTGTGGGGTTTTGGCCATGACGGTTGTGTAGACAACATGCAGGCCTCATTCAGGGACATGGGCCAAGACCTTTCCTGTCGGAGGATATGTGCACAAGGCCAGGTTTTCCTGAAATGGAGTGTGTCAGGAACAAAGACAGTCTGACTGAAAGCCCAGGCCAGATGAGAGCTGTGGGTCTTCTTTACTGTCTAGTAAAGAAGTAGCTGTAAGTCTGTGTGAAAATGGAGATTCAATAAAAACTCACTCCTAACTTACAGCAGGACAATCCATAAGCTCACAGCTAAGCTTTCTTTTGGCTTTGCATTTCTCTTGCACCTACTGTGGGTAAAACTGTACTTCTGCCCCTCCTTGAGATGTGTGTGAAGTTCAGTGTGATGAAGGATATATCTGCAAAAGACTCTACAGACTGAGAATCTCAGTTCCACTGTGTCCATACTGCAAAATGCTTCATGAGACAGAGGTTTTAACCACTGGACAGCACCAAACTTCATGTCAACTGCAGCTCTCCTTATCCCAAATCCTTCCCCAAGTTCTAGCACCGCCTCAAGCTCAGATTCTTCCTTCAAGCTACCTTTTGGTCCAGGGGTTGAAACCAAGAGTAAATTTGTTGCCACAGTCAATAAAATAGCTGAGTGATGTCAGTGGACCCTCTGTCTTTTCAGAGTATCTTTTGTATCACAGTTTAAATAAACTCTCCAGAGGAATTGGGTCTTCTCCAGTCTCACCATCAGCTTGACAGGAAATAAAAGGAGGCGTTTTTTCCCACTCACATGCTCTCTCTCATACACACATTTTATTTTCTATAGTATTAGTCCCTGATGAAACCATTTCCCCATGTTGTTCAGCAGATCTCTTTCCATCCACAAACAAGAGGGAAGGGGTATAAACACACTCTATTAATCAAATGGATGAAATTCAAGCAAAACATCACTTAGCTCCAAAGAGCACTCTGATTCAAGAAAACTCAAGCCCAGACTTGATCAGGACTGTGCTTTTAAAGCAAGCTGAAGGCAGCATACACTTTATTTTGCTAGAAAACATATCAGAAGACACTGACTAAATTAGATTTACTCTATCTTACCCTGGCATTTTTTCTCTTTAGTGCACTGAAGACAGTTCTTGTTCAGGCAAACTAGCGAACATGGACAGCAATCATTTTCTTCATCTGGCATCCAAACTGTTTAGCTTTTTCCAGGAAGAAAATTTAAAAAATCCAGTGCAGAGCAGACATCTTTTTTGATCCAGGTAACATCTCGAAGAACTATCAGCAGTAGTAACAGAGGCAAACAATTTAAAGTTCATTGTTTGAGTATATCTCATACATATAAATTAAATTGCTGTAGGGAGTGATGTTTATTCTCCCCCAGATATGGACTCAAAGGAAGTTTCAGTAGCAAAGAAGTCACACAAGACAGTAAATAAAAACCTACCAAGAGAGACTGATACACAGAAAAGGTACCCAAGGAACTAAACAAATCTTTGCCTCTGTTGTGGTTTAATCCCAGCCAGCAACCAAATCCCATGCAGCTGCTTGTTCACTCCCCTCACAGTGGGATGGAGAAGAGAATGGGAAGGGTAAAAGGGAAAAATCTCATGGCTTGAGATAAAGACAGTTTAATAAGTAAAGCAAAACCCATGCATAAGCAAAGAAAAACAAGGAATCCATTCACCAGTTCTCATGAGCAGGCAGGTGTTCAGCTATCCTTGGGAAAGCTGGGCTCCATCATGTTTAATGGTGACTTGGGAGCACAAATGCTATCCAGAATGTCTCCCCTTCCTTCTTCTTCTTCTCCCAGCTTTATATGCTGACCATATGATATGAAAGGTCCCTTTGGTCAGTTGGACTCACCTGTCCCAACTGTGTCCCCTCTCGGCTCCTTATGCACCCCCAGCCTGCTCACTGGTAGGGTGGTGTAAAGAGCAAAAAAGGCCCTGAGACTGTGCAAGTGCTGCTCAGCAGTAAACTAAAACATCCCTGTGTTATCAACATTGTTTTCAGCACAAACATAGCCCCTTACTAGCTACTATGAAACAAATTGTTTCTATACCAGCCCAAACCAGCACAGCCTCTTTTTAATCTTCTAGAAATACAGTCACTAAAATAACATTTGACTTCTGTCGGTTGTTTCACTAATGATTCTCAGAAACTGACTCAGCGTCAAAGCATTTAGTTTTAAATAAACAAATACCAAGTTGCAGTCCCAGTTCTGCAGAATTTACAGAAAAATATTTACTAATACCCCTGCTTTTCTAGCAGAACCCTTTTGAAACATGGTGGATTACTGGCCACATAGACTTAAAATGAGTCTAGAGGTACAGCAGTTGAGCAGTCAAATACCCAGTGTCACCTTTGTCATCCTCTGAGAACACTTCCCTGCCTTATCAGCGGGACATGCAACACACAGGTTGTCTTGTTCATGCTTACAGATTTTGTGGTGATGCTATGATGATGGCAAATGGTAGGAAGAAGATGGCACATTCCCACTACCTACTGAAAAACTATATGGATGGAAATATAGGAACAGAAACATATTGGGTACCCAATTATTTTTCATTTTTACCAACTACTAGTAATTTCCATGATTTTGCTATAGTATTTGTATGCTATTGTAAGGCAGAAATGTGTTTGCCTCAACTGCTGGTTGCTAACAACAACTGTACCTGGAAGTGGCCCTAATAACGCAGCTTAGTGAATCCAAATCTACATGAGAGTCTTATAGAAGCACAGACTAAAAGGCAGAAACCTGTGGAGAAAATAAAGAACAGCCAGTGAACTTTCTAAAATGCACAGGTATCAGTCAATATGTTGCATTCTTTTTCCTTGAGGTTCTACTTCTCCATAGTTACCAGAGCAGACAGATGTCTGTTCTCAACAGGAACAGGCCAACTGGCTTTTAAGTGCTGTTATTTTTGGCTATATGGAGCTCAATCAATTAATTGGCAGTTTTTTGGTAATCCAGCTAGCACTCTCTAACTCAGTGACACAACATCCCTGATGATTTAAAAACAGCTGCTTTGTGCTGAAGTAGAGAAGAGTTGGGATGAACCACCTTCTCCTTTCCTAGTACAGCTGATGGATTTGAATGAATAACAGTGCTTTTTCTCCCTGTGCAATATGCTATTACCCAACTTGCTACTTTTTGCTTATTCAGTATTTCCATGGTAAGAGAGGTTGGAGACATCACTAGAGTATTTCATATAATAATCCTCCCAGGTGGAAGCCAGTTATTTGATATTTTAAATTACTGATGCTCCTCAACTACATCTCTTTTTACACTAGCACTAAAATTGACCTTGTCTGTCTCAGCAGATAAGAGAAGAACAAGAAAGCTTCTTACCTTTGAGTTTTTAGGTGAATGCCCTGCTGCAAAGTACACTGATGTCACTGGAAAACTCCCATTGGTCTCAGCAGTTTTTTGGAATATCTGGGGTGGTTGAAATACAGAGGCTACATATTAAATTGGGTTGTGTACTGATTGACTTAGAGACTGTATTTTTGGTCTCTACACGTACACATCCAAAATGGACCAATACTCATTTGCCTTGACCTTTCTCTTTGAAAGACAACTTTGTAGTCTCAAGTCCTGATCCTTTGAGGGTATTATTACGAATGGTCTGTTGGGGTTTTAGGAGCTCCCCGGTTTTCTTTGTTTGTTTTTTTTTTTTTTTTTTTTCTGTTAAATGGATTTTCCCCCCATACATGTTGCTAGGGGAACAAATGGCCAGATGCTTAAGAAGAACAAAAGACCTGGCTGGTTTTTTTTTTTGTTTCACCTGGGTGTGTGGTCAGTCGGTCTCGGCGTTCGGACAGAGAGGGAAGCTGCTTGTTCTTCAGCCGTTTTCCTTTCTGCCGGAGCAGCCCCGGGATCCCAAGCCCGCCTTCCCTGCCCCGCTGTGGCCGCCCTCCCCCGCCGCTGTTTCGAGCTTTCACTACATTGTAGGCGTGCTCGCCCTGCCTGCCCCGACCTCCGGGGGGGTTCCCCGTTTGGATACATCTCCTCTGCCATCCAGGATTTGTGCTCGTCCCTGCCGTTCCAGCCTGCTGTTCCAGCCTGTTGTTCCCGAGGGTCCGGCCGGACACCGGGATCGGCTGCCCAGGGGTTTGTGAAGCTTTTTTGTTCCATCCCTCCCCGGGATCCCAGGGCACCGGTGCCGCGTGCTCCCCGAGCTCGCTCCGGAGCGCCCCCTGCAGCCGCGGGGGAACCATCGCACCTGCCCTGCTCACCGGGAGCCGCCAGCGCCCCTGCCGGCTGCGAGCGGAACTGCACCCGAGGGGAAAGGGCCCGACAGCCGAGAAGGCCGGGACTGGGTTTGGGATTGTTTGCTGTTACTGCCAGAGTTATTGGTGTTTGTTTGACTGGTTATACACATATAGATATATAATAGTAAAGAACTGTAACTCATATTTCCCACATCTTTGCCTAAAAGCCCTTCATTTCAAAATTATAATAACTCGGAGAGAAGGGGGTCACATCTGCCATTCCAAGGGAGCCTTCTGCCTTCCTTAGCAGATACCTATCTTTCAAACCAAGACATGGTCTCTCGTCCATCTGCAGAATTTCTTGTTTTGGAAATCATATTGAAACACATACTTCAAGCAATCTATTTTGTTCAACCTGTGTCCTGTCAAAGGAGATGGGATGAGGCATCTCCACAGCCTCTGAGGACAAGAATTATTCCTCCAAGTTTTCTGCTCTTGGGTGTATTTCAGTTTAGGTGAGACTTATTTAAGTATGAACAAAGAAGAATTCTTAAGTGCAAATTCTAAGGTCAAGATTTGCAAAATCAGACTGCAGCCGGCAAGATTCCCCATGACTCCTAAAATCAGTGGGAACCCATCTAGCTGCAAGGAGATACTTCCCACCTGGTGTTGCAGGGACAAATAATACATGGTAATTACATAGGCACTTTTCAACCTATCCAATGGTAAGAATACCTTCCTGGCTTCCCTTCTCTCTTAGATACCTTGTTTTACATTATTAAACTGTGGACACCCCCTGCCCCTTCCAACAACCATAACTTGTACTGCTCACAAATGACATTTCAGGAAATGTTACGTTACATAGAGCCAAGCAGCATGATTGTGCAATTCACTTGATTGAGTGCACCAGGATAGGAAGCCAAGCAAACCCCCACCGCGGTCTGAAACCCGTGGAGCAGACAGAGTTCTCTCTTCATGCAGTGTCTCCAGATTCCCAGGCCTGGTTGAAAGCCTTCTTCTGATTTATGAGTAATGAGCCTGCTGGTGATTTCTAAGCAGCGACCTTCCAAACAGAAGTGCTGATGGGCACTGCACTGTATCATATAAGCTAGACAACACCTAGGCAGACTCTCAAAGGATGCTTTCATTGGGATGGGAAACTATATGGTGATTGAGTGCTCTCCTGTCACTGTCTTCTCTCGCTTTGCACAGTATTTAGCCTTCAGTTGCTGTTAAACTTAGATTTTTTAAAGTTTTTGTTTTAAAGAACTTATCTGCAACCACAGCACAGAAATATATGAAGCCTAGTGTTGAAGGTGCCAGTGAGACTGATTGATGCAAAAGTCTGGTTTTGAGGATGGGAGGAGGGAGAGCAAATTCCTTTAGTTGTGCTTAAAAGTTACAAACTTAAAAACAAGACAAGAAAGTTGAGTGGAAGCTGAGAGGTTGAATGCAAGCTCTGCCAAGATTTGAAAAGCTACAAGCTAATGCTGGTACTGCGTGTTTTCTTAATGGTTGAGGAATCAATCTTTTTTGTACACAGAGCTTCTAGCACACAGACAGTGTAAGCTAAGGGTATTACAAAGTCAGAGAAGTGATTTAAAAATGATTTGCTATTGGTATTTTGACTGAAGAAGTAGAGAAAAAAAAAAGTCTTAAGACATGTTTTTACTGGAGCATTCTTTGTCAAAAGTCTTCCTTACTTGAACTCCAGAAGACGTCTGGCCAAGTTCTGCGTATTACTCTCTGATTTTTATTTCTGAGTAAGACTGAGATGTAGACTTTGGTTGTACTACCTACCTGCATCCTGCAGATGTATATGTTACATCTGTGTATCTCTTGGACATGTCAAAAAACCTACCTGGACATACACTTGCCTCTGTAAAATCTCTTTGTCTCAATGGACTTTCATGCTTGTACACAAGTGGTTGTTCAAGTAGCTCTCAAAAAATCTTCCTCATAAAAGAAGCAAGACATTTAATGTTAAATAATCACCAGTCTGACTCTTAATATGAAGTAAGTTTAGGCCAAAACCTAGTTTCTTAAAGCAGTTGAAACTTTGTCCAGATCTTCAGTAAGACGTGGAGACAGTTTTGCCGTATTTTTAGAAGTAACAAACATAAAATGTAACAGGAAACTGCAAATGGGACTGCTTGTTATCCTCGTGGAAAAGGGGGGAAAAAAAGGAAAATAAAATCCCTCAGGATTCTGGAAGAAAGGAACATCTGTGAAGCAGGGAAATAAAAAACTACGTCCAAAAAAGACATCTAGAAACTGAAATCTTCTTGGAGGCCTTTAGGGTGGTGCCTAGTGTCTCCATGACCACTTTGGGAATCTCACTGTTGCTTTAACACAAATGGCTGTGACCAGTTTGGAGGAAGAGATGTGGAACTCTTTTTTCCTGCCCTTTAATCTGGTGAATCTATAGCTGGCACATTTTCTGAAGCTGTGACTCCCATTTTTATCAGGTCACCAGAGGGACCCTGCTAGGCTGGCTTAAAGGTGATGGCTTTGGCCCTGGGAATGGAAAGATGGATGAAATTAAGACAAAGAAAACTCTGTCCCTCTTTCCATGGCCCATGTGGCCGGATGACACGATGTGCACCTCCCAAGGTATCACCACTAGGACGCAGCCAGGTGACTCTGACAAAGCCGGGATGTCTCACCTTGGAGATGCTACCTAGTGGTCAGGATTGCTCAGTTCGGGCAGCAGAAGTGTGGTGTGGGCTGATGGCCTTTGCCAGTGCTGCAGGGCTTGGAGCAGAGCCTGACCTGGGCTCCATTCACAACAACTTCAGATGCCTGTGAAGAGCATTGTATTTTTTGGTGCAGAGTCTGTCCCGAGACATGCTTGTCCAAGCAGCATTAGAGCAGTTAGCTTGAGATGTCAAAACACCTATATTTGTAAGAAAAAGGAATTAATTTTTATGCCAGGCTTAGGGGATGGTTCCATTTTTATGCTGCTAATGGAGTACCAGAGTTGCCTTTTGGTGTGCTTTATTCACAAGCTGGTCTGGAGACAACTTTTTTCTTCAAAGTGTTTTTTCTAAAATGAATTGCTTGTAGTTTCGATGAAGTTGTTCCTCCTCCAGGCTATACATCAGTGCCTCATTATGCACCAGTTACTCCCTTAATTTACAAGCTGTGGTAGTCATTGTGTTTTACTATGTTTTAAATTTATTTATCTGGAAAAGATCCACTCAAAATCAGTGTGTTTCCTTCCTCAATTCTCACTAAGATCCTGCTTTTTGTACAGATTATGACCGGAGTATAAAGCAGCCAAAATGAGATGCCAAATTTTTCAAATCACTTGTCTTCCAACAAAAATTCACATTAAAAAGGGACTGAAGGAGCGACATGACACCCCTGGTGCTGCTAACACCCTTCTGCAGGTAGCACTTTTGCAGGAGCATTCTGTATTTAACTTCACATTGTCTGGTCTGCTTTTACTGTGTGATTTTTACAGAATTTGATAGTCTCTGTCCAGCTGGTTTTGAATGTGTCTTACCTCCATTCATACTGATCACATAGAAGCATTTTAACTTCACATTAAACTTCTCACAGCTCTGTTATAAAATGGACATAATTTCTAATGAAGACCTACTACTGCCTGTTCTAAGACCAAAACCAGGTTTCCAACAACTTTGTGAGTTCTACTGTTTAGTTGTTAGTGCTAACCCAAACCCTGGCTCCTTCTGAACTTTCCACTGGCTGAATAATTCTGGCAGATTTTTAAAAAAGTTTTTAGGGGCTTTCTTTGTGCCCAAGGAAAGCAGCATTTCTCTGTGGAGTTGGAGACCCATGTCAGGACTCCTCATTCTCATTCCAGGAACACAATATGCTCTTTGATGTGCACTTACTCAGCAGCACATGAGGTAAAGCTGGCCGACCTCTTGTTTTGTGCATAGGTAATTTATGCACTGCCTCTGGGAGCACACAAATGACAGGACTTACATGTGTGAACCCTATTTGTGCATGAAATCAAGTGTAAATTTAGAGCAGATGGGGTTTTGACTCATTCATGATAGAATTTATGGCCAAGATTAATAAAAAAAAAAAAAGAGAAAAAAAAAAAAAAAGGAGAAAAAACCCTCAACCTGAAGTTACTTTCCAAAATATATTCTTAGGTGCCCAAGGACCTGTTTTACAAAAGTGAGGAACGACCTATAGCTTCTCTGAAATTAAAACAGGACATAGGGTATATATGAATATACATATACATACACACATACATACACACATACATACATACATACATATATATATACATATATATGCTGGATGTATACAGGGCATATACCTGGTGCTTAGTAGTTCTTGAAAAAGACTGCTTGTTTTTGTGCCTGAGTGGCTTTCTTTAAAAGATGGACTAAGCTGCCATCTAATACAAACCATTCAGTTTAATTATCTTATCAGCGAGCTGTTGCTGCTTATGGGAGTGGAGGGATCAGCTGTAGACAGAGGTGGGCACAGACACTAATCCAAAGGATGGAAATGGTGGGGAGAGAGTTGCCACTGCCAGACTTCTCTAGTTCTGATGCAAAACAATTCCGGAGTATTTATACACACACACACACACACAGGTGAATCCTCTCTACATTCAAAATCAGAGAGGCAAACTGGTCAGTCTTTAAAGCTGTGTCTGCCCCAACCTAGATCAGTTCTTTTGTTGTACCCCCTTGTCAAGGCCTTGGACAAACTTTGGCATGTATCACTGCTGATGGTGTGGTGCAATATCTCATGCAGCACAGCAGTATCTGTAAAAGATGTTAACCACCCTTAACAGCTCCCCAGCAAAAGCTCCTTGTGGCTGCAAGTTTGTCCTTTTTAAAAAATTTCCTTCCATTTATTTGGTGACTGTCTCTGTAAGCTTTGGACACAAGTATTGTTATATTGTAAGCAGTATATGTTCATAGTGTATATTCCCAAAGCCAATGTTTAGAAAGCATGAGGAGTTTTTAACTTCCCCACTCTTCTCTTTTGTCTTCTGATTCCTCCTCTGTCTTTCCCATCTGTTCACAACTGGGCAAGGTTCTTGGCTGCTGACTTTCCTTGATGGGGTTTAGTGTCTTTAGCTGTCCTCCAGGACCTGCTCACAAGCAGTGATGCAGCTGGCTGGGAAAGCTTTGTGAATCTCATTCCTCCTAAATAGTTTATGATTTCCCTCAAGCCTGTGGAAATTCTTCTCGAGAGAGACAACTTCATGGCATGCTGGGATGTCCACCCTCTGAGGGAACCTTGTCATGGTTATTGATGATCCTTTATTTCAAAAAATCCATCATAAGGGTGGAAAAAAGATCTCCTTGAATGAGGCAGTCCCTCTTGTTTTGCTGACTCAAGAACATTTGGTATGTATAAATTTAAATTGGTACATAATGAAGTCTTCATAACAGTGCTGTGTGAACACGGCTTGGTATCCCTAAAGGCCGGTTTTCCCTTTGAGTTCCATTCCGTCAGTCTTTTTGTTTGACTGTGGCCTCTCTCTATCAGCAACTAAGAAGATTTTATGCTATTTTGAAACACAACCACATGTCTTAAGAATAAGCAGGCTTCTTTTTGCAGCATATAACATGACTCCTTGCTGGAGTAAGTAGTCATAATTGTAAGCAGAGGGTGCAAAAGGTTATGGATAGTGTAAAATATTAAGGGAAAAACAGGGCAATACATTTTTATTTTTTAGTCCATTCTTTTGTAAGTCCAACTGCCTAAGGCCATTTGAAAATCCCAGCCTGAAGGATTCATGGCGATGAAACTCAAGACATAAATATCCAAAGTGCAATCGTGTTATCTCTGCTGGTCCCTCCCTTTGTATGTAACACCAATCTGTTACATCTTGTGTTAAATTACAGCAAGTGCTTTGAGCCAAGGCTGTGGGCTACTTTGCACTGCTCTAGAAGAATTTTTTGCTTTAACAAAAGTGCTACTGGCCCTGATATCACTGCTATGAGTATTTTGGAAAGAGACCAGTCACCAGAAAGGATGCCATTCCCAGAACTGACGTGTGGTTTGTACCTTTCTCCTGAGCACTTGGTTGACTCAGGGGTGTAAATGATGTAGTTCCCTGCCATGGCTGCTAAGGCTGCTTCACGTTCTCCTCGCTTGCTGTGTGCAGTGCTTAACTGAACCCCACCATACAGAGAAGAGATTTGTGGGAGGTGGGCTGCTGCACTCACCATACACATGCAGGGAAGGCACAGCCTGCCTACCCACCGTGTAGCCTTGGCATGATGCCATAGGTTTTAACTTTCATATTCTTCAAATCCTTTACTGCCTAGTGTGTAACTCTGAAGTTTCTTGTAGCCTGTTAATTTCTGCTCTCTCGTGCTAGGTAGACATAACAAAGTCTCTCCAGGCCTGCCCTCCAAGGACACTCAGACTGTCCTAGGCCCAAAAAGTATAAACCAAAGAGCCTCTAAGGGGGGGCAAGCTGAGGGGAGTTGCATAATTAAACTGAAACTTTAATTGGAGAATTAACCCTGATATGCAAATGAGCCAAACCTATAAAAGTGTGAAGAACTCGTGACCTGCCGTCCATCTTGGGGTCCATCTTGGCAATAGCCTCTGGCCCCAGGGGGTACCTTTGGAGGTCTTTCAAATAAATACCTACCTTTATTCCCTTACTCCTGTCTAGTCTCTGTTTCTAGGCATCAGGCAGGAACACCCTGGGGTGCGCCTGCTCCAAGTGAGAGTGAGGACGGGGAGAGTGGTGACGGGATCCCCTTCTCCTTTGCTGGATAAATGCAAGGGTATCTTTCCAGTCTGGGCGTTTGTTAGAGTAGATCTGGGGTTTCAGAAAAGGCAAAGTGTGATGAGCCCTCCTGCTGTGCCTTGTCTCCTGCAGCGTGGCCAGTGCTCACAGCTCCCCACATCTGTCCCTGGGTGTCAGGAGCCAGAAGGCCTTTGGCGCCGGTGTGACTGACACCCAGCGCGGTGCTGTCGGGGAGAGATAAGGGCAAAGGAACACATGGTAGAGTTCCCCAGTACTCTGTGGCTTGGGTGCAGCCATTTGCATAAGTCAGGCTCTTCTTTTTCAAACTATGAGAAGAATTTCTACCTTAATCCCAAGCCTTATTGCCACTTGGCTATGGCTGCTCTGGCAGCCGTCAGGGGAGGGAAGTCCAGTGTGGCGTGTTGCAGAGAGGGCAGAGTAGCTGACTCTGCAGACACCTGCCTCTGTAGGTTGGAGGATTGAGCCTGAAGGGAGAAAAATAGGCTGAACTTGCTGACCACTGCCTGATTTCAGCTAGTGTGCTAAGATGGCTTGAGGCTACTGCAAACAGAGGGACAAAGAGCTGTGAATGGCTTCTTTTCCTTCTCCCTTTTCTTCCAGATAACATTCCCAACAGCACTCAGAGATTCAGACATCTTAGGCCAAAAGCAATGGTGTAAAAATGTCCTGGAACGTAAACATCTAGCTTTCCTTTGCCATCTGGCTTGGGAGTAGCTTTAGAGTTAATGTTTCATTGCTGGTCTCCCCTGTTGCAAGGGATGGAGTTTTGTTTTGGTTTCTTCATGAAGTCCAGGTTCTCAGGTAGAAAAATCAATGGACTCCAATAGCTGGAGCATTACAGAAAGCACCAAGTAATAGTGAAACTTATGATAAAATTGCAGGTTCATGAAGTCTCACAGTCTCAGCCCATGACAGAGTTTGACTTAAAAACCAAAAAAATGACAAAGATGGCATTACCTAATGCAGATGAGAAAGCACAATAAAATTGTGAGCAATTTCTGTTCCTTTGTTACTGACAGAGTCCCATAGCAATTTCCGGGACTGTAAAAACATCCTAATAAATTTCCAGTGTTTCCTCAAGTTGAATGAATCACAGAAATGCTCCTAGCCTTGAATAGGTTTAGCATTCACATCCACTGCTCAATGGAAAACTCAGTTGACTCATGGTGCAGCTAGAAACAGGTTGTAAATCACGGCTATGGGCCATGCAGTATGGAGTGCTGTTTAACAACATAACCAACAATAAGATTCCTTCAAGATGGAAGCAAAGACTTCTTCCACAATGGAAAATGAATGGGTAGACAAAAGGAAAGACATCACCCTCTGACTGGACTTGTAGCTCAAGTGAGAGAAGTTTAGGAAATCCTTAATGGGACAGGAAATAACCCTAGGGAATCACCAGGTGTTTCTGCTGCTCCTCATTGAATTTAGAAGCAAAATAGTGCAGTGCATAGGAAGCATATTTGTCTGGTGATCAGCTCTCCTGTAGAACTGCAATTCACCTCCACCCCCTGTTGTCCAGTTCCTTGCTGGAAGAAGCTGAGCTTGAAAATGCTCTTGCTGCCTTAAATGCTTGAAAATATTTGCCTTAACTGCTGTAGTATAAGCCAGGGGGACTGCAGAACAAATACAATTATGGTGGTATCACTGGAATGCTCAGGAGGTCTAATTTGGGTTGGAGTATTTGAGACCAACTTTGGAGACTCCTGAGGAGAGTTGTCCTTTTTGTATAGAAGGTAAGAAGAAGGAGATAAATGTTTTTTGGCAGAATGTCACGTCTTCCCAGTGTTTCCTTTCAGATGCTCTACCCATGCAGGGTGGACCCTGGGAGAAGTGGTAGGTTGAGCCTTTTGCTGTTTCAGCTAAAATGGGACAATTGTGGGACACAAGACTCCCGAGGGTGATGGGAACTGGTGGAGGAAGTCCTTTGCTGGGTAAGAGGCAGCCCTTTCCTCTGAGGGCAAAGAGGGAGCACAAGCTACAAGGCAGGAAGCAACACCAGTGGTCGCCAGCTTCCCTGAGAAACCTGTCAGGCCCAGGTCAAGGCAGGGGGACCTGGAGGAGGAAAAGTGTATTGATGCTATGAGGGGATCCAGCAGAAAAACACAGGAGGAAAGGATCATAGGTGGGGATTCCAGCTTGTATGAAGGAGGGTATGGTCCCAGAGAACTGGCTGGAAGCAGATGGTTTGCATGGTGAAGGCTTTCAGGAAAGAGTGCGGCATAGCTGCTGGACAGAAGGGGAAGGCCACAAGAGCAGCAGCACGCAGGAAACCTGCTAAAAATGTGCTAATCCAGAAGCACTTTCGAAGAACTAGGATAAAAAAAAAGTGTCCCAGGTATTCAGAGGGGTGAGCGTGTGAGTCAGCGCAGCCTGCCCTCCCCATTTGCCCATCTCCCGTGCACTCCCCACTAGGTGCCAGTATAGGAGCACACCACTGCATGTACACTTCGAGGAGGGAGAAAAAGGCATGGTTAAGACTTTTCAGACGTACATGTGCTTGAAAATGTGTTTTCAAATAGACATGTGTTTGTAGTGTTCTCAGTTTATACTTAATTCTGAATATACACCATGCACGGGGTCACCAGTAGTGTCTAAAGCGATTCCCATGGGCAATGTTGCTATTAAAATGTTAGATGGAGCAGGACAGGGGTTAACCAGCTGCTGTAGCCTTTGGGTGGTCCCCACTGCCCCTGGGCAATGGGAGCCCCAAATGGGTTGACATGGACAGAGCCTGTCCACTTCCATCCAGCTGGAAAAGAACCCCATCACCTGATGGTACTTGCTGCTGGAAGAATATTTAATTGTCAAATCATGGGTTTTCTTGGAAAACAACAGACAGGTTTGGAATCCTTTCTTTTTTCTTAATCCACCAGGCAACACACATAGCTAAACTCCTACTGAGTAGAAATAATTTTATAAACTGTGTTTGCTCTTCACTATGGATACATTTGCAGTAGAAAGCAGGATGGCACTTGAGATGGAGGATGCCTGGTGGGTACCTGACCGAGCCTCGGAACTGAGCCACAAGATCACGAAACACATTGCCAGTACATTCCAAGTCTTTCTGGAAGAAAAGTGTTGCTCCATAACCGGCAGACCACCTCTGCCTGCCCTCTGCACTGCAGATTTAGTTATAAAATTAAGTGAATAAACAGTGAATAAAGTAATGAGCGGGACAATTCTCTGTTACAGACCGCTGTGGGAACAAACAGTTTGTTGAAGCTCTGATGTCTGTCAAGTCTTAAATCTTTCTGAAAAGAGGTTAAGTTGCTTTGGTTTCTCTGTTAGCCGTGCCAAAATAAATAGAATGTGCTCAAGTGAAGAAAACAAATACTTGAAAATAATGAAAAATCAATAGTACCCTTGTTATTCGGTAGCAGGTATACAGATCTAATCTGACAGGCTGTATTGAAAGTGTAAACTGAATGCTCGCACACATGTATTAGTAATGTCAAGATGAAATGTTAGCTTAAATCTTATCAATTTGGTTTATAGGACAGGGAGGAATTACTGGAGTAATTTTACCTGAACAGCCCCCACACACCACCCCATTTTGGAAAGGGTAGCTCTCAATAGAGTGTGTATTTGTGTGTGTTTAAAAATGTTCAGATTTCAGGTACCCTTCTTCTTTGCCATGAAGCTTTTAATATCGCCTCAACCTGTCAGCTTCTCCAGTCAGGAAGAAATACTAACAGCAAACCTATTTTCATGGAGAAATTTAAAGGAGTCTTTCATTCTTGGCCTGATAGCATTATTCCCATGGGCAGAGGACAAAGAAATATACAGCTAAGGAACAATTTCACATAAAAATTACATCCCTTCAACCAAAAGCCCTGCTATGTGTCACGCTGTTATGGAGCACATACAGGAACTGCCTCTGCCCTTTTGTACAGAGCTGGCCTTTAGGCTCCATGCAGTCTGCATCCACGGGCCCCACTCATCTGACAGAACGATGAATTTAAAGAGATTCCAAGCTTTCATTTTCTGAATGTGTGTGTTTCTAGTCCTTTTCCATAGAAAATGGAAATATCTTAGGGATGGCAAGTTTTTTCTTTTGCTAGAATTAAAAACAAACAAACAAACAAACCAACAAAGTAAAATACGGTCCTCCACAGATGCAACATGGGCAAGGAAGGATGTAGTGACAGAAGAAGGGAGACAAGGCTTGCTTTGGTAGGTCTGATCTGCCATCCAGCAGCCCAAGAATCTTCCAGCATCAGTCAGTACAAGATGGTTAGGGGGAAAGTACAAGATGAACACAGTTTCACTGCTCCACTGTTCAAACCAAGGAAATGGATTGCAAGACTGCAAATATTCAAAGAGAAATCTGTCCTATTATTTTTGGAGCAGCATCCTCTGCAATGTGTGTAAGTCATCAGAACAGAATGAATCGAGTGATGATTATTTTCAGCAATGAAAAAAAGCCACTGGGAGATTTGGTTTGGGAGGAGTCACAAGGAGGGACAGGACCTCATTTTTGAGAATGTAGGCTGTGTCATGCACTCTCCTCTAGCAGTCATGGTGGAGGCTGGATTGTCACCTGGGAAGAGGTTGTGCAGTATGGTGTGCCAAGGAAAAGAGAGACAGAGAGACCTGCATTTGCCATTTCCATGTCCAAGATGCTCCTCCAAGTTGCCCAACATGAGCCAGTGGACCTTGTGTTTTCTCTGTGGGTCACAGAGCTGATGAGGGTCTGAGTGCTGCTGAGGGTGTTTTTAGTGAGAGGCTGAGCTCTCCCAAGGTCTCTCTGTTGTGTAGGGAGTGTGGAAATGGGGCTGCACAATCCCCGTGGCTTTGGGGAGGACAGCTCTTTTCCTGTGCCTCTTGGGAAAGGGTGACTCAGGCCCATCAGTGCTTTGATCAGCTTGGAGCCAGCATTGGCAAAACTTCAGAGAGCCCTGGATTACCTGAGAAGGTGCAGATAACAGGTATGCACATTGCTTAACTGCAGACACTTACTTGGAGACTAATTTAGGAGAACTATTGTCCTTGATTAAGGAGGTCTTTTCTTCTAAGGTTCCCTATCTCATCATGTCAGAGATTTAAATTATATGGATGCTTCCTCTCTTGAGTACTCAAGGAGCATAAGGAGTGTCACCATTACAATTATCTCCTCTTCTAGATCTCCACCAAAGTGAGGGCTTACAGGGCATACTTCCCATTTTGTAAGTAACACAGGAAATTTTCTGAACATTTGGTATCCAGGCTTACCTGATTTGAAGCCCTTTCTCTTTGTTTCAGTGAAGCTTAGCAAACTATTATTGTTACTTGTAGCAGTTATTTCCCAATAGAGAACTGCTTTGAGTGCCAGGGAGTCATCCTGTTTGCAAAGAGGATGACTAGGTTATTGGAGGCTATTGAACTCTCCAGCCTCACTTTGTGGAAACAGAAAGTGCTGTGGGTGCAGCTTACCTTTAACTGCTGCTGATGCATAGAAGCACCTAAGTGAGATGTGAATATCAACACTACCACATCCATTGCTGTTTGTAATGCATAGCACTGCCTTTGCCACCTTTTCCATCTTCTCCATTGTTGCCTGCCTTCCTTGGGAACATGCTTGGCTATTTGTGGCTGACTAGATTCTGCACTCCTGGAGTGGGCCAGGCACAGGCTGTCCCTCGAATCCACTCTTGGGAAATGGCATTACCTTTTGTGTGTCTATGTGAGCACTCCACCCTGGAATTTTCACAGACTAGAAAATGGGTTAAATCAATTAGAGCAACACGAACTGCAATTGGTTTTGCATGAATCTATTTGCAAGATAAGAATTATCTTCACTCCTCCCCCGTGAACAATAACTGACAACATTACACTCCTTCTCAAATGCTTTTTGATAGGTTAATGGGCCCATATTGAGAGCATATAATTGCAGCAGTTTTGGTTCAAGAGCTGATGTGATGGATTACATCCCTCTTGATGCTTGGGGTTGGGATACAATACAGAGAGGCTGCCCGGACCCTCTGGTGCCAGAGGGCTTAACACGGTATTGACAGGGCTGTGCATATTAAATCCAGATCAACCTTCTGAATGAATGCAGGCACATCTGAACTTACATGTCTGGAAATGTCCTTCCATAGTCTTAAAGGAGTTATTTTTAGTAAAGGTTGTAAAAAAAAAAAGAAAGAAAAAAGCTCATACCCTTACTTTCTGCTGAGATATGAGCTGAAGGAAACTCTCCTGTCAGATCTGTTTCATATATGTTACAAGAACAGCAAAACAGAAAAGTTCAGCAGGGTATTATTTTCTTTTTCTTTTCTTTTTTTTTTTTTTTTTAATTTCTTTTAAATTTATGGGATCTGACAAATCAGTCTGGTGGGTGCCAAGTCCAGAGGAGTCTAGAGGTATCCTTCAACATCGGGTGATAGCTGCTGATTAGTTTTGGCAGGAATGGTTTCCTGATGCTCTGCAAATGGAAATTAACAAACTCTGGGGCTTCTTGGAAAAAATAATGCAACCATGTTCCTTGCTTTAGAGGTCCATGCTGGGAAGTGCTGCTCTAGCAGACTCAGCTTGGGTAGCTCCACTGGGTAACACCACACTCACTGACTCTTTCCTTTGGAATGAGGCAGGATCTTCCCAGAGCCAGGTACAAAGCAAGGTGGGGTGGGTAATACTTTCTCCTACTTGCACAGCTGCCAATTTCAAAAGAAATATTTTTTTTCTTTTCAGTATTTGTAAAATGTGACTTCTAAATGCACTGTGAAGTTAAAAGCAATTGAAACCACATAAATAAGAGTACCTGAGACAGTCTTTCATCTTGCAAGCCCACATGGAGCACTTTTGTCATTTAAGAGTTCTGATACCGCATCCTACTGCTCCTGGTACAAAGTTCTCCAAATCTGTCAGCAAATCTTTCATTCCTGTCTGACTTCTTCCTATATAGCCCTTCATGAACACACTGGAGAGTTTGATGCCAAGTCCAGCTTATGTAAAGGGAATTGTTTTGGAGTTTTGCAATAGGTGTTCAGTGGTACCCTCTTGTTTCATGAGTTCACCATGAAACTTGGTTTGCTTGTCCTTTTGTGTCAAAGAGATTCCTATTGGAACCAAGTAAATTTTCTAATGACACCCTCCCCTACTCTTTCCCATTGAAGTAAAGTCTTGATTCAGATAGCCTGATATGTTTTACAAGCTTGTGTCCATTACAGTAACTTTTCTTGTCAAGATTATGTAGAGCTCATGTCTTCCTTAAGGCCCTCTCTAGGAGCTGACAGAAATAGGGTCAAGACTTCAAGAAACCTGGTGCAGTTAAGGTTTTTGGAATATAGTTCTATCCTTGACCCCAGTCCAGTTCCCCTGACTCTTGGTGGTTTTAGGACAGGAAGTTGTCTCTTGACACACCTTCAAGGCCTCCTTGTATTCCATGCCAGAAGACCAAAATTCAGGACTTCAGAATTATTTGTTAAATTAAATTGGAGTTTTTGATGAAGTGTTGAGATGGAAAATGTGCTGGAGCCTTGCAGTGTGCTAGCCCAAACCATGATACTGTTCATGAGTCTTGATTTTGCTGTATCAAATACACAGGAGCGTTTTAGGAGAAAAGAAAGGCCAATTTCAGGAAAGGGAAAACACTGAAACCAGTTGTTTCTGGGTTCAAAACCCCAAATTGTCAACAATACCCTTGAAAATTTATTTTCAGAAGCTGTGAATTGGTTTTCCAGTTGAAACATATGAAATAGTATAAGGCGATCTCTCCTCCTCACCTGAATTTCCTTTAATGTGGGTTGTTTAAATCCCTGTTCACCTAGTGAGACTTCCCAGCTTACAAAATCCTGGAGAATACATACTAGAGTGAGTCAAAAGTGGTGACTGAAAATGTTTATGTAAAGTTTTATTTCAGTTCTGCAGGGTCCTTCTCCATCCAGACCTTTTGACATGAACACATTTCTCTGCTCTCTAACCTGTTCTGCTGCTGCTTGCAATCTCCAAAGCCATACTTGATGAAATTACACATGCTGCAGCTATGTCAGGTGTATGAAGTAGGATAGTGCAAGGGTTTGTTTGGCTATTTGCACTGACATTAAGGGATGCAAGCCCTCTTTGGAGGACATGGGAAATGGTCCTCTGCGATGGAGAGCCCTTGATCTTGCTCAGGTGCAATAAGATAGTCTTACTGTTTTGTTTGAAGAAATAAAATACTCCTTTTTACTCATAGCCAGAAACAGGCAGTAATGGCTCTTACTGCTCAGGCTTAATGGTTCACATCTGCACACTGCAGGTGCTTGAGTCTTATGTATTAACAACACTCTCCTTAACACGACCTTGGATGTCTCCTCACTTTGTGGACTAGGACATGTGAGGCTATTTTCATGGATGAAGTACTGTATTTTAAATAATTAATTAAAAATCAACTTTTTGGGAAAAGGCTGCCTTCCTTTCCACGTTAAGGCCGGAGCCCCCCTCCAGCATCTTGCAGTAGCTCTACTGTGTGTAATTGTATTTTGATTAAAAACTTTGTTTGTCACCTAAGAGCTTGCTTCTCTTTCAGTTCTGGTAACTATAAGCTGGCAGGACATGCTTGCTAGGTCTTTGATTCTGTATCTAAAGAAAGCAGGGGTGATAAAGGGCCATTGCTCTGGAGATTTTAGTATTTGTTGGGTTAAACATTGCTGAGCAGTCTAGCATCCCCACCCTTGTCATGAATGAATCTGGAAGGAATGAGTTTGAAGTCTTGCTCTGGTTGACTATAAACCTTTATTATACGTGGGATGTTCCTTGTGGAGGGAGGGAGGCAGTTGCCTTCCAGATGAAATGAGCAGAATTCATCAGCTTACTCACTGCCCTGCCGAGCAGGGAGTGATGGGAGTAATTCAGGGTGCCTGGCACCTGCTGGAGCAGGGAGGTTGGCTGGCAACCGTAAACCCACAATCAACCTTGATGCCTGCCCTCAGTGCAGACTGCAAATAACAAAGGCATTTATTTTATTTTTTTTCAGTGGGGATGGGAGCAGTGGTGAGAGTAAACAGAAAGAATTAAATCCACCATGTTGCTGAAAACAGGCGGTGGCATGCCCTTGGCTGTCACCACTGCCGGTCTTTTTCAGAGGTTTTTGTAACAATTTGTACCCAAGGAAAATTGTCTTCCTTCTCCTCTTACCTCATCTTCACTGCCAGAAGCAGTGGGTATATGAGCAAATCTTTACATTTAAAAAAATGAAGCAGAAAATTGCAGGGACTGAGGATGACCACTTAAATGATGTTAACTGACAAAGTTGCTCCCCCCTTTCCGTTCCTAGCCCTCTTTCACATCTATATCAAGGGCAATACAACCATGGATATTTTCATGACTTCACTGAAATTTTTCTTTAACTTTGTTCTTATGACACGCTCCTGTAACTGATGTTTTGTTCCCAGTTAAATTCATTAACCAGGATCCATAGTGCCTCTTTTTCATCTGTAAAGGGTGTGTATTTGAGCTATTGGCAAATAATCCTCAGTCAGATTGTTACTGACTACAAAGGCTGTCATAAAATGTTCACTAAAGTCACCCATCCAACGTCAGCTTTGCAGCTGGAAATTCCTGGTCCTTATGGAAATTACAGGAGTTTCACAGCTACAAGAGAGAGGGCAGGAGGGGCTGCAACAGTGTTGCTGTACCTGGTGCCATTGTGAGAGGTTTGGTCACCTGGTCATTCTGGGCTTAATTCCTTCATCTTTTCTTGAAAAGTAACTTGGGTAACTTTTTGGTATTTGAATGGCCAGTGATTAGAAATCCCAGATGCAGTGGATGTGGCTAAGGAGTCAAGGTCACTGACTCTGGAAGTGCTGGACCACAGAAATGCAGGGGCTGCAGCCTCAGACTCCACTGAATCTACAGACCAACTGAAGATTTCAAACTGCTTTTTGAGCTTTATTTTCCAGAGCACTGGAATGTTTCCAACAATGAATTTACTTCAAAGCTATTGGATGGAAAAAGGAGAAAAGCCTTTACCTCTGAGGCTGTTAATTTTATATTTTTATATGGAGTGGATTTTTTCTCAGTGGACCGACAGAACTGTGAACCATCCTGTACAACTGTCCAGGTCCCAACAGAATATCTGACAGCTAAATGATATGTGAGAGCTGGAGGACAGTTCCTGAGGGGAGAAAATTAAGCCTTCAATTAACTGGAGTTACTTTCTTGTGATTAGATTTTGAAAAGCTGTGATTTGCATCCTCCTGCTTACTTGCCTGGGTGTGCCCTGCACTTCAAGCTAAGCTCTTCAGGTGAAATGCTTCTGCTCCTACAGTGTTTGGAGTTTGTACCTTCAAATGCAGTAAAAGGCATGATTCATGTTACAATTAAAAAAAAGTCCCAAACATCAAGGAAATATATATAAAATGAGAGTGTTCATAATGGTAGAATTCACTTTTACGAGTACTTTTGTAGAGAAGTGTTTATCCTGCCATAAAAGAGAGGTGCTAGGTGGGTGCACAATGAATTCTCAATTATTCACGAGCAGTTTATCCAGGTTGTGGATTAACTGTGCCGCAGAGGCCCTGACTCTTTGCTGGCACTGTGCAAGGGGCTCCATCTGCACTCATGTGCTCAAGCACAGAGTTCCAGGATCCAGTCCAAAGCTTTAGTGAACTCTGTGTGGCAACACCTAAGTATGCCCTGGCTCCAGCAAAATTTATCCTTGTGGTTGCAGTGCTGCAAACATACCTTGGGTTGCACATTAGCTAATACACCCTCTTGGAGCAGAGTGCAGAAATACCTAAGAGATTGTGCAAACGGCAGGTTGTATCTGGCAAAGCCAGGGCTGAATTAGAGCTAATAAGTCTGGCTAAACTTAAGTTGACTCTTTCTGGAGTCAATCACAAAGCTGACCAGTCTTCACTTCCAATATGTGCAATGTGCTAAAAGACATACAGGCTGGGTCTAAACTGTTCTCGGGAGTGACCCTGCTCTTCCAGCTCTGGATGCCTCCCAGAGTTTGTCCTAAGCACCTACTGAGTTGAAACCTGGAAATGTAGCAGTCCCTTTCTCCCTCTTTTGTCTTCCTCTGGCCCTGCTTCCCAGGTGGGGTCCAGTAACAACTCAAAATGCTCTAGCTGTGACACCACAGCAATTAGAACTATGCTGGATACACAGAGGATGACGTGGTGCAGTTGAAGTGTGCTTATCACAGAAACACAGTTCTCCGGAAATCACCATCTAGAGCCAGTGTCATCCATTGTGCCAACACAATCCAGCATATACCACCATGAAACAAAGTCCATGACATTGGGAAAGTCCATGAGTGTGGGAGGATTTGACCCAGCAGTTTGCTAAAGCTAAAAACATTTATTTTTTTCTAACTGACTAAACTTAGCGTTTTCCACCTTTTCTGCCTAAATTCCCCCTCTTTATATGGTAATGAAGGAAGTGAATACATCATAAAAATTTCAGAAGGGAAAAAGTCACAAATGAGTCACCGAAAATATTGATAACATCACTGAATGAAGCTGACCTATAGCTTTCAACATTCCTGTTTTTCTATGCCCATTCCTCTTGCAGCTTCACAGACGCAGTTATGCCCCTCCTTGGTGTTCGAAGGGGGACCAGAGGGATTTCTTCACCTCTCTGTAGCGAGGACATATGCCAGAGTCACAGAATCCCTTCCTCGCCATGCCAGGATGTCACAAAGTCCTTAGCACCTACAACAACCCCTGAAAATTCTCAGAGCTACTTATAGCAGCAACCAAAATGTCTTATCACACCCCTGTCTTGGTGACAAATTAAAACTGCAATTTGATTATTAACATCTTTCCAAATAAAGGTCTGGATCTCACTTCCCTGGCTGCTGATTGCAAAACTGGACTTGACTTCAGTGGAAGCAGATCTGGCTTCAAGGGTATGTTTAGAGAAAGCAAGTAGCAGCTATTTGCCTAGTGTTTATTTTACATTTCAGGTTGAGGCATTTGCAAGTGTGGTTTCTGCTGGACTTTGTATAGCTGGGGTTGTGACTAACAATAATAACAGGCGAAGCTGTGACTTTGCCCCAGCCCCGGAACAAGAGGCCGCCTTGTCCCCAGAGTCATGCAGAAGGCACACGGTGACTCACACCCTCGTAATCCCTTTGCTGGGTTTCCCCTTGCTCCACAGGAAAGGAACTTTTTTCTCCTTCTATACTTGGCGCAGCACATGGTCCCAGCCATGCTTGTCCCAGAGCTGTGAAGTGTGTTGGGAGTGCGACTGCACCGAAACCCACAGGTCAGGGTGTTTAGCAGCCAAGGGAGGTTAAGCACGGGTATCTAGTGGGAAACTAGGCTCCATTGTATTCTGCCTTGAGCACAAACCAAACATGCAGCATGGTGTAAGGAAGCACCTTGGGTAAGGGCTCCATAATGCCACAACCTTTGTCACAGCTCCCCAAAAACCAGCTACTTCAAGGTGCACTGTGATTTCCATCCAATCCCTTAGTTTCCATGTGACATGCAGGTTCTGCACGTTGGTCAACTGAATACACAAGGTGTCTCTGGGCCTTTTTTCTGTGGCAGTGTCATGCATCACTTTATTCATTCATTAATGAAGCTGTCTCCTTCCTTGCGGAGGTACCATCCTCAGGTGATGCTGTCCAATGGATCCTAGCACATGCAGGTGTTGGCTTCCTGTGAGATTGTGGCTCTGGAGCACTCATGCAAGGGCAGTCTGGAGGGTATCTGTGTGTGACTAGTGATGATTGTGAGAGGCTTGGAAAACTGGATATTTTGAGTTTCTGTCAAGGCAGCCTGGCTGTGTCACTCCTCCATGTCATGTTCAGAGCATCTGAATTTAGTTATGGTTGTTTGGACAACAGATAAAATAGAATTTCTTGGACACTGCTTTTTTCCAGGCAAGTACTTTCTCTATTTTCATACCTTCCACTGCTTATCAGCTCCACTTTTGTTTCTGATAGATTTGATTCATATTTAGGGAACTGCCTTTGCAGCTGAATTGGACTCCTTGCAAAGCTCCATGACAAGTACACTAATGGATAGCTAGATTTGAGGGACATCTCTATTTTGCTCACAATAAAGTTCTGTGTTTTCTCGCTGAAATGTTCATGGGCTCATTGAGTGCCACAGCTTCAAAGGAGCAGCCACATGCAGGTCCTTTGCCAGACAAACCTGTGCTTTGACATGGCACAGCATTTCAAGGCGATCAGCTTCTCTCATGACTGAAGACCAGTCGAGACTGGAGCAAAATCTAACCAAAGAAGATACGGCTTTTTTGGAAAGTGTTCAGTTGTTGTCCCTTGGGATAAAAATTTTGACTGTTTAGACCATTTAGGTTTAGATTCTTGGAATTCCTACTCACGTAAAGCTCTTCACATCATTCAGAAGTTACGCCTCTACTGCTGTCAACCAGCTAGGAAACCTAACCTGTGGGACAGAGGATATCTGTACCCTGCAATCACAGCAGTGACTGCTGTGGCATCTGTGTACCTGAGATAGCTGCATAGCCCTCAAAGTGCAGTGCCCTTTGAAGCCTGAATGCAAGAGGCAAAAATAGTCCTCATGTGTCCAGCAAATCCCTCACTGCCTGCTAACCCTATTCCTCTGCTTCAAGTGAGCAAAACTACCTGGGGCAGCCCCTCTGTTTGCCTCACTGACCAGGTGTGTGCATGGTTCCTGTGTTGGTGGTCTGTGCCACAACTCAGCAGTGGGTACCTGGTGATTGTGGTTTCAGTACAAAAGGTTCACCTGCTAGCACAGGACATGGCCATCTTTACTCAGCCATGTCATAAGAGCACACTTCTTGAATTTTCTCTCCTGAAAAGGTAATAATGTGCATATTTGGGAAAATACCCATAGTCTAAATCTCTAGGACTAACTAATTCAGTGTAGTAGATCATACAGACACACTTGCAAACTCCTTAAACACCACTTTTGTAGGAATTGACTGGGGGACTTCTTGTGCTGGCACCCTGAGTAGGTATAGCCTTTTTTCCATCCAGAAAATCTGACTGTGTGTCCTGTCAGAACTGGGATTAGATTGCAAGTAAGGAAATTCCCAAGGTTTGGGATTAAACCTCAAGGAAAGCCAGTGGTGCTACAAACTTAAATAATTTCTGAGGAAAAGAGGTAAGTTCCATATAAATGTCCTCGAAATCCATAAATTCAAAGTGACTTTGTGTGAAAGCATTTCACCCTTCAGGCATTCCTGGCTGCCCCTTTTTGTGCTCAGTCTGCCTCTTCCCTGATGCAAAAGCAGTCGCCGTGTGCCCAACAGGAGCTGGGGGGTGGCTGTGGAGGGGGCAGCTGGTGGAGCGGCTGCAGAGCTCAACACTGCACTGTGGGAGCCACCCCAGCTCTGCTGCTGAGGGCAGTGTTGGCTCACAGCTCATGTTATCTTCTTGCGGAGCTCCTTCTCCCAGCACATAAACAATTTTGTTTTTGTTTAAAGACTTTCCCACACGAGTGTCTGCCAAGTTCAGAGGACTGCTCTTTGAGACTGGTCTTGAATTTTTTGGAAAGGGAGATGAGATTATATAATAAATTCAGTTAGTCTCAGTGAGGCAGTTGGGAGATGCTGTTTGAGACTATAATGTAACAGCCAATGGAATTAAGAAAAACAAAAGAATCCATAGTGTAAGTGGGGAAGGAACTCAATTTTCAGTTTAGTAACTCTGATTTGGAAGCAGATTCACAGGCGAATCATCTACACATCACAGGATGGCTGAAATACTCTCAAAACAGCAAACCTGAATAGATTAATTTCTCTTAGAATAAACAGCATGTCTTTTTTTTAATACATGGTTTGTTGTACACCTTGTTGTGTACCTATGGACTTACGAGATCTTTTCAGCCTAAAGAATTCTATGATACAGTGGTTTTCAAGTAACAGTCAGCTGGTGATTTAAAGAATTATCACTAGACTTACTATTGTGACAATATTGAAATTCTTGTTGTTTGCCAAGTGTCTATGGATACTGATACTTTTTGTCCAGTTATTGCTCTTCTAAATAATTAAACCCTAAATGCAACAGTTAAAAAAAAATAATGCAAGAGAAAGATTCCTTTATCCTGCTGAAAATTTTCTATTTCCACATATTGCAAGGCTTTTTGAGTTTTAACTTAGTTACTCAGCATTTCCAGAGAAACTGAAGTTTAAAAGCACTGTGGAGCCAAGGAACTGGTCTGGCACTGGGACTGCAGAGAGGCAGGCAGGCTGCATGCCGGAGGGGCTGGACACCCACCGTGGCTTCTCTCGGTGTTTCTGGTGGAATTGATGCAGTTGGCCAAACTAGCATTTTCTCATGGAAATGCTGCTGGCAGTGAGACTGAAATGGGAGGGAGAGCTGACAGAACAGCATCCCTGAGAGACAGGGAACTGCTCATGTGCTTGTCATCTGTAATCCTCCTGAGTAATGTCTCCTGTGGTCAGTGAGGGCAGGTATTGCTCTGCAGTGGGAGAAACTATGACAAAACGTATAGACAACACCAAACCTGTAACATTGCTTGGGTATCCTCCTGTCTACTTTTCCTTGGGTATCCTTCTTATCTTTTTGTGCTGCCTCAGCAGCCAGTTCATCCTCTTGTCTGTAAAGAACACAGACAATTAGTAAAGCAACAGTAGTGGTGTGAGAGGATTTCAGTCTTAGGATATTTCAGATGGTACCATAATGATAATTTGATTTTTTATTCTATGTATTTATGCAATTAAAAAACACAATGATCACTATGCTAACATCTAAAATGTCCACAGGAAAATAAAGTCATCTTATGTTTTGAGAATTGTACAAATTCTTTTTGTGTACTGAACAAGGAAATACATCAATTTTACAGTTGTCTCATAGTTAATTATTTCTTAAAATAGAACTTGGTTCTGACTGCAGAAACTGTAGGGACTCTGGGAGCTAAAAAATCTTGAAAAACCCCAATTAATAGACCAACAAATAGAACAACAAATGTGTTGTTCAAGATTTTACAGAGATTATTTCAACTTTTCTATTCTTTCTATATAACTGAGACTGTTTTCTTTTACATAAGGTCTTTAATTCATACAGCTGGACCAGGCGATAGTCTGTTTAGAGCATGTTTCTTTAATTATTTAACTTTTTTTCCATTATAGTTTTTCCATATAAACTTAAAAAAAAATTCTGCTGTATTCTGAAAGAGAAAAATGAAGAACCTGTTTATTATCATGGAATTATAGAATTATAGAATATGCTGAGCTGGAAGGGACCCATCAGGATTATGGAGTCCAACTCCTGTCCCTACACAGGTCACCCCAAAAATCTCACAATGTGACTAAAGAATGCTGTCCAAATGCTTCTTGAATTCTCTCAGGTTTGGTGCTGTGTCTGCTTCTCTGGGGAGCCTGTTCAGTGCTCAACCACCCTCTGGGTGAAAAACCTTTCCCTGATATCCAGCCTGAACCTCCCCCTGACACAGCTTCAGACTGTTTCCTTGAGTTCCGTCACTGGTGACAAGAGTGAAGAGATCAGTGCCTGCCCCTCGGCTTCCCCTCATGAGGATGTTGAAAACCACAGTGAGGTCTCCCCTTGGTACATGAAACACCCTCTTACTATCGTTTCCCTTAGCTGAAGAAGTGGTTTGGCCTGAATGTGACAGTGACACCTGCCCTTTTCATCTAGCAATAAAAAACCAAAGAAGAAGACATTCAGTGTGCAAGGTGGAGGGAAAGGTGTTCAGTGTTTTCTGGCCACCACGTGTACTAATAACAATGAGATGGCTGGAGAGGCAGGAAGTGAACAGGAAGGGCAAGGAAGGCAATCCAACAAAGAGGAAGGTGCCAATAGCCATACCAAACCCTGTAGCAAATTGTGTCTCCTCAGACATCCCTCCCCCCCGGGTCATGTCATGCTGGGTCTCACCTCTTTCCCAGCTAAATATCCCAGGTTCAGAGCATCCCAGCTCTGATACCTCATGACTTACTAAAGCCTAAAGAATGTTACATTCTCCTTCAAGCATCTGCAATCCCATCTGTAGGCCAGGAGATATCAGCCACTCCACCTGCCTCTCCTGACTCATCACGAGGCTCCTACTGAGGCAATGGGGGTTGCTGCCCAGGCTGGGGGCAAGGCAGAACCTGTCATAGCCTGCAGATGCTGGTGCAGGATGTGTCCAAGTCCTTGTGCTCTTGCCAGTTTTCATCCTCTTGCCTGCAGGCCACCTGCCACCAGGCCTAGACATGCCATTCCTCGGGTAGGGACAGCTCAAATCTGAAAAGTGAGAAAAAAGGCTTCTGGGAAATCTCAGAGGATTTATATACTTACATCTCTCAGGATGTGGGGTCGATTACTCAGGAGGTGACTTCTACTTTTTTTCTGAGTCAGTACTGAGCAAATAACTTGTCTGGCACATTACTTAGAGGGACTGTGATGCTCTGGTGCTGCCTTTTGCAAGAGCCTTAAGCCAGACCTGCATTTTCTCAGGCAAAACCAGCCTGGTCCTGAGAAATGTACTGAGCAGCAAATGCAGCCAGCCGTGCTTATCTCCTACAGTTTCGCCTGGTTGCACTTGGTAGTGTCACCAAGCATTTGAACAGGGGTAACAGGGCTTAATTCAGGAGGTCAGTGCCCCTGTGCCATATAGTCTAGAGCTACCTCTTGTGGATCTGCCTTAAATCAGTCAGCTTCTGTGAGACTCTTAGGTGGGGACTCATACCAGATGAATGCAATGTGAACACGAAGTTTAGTGTTAGGGGGAATGTGTGCCATTCTATTAAACACTGAGGAACAGCTGCTGCTCTGTTGCTACATAGAGGAAGAGGAAAATACTTTTTCTAGTTATTAGGTGTGATTTATACCTAATGGCCAAGGCAGGTAGCCCTGTGATTATGCCCTTTGATAACGATGCACTTCTGCATCATTTAGATGCATTTATTAACCTGGTGACTGCTAAAAAATGCCTAGAAAATCTGAAAAGCAAGATAGGAAATTAACTCCTGTCTCATTTTGCCCTTTTTTGTGTGGTTAGAGAAAGTATTGTAGAGCATCTGTTTCCCAAATTGCAAACCAATCTGGTCCATTTGTAAAAATGTACAGTGTTATGCATTGCCCCCTGGAATCAGAACTAAGGAAAAGTCACACAATAATATGAACAAATATAGCCTCCATTAATAAAACTGTTGCTTTTCTCAGAATGGTAGCTCCAAGAAAACAAAACCTCAGTGTTCATGCCCTAGTTTTCTCATGGACCCTGTATGAGAGGAATGTTCAGAAGAGGCTTTTAAAATTGCTCTTGCTTCTGCAACAGCACTCGTCCTGCAGACACCCACAGACAGGACCAGATTATACTGCAGTGTTGTGAAAAGGCACTTCCAGAGGAATTTACATCCTCACACTTTTAGCTGCCGCCAGAATTTATTAGTTAACAGATCACCACTTCCTGATATCGTTTCTGGAAGTCTTGATCTTTTGATCATGCCATCCTGTTCCTGAAATGCACAAGAAAATGGAAGCTCTGCATGCCTGTTCCTTTTGATGAGCACAACAGTCCTGAAGCAATCCAAACCATCCATCATTTTTGGCCTGCTCACAGTGAAACAGGCTTGTTGTTCAATCATTACTTGTACCAGATATCAGAACACCAGGTTTACCTCTGAGAGCCCAGCAATTTTTCTCAGAAGTGCTATGACAGAAGTCAAAGGGGCTGATTCTCCTGTTTTGCTGACATTGTGGCCCCCAGGGTCCACTGAATGACACGGAGTTACTTGAGATCAGTATGAACAAAAAATGAGGGGTGCACATTTGCTTTGACTAGAATCTATTAGTTAAGCAAAATTGGAACTACGCTTAGGCTAGTAACTGTGCCACAGCTGGGCATCTTACACAGGAACTTCATTCTGAGAAAAAAAGATCTAGGTGGCAGCATGTATTCATTGATTAAAATATTGATTGATTGATTGATTCAATGATTAGAAAATTGATTTGAGAGCAGCCCTGGGGATACTGGAGGATGAAAAACTGGACATGAGCCAGCAATATGCACTCAGAACCCACATCCTGGGCTGCACAAAAGCAGCATGGCCAGCAGGTGGAGAGAGGTGATTCTGCCCCTCTGCTCTGCTCTGGTAAGACCCCAGCTGGAGTGCTGCATCCAGCTCTCGGGTCTATTGAACAGGAAAGACATGGACCTTTTGAGTGGGTCCAGAGGAGGACAGTGAAGATGATCAGAGGGAGGAAGAGAGGCCGAGAGAATTGGGTTGTTCACCTGGAGAGGAGAAGGCTTTGGTGAGACCTTAGAGCTGCCTTTCAGTACTTAAAGAGGGGGTTTACCTTAGAGCTGCCTTTCAGTACTTAAAGAGGGGGTTTATGAGAAAGATGGGGATAAACTATTTATCAGGACCTTTAGTAACAGAACAAGGGGCCACATTTTTAAACTGAAAGATGGTAGGTTTAGATTGGATATAAGGAAGAGATTTTTTTATAATGAGAGTGGTGAGACACTGGAACATGTCTCCCAGAGAAGCTGTCGATGCCCCATCACCATTCAAAGTCAGGCTGAATGGGGCTTTGAGCGACAGTATCCAGTGAATGATGATCCTGGCCCAGAGGAGCTGGGCTAGATAATGTTTGAAAGTCCCTCCCAACCCAAGCTGGTTTGTGGTTCCATGATTTGAAGTATCCTGCTTCCTCAGATCTGGCTTGCTCACTTGTTGGAGATGCAGTTCATGGCCCCATGGCCCAGAGAAGTGGGTGTTACAGTTGCTGAAGAGCTCCCCAGATGATTATGAGTTCTTGAAATATTGAGAAGACTCAAGATTGAAAAGAAAAACTTGTTTCTCTTGAAGAGTTCTATAGCTCTTGTGAATTGCCAAAAAAGGAGGGAAAAGTTGCCAATGCAATAAATGTCTTTCTAATATGCTGTGACTCAGCCTGTGCTCTTGCATCACAATCCCTGTAAAAACATAAAAATCTGCAGTTCCTTCCAAAACCTACCACTGCCACAGTGTTGTCAACCAGATTTCTCCTCAGCACCTGGCTAAATATAAAAAAAATTGCTAGGGGAGCCTGAAGATGGAGTGAAAGACAGAGAAGGTCTCTTCTTTTGTTTGAATCAGTATTATTGTAGTTTGATAGCTGGAGCTTTTTCGAGTAGAAACAGAAAATACAATTTTTTATATCAGGACATATTTCTGGTTTTTATAGCAATACCTGGGTATTTTCAGTATTGTTTCCTAGACTTTTTCATATGCAGTATAATGTTTTATTTGCTTTTCTATCCAAATCCCACTGAATGGAAGTTTTTCACATGCTGCTTCCCCTCCCCCACTCCACCCCTCCAGTTCATGAGCAAGTTTACTGAACTCCCCAGCAGCTCATGTTTATTTTCGTATCTTAAGTTAGAGTGCGAAATTAAAACACTTGATTTGTCCTTGGCAAGTTAAAATGCCTATTATTTATATAGCACTGTAGGGGTCTGTAGCTCCTTGTGAACAAAGAGAAACTGAATACCATGGCATGGGGCAATGCACTGCCAGACCTTACAGATGTTCAGGCTGGGCACAATGGAGCACACAGACATTCCTTGCTTGGCTAACGTCACGGGATGCTTTGTGGATGCATGCCCTGCTCCTCACACCTGGTGTGTCCAGCCAGGACTGTGGGAACCCAGAGTGCAGAGAATATTTCTCTGCCTGTTTTGAGGGGTTTCACCCCCCTGAACAACACAGCTTTTGACCTCTGTCTGTGGAAAAAACTGCCTACTATTAGAAAAGAACTAGAAACTAAACTAGTGTAAATTAGGTGATAGACTACTATGTAGGATTGTCACAGGGTGAAAAATTTAGAGGTTTTGGGTTTGTTAATGTAGTAAATTGATAAAAGCAAAACCCATCAAAATGGAGGATTGCTGTTATCCCAACCTTCTTCTTCTTCTTCTTCTTCTACTACTCCATATTCTGCAGTAAAAGTAGATGGGATGATTGGACAAAGAATTCCTCAGTTCCTGTCTGTGTTACTCAATAATTGGTAGAAAAGTAAAAATAATGTACGTTTTTAGTAACCATTGGTTGATTTACCTTTAAAAAGACTGTGTAATCTTGATAACTGGGCTTTCTCCTGCATTCTCTGCTGTGTGCTATGTCTGGATCATGCTAGTGACTCTTTTTCTCTGATAAGACTTAATAAATAACTATCAAGAAACAGCAAAGGCTGAGAGTCCCCTTTGTCTCTGGAACTCCTAGCAAGGACTGTAAAAACTGTCTCCCATCAGGAGAGGTTTGATTACAGCACGATCAGTATCACAGGACGTTTCACTGGAAAGACATTAGAGCCATTGTGCTATGTGGGCACAGCCCCTGGGGACACTTTCACAGAGCACCTTGGTGCCAGGTGTATTTCTGGTACCCGGTCACCCAAATGTCACCAGCCAAGTTTTACAACACCTCAGTTGGGTATTGCTAGCAGTCAGCTCACAGTGTCATTGACCTCCAGGTGGAAAAACTGCCTTTATTCACCTTTGCAGGATGTTTTTTGCAGTCTCCATGGAACTCCAAGTAGCCCTACCTGTATTTACAGCTGAAACAAATGGCACTGGGGTAGTGCACCCCACAGTGATTCATTATGATCATCATAAAGCTGCAATATGTTATTTTAAATGTTGTCAAGTATTTTTAAATGTTCCATATAGCTTAGTTATTAGTTAAAATCTAAATCAATCAGAAAAATTCTTTACCTATACAGCTGTAATTAATTTTAACCTTAAATTTTGGCTAAAAGCACACATTCAACAGTCTCTCTCCTAGTCTGTTGACAGAGAAAAAATTTCTTGTCACTGTTGAATTTGAGGTGGGAATGGTATAATAAACTGTAAGTTTTAAGAAACTGAGTAGTAGTAAGTAAAACTTGAACATTTCTCCATTTCTTTATGCACAACCCCCTAGAGTATATGCACACATACTTGTGAATGTCTCAATACAAAATATTTCTCATAAAAATAGTCAGTACCCAGCCTCTTGTCAAGTGTTACCCCTTTATCAATGTCTGCCATTGCCTGAAAAATAAGCACCATTTCCAAAGAATCAAATCTAGCTCAAGATAGAGCAATTTCATGAAGGTGGAGAGTAAAGTCAGACATTTGAAAGCTGAAGTACTACCGTGAAGGAAATTCTTTTCCATTTGTCCTCCCTTGCTATGATATCAGATGAGGGTTATATTTATGAACAAGTAATTTGCCATCAGTTGTTGCAGTTTGCCCTGTGGTTCTATGCCATAAACTTTAGCACATCCAAAATCAGATTGTTCCAGTTTCAAGCCCATCACAAAAGCATTGAGACAGTTTTGCCTGAGACATGGAAGAAGTATTCAGTCACTTAAATATCTCTCCATTCCCTCCAAACATTTAAAAGTGCAAGTGGGAAATGCTCACCTAATATACAAAAGCAGTGTCCAATAGCTGGAAAAGGTCTGAAGATCCTTTCAACTGCAGGTTATAAAGATGGTTATCTCTGGGAGAACATTCCTCATCTTTCCCATATGTTGAAAATAAACTGTCTTCTGTGATTCTGAAGCTCTTTTGGCAGGAGAGGAAAAGTGTTGAAATACTGCATTTCACAATTTTCCAGACCAAATAGTAACTTATCTAAACAATACATTGCTGTATTTTGCAGCACATAAGCTCACCAGCTCTCTGCAAGTCTATAATCCTTTTCATTTTTCATTACTTGATAGCTAGAGAGGTATCTCGCAGAGTTATCATAAGCATTATCAGTGCAAACAGTGATACCAAGCCAAGGACCTTTGTGATCATAGCATATTTTCTGCTTGTATGGGATATTTTAATGCAGTCTCAGTGCCTCATTGAAAGCAGTCCAGCAGACGACAGATAATTTCCCCTCTCTGTTTAGTGAGCAACAGCTATTAAAAACATTTCAATATTACAATGGCAGAGAGTCATTGGCCACAAACTAAAATCTGTTCTCTTTATCAAAGATTTAAATTTTATATTATTTGAAAAAAGCAATATGATTGGCAGCATTTGGTGTTGGCAACAAACAGAAGCTTTTGTCCTACAAAGTAATGTGTTTTTAGCTGTGAGTGAATCTTGGGAAACCACATCATCTCATTTTCACCGTGTTTTTGTGCACAAATCTTACAGCATGTACACAAATGCTCATGAACCACTCAGTACAAAATATGCCTCAAAAGAATAAACTGATCACAATCAATTCACCTTCTGAAGGGAGCATGGTGGAATTTTGGTATAAATTTCTCACTTCCTTAGCAGGCATCCACTTGTTTTCTGTGATTTCATGTGTTTTCAAGAGTTTTGTGCTTAGAAGCTGTGTTAGATCTTTTTTATGATTCACACTCTTTGTACACTATCTTGCCATGAGCAATTCAGAAACTTCTGCATAAGTGACCATGAGTTGTCTGACACTTACTGCCTTCTTTCCTTCTGTCTGCTCCAAACAAGATCATTTCTACACTTACTTGTTAAAGCTGACAACCCCAACTTTTAATTTTTTTTCTTTGAGAGAGGGGTTTTCTTGACATTTTAATGGAAGAGCATCAGTTTAGTTGTTGTCACAGTCCTGATCCACGGAGGGGTGTAATTTGAACAAATAAAAGTATGTAAGTAAACTTATACTAGCCTTTAAATCACAATGATTTTGTCAGTTTGGAAACCTTGTGTACTAGGCTTACTGATCCCACAGGCTGCATACAGTACAGGCAGTATTTGGTCCATGACATATATTCAAGATAAAATCACTTTACATACCAAAATTTTCTTCCTATCTAGATTCACTGTAGCAGAAGGTCTTCTGGTAGGTAGATGACTTTGGAAATTATTTTTACGCCCCTTCTTGCTTTTCAGCCACAATGGAAATTATGTTTTTGCAAACTTTTAAACAAAATTTAGGACCCTGTGTCATTAAAAGAGTTGCACAAGTGTATTATATTATTTAAGATCAAGAATGCGAGACTTCATCTGAAAAAGAACATGTGGAAAGATCCTGGGAGGTTCCCACTATGGGATCTTAATTTATGAGGGACTCATCAGAGGACCTGTCTCTAAGTGAAGTGCCGGTGGAAGAGGCTGTGGGCTCCATATGCACAATGAACAATACCGAGTCATCAGGACCAGATGGTATTTACCCAACGGCAGTGGAGGAATCCAAGGATCAAATAATTGAACTGCAGTGTTTAAGTGCACACTGAAAGCTAGAGTGGTAGCTGAAGACTGGTAGTTGGCAAACTAACACCAAATTTTTAATTGTGCTAACTACAAAAGAACTTTGTTCAAGGGAATTTCAGGGGAACTACAGGCCAGTGATCCTGACGTCTATGCTTGGGCAAGGTAGAAGAAACAATAATGAGGGCCATTAATTAATAAATGTGTAAATATTCTGTACTGTACAAAAGCCAACATGATGTTTGTAAAGGGAGATATATAATTGAAATTCTATTAAAATCTTATTTTTGAAATGTTATTTCTCTGAAGGATTCAGCAAACATGTAGGGATATTCCACTGATTCAGTCTATTGAATTATTAAAAATCTTCCACAAGACCACAGAAGTCACTCTTAGAGAAACTGAAAAAACATGGGATAGAAGGTCCCTGTATGCATAAATAATTGCTTAGAAGATAGGAAGGAAAGAGTAGAAAACACAGTCTATTTTCATGGCAGGTTGTTATCAGTGGAGTTCCAGAAGATCTGTGCTAAAATCAAAATATTTCTGTAGGATCTGTAAAAGAGCTTAATAGTGAGATAACACTGGCGACATTTTTAGATTATTCAGGAGAGCAAGATGATGGCTGGCTGTGAACAATTGCAGAGGGTTTTACAAGACTAAGTGGCCAAATGGTAAAATGGTAGATGAAGCTCCATGTAAATAAACATCAGGTGATGTACATGGGAGAAAATTATCTGGAAATTAAATGTAAAAAGCCAAGGATCAGATTGTTGTCACTTGTGAACAACATCTTGGGGCTATAATAGCAACATGAAAATGTCAGCCTTTTTTGAGTGCTCACTCAAAAAAGCAAATCAGATGTTAGGGACTATGATGAAAAATGTACAGTACAGAACAGTGACTATCACGGTACCACTACTGTATAGATCCATGGTTTCCTTGAGCATGGAGTAGCATGCAGGTCTGAATCCTCCCTCCACCTCTGCAGCAGAAGAGAAGGAGGTCCCAGCAAGGGTGATGAAGGCAGCTGAAGGAGTGGAAGAGGTTTCCACATATGCCGTGAGTGTGTGAGCAAGGCTTTTCAGCTTGGAAAGGAAACCTCCATGGCAGACCTGGAGCCAGAGCCTAAAGAGGCCTTGGCAACAGAGCAAGGGAAAACAGACACAGAATGATTATTGCCCCTCCCAGCTTGAGACCTCGCATCCAACCAGTCTATCAAGTACCAGCTTCAAACAAAAAAGGGTGTTTTTTAGTATGTCTTCTGATAATTTTCTTTCTTAGTCCTAGTCATTGATCTGAAGTCCTGTTATTCTGAAATCCAATTACTCTAGAACCCAGCACAGCATCTCAAAGGATAGCAGTGGCACAGTACAGGAATGACACTCAGGTCTCAGCTCCTCCTCTAACAACAGGCTGTTGAGCCTGGATAAAAATTCCCAGTGTGATATTTCCACTTAAAAACTTCTAAGTTTTGCCAGAAAGATATGGCTTGAAACAATGCTTCAAAGCAATATCACTTAAGGCCTATATGTAGGAAGCCTTTTCTGTTTACAGAAACACTAGTTAATATTTTCTGATCATGTCATATTTATTTACCAGGGTTACAAATGCAAGAAACAGAGGCCTGAGGTAATTTCATGTTTAATAGACGAAGTCACAAGTAAAAAGACATTGTCACATCCTTTTTTTTATATTTCAGAGATGTGAAACCTTTTCTTACTGACTTTGGGTTTAGTATTTACTTAAGATAAGGAGGAATCCTACAAGGAAAAAAAGGTGATTACCTGATTAACAGACTTATTCACTCATTCATTGAATCTTCCACTTCCTCCTGTGACCAGTGAATGAAATAAGGTGTAGCTGAGGCACTCCAAGCCAACAAGCAAAGAAGAGGTAGCTGAGGGTGCAGAAAGGACAAAGAGGAGATCTCTTGGAGAAAAAATTAAGAAATAGCTCAAGGAAAGAAAAACCCTC
This sequence comes from Aphelocoma coerulescens, assembly GCF_041296385.1. Classification (NCBI taxonomy): domain Eukaryota; kingdom Metazoa; phylum Chordata; class Aves; order Passeriformes; family Corvidae; genus Aphelocoma; species Aphelocoma coerulescens. The sequence goes on along the minus strand of NC_091015.1, from coordinate 119,303,345 downwards.
TAAGAGAACTAAAATAGGAGAGCATGGCAATAGTTTTATTTCTACACAATATGTTCATCTGGGTCTCAGGTATGATTTATGCCAGTACATTGCACTTTAAAGTTGCAGTAGTTATAGTTCCTCTCATTCTTTTTCCTTTTTTCTTCCTTTTTATTCCTCTACCAGAAGCAGACATTGTGAATTTTCTGCAAAAAAGGCTTTATTCTATGATGTTTAAACAGTTCCTAGTATAGTGTCCCTGACCCATCAAAAGGATGTGCTTTGGCAAATAAAAACCAATAGGAGAGTGTAGTTGGAGATGAAATGCTGAAAGTGGGTCTTGATGCTCAGAAAAGATGTTCCTTCGGTATTTGTTTCTGTGTGTTATTATTATTATTCCTCTAAGTGAACAAACACATTAGTTCACCTCATTAAAATCAAAGAGAAAAATCCAAGAAATGTAGTTCAGCAGCCAAAGTCTCAAAATCCACCTTGAAATCTTATTGGCTGTCTTCTCAAGGGAAGTGTAAATCTTCCTTTCGTTGGCTTTTATTTCTGAATTTGGCTCTGCTCCTGGAAATCCTTCCTGAGAGGCCTCCACTTGCTATAAAAGTTGCAAAAGAAGCCTCACTATTTGCAATACAGTTCTAATTATTTTTCTGATGGGCCAAGAATTGCCTTGTGGCCATCTTGGGAGAGCCCTGGTTTTGTATTTCTAATGCATCATTTGGAATCATTCTGGACAGCAAGCTCTCGCTGCCAGTCAAAACCTCTGTGTATCTCAGGGTCAGGCCTTTAGTCTGTCCATGTCCCTGCAAACTCAACTGAAGCTTTCCATCTGATAGTTGTGATGCAATGCAGCAGATTCCTTGCTGGGAAGGCAACAGGAAAAAGAGATTAAAAACCAAATAGAAAGGGACATGAAGGGAGGCTTGGCCACAGGAAACCAGGAAGAGTGACTGTATCTTATCTCTTACTTGTGCTCCTCTTCTGGGATCCTGCTCTAAGAAGGGTTTGTACCCTAATTTTGGAAAAACACCCAGTTGTCCACTGCACTCTTTTCCAAACAACAACAGAAGGATTCTGGAGGGAATGCAGTGACTTTCTAATATATAACTTTGCTTGGATTAGTGGATAGCCTGGGGTGCTTTTGAGAAAGAAATGCTGTCAGAAAAACATACTGGGGGCTCGGTGTCTCACAGCACATCAGATCATTTTGCAGTAACAAGGCAGGAAGTTCAAGCTAAGCAGCTACAAGAAGTTATCCAGAAAAAAAGAAAAAGAAAAAAAGGAAAAAAAAAAGGCAGCACAATGGAGCTGAAATAAAACTGTTTGTTTTGCTCTGAGGTTTGTGCTGAGCACAATCCAGCTTGCAGGCTCAGCAGAGGTGCTCAAAGAAAGTAGGTTGATAAATGAATGAATTTCAGGGGGCAGGAAATGCTGATGCTAACTTTACTGGGAGCAGCTATAAGACTGCACTGTAACCTTTGAGCTTTGACTGCAAAGAAATGCCGTGCAGCCCTGTGCGACACTATCACAAAGCTTATGAGCTGGGGGCAAAGAGGAGAGAAGGGGAGAGAAAGGGGGCAAATAACATCATTACTTACTTTGGTTTTAGTTCAACGTTTATCTTTAAATATTTTTTTTCCCTCTGAATTAGTTTCAATAAAACGTGCATCGCTCGTGGAGCTCCTTCAATAAAAAAGTCACTGTTTGTTATACGATAACACTGAACAGACTCCAGGCACTCCATTTTCTTATCTTAGATATACAGTGGAGCATAACTCAAGCAAAGGGGAGAAGTTAATGCATCTGTAACACTAGGTAACAGAAGCAACAGTAGCATGTTAGTGTAGTAATAACTCTCACATGTGGAATATCTGAAGATGGGTTTTATTGAATTCAGTTTATTTAACCAGGATAAACCCTTGAGATATGGATCTCATTTACAAGATGGTGTTGGCAAGAAGGCAGATTATTACAAGCACATGTGGAAGATAAGTATGAAACAAAAAGCAAAAGACCTGTTTATATTTTTAATTAGGACCCTTTTATCACCAAAAATGTTAAGTGAAAAGAAATACAGATAGAGATGTAACTATTGCTGTTGATATTAACAGCAATGATCCTTCCTACTTACATAGCACTTTGTTTTTTTCCTGTGTATCTTGACATTGGGAAAAAAAACAGAAGGAGAAATGTCCTCCCTTGTTGCACATAAAGCCTGGCTAATCCTGTTTTGCTCAGGGACCTTTTTTCCCAGGTCCCAGTGAAATGGCCCACAAGGACTGAGGAATTGTGTCAGAAGAGGGAAAGGGAGCAGGGCAGACCTGTGCAGGGTGGAGGGCCCCGCGACTGAGTGTGCTACTGAAATGCAGTCATATCTAGGTAGTGCTGACACATTAGAGAAAAAGCCAAGGAGAACACAATGTACAGATCAAACTTCAGGAGAATTAAAGTAGGCCAAGTGTAAGTATTCCAAGTGGAATTTGACCAGGATTACCCCTTTTAATCTTGCTAAAAATACTACATGATCTTTCACGAGCACAGGCATTCAAGACTCAACTTCAGCATTTCACACAAAAGGCATTAAAGCGTACATTTATATGAACACATTTTTTGAAACAGTTACCTTTTAAGTGACCTCTAAACAGGTACAGACCACATTAAAGTTATATGTGGTATGCTGGCACTTGAGGCTGCAAGGTGATGGAGTGCTTTTCTTTTCATAAGGCAATTTTGCTTGATAATCAAATGTCTCTGGTAGGTAAATAAAAAACCTCTCTCCTCTGTTAGAGGAGTTATTATGTTGTGTTTACAATGTATTCTTTTGGTCTGTAGTTAACATACTTTAAATACTCTTAAAAGTAAATGGTTGCCTTCCAGCCAATGACATTTTTGGGCTATCGAGTTGCATATTTTGCTCAGAAGTGTGATGCTGAGTCTGCTGCTCTGCTTTCCCTCTCCACTGCAGGTTTTCCCCTCCTTGTGCAGAGATCTCCAAGCAGCACAGTCCAGCATCTTTTTCATCTCTGGAGGGGATAGAAGACCAGGCTTGCCCAGCCATGCTGGGGTATGGCAACTGCTGGGATAAATGTAACAGGACATGACAATATTATGCAGGAATATAGGCCAGTGAAAAACAAAACAAAACAAAAGGTCTTTTCTGAATGGGAGCCTCCAAGATTTTTTGATGAGTATTCACCTGAGCAGTAGGATGCTCTGCTGGGGCCTTCATAGCAAAACTGAGCCTTTTGGTTTTGTAAGATGACCATAATGGAAACTACCTGTTGGGTTACCATTGCAAAAGCCTTTACAGGCTACAAGGATCTCATGGGCCATACCTTGATAATTAATTTTATGCAGCAGCAGCAATAGAAGCTCAGCTCCCCAACTTGTCTGTTGGGATTTTCCTCTGTTTTCTCCCACTTGCAGGAGCGGTTTAATTGTGATGTAAATGTAAAGGTTGTGCTGGTTACCTCCACAGCTGTCCCCTATGGTCTTCATTTTATTTGAGCTTTTCTGTGTGCTTGAACCCTGGAGATGCCAAGACTCATGTCCTGCCAGTGGTGGAGTGGTTGTGAAGAGCTCCCTAGTGCTCCCAGCTCCTCAGCATTTAGAATTTTCCTGCCATTAACTTGCACATAGTTCCCTCCCACTGCCTGCAGCCATCTGGTGGCAGAGCAAAACGTTGCCTGGGGGTATCTGCTTGAATTAATTTGCTTTGGCTCTATTTGCACCTTTGTGTATTTGTTTACCGTTTGAGCAGTGACATTTATTGGCAAGAATGTGCTAAGGAAAGCCAATGTGGGGAGAAATGTCAATATTTGCTCTGAAGAACAACCAGACCCCAATTCAAAAACATACTTACTAACTCTAAGTACATGGATGTGTCTCATCGACTTTGTTGAATGAAACCTGATGCTGGGAACAGAAGCAATGCCATGAGCTTTCACTCGCCAATTAAGACAAATTGGTCGTTGCCCAGCCTGAAGTAAGATTGTTCAGGATCTATCTTCACTGTACTGAATCTGAAGAGATAAAACACATGCCAGGGATTTGCACACATTTGGAAAAACACAGCCCTATCACGTCTGCACAGAGTAAGAGGCAATGTGGTTGGTATGAGTGATTGTTGCAGTGTTAAGTCTCTGCAAAGGCTGCAGTGAAAAGAGAGTCCAAAAGGAGCATGACTGCTAAGAATATGCTAAAAATAATGCTGGAAAGTCTTGCTTGGGGAGTCATGTACTGTACTAGATCTCCACAGGTGTTTGGGCAAAGCAGACCAGAACTGTCAGGACAAACCCATGGCTTTTATATAACCTGGAGTTTTCTAAACATATCCACATCAGTGAATTTTGAATGCAGAAGTGATGGGGGCTTTGCAGTCCTTGTTATAAGTAGATTGTGGAGTTTTTTCTGATACTTACTATGTGAATTGTAACATCTATGGGGAAACACACTTGATTGAGGCTCCTGTCCTGTTAGAACAGCTCCAAGGAAATGAGGCTCAAGGCTGTGATCATCATGTCAAATTAAGCCACAAAAATAAAGACTTAGTACAGGAGCAGCAAAAGTTCCTATATTAATGTTCCCTAACTTTTCCTATTATAAAAAATTCCAATTTTTTTTTTTTTAGAGATTTGGCAAGGGTCAGATTTGCAATTAGGAAGGAGCTGCTTGATGTCTCTGAAAAAACAATACATTTGTTCAGAGTTGCCTGGGCCCTCTAATGAAAAAACCCAAACCCATTCCTTGTATTTTATTATAACCTGTACTTGTCTGAAGTTTCTGAGCATGTGCTACCAGCTGAACACACCCCAGCCCCTTCAAGGACTCTGGCCAAGGGAGTGGGTTGTCCAGGTCTGTTTTCTATGGATTAACCCCGAAGAAACTGGGTAGGGAGACTGAAATGTCTGCCCCTCAGAAAACCCTGTGTGATTTCCTAAGTGTCATGAACCAGGGCTCAGGTGGTACCTTGAGTTACTCATGGAGACTGAGAAGTTCTTGATCTAACCCACTGACATCTCATGCTAAATTCAGCCTCAACTGCATACTGTCCCTAAATTCTGCCTCTAGCAAGCTTTTACAGCCATGCTGCTGGAATCAGGCACTACATCTCAAAAGTGGCTGCAGTGAATTCACACCATGGTTTGGTTCCCTGGAGCTGCACTCCTGCAGAGGCTGCTCCAGGAGGACAACCTGCCCAAATGCAGTTCACCTCATGCTTTGGACACGGCCAAATCATATCCTACATCTTGATTTTCAGCTGAGAAGTGACTTGCTTGCTGTTTCATGAAATACAACATCCCCCTTTCTCTTCTCCCCCTATTCCTGAACATGTAGCATTGAATATACCCCTATGGCCAAGTTCAACAAATTAGCAGCCAGAAATTTTAATCAGATATTTAATCTTTCAACCATGTAAGTGAGATTTTGTGTTTACAGTGGCAGTAGGCCAGCTCAACCTCAGAGAAAAAGATTGTTAGTAGTGTCCTTGAAGCTGGGGAGCCAGAGAGCAGTGACTCCACTGAGCAGGTCTGTCTGACCTGTGGCTGAAAGGCAGCTGTAATCACCACATCAGTACCTACAGCACTGTGTGCTTACTAAGCCTTGGAGAGCCAAGGAAATTATTATAGTTTTTGGAATATTGCTGCTCTGTGCATTCAAAATTATTTAGTATAGTAAAGAACTAAGCTTTGGTGACAGGAGGCCACAGCAGATGAAATTCTAACACACTCTACTCCTGAATTTGCCAGATCCTGGAGTAATGGGAAGCATCTTCCCAGATCAAATGCCAGTAGTGAAGTTAATGAATCTTCCTGTTTCAAAAGTTTCTATTCTCATATAGATGCCTTGCCCAGACGCATGCCTAAGTGTAGCCATATGCACATTATTCATTCCTGTTTGTAAGGATATCATCTGTTGCCCAAAGCAGTACATGAACAAGTTGGTTCTCATAATGTTATCCCTGAAAGGTGTGTTGTAAAGTAGAATATGTGAAGCACTTCTCAGTCATACTTGGTGATCACCTTTACAACTGGAAGCTAGAGGTCTGGTATTTCTGACAATGATTTTGATGTGTATAGTCATGGAAGGTTTATAGTCAAAATATAAATTATATTATGCCCAAGGTCTGAATGCTTTAAAAGTCTGGGAGGATTTGGTTATCTTGGAGGACTTAGGTGGGGTGGCATAGTATCGTTTTCTGATTTGCCCTAAGTACAAACCCGAGCCCTCTGGAGCTCCTAAGCAACCCCAGATTAGGACAGAAACCTTGACTTCACCATTCAGACTTCTCACGTAGAAATGTGAGACCCTGAGGAGGAAAAAACTCTTATTTCCTCAGTGCTGATGTGTCTGCAATCAGTGATTCGTGTCAGCCCATCAATATTCCCAGTGGTGAAATAGCAGATTGGGAGGCATTATAGTTCTGCACAAGGAGCCTAACATTTATTTACCTTGGTTATTTGCTGGGCATTTTTCTGGTAGCCACATGAGAAGTGGATGCTGGGAGATAAGTTTGGATTGTTTATAATTCATTAGAGTCTGAAGAGGTTATACCACTATGTACCAGGGTCAAGTTTTTAGTTCCTTGTTGAACTCTCTGACTCTTCACTGGAGATGCAGACAAATTCTGCCCAAGATAGGGATAGTTTTCAGGAAGGGTGTGTATATAGCTCCTGACTTACAGATTGACACAACCTTTGTTATTTCTAAGTAAAACATACCACTTTATGGTCTTCCAAAATGTAAATGCTTCCTATGACTTTGATTGCTACAGTTTCATTGCAGTTGTTTTTCACATAACTTGTTTAATATGATTAATGTCATAACAAGTCTGCGGACATTCCTCAGTTCTTTACCTTGACAGTGGAACAACACTGGTGACAAAGTGCAGGTTAGGGTATAATGGATCTCTCTTTTTTTAAGGAATTACCTAGGAGTGCTTACAAAGATTTCAGTGTTGGCATTCACTTATTGGATAATTTAGTTCATCTCTATTTCCAACAGGATAATTCAATTTCCCTGTAGAGATGGGAGATATGTTGCTTCTGAAATAAGTTTTGTTAGCACATCTACTCGCTATAAAAATCTAACTATCCAATGGGGAGAAAGAAGTACACAGCATACATTGTCTATAGGCATACTGTATAGCAGAACAGATGTCCTTTTGTTCAGGCCAGTATCTGATGGGAAGATGAAATATGGCCAGTACATTTATATCTAGTAGGGATATTAATAAGTGTGAGAGATGGCACAATTCAGATTGAGGCCAGGACACTTAGGTGAAGCCACTTTAGTGGCATTGACAGATGATCTCTCCTTGTCAATAGATGGAAAACAGCCATCCATTTTCATCCTCCTGGATCTTTCTTCAACATTTTACACTCTTGACCTGAAGATACTCCTCTTTCACTTCAGAGTGTTAACAGGGGGACAGGGTAATGTAATAAATGGCCAGGTCCCTCTTGAAGGGATGCCAGTGACTGCTAGGTATAGAAAGCTATGTTTCTGCTGTTGGAAGACAGCAGCACTTACCAAGTCCCCCAGGGATCAATGCTCTCTGTTCTGCTATTCAGTATCTTCCTGCCAGTCAGATGATATGCCGCCTTGGGACACCCAGATAGTTCTGATGCACCTTCTTGTTGCACAGTCCTACTGTTTGGTTAATGTGAGCAGGGTGACTTTTTCTGGATGAGAGCAGTACCAAGATTAGCATTAAAAAAGGCTATGGCTAAAAGCTAAAGCCTGTCATGATCCAGAAGATACTGAGAGAAGGAAGCTTTTTTGAAGAGCTGGTATGAGTTGGACTCCTCTTGGTGGGAGGCATGAACCAGTCACTCCCATGCACTAAGGGTGCTCTTGTGCTCCTGATTGTTTTCAGAACCTTAGGCACCACTGAACTGAAAGAAGATATGAGCCTTGCGATCAGACTGCAAGAGAGGAACACAAAATTCTTGACCATCCCTAGCCCACAGTAGTTTTAGCTTTCTGTGCCAGTGTTTAACTGCCCTTGCCATTTGAAAATGTTCATTTTATCCTTGAAAAATATCCCACACTTCAATTTCTGCTAACATTTTCTCATTTTATCTATCTAATGGATGGAAAGGACTTTCATTTTTTACTCTTTCTTTGCAGCTGCATTTTATATATTTGAAATGTATTATCACATCTTCCCTCTGGACTAAACAAGCCCATATTTTTGTCATTCTTTCTCTATAACTCATGTTGTCTAAACCTCTGATTATTCATGACTTTTCCCAGTTTGTCCAAGTCTTTTTTGAAATGTCTGTTCAATATGGGCACAGTTCTTTACAGATGCCTTCTAGATGCTAAGCAGAGTGGAGGGATTTCTTTTAGTCTTAAATAAAATATTCTCTTCTACAAATCCCCATCATTTACATGAGTTTTTTACATTAATGTCATAAAATTGACTCACCCTTAATGTGTGGTCCCCTACATTCTCTAGTTCGGTTTTGGAAGAACTGTTGCCTATTCAGTTCTTCCCTGCACTTGCATTTTGGCTGAAAATGTCTTTCTAGCTGTAGTACTTTAGTCCTTTCTGATAATTTTATTTTAAACACTGCTTCTTCATTGAATTCTAATCTAACCTCCCAAATGTTTCAAGATTCTTCAAAGAAGTGAGAAATCCTTTCTGACATTTTCCAAGTTTTTAATAAAAATGTTGACCCAAGATGGAACCCCCGTGGAACAACAAAGAAACTTTGCAGTCTGGCAAATGACCGGTTTCCAGCTACCTGCTAAGTAAAGTTTTCCAAGTGGCCTTACAATAGTTTTGAGCTCATGTTTTCTTATAATTTCCTTAGGAAACTGTCACATGAGACAGAGTCAAAAGCCTTCCTAGCAACCAGATATATAACATCAGCTCACAAAGACCCATATCCTGCTAGAGAGGAAAATTGAATTAGGCTTAAAAGAGCTAGTGTTTGTTTGACAAAACTGTGTTCTTGTGCAGCTATTATCTGCCAAGTAGTCTGATTGTCCTCTGATCTTCTGGCTATATATATGGCTATAGTATGTATGTACAGTATTGCACTCTATTATTTTTCTGCAAATTAAAATAAAAAAGATAGGCCATGGCTCATGGACTTCTCCTTATTAAAAATAAAAGCTATGTATGCTCTTTTCTGGTACCCTACAACTCCTTCCATCTATCTGGAGTTTTGGATCACTGATACTGAGTCCAAATTTGTTGTAGTGAATTTAATCAAGTGAAACCTATTTGACAATATCTAACTCCATAAGAGGTAACAATCTGACATTTTCTACTTTACCCCTGACTAATGGTGTACTAAAAATTTTTGACAAATGAGTTTTATGCCAGTGGTGTTAACTGCAGTCAGCATTTGTCTACAGTTGATTCTATTTAGTGAAGGCCAAAATAAAAAAGAACCAAATTGGATCAATATACTTATAGAATAATGCCTCATTTTTACTTTACATCTCCTTGGAAGTTGTGCTTTGCCTTAACATTTCTGATTTTCTCTCCATGGCAGGTGCTGCTCCTTACAGGTCTCCTCAGTAATGTGCCGGATATTTTACTTTCTTTTTTATTCTTATATAGAGCCTTATTGAAGAGGTTTAGCAAGAGTAATGATCAGTTCTGTCTGGAGCTGTTCAAGATATTTTCTTCCACTCTGACAGTCATTGGTCTGGCTCCAGTAATTCATGCCTGTGCCACTTCCTGGCCAGGCTACAGCAATGCAGAAAGCCTTCAGTGAATCAACGTGTGCAGAAAATGGTCCTGCATTTTCTCAACAGCTGAGGCTATTCCAGATTTCTCATATGTGTCCTCTACTCCTTTGAATGGTGTCCAATCAGGATTTGAATCAAGTTTATGGTTTTATTAACTATCTCTATGTCCTTTTGGCCTGAGTGGGGAGCCTAAAAAGGCCTGCAATAAAGCTCTGGGACAAAAGTTGTGGTCAAAGGCCCTTTCACAGGACCCTTAATAAGAAAGGGAAAACTGTACAGAAAGCAGGGACTTTTCAGGTCTTGACCAGTGTCAGGGAATTAAATGACCTCTCCAAAAGCTGATCCACACTGTTGGTACCAGTGACACTTTCTGTATTGCATCTGTCTTTGTGTCTATTTCTACATTACCTTCCCCTGCACACTTTCTGCTGTTGGAAGAGGGAGACATTTCTGAATGCATCACTGCAAGAGGCTCAGACACTCCCATGACAAATGCAATATTGTAGTGTGTACAGAATAGAATAGTATAAATAAACCTTAACGCCAGCATTTTAGCATGAGTATGACTGTGTTTTGTTATGTACAGCCATTGTCACATTCTGAACAATTTTGGGAAAGTGGAAAAATTCTCAGATTATTAGTTTGATCTTGGTGCTCTGCCACAAGACTGATGGGAATTTGGGGGCTTTGTTCTGGGAACGGGAATGGTGGGCAGGCGTAGGAGGATAATATGAGGAATCAAGGCTTATTGGTTGAAAAGACCAAGATTAAGATTAGAGGTTTATGACACATGATGAATCTCAGCAATGTTTCAATTTCTCTGTTTTTCTTTCTCTCATTATCAAAAGGACAAGACCACCAAGAGGCTCATTAAGTGACTGTCAAAATCTTCAGACCATTGTAAAGGGGCTTGTGCAGAGGGTTACTGCAGACCCTCACTGGCTTCTGTGCCCGTGTGGATGCAGCTGCCCAAGATGCTGAGGGAAAGCACATGGCATCACTGTCATTCCCAAATGTGCATTAGCAGCTACAAAGCCCAGCCAGAGGCCTGTTCAGCCAGCCCCATGTGGGTGACAGCCTTGAGGACCACCAGCACCCTGAGGAGTGCACTCAACTCACAGCGTCGGATCAAGACAAAGTGCACACAACGTGGTCGAGCTCTGATGAAGCATCCCCCAAGCTGGCACCTCTGTCTGAAGACCTCCACAGAACAAATGGAGGACTAACTGTACTGAGGACAAGCAAACATCATAGGGAACTTTTTCCTAGCATAATGCCTGCCATTTTATTCAGTTGCTGTGTGACCAGTAACATCTCCCTTGTTTTCATTGCTGACAGACAAAAGAGCAGCAGCTCCAAACATTTTTCAAGGCGGTTTTTTTGAGACTAAGCCGGACACAGGACCCAAGGAATCATCCTTAGAGGTTTACGTCACCCTCTGGTGTCTTGCCCATCAAAACAGAGCCTGCTTCAAAGAAATGACATAGCCCCCTCGATGGCAAAGTGCATGCACTGGGAGAGAGCTCTTGGATTTCTGACTGCTTCACAGCACACGTCCTTGACTCAGAAAGATTCAAGTTTACCAGAAGCCCTTCAACTATTTTTTGTTTCATTTTCCCAGTGCCCACCAGATTAGAATACAGCTTGGCAATGTCACTATAAGAAAGAGAGAGAAAAGAAAACGACAAAAAAACAGCTGCCAATGTTTCAACTACAAACACTGTTGGAAGGGTTTGTGAAACTTACCATAAAAGTACTACAGACAGAAATGTTCTTTTCTTTGTGTGATTTTTGGAAAGTTTCAAATTTCAACTGGTACTGTGTGCAAAATCAACAGGTCTGTGCAAATACATCTGGGTCAAGATTGACAGGCGGGAAAAGCTTGTAAGACCCTGTAAGAGCCAAAGAGATCTCTGCTGTGTGTGTGCCAATGGAAGAACTCCCGCTCTTGCTTGACAAAGATAAGAGTCTGTTATAGTAAAATGAAAACAAGGAATCAAAGGGTAACAATCAGTCCTCTAGTATCTCATCCTGTGTGTGACTTGATCAAGGGATATTCATGACTCCCAACATCATAGACAGGATGGGAAGAGAACATGTGGGTTGCTCAGTTTATTCCCTTGCTGCTGCCTGTAGGCAGGAGATGAACTTTCATGGACACTCATGATTTAACAGAAAATGGTGCTAAGCATCATGATATTTCTAACCTTAAATTGTGACATTCTCTTAAGCATCAGGATATTTTTAAGTATTGTTAGACTGGGCCTGTTCCCCTGCATCCTGATACAGCAGCCCACAGGAACATATTTTCAAGATTTCCATTGCAAACATGAAGACGGAAAAATTGAGATTGTCATAAAATCACATGATTCTGGGAGGCATAGCTGTAAGAACTAAAAACAGAACCTATCAGGAGTTTTGATTTAACTGGAAGAATAGACAGCGTTGGCACTACATATTTGCATTAACGTTTATACTTACTCTATCTTGAACACAGAGATATTTAGATCTATACATTTCTATATGTTTCTAGCTTACCCTAGTTGCTCTTCTTCTAAGGCTCACTGTAAGACTTAAATACATGGAAACATTTATGTCAAACAGGCAAGGTTGTTAGCTCTGTTCTGTTGCTCTTCCTTAACAAAAATTATTTGCATCGAGTGGCTTTAAGGTTATGTCCTATGCATAACATTGCACTTACGTCTTGGCAGTGATTTTTGTCATAAGAAAGACAGTCAGAAGGACTGTGTGATGATCAGGCAGAAAAAAAAAAAAGAGCTATTTTGAAATCTTTTCTGGAGTTTCAGGAGAGAAGCACTCAAGAGACACTTGCTCACACTCAGTTGTACGTGATTAAATCTGTTCTTTGATGCATTCTAGTGGTTTCCAGAGAGAAACACGTATCCATGTCTGCTTTGACTCCAAGCTGGTCATTTCCTTCTACTTCTGTTCTGGCTCTGGGTCTCCCTCATCCTACACCCCTTGTTCCTGTCCATCTGTAAAACTCATAAGGCCAGATTTAAACACAGAAGTGTTCACAGGCAAGTGATGACTTGGAAGTGCTTGAAGGAAGGGATGTGCTTCACGATTCAAGTGTTTGTGTTGTCTCAGCAGAAAACTCTGACAATGAGAGTCCTACACATGGAAAAAAGCTGTCAACTTTTCCACAAAAAAACCTAATCTCTTGTGTTATCACCTTTAGATCAAAATGTGGAAAATCCTGTGGAGGCTTCACTTCAGTGTGTTGACTGAGCCACATTTAAAAAGAAAGTCTATAAGCAAAGCCTGAATTTTTATGAGATTTGTGAGATTTCAGTCAAAATGGGGTAAACAGCACAGTCTTTATCACAGTGAACTTCACAAATATCACATCAAGCCTTAGGATCTTTACTAAACACAAAGTAGTTCTGGTGAATAGAATTCTTCCAGCTACAATCCAGTCTTTTTCTTTCTCCCGTGGGAATTCCATGAAGTTACAGAAAAAAAGTCATGAAGGCTATCCTTGGTGAGAGCTCGTTCTCATGTGCAGGTACCTGTCTGAAAGCTGAGTGCCTAGGGCAGGTGCTGCCATACACTGCAAATGATAAGATAGAGATTAATGGATTCCATCCTAATTAATTCATCTATACTTACAGTATCTATTACCAATGTGAAATCTGAGGGGTGATGCATCTTTTCTGGTAATATCCAAAGGAATTCTTCCCTATCTATGTAAATTACTGAGTTACTTGTTCATTCCAGCAAGACTGAGACCAAATCTTGGTGAGAGATGGGAGGAAAATATTGCCGTGAGAAAAAACCTCTGTATCTGGAGGAATGGAAACTTCCATTTGATAAGTAGTAAAACATCTGGTAGTGAAAATTTTGATAATTTTTATTTTTATAACCAGTGAGGGACCTAAATTAGAAGGAAATTTAGCTACCTTCACAATATAGAGGTGAGGAGAAAAAAGAGGTACCTGCCCAGTGGTTATGGAGCTGGCCTAAGGAAGAACCAGGGTCCAGTGCTTGATACAAGAAATACTCAACATAAAAATGTGTAAATATCCAGAGTGATAACTCCAAACATGGTTCTACTGCTGTTGCCACTGCCCTAAAGCTTTTTAAAAAAGGACTGTATTCAGAAAATGGCCCTCATCTTTTAGATGAACATAGGATCTTCCCTTTTAAACTATGGCTTAAGCTCTAAATGTGCAGAGCTTAAATCAAAGTCCTCTCTGGGTATTTGTCCTAACTAGGTGAGGTAGCTCCAGAACTGAGATGCTTAATGCTCTACATGCCTCATTGAGATGCTGTAGGCACCTAACTTTGGGCTATAGATGTACCTAAAAACTCAGTGCATTCTTAGCCACCCGCTAAGCCACAAGTCATCTTTCAATGTCTCCCAACAAGGGTCTTAGATGCATGGCATTTGATCCTCAGCAGTAAATACAGGTCTTGTATTTCACAGTTCCTCCTGTGGGTCCTGTCCCTTGATTCGAGGTTCGTCTCATCACAGCTTCACCCTTGGTAAAGGGTGACCTGCAGCTTCTGAGGAGAACTAGAACAGGGATATACAGCCTGTAGCCATAATACTGATTTTTTTTTTTAAATATTCTGTTATTTTGAGTAGCTTAATCCTCACCAAAAGCTTTGGGAACATAACACAATAACCCATCATCTTCCTCACACTCATTATTGTACCTACCAGCTACACCCAGACATCACTAGGCTGAGAGGTATATGTAAAGCATGTGGTGGGAGGATCAAGCCAGTAGCTCCTAATCAGACACAATTTTCAATCTTGTGAAGAAGAAAGGCAATTTGTGGTTGTTCACATTATTGTGGCCCTATGGAAGTTTGTAGGTGGCTTTCTAATACAAGCTGATACAACAGTGATCCTTTGCATCCAGTAAAGCAAGCCACCTGATGGGGGTCATTCAGGAGACCTTGAAAGACTGCAAAGGGCACATTTTCTGATATTATTGCAGATATCAACTCTTTTTTCCTTTCTTTCCTACTATCAATTAGGCTGGCAGACCAACACTTTCTGGCTGAACTGGTTGTGGGTTCAAGCTGCCAACCACAATGTGGTCTTTGCCACTGCTTCTTTCTGCTCTCAGTATTTTTGTGAGTTCTGTAATGATAATGGACAACCTCACCTAACCTCGTCAAAGACAGGCAGAGTTTGCTTCATCCTTTCTGGTTTCCAATAAGGCCTCAGTGATTCCCAAGGGAATAATCACACAAAAAGTGAATCCGAATGTAATGGCCCCCAAAACTTCCAAATCAGGGAGACCTCCTTGGAGCTGCTGATTGAATGTGTTCAGTTGTACACTTTGGGATGACAGAGAAACTTATTAAATAGATGTGACAGAATACCCTGTGGTAGGGAAAATGTAATACCCAGAGGAAAACTGAGATGGTGCCTTCATGCCTGGCACTCGTCTCCTCAGGCAAAGAGTGATCTTGCCGCCGATAGCAGCGTACCTGTGTGTTACCATCCCTCCCGGACAAAGCATAAGGATATAGTCACCCCAGCCAAAATTTGCAGCCCAGTGGGAAGTATCTGCCTCGTGTAAGAAGGCTTCTCGCTTACTTCCATGGGGGCAGGGGAGGAGGGGTGGGAAAGGAGCCCCGGGGGAGCTGCAAATAATAAATAACCATTTCAGCTGTTGCAGCAACAGCAGAATAGAAACAGGGAGGACAGGCAGGGCGGGGGGGCTTACAACCGAGTGCCCGGATTTCGGCGGCCGCCTGGCTCCCCTGTCCCCGGGCGCACGGGGCCGCAGGACACAAGTGTCCCTCCCCCGCGGTCCGAGGGGCGCGGGCGATGCCGGGGGTCTGGGCGAGAGCCGCGGGCTCCACGGAGCTTTTGTTGTTGTTGGTCCGGTGCAGGAACTTGGCAGGGGCGCGCAGCCGGTCCCCGCTCCGGGTCCCACAGGCAGGAAAAGTCTCCCAGCCTGCGGAGGAGACAGCCTGGCTGAAAGAGCCCCGCCAGCTCTGCTGCAGATAAGTTAATGTACACAGAAGGGACGTAAATTACCACGACCCTCAGCAGCAGGACATTGGCCAGGGCCTGTCAGGAGGAGGACAAGCGCCGGCGAGCTCCGCGCCTCGCTGACATTTACCTCCAGATAGAGTCGCCGCTGCCCGGCGAGGAAGGACCTGGTGGAGCCAGGGCTTCCTTGAAAACAGCTGCCTGTCCCTGACACCTACAAACTAATGCGGTTTTAATCAGGGGAATTAACGGAGGGCGGTGCACTGTTTTCCCAAACGATTTGCATGGGGACGGCAGCCTTTTCCCCCCCTCCGCCGCCTCCTCTGTGGCTCCACTGCCATTTCCCTTGTGCTTCTTTATCTGAGCTGATTTTTTTCCTGCTCCCCGCTCCGGGGAGCCAGACGTGCCTTCATCTCCACCCCCCGAGCCCTGACGACACTCACCTCCCTGTTTACACACTGACATCACAGTGCAGCCTCCCTCCAGCCCAGAAATAGCCCCTGGGAATAAAGCAAACAGGAAAAGGCCACTGCTGTTGCCTGCTTCGCAGCTACAGCCACATCCCCCCTTTCAGGGACTGTACCCGCACGGAGCGATGCACGGGCAGTGGGAACCTGGGAGATCCTCTCCAGCCCTGTGTCACCGTAGTGACATGAAATCACACAAGATGCCCGACTGACAGGCTCTGCTTGACAGATGGATGGCAGAGCTGAGATGGGATAACTGCATCCAGATAACAGGAGTCAATGGGAGGGCCAAGGCTGGACACCAAGGTTTCTGCTTCAGCCATTACACCGTGCTTCTCCATATAAATGTTTCCCTCTCTCTCCTTCCCTGTGTTTCATTTCCTTCATGAAGAGACACAGTTAAACTAAAAGCCAGGTATACTGAATGGACAATGGGAGCAACAATGGGAAAATATCTGCAAGGTCACCCTCAGTTATTCTAAATAGCGTCTTATAATCCACACACAGCCCATAATTTTCAGCAGGACTCCTTGTGTGGTAAGCTCCTACTCGAGATGTGTGTGGGAGGCTCATTTGGGCCCATGGAGATTTCATTATTATTGTAAGCTTCAGCATTAGAAGGCTCCAGGGGACACTGCTTTGCTCTCGCTCTTAGGGAAGAGCCAGGCTTAGTCAGGCTTAGTTCTGTGTCTTAACATACTGCCTGCCCTTGCTTCCATGAGCTCTGCTCTCTTGTGCTTGTTAATGACTCTGTTTGGACACCTGGCAGCAGTCACTACTGTGGCAGTGCTCACTAGAATTATGCTGGATTGTTCAGGTTGCATAAGTGTCCCTAAATGCATAACTTATTTTCTCTGGCTTTGGAAAGGCAATTGCTTAGCAGCAAGGAATGGGTAACCTTAGGGAGGCCAGAGAGAAGGTGTTGTGCCCAAAAAGACCTTTTTAGCTTTTCAGTCTTCCTTCAGAGATGCTGGGTACAGCACGATGCTCTGGGACCAGCCTGTCTGAATCCATTATTTTTTTATGCAGTTGGTTTCACAAGCAGATCTGGACATGGAGTAGGAGAGAGCAAGCACAGAAGGCTCTTGCCCAAAGCCTTTATAACCTGTGTTAGAGACAAGAAGTATATACAACGATCACACAAAAACACCGTTATTCTGATAATGAAATTTTTAAAATATATATATTTACTGTGGACAGGATTTCAGGGGTTTCTCATAAGCACCACCATGTCCATCCACTGTTTGAAAGGCGGAGTCTGCGCATAATCATGGCTGTGTCCTAAGGGGTGACCTGGGAACATTGCTGGGACATCCATTTCCCCAGAGCGAGAGAAGGTGCAATCTCTCCCACACTGCCACCACAGCCTGCTAACACCATGCAACCTCTCAGTGACACAGCGTGGGACACAGACTCTCCAAGCTAAAGCAGTGCCCTTTGTTGTGGCCCTCTGCCACTGCCTTTTCCCTTCTGGCAAGGGGTGGCAGGAGAGCTGCAGCTCTCCCTGTGCCTTCTGCTTCCCTCCCAAAACAACTGTGAAGAGTGACAAAAGTTGTCTGAGGAGGGCCAATGGCAGACAAAATACATGGACTGTAGAACTCAGGTTGCTACACTTTACTATATGACTAGCTCTAGGATACTCTGGGATGAAAGAAGCTGTGTAAGTAGCATTGAGAGTAAAAGATAGAGGTGATGTGCCTCCCATTCTGAATCAAAATATCCTCTAAACTGGTTACTTACTGCCCTGCATATCACCATGGCTTGAAAAAAGTTATGGCTTTTAATCAAGGAACCAGTCAGAGGACTGATTCTCTTTCTTGTAAGTGTGGTACCTCATGATATCTCCTGGAAAAGAAGACTGCTCCAGTGGATGTATACTTACTTGTTTTGTTTGGTTGTTTTTTTTTTTTTTTAATATTATTATTATTTTGGTCTTGTTTAGTTTTCTTATTTTTTTGGTGTGTGTTTTAATTTTTTTTCTGCATTGTAAATAAAAGAAAAACTAGCAATAAAATGTAGAAGTAGGTTGATAACCAGGTATACCTTTAAGAGAGAGCAATGATCTCTCTTCCGTTCCTACTTACACATGCTGGGCAAGGGATAGAAATATCCTTGGCCTTGATGGAATTATTCCAGCATCACCTGTTGTAATGGCTTTTCTAGGGTTATTACAGGGTCAAAGTGTGACCAGCATGTAAAGGTTTGGTTGTGGCAACACCCTTTCTGCTCAGGAGAGGATGAGACTAGATCCCCATGGGAGTCCAGGGGTGCAACGTGGCCAGATGGCCAAATCCTTTCCCACCTCCAGGAACTGTTCAACATCCATCCCTGGAAAAGAGAAGGGGTGGGGGTCTCTTCCCTGATGTGTGCCTTCAGCTCCTAGAGGACAGAGGAATACAGACTGCTCTGCTGCAAGACAAAGGAAGGACTAAAGCAACAGCCATTCCCTCTGTTTGTGTGCCAAGGACAGGACCCTGCAGTGCCTCCGTCTCTCCATCTGAAGACGTGGCTTCCCTGGAGAGCCGGCGTGTGTGAGCTGCAGCCCTGGCAGGCTCCACAGGCTGATGCATGTTTTCATCTCTTCCTGCACATAATGCCCCCCGTGTTTTCTTCCAAAATACATCCACGTTCCTGGCACTGGAAGTCTTTTATCTTTATGTGTTGTTTTGAGCACACCCACTGCTTCCTGACTTAAAGCAGTTATGGCATAGACATAGATTTACTGACATCAGATAGTGGTTTTCTTAAAGCTGCTTTGAGCCAGATTGCTCTTTTGGTGGACATGACACAACTGGGCTTCATTTAGATGGAAAATAAAGATCAGTTTTCCCAAAGCAAACATGTTCAGAGCAGGAAACGAAACTATGAATGAATGCATCTTGAATGCTGAGGGGCTAATGGGAAGGACTGGAGCAATTGTGGTTTGAGCAAATGCTGGTTTTGATTCCAGAGGGGCTAAAATCTGATTCTAATTTTGGGGGAACATGCCTAGCTTCATGGCAGGTGCCAGTGGCTTAAAACCAGGACCATAGCCATGCAAAACACATGGAGAAATAGCTCCAAATGGCACTTTCTCAGTCCATCCACAACATCAGAAGCGAGGAGGAGGATGGATAGTACAGAAGACGGTTCCTTTTGGGCCCAACTCCTACAACTGCTTCACCCTTCTCCTGTGCTCAGTCAGGACCATCCCCCCCATACTGCAGCCCAGCAGGACTCCTGCAGGCTGGAGAATCCAGCCTCACATTTTTTTGTGATCTGTTGCTGTGTTCTTACCTTTTCAGTGCACTTTATTTCAAAACTCTGTTCTTTCTTGTTTTCAAATGGGACTTCTGTAGTGAGTCACCCCTAAAATACCCAGTGGTATGTAAACATGCCCAAGCTCTCCTGAAAGAAGGAATCCCAGCTTTTAATGCTGCAACAGACACCCTGGTGAGATGCTGGCCCATCTGTGTGTTTAAATGCCCAGGCATTTTGTTTCAGGATGCCGAGGCCAGGGTTTGTTTTTTCACTGAAGTAAATGCAGATTTTGACACACAGGTGCTGAGGGATTTGGGGAGGTATCTCTGATTCAGAAAAAAAAAAAGTCGTTTGACTGTACATAGATGGTCTCTGGCTTCCTTCAGGGATGCTCCCCCTTTCCCCCAGCCTTGCACTTTGAATAAGCATCCAGAGATTTGGAAGCTTATCCAGACTTATCCAAATCTCTTTGAAGCTATGGATTAAGGCAGGAACCCTGGGACCCAGGCCAAGAAACCTCAACAGCACAAGTCAGTGAGAAACCAAGAGTCTGTCCAGGGGAGCTGGCTAAGGAAAAATGAAGAAGTCCATCCCAGGGAGGCGACAGGAAGGGATCATCTGTCTGGGGAAGAAGAGCTCCATGGGGAGCTGAGCGAGGAGGGGGAAGGGCATGAGCCAGACTGGGAGGGCTGGGAGAAGGCTCACTGTGGTAGGCTCAGGCCCCAGTTGCCTTAAGCCAAGCCTGCCTAATGGGTCTGTGACCCTGGCTGCAGATCTCACACAAAGGAATTATGACAGGAGGCTTCTGGTTCTCTCTGGCAATGGCTGCGTCAGCAACACTGGTGGAGCAGTCTGTTATCCCAGGACAGACTACCTTGTGGGAGACATAAATAAGGGGAGACATGACAAAATCTTATGAAATAATAAATGGTCCCAAAGAAGAAGACCAGAAGGTTTCTATTCACCTTGTTCCATGGCAAAGGATAAGAGGACATTTAATAAAATACTGATATATGGCAAAATAAGAACTGATGAAAGGAAATCCTTATAGAGACAGCATAGTCAAACCTGCTGTCATTTGTTGGTACAAGACACCACTTTGTCTACAAGTCTTGAGGGACTGAATAGAGAGTAAGATATATGGACAAGTAGCAGGGTTTTACCAATCCATTGTATAAAGAACAGTAAGGGGAATGGGATTGCCTGACAGTTTGTTGTAGTTTTTGCTGCTTTTTTTTGTTCTGGGTGGATCAAAATATTATCAGTAGACCAATGTTTGCACTGAAAAAGGCAAAATGAACTGTCTGAAGACATGGTGGGGGCATAAGTTGAGCAAGAAGGGCAGAGGGGAGGCAGCAGGAAAGGGGGCTGGTGGTCACCTCTGCTGTCCTGCAGTCCAGCAGCCCCATGCCCTGGGACCCATGTCCTGCTGTGGGCTAAGACAGAGCCTCGACCACCCAGAATGACTCCCAGAGCAGGAGTTACCCTTTTCCAGACACATAGTTTGTTGTTGTCAATGTTTGTTTGGCCTTGGTTTTATCTTAGCTGTTTCATTCATCTTTACTTTTGGTGGTTTATTTTTGCTACCCAAATTAACCAAACAACAGGCAATTAGACTATTTTACTGAGTAAAATATATGCATGTCCCATGTCCTGGGCTTTCAAAAATGGGTGGGAGCAGAAGTGATATTATTGATTTACAGATTTTTTTTAACAATTGGTATTGTTGTGACTGAGGCTTGCGACTGCCTTAAAGCAGAACAGCTGAAGAGTTGCAGCTCACAAGTGTGTCTCCACATAAGAAAGATAAATTGATACACAGGTAAAATAGGCACTCAGCTTTGAAAGCAGAGACTATTTTTAATTTTTCACTCATTTCCTAACAGATATGAAGACTTTTGAACTACCAAAGCTGCACAACACCCTCCCCCATCACAATGTAGAATAAATTTCAAATTGTTGGTTGTTCCCAAGTGAAGCTTGTGGGACATGGAGGAAAAAGCCATCTGCTAAAATCTGTGCTTCAAACTCCTACAGCACTTTTGAAACTCGGGCAACCCCTCAGCCTGTTCCCCTGTTCATCTACTATGTTTTTCTCCACACCCCATATGCAGCAAGGAGTAGAAGAGGGATCACAGAGCTGATGGGCTTCTCTGTAGTGCACTTCTCAGGAGATGAGAAAGCCTAGAAATTGCTAATGAAAAGCTAGTCAGGCAAAAGTTTGCAGCCAGCTCAAAGACCCATGTGATTTGCTTTAAGCAAAGAGGAGGCCATCACATTGTGGTACAGTGCTTACTGCATCTTCCAAGTATCAGGAACAGCAACACGACAGTAATATGAGGGGAGCGAGGGTGCTAAGAGGGGAAGTGACAAGCTACTTCCAAATATGAAGGAAAAAACATTCAAAATGTTTGTCTTAGAACTGTTTTTCTGGTTAATGTTTAACCTTTCACTTTTCCAAAGTAATGTTCTTGTTATCAGTTCCGTTGGTGAAGGTCACATATAGAATAAAAGTCATATCTTAAACGTGAATAAATAACACAAGCAGAAATTAATTGAGTGCAAGTGACTCATGCGACATTTAAGGTTTTCTTTACCTACCAATGTAAGCAAATGGTGTAAGCATGTCCCTTTTTGTCCCATGAGCTGAAAAGAAAGCAAGTGAGCCAGAAATGACCTATTGTGCCACAAATGCACTCAAGCTCCATTAGGAAGGCTCTCGTCCTCAAATCTAGCTATTCTGGGAAGCAAACAACTGTAGGACGAAGGGGATGTCAGTGCCCTGGCACGGGACATGCTTGGAGGGCAGGGGAAGGCTCCCCACTAACAGGGAGCCCTGGGAGGGCCTTTGAGTTGCACTTTGCTGTAGTGAATGACAGCTGTGATTTTGACTGATGTTGGGAGCTCTCTGAGAGGAATCCAGGAGATAAAACCAAATATTTTGGGGGGATTTGGGACCAATAAATCAATCACTTCATTAAAGCAAACAAACACAATGTATATGGTTTGTCTCCTGTGTTTGGGAGTCTCAAGAGCTTTACATTCACGGGGGGTCATCCACTAAGGGGATGTGTTCATGAAAAGGGGAAGTTAACTGGAAATAGCTAAGAGTGTCCTTCAGATTTCCTTTATGGTAAATCCCTAACAGCGTCTATTTATGGATTAAAGAAGCCCTACAGTTTCATAAAGGAGAAACAGGGATAGAAAAGAAGCTGTTGCATAAGGATTTACAACACAGTCACCTGGCTCACTGATGTGTTTCATAAATACACATTTGAATTACACAACAATCAAATACTGAGAAACTTCTCTTTCATTGCAGAGATATTAATTTCTCATCCAAGATGAAATTAGGAAGGAGAACCCCTGCTTTATAATGCCTAGGGTGTAATTCTCCTGATTTTATCAATTATTTGTAGATTCCAGAGGAAAAAATGAGGCAAGTCCTTTGTTGCTGAGCAGTTGTTTCCTGTAGAAGGTATAGAAGCAGCAACCACTTGCCTTGTAGATTTCAGTGAATCCAAATCTTTTGTAAGATTACTGCTGAGACAATTCCTGAGATGGTTGTAAATAATTAGACAGGATTTATTTACCCAGGTCCTTTGGTACTCTGCATTGTGCTCTACTCTGTTGATAAAACCAGACAGTTTTAAGGAAGAAGAGAATACAGAAAGCAGTATTATCAAGCAATCTGCTTTCTAGATAATTTATGAACTACTGTCCCCACAGTACAATAGAATCATAGAATTGTTTAGGTTGGAAAACACCTCTAAAATCATCAAGTCCAGCTGTTAATCCAAGCATTCCCAAGCCCTCCATTAAACCATGCCCCCAAGCGCCACTTCTACGACCTTTAAATAGCTCTAGGGATGGTGACTCCACCACTTCTCTGGGCAGCCTGTTTCAATGCTAAATATTTATGGTCTCACTCTCTCTCAGGCTGGCTTGCAGTGGATCTGTGGCTGATAAAGCATTTGCCTGAATCAGATGAAAACCCTTGTATGTTGTGTGTTGGGGATCCCAGCTCATGGAGAGCCAGCAGAGAGAAATGTCAGTGGGTAGAAGAGAGGTCGTTCTGGGCACTTCTCTCATTTTAGGGACCACTGTTTTTCCCACCACTGGGAAATAGGAGTATAACTTGCTTTACTGCTGGGGTGAAGACTGCTCCCACTGGTGCATTGCAGTTATGGCCCAGTCTCCACATGTCCCAAAGGGTAGGACTGGCTGAGCCTTAGGAGTTTCTAAGGGCCCTTTCTAAAGGGTTTGGAAATGGAGTGTCAGAGCATTCAAATGACCCATACACTTCTTAATAGCAATTATCATTTTTCTAATGGAGTCTCATTTTACTTGACCTCTTGCTCCGTGCTCTGCAAGTTAAGTCAATAAATTAAAATCCAGCTTTGATGTCAAAGAGTTGTGGTATATTCCTGAAAAGGAAAGCAGCTGTCACAAACAGATTTTTTTTTTTTTTTTTTAGGAAATAAACATTGGCAAAGAGACAAATGAGTTGCTCTATTTCTCCTAATCGGAATCAAGTTTAATTTTTAAGCTGATAATAGTAGTACTGGTGCAAAGTCTCAGAAACATAAACTCCAAAGAAATGAGAGTACTTTCTTCAGCAGTAGATCTCACCATGTCACAGCCAACACTTGGACCCCTGCAAGAAAATTGTAATTTGGAGGATTGGAGAGAGGAGCTTCTTTGCATTTCTGAGACCACTACCAAGCCTCTGTTAATTCACACCACAGAGAACCACCCTCAGCAGCACAGCAGTATTTCTCTTTCTGAACAGGAAATTCAGGGGGTTTTTGCCTACCCCAGCTCTCAGACAAGTTTTATTTCCCCCCTCTTTCAAGAAATATGTCTCTGTTTTCTAGACCAGTATCTAGAAACACAGCTTCTTTTGGCATAGCCTCTGATTTCTGAAGAGAAAGGGGCTGTTCAGAGCTGATGTTGTGGTCCAAGTCACTGTCTATCACACTTCCCTGCTCTATTTTCACTTTTCTCATGTAACATCACATCATCTCACTTAATACATTTGTTTCTGATTACAGGCTGTGTATAATGGCCCAGCACAATGCCTTACAGTATGCTATGGCTTCATGCCATGGGAAAACATATTCGTAATTTTTATGACCCCAGTGCAGCAGTGATGCATTTTTTAAAAAACAGAAGAACATATAAAGGAATTATTTTGCAGCAGGATTAAGCATCATTACTCACAGCAGACATACACATTGGAACTCATTAAGCCTGTGCTTTGTTATTCTTGGTATTTCAGAACATTTGCTCTAAGTGTCTCTTGGTTCTTTCCAATTCTGCTATATAAAATCCCTTAATATTAGGCAGGACTAGGCCATAAAGCTCTTGATCTCAGATGCTGGGGCCAGATTTCTCCCTCCCTATCAATTTAGAGTGAATCTGCAGGCAAGGGATTTATTTCTTTTCAGCTTCAGATGGTCCAAAAAAATGCTGAAGGAATGATAAGAAAGGTGGCAAGGAACAGCAGAATGGGTGGGTTTCAGCAAATGAGTACACACAGCCTACACTTCCCATTCATCATTCCATACTATTAAAAAAAGTAAAAAATAAAACGGAGAAGAGCCTGGGTGGACAGAAGGATGGGGTGGGGAAGACAATGTCAGAGCAAGCCCTTGGCTATTTCTCATTTAATTTCACTAAGTGGAAATATGTCAAAATCAGGGAGAAGAGAAGAAAAGGGAACATTGAAATTTGAGGGAGAGGGAGAATGTGTGTGAAAAATTCCATAAAATGTGTTTCCATTTTAAAGTCTTCTGTGCAGAAACAACTGCAACATTTTAATGGGTTCTTCTCCTTATTTTTCAATCTTTTCCTGTGCTCTCAGAGGAAACAGGCTGAGACCAAAACAGTGCAAATGCTTCTCAGAGTTGTACTATCCAGGGTCTGACTCCAGAAAACCTTCTGTCAATGAGGCACGAGGATCAACATCAGCCTTGATGTAACTCCACTGACATCACTGGGACCATGCTACAGCAGAAGTTATTCCTCCGAGAGGAAGTTCTCTGTTTCAAGATGAAGAAGATACAGAAGCAAAACCAGAAGCAGAATCCAGTGAATGGCTCCATTCATGAGGATGGAAAGTTCTGGTAGGGTGGACTGAATCCTGAACTGTCACTGCTGCTTTTCCTCCTTGGCCTCTGTCTTGGAGAGGTTTTGTAAGAAAAAGTCATTCCACACACACACAGACTAATTCCCCACTCAACATACCAGGGGCATTACCCGCCTCTGGCCTCCCACACCCTGTCATACCCTTATCAGGACACTCACACACATGCTAGTGCCAGGACCCTTTGGTAGCTTCATAAAAAAGCAAAGCCAGTCTTATGAGTCAGGATCTGGTAACACTAAGTGCTGGAGAAAATGTGCACAAACAGATAAACGCAAGGCTAAGGATAGTGCCTGCCTTCTGGGACTGCCTCTGCTTTAATGTTATCCAGAAGACAAAGTTGAGAACATGAAGATCTCTGTAGGCTCCTATTACTGGTCTGAAAGTCCCTAGGGCTTTATAGGATGACTGGGAGGGAAGCTTTGAACCCAATCTGCCCAGCAGATCTTCCCCATATCCCTTGAAACACCTCCATATTTAAGAGTGTCAGATCATCTTAACATACAAATTGACTTTTGGTTGCTCAAAAGCCCATTCAGTGAAAGCCATGTTTCCCATGTGGTGAGGGAAAATCAGATGTGCTCAACCACATTTCTGCACCTTCTCTTGATTCTCACCTTACAATGTCAACCACTTCATGCATAACTCTGCCGTTCCAGCACTCGGCTATTTCAAGAATCCTAGGTCCAATCTGCTCTGTGGGTAAGGGTTTTTGGGTAAAAAACTGTGAGTGAAAGTTTGAAGGTTATCTCTGGAGATTTAGCTCAGGAAAAGAGATCCTGTCCTAACTGAGCTGGCTTAGGCAGAATGAGAAGGAGGGTTTCTTCTGCACTCTTGTCTGACAAAACAGTTTTTCCCGAGAATGGAAGTCCTCTGCAGAGGTTCACACAGTGAATGTGATTTGGGCAGACAAATAATATTCTGATACAATCATTGCCTCTTGTGGCCTAAAAAATGCAAATACTGGATAAGATCCCACCTTCTGGCTTTGCGCCTGTCAAGAGTAGGATCTATTAGTCTTTAAAAGAAATAATAATAATACATAGTAGCCAAGGAGAGCTATGTGAACTGGCATCTAATCAGTGTTTCATGGAGGGGTTTTGTTTTTTTCCACTTAATATTTTTTTTTTTTTAATTCTCAGAACTGTCATTAGCAAACATGATTTTACTGTTCCAAGTTTTCCTTGCCTTCTCATGCAGGGATGCTCCACTTTTCTGGACAGATTTTCTTGCTTCCTTTAGGATAAGTTCTGTATCATACCAAAGACAGACTCCCAGAGCAGCAGTGTGCAAGAGCTATGAAGGCTTCTTGCCACTCCTAGAAAGCTGGAGCAGTGAGAGCCCCTCTGATTTTCTGTCTTTAAAATCAGCTCTCTGCCTTCTCCAATTGCTCTTAAAAATATGTGACCAGCTCCACCTTGGCCAGCACCACCAGGTACTACCCCTCAGTTGCCTCACAGCTGGTGCAGTCATTTTACAATTCTGTCAGGTGTTTTACATCTGTTTCCACCTGTTTGCAGCAGTGTAAACTTCTACATGAGGTGATGAGAAAGCTCTGATTTCTGTGATTTCCAATGATGGCATGAACAACTTTAGACTACTCCTGGACTTTAGAGCCTAAGTCTCAGAAAATCGTGTCCCCCAGGTTCATTTATTTTCAGCCCATATTTGGGGTATAAGGTACTCCTGCATGGCACATGTGGAACAACATTCAAATAGCTTGCCTTTTTCATCTAGCTAGTGTAATGTGGCAGCAAAGAGGCTGCCACCAGCTATTACATACATGGAGATGTGTTCATGGCCTGGCTCTAACAGTCTGGTCAACCCCATCATGCCACGGGGATAGATGTGGCTGGCACCTCTCCTGCACTCTGGGTCCTCTGGAATTTCCCACATGGGGACAGGAGGTTTGTTATGAGTGCAGCCTCTTGCACCAGGGCTGGTCTGATACCCTTCCAACCCAACATACCTGCAGCCAAGCCCTCAAGACCTAATGTAGTTTGGAAAGCCACTTAGGGCTGGAGCTGTGTTATCATGTGTGAACTGACAGTGTCACTGTCAGTGTACATAACTCCTAAAAAAAGCAGAAATCAATTGTCTTCTGGGTAAGAGCCAGGTTTCTGACTGTTTTTATTTTTGTGTGCGTAATTTCCTTGCTGTTGCTGATGATAATTTTAGTTTTTTGATAGCTAATACTTTACCCGAACTTCAAGAAAGAGTACGTTCCTTGGAGTGCCTGGAATACCATGTATTCCAAGGAAAACATTACATTATAGCCACAAAAAGCCTATTTTGTTTGCCCAGAAGAAGCTGATGCAGCTCTTTTCCCTCCACATGATCTAGGGGCATCTGCTGGATTATTGGAAACAAACACACAAAAGACGACAACAGAGAAGCAAACTGCCCCTTCAAGTCTTCCCACACATCAGCTCTAGAAAAGAGTAGGAAGATTCACTTGTGTGCCTACAGGTTTGTATCATATATGTATATGTGACAGTTCTATATATGTGTGTGTTTGGCAGCTATATATGGCACACATACACCTGTGTATATGTATGTGCAAGAGGGAAGAAGAAAGAACAGAGGAGCTCCAGTGTTTGTCCTCTATTAACCAGATCACCTTTCAGACAAGAAAAAATGCTATGACCAAGCCAAGGCTCCTGCTCAATGAATTAATGCAAAGCCAGAAAATTATGGCAGTAACTGCTGTCTGAGCATGACCAGAATTTGAACTGCTTAATATGTGTGCATTGCTGTACACTCCATTTCCAAATAAGCTGCATTTGTAGTTGTGGATACTGCTGTGAGGAATGGGTTTGCTTGAAGTCCTGAGCCATCAAATAACTTTTTTTTTTTTCTCTAAACCAGTGATAAATATCCAGAAGATAAAAACAACAACCTAAAAATGCCTTGATATTTTTTCAGTGCAGAAAAATATTATATGACATCAGAATGTAGTCCACATGGTGAAGGGTAATAAAAGAGAAGGAAACCAATAAGAAGATGGTGAAATGTCACACTTAATCCATGATTTTAAATGGCTAGAGTACAAATAGGTAAATCCTAAGCAGAGAGTCCTTTATTTGGTTGCTTGAAGGCAGCAGTTGTTTCTGGAGACAGCAGACTGAGATGATTCCAAATCTTTGCCTGTCCAGTAGCTGAACCCATATATGGTTTCTGTGCAAGAAGACTCCTTTGTAGGGGTCCTCCTGCAATAATAATCATAGGAATAATAATTACAGGAATAATCATCATCATCACATCTTCCACACTGAGCAGCTGCCGTCTTGTACATCTGACCCTCCTGTCACACTTCCCTGTATGTCCTTCAGCATAAGCAGATGCAGCACTGCCTTCTTCCTGACCCCTGACCCATGATCCCTAAGCTAGACCTCCTGCTGCGGTTGTCTTCTCCCCGAAGTGCCATCCAAAAAGACTTTCCCCATGCTCAGAGAAGGATGGTTAGATGGATCAGACTCAGATGCAGCATGCTCATATGGCCTAGCTGTGTCATTCCTCACTAGCACAACTTGTTTCACAGTGTCTTTTCTGGTAAGGAAACCAGGGAATAGAGGCAATTCATGGTGTGGAAGCAAAGACTTTTTTTCTCTGATGTGCCTCCCTACCTCTCTTAACCTCTTCCTGAGCTGTTTTCCAGCTTCTTTTTTAACCATTAAACTTCCATCTTCAACCCTTGTCAATGGACTGAATTACTTTCCTTTGACACTTCACACGTGGCCCCTACGTGACTCCTCGGAATTTGATCTTCAATAATCTTCGATCTTCAAGATGCATAGTAAAAATACAGTTTGTAATTCTTCTGATATCTTTCACCCCTCATTTCCTAGCTGTTTATCTTCTCTGCTGGCTGGTTAGTACTGGTGGTATTGTTAGTTAGCTGCCCAGGCTAAGCTCTGTTATAGACCATTGTATCTCTAAGGTCTAAAAAAATTTGCAAGTAGACTGGTCAGAAAATAAAAACCCTGTCCCAAGCTGCTTATTATCTTCAAATATATTGTCCCAAGCAAGGAAGGCTGAGATCAAACTCCGTCACAGAACTTCTGAAGGAGTTGCTATGTTATGCCATATCAAATTCCTTGTTCAGAACCTGTGGTAGTAAACTAGCAGAAAGTGCTTTTGAAAGAAGATTGTGGAGTTATGGCATTGAAGATATGACTCAAGCATTGAACAGACCCTTAGAAGAAAACAGAAATGTTGGGCACCAAAATGACAACTGCAGGCACTGAAATCTCAATACACAGTTCTCAGGCCTGTTTTGCCAATGAAAAACAGAAACTAATCCCTGGAAGTCTTTATGGACATCTTTTCTTGTTAGCTAAAATAAACTTTACTTCAGAGCAATTTCACTGGAAAAATATTTACCAATGTTACAAAAAAGTGATGCTTCTCTCTAAAATGTTTTTAAGAAGACAGATGTGTGTAAACTCAAGTACCAAGTGTAATAGAAAGCAACAAATGGGCTGTAAGAGGTCCAGGACTTTGGTTAACTTTACAGACATTAAGTGTATGCCGTAGGGTCTGGATAGGATGAAGGAAAGGCAGAGAAGAGAGGTACAGATTTGGAAGTAGTTTTTTTTTAAACTCTGGGTCAAACCAAGAGTGTGGAGATCTCAAGGCCAAATTCTTGATTGATATAAAAGCAGTGTAAGCCACATGTCAGGCTTGAGTAGATCAGAGAGTTGGCCTGACTCTACTTTTCCCTGCACTGATATGAAGCAGGGCTAACTACCCTGTAGCCAGTAAATAGGCTTTAGAAGAGTGTCAGAGCAGCGCCTCCAGAGCTAAGATTCTTTAAGGGATAATGAGTCTTGGAGCAATTTTGGCTCTGGTAGCTGTGCAGTGTGATGGTAGCTTGCTTGTCAGAACGACAAAAGCAAGGGCGTACTGAGAAAGCAATTAACAGCAGGGAATAAAATAAAGTAATGGGAGGACCGGCTTCATTCTGTGCTCCCCTTTTGTCCACACTCTGGACAAATTACACTTGCTTTTCCTTTCCAGGGACCGCTGTGTTAATGTACGTAACATCAGCAGCGGTACATGAACTTCGAACATCAGCAGTGGCGTAAGCACTGTTTGCTTTGGCCCAAAATACAGGACATTGAAAAGCAAAGTGAAAAGGAAGGACCATTCTTTTTTTTTTTAATGCAGTATTAATTCCTTTCCCCTCCAGTATGTTCTAGAGAGTCCCTCTTGCAAAGCCCGGGATTAAATTTCATGTTCACAGTTGTCCTAAACCAAGATACTACCCTTGGACTTTTATATTTTTTATTTTTGCTGGACATATCAAAGCATTTTGATCAGGCCAAGTCACTGAACTGTGGAGTGCCAAAGTAAATAGAAAAGTTTAAATTATTGTAGCAAAGGGACCAAAATTTCAGCCAGGACCCTACTTACGGGGATTTCCAAGCTATTCTATAGGGCCCCAGTATATAAATTTTCTAGATTTGACTTACCCATCAATTTTGATTATCCTGCTGATTTATTTCTGATTACCAAGGTCATCTCCACATTCAAAATGCAGTTTATCTTGTCAGAACTGTTAGTGATGGGGTTTTTCAGAGATTCGGGCCAGCCTCCAGCTCTCAACATTTTGGAGCTGCTGGCAGGGAGCCCACTGGCCCTGCCGCACCAGGCAAATACCCCGGGGTCCTATGGGACCCGTGGATGCAGGCAAAAACCCTGCTCTCTCAAGCCACATCATGGGCTGGTGGCTGCTAAAAATCAGTGACCAGCATTGCCTGCAGCCCCTGCTATGTACCCCATAACTCCCTGAAGTGAACCTGGGGGTGAAAGCAAAGCTGAATCCATCCTGTCATCAGCATGCGGAGCTGTGTGACACAGACTTGCACATTATTCCCTCCTGACTGGTCAAGAGGTTCTGGTTTTGCACCAAAACATTCATTACATGATGTAAAATAGTCAAGGTTTAGCTTATTTGTTGCCTCACACTTCAGGCAACGGGTTCTTTATCTGAATCTGTTCATTACCCGGGCTAATAAATATTCTTAACATAAAGTATTACCTCCTTTGGATTTTTGGAAACCAACCAAAAGCTAAACACATCCGTTTCCTATTGTTGGTTTGGAGATATTTTAGGGCCCCATCTTTATTTTTAACCCTGACATTTTTCCCCTTATCCAGCAATGGAAAAAAATTAGGAGATGACAAGAAAGCACAGGCAAGAGAAAGGAAACCTCTAATTTTTTGAACTGCATATTTAAATTCTCTCTAGGTGGAAAATTGTAAATAAACAAACAAAAACAAAACCCAAGCCATAGCTGAAAAACCAAGCTTTTTTTTTCTTGTTGAAGAAAAAAGAATCTCAAACAGCAAACAAAAAATATCACATGAACATTCAAAAAGCAAAGTTTTTTTCTATAAAATGTCTATAAGAAGAAATTAAAACCTCTGGGACAGAAGGGCTGAGAAACAAAGATACCCCAAGAGTCAGAAAAAAAAGTCTGGTTTTGGGGGTATTTACTGCCTGCATATGAGAAACCAGTTTTGCCAGCACATGGAGGTCATGGAGACACTTCATCAGGCACATCTTCCGTTCATATCTGCACCTGCAGATACAGATGTAAAGATGGAATTGTGCTCCCCACAAAACCCAGTCACTCTCTGAAGAGTCCAGGTCACTCCCACAGGACAGAAGAGGGATGTCTGAACTGGGCAAACCAGGACATTAACAACTGCTGTGACAGGGAAAACTCCCATATAAAATATCAGCCCAAGTCTTGTGAGGCGTGTTAAAAACAAGCTGAACTGAAGGTGGGCATGAAGAGGAGCGAGCACTTGTGAACAAGTGGTGGTTACTGACCAGACACCGAGGAATTGTCCTGGAAGAAGAGAATGAAACAGGAGCCAGTCACTGATGTGGTCTTCATCTCTTGCACTGGGAGTGCAGCAGAGCCAGCAAACCCTGATCCAAACACGACCCTCTGCAGGTAAGTAGAGGTGGGAGGGGTTGGGGGGAAGGATGGATGGGCTTTGTATCCCTCTCTCACTTCTTAGGAGCGACATTCAGAGAAATATAAAATGCCTGCGTGGCTGCAGAGACGGCTGAAAACGAGCTTGAAAACACCCTTAGGAAATGCATGGTAAGGAATGGACAGAATAAGGGCTATTTGTTCTGATAATTAGCTGTGTCCCCATTTGCCTAGTTGCAGCCCAATTTGTGGGTTTGGCAAGCCATTGTTGTAGGGCTGCCTCTTTGCCTGACTAAAAGGGATTTTCCCTACTTTTAGGAAGAAGACTGAACTTTGAAACTATTTGAATAGATAATCCTTTAAAACTGCCTTTTAATTTTTTTTTCCCCTAATGTGGTGTGTGTTTCTTCCTTCCCTGTTTTCTATTCTTTGAATGCCTGTAGAATAAGCCAGAGGAGGTTACTGGCAAAGGGTTAAGGGCAATGGCCCTGCAGTTTGCACAATTTCCCACTTTGTCTTTAGAGAGGAGGGACTGATCTCTGAGCCCAGCTTCCTCACAAGGGTTTCCAATAGCCTTTCAGGACCTTCACCGCCACAAGCACTAAGGGTTTCAAGACCTTTCCACATTGCACAAGTCCTATTTTCCTTTTCTGAAGGAAAGTCCTAATTTCTAGCCCCTGAATGGTTTTGGATCCTGTGTGCCATTTGAGGATCACAAAGAACATGAAGGTGGATGGGGAGTTGTGATGATAAACTCAATCTTGTTTGGTTGGGAAATCAGGATGCAGTGCCCCTATCAGTACAAGGCAATACCTCTTCATGCCTCTGTTTAGAGTGTCAAAGAGCAAGAGAGATCAAGTGAGTAAGCAAGTGAGAGGGAGATTAAGGAAAACAATATACAGGAGCCTAAATTGAAACATCATTTTTCACAGGAAGAAGTCTTTGGCAGGGCTCATGCTGTTTCTGATGTAGTGTCTCCAGTCGGCCCCAGGAAAAGTTGGCTGCAGTTTCTCAGAACCTGCCTTTTGAGACTCGGCGACTGCTTTTCTTCCCACAGATCTGATTAAGCTAATTGCACATTTTCTTTAATTAGAAGAACGGAGGTCATTTATCTGCAAATGGCCTGAAAAAAATGGATGTTGTTTTAATGTGGCTTTTTTTCCTCCTTAATCCTTGCTTTTATTAAGGTGTTTGGCTTCTTTTCACTCTGCTGCTTTCAGCTACCCCATTTTGTGAGGGCTAGGCACTCCAGACCTGGCATCCCGACAAATTCTTAGGGAGCTTATGAGACTGTTTTATGGGATCCAGTCACAGGGATTTATACTGTGAGGAAAACCTAGAGCTGAAGAGATCCTCCTCCAGCCGCAGTCTGAACTGAAGTGTAAGTGAACTGAGACTGGATTTGTGCTTTTTTTAAAATTCTCTGTTAAGACTGGTCTGCTTAACAAAGCCCACAAGTGGCATGTCAGAGAGGACCTGTAGGATAAAAATGGGGTGGTGGGGATGCAGATTAGGGGTGCCCACCAGGCTGCAGGGACTTTGAGTTGGAATGTGAACAATAGGGGGAATCTCACTACCAATATTTGACAAAGTAAAGCCTCCCCGAAGCAAGGTAAAAAACAGCACCTTCAAATTCTTGCAAATCCCTCAAGCTGAAGGTAAATTCCCTTATGCTTTCAAACCTGCATTAAAGCCAAATGCTATACCCAGATGTTTCTCAGAGTTGGATGTGGGAATCACAAAGCTATGTATGATCCAGCAGCAGGAGTATGGAAAAAAAAGAAAGTACATTTCAGTGATTCCTCAACTTCTGTGCTGCCAAAATATCAATCTCAAGAAGGCTGTCAAGAGCACATCTTCCATCACACTATCCCTATTTGTTCTGTTAGCCAAATAAAAAGGGCACACTGGACATTCAAAGCAAAAAGTTCCTCTCATCATTCAAGTCAGTGAAAAATGCTCAAAAAAGGCAAGGAATTAATGTGTGGGGGGTGAGGAGAAGGGAAGCTGCTAGAAATGTAGTTTAGGGGATTTCCTTGAGCAGTGGACAATTCATCTGGATTTCTGCAATGTCTGGTATGTGCTCCATCTCCTGCAAACTGTAGTGACTTGGAAGACCTGGACAAGGGGGAGCAATCAGTACCACCATGTGCTGGTACCACCATGGCACTATACCTGCTGCTGCTGAACACCACAGAGTACTTATTTAGGGTTCAGGCTGCCACATTGTCCTGGGTTCATTTGCTCTCCACCCCTCTGAGGTCTCAACGTGGCAAAGAACAAGCACAATTAAAACTTTTCATTTTGTCTTGGAA
Organism: Aphelocoma coerulescens; assembly: GCF_041296385.1. Taxonomy (NCBI): domain Eukaryota; kingdom Metazoa; phylum Chordata; class Aves; order Passeriformes; family Corvidae; genus Aphelocoma; species Aphelocoma coerulescens. The sequence continues at coordinate 119,268,546 of NC_091015.1, read as the reverse complement.
GGCAGCAATGAATATTTTGTTAGTTGGTCTCCTCCCTCCCTGCCATGAGATGTTTATTACTAGTTGCCCAGCAAGTGCTCAAAGTGAAGACCCCACCAGGCTCATGGATATTAAAAAGGAGGGATGAGGAGGAAGCTGATCTGGATGTTCACAGCAGCAGCAGCACACCTGATGGCCCTCACATCCCCACTCACTGCTAGGGACCCCTGGCTCTCTGTACAACAGTCACCCCTTTCATCTTTCCAAAGAAGGTGCTGGGATTTTAGCACTCCAAGGTGGTACCCAACAGCTAAAGCAATGGTGTCTATCATACAGGGCTTGCCACAAAGCAAAGTGGTGACATCTGTCAGCAGTCTCTGACCACTGCTGCCTGCATCTGGTGCCTCCCAGTGCAATCGGAGCAGCTGTCCCAGGGCAAGACACCCTGCTGAGCTGGACAAAGAAAGTCCTAGCTCTGGCCAGTGAGATTAACCCACAGGGGTTCACTCACCCCTTGGTGAGGTCTTGCCTGGCACTATGTGTATGTGCTGTAAGGGGTTACAGTGCAGACACGGCCACAGCCCGGCTGTGTCTACCCTGTGTGTTGTCAGAGGGTGCTTCCACACGGTTAGAACATCACTCACCCTCTTTGTACCATCCACAGCCCACCCATAATCTCTGTGCCCCTGGTGCCTCCTGCCAGATGTTAGTCTGGCTGAGATATATTGTGAGGTTGTCTCTACAACTGCATTTTCATATCTATGTGGCCTGGAGACTAGCGGCAGGCTAAGCACACACATCTGAACCCACTCCTGTTCATAGCGTCCTCTCTCTCCTTTTTCCCTCACCGTGACCTCCCACAGCCATATGCTTTTCTGACCAACTTTTGCCAAGGTGCTCAGCAAAATTAAATGAACGCCCCCTCCTCAGTGGAAAGGCAGAACCAGCATCCTGCAGCAGCCAGATTTTCCAGGCGAGGCAAGTTTGTGCAAACTAACAGGGAACTGAAGCTGTGCTGGCATTTGTTCTTCATGCCTGGTGTGTGTGATGGGCACCAAGCCCCTGAGGATGCATCCTGTTGGGAAGGCAGACATGGCAGAGGGCTTTCCAATGGGCTGGGAAGAGGTTAATCACAGAGCCAGGCAGAAGAGGCCACTGGGCAAAAGATGTTGCTGGCTCACGTCTGGATGTTTTAGCGCAGAGCTGTCGTGAAGCCTCGCAGAGCTGAAGGGTCCCTCAGTGGTTCCTGTGGCTTTAAAGTGCCCGGGATGATTTAGTGGAGGGGAGGGATTCCTGATCAGAGAAGTGCCTTCTACTCTTTTTTTTTTCCTTACTTTTTTTTTAAAACATGTCGCTGATCAAAGCGGTGCCAGGGAGGCTAGGAAGAGCAGGATCCTAATGGATCAGCTGTGTAAAACATGTCAGCAGACAAGCCCCAGTTCTCAATGTGTCTCTCAGGGAACAGCTCAAAGATTAGAAAGAAAAAACACACACACACACACACACATGCACGAACACTCCGAACCCTCTTGCTGACCTCGTGTCAAGGAGTTAAGTGTTATTTGGAAGTGATTGCAATCAGCTATTTTTTTTCTTTTTTTTTTTTTTTTTGCAATATAAAAACCCAAAAATATTTTTCCCAAATATCCAACAATAATTCAAGAAACGATGGAAAGATTTATACAAGTTAGACAATGACTTATTTGAGGCAAACTAAAAACATTTGGTAGAAAAGGGCAGTGGACTCTATTGTTATCCAAATGAATCATACCCCCCACTTACAGACAGGCTTCTCTCCCCACTACCCTTACAGCCATGACATATCTGGATTTACATGACCCTGTCACTGTTTCATTTTGGACAACTTTTGGCAAGGTGTGGAAAAATATTTCATATTTTTTTTAGTAGGCAACCAGCTAAAAAGGCAACCTCTTGTTTTAGAGGGGGGTAAAAGAAAATGGGAAAAATATGTTAAAATCAGAAACAGAAAGAAGTACTTTAGAGTAAGTGGGGCAGTAAGTGGTGATTAGATAAATACACACATGAAAGGTGATTTTACATAAATGTTGATAAAAATGGTGTAAGATTGGCCCAATAATGCTTGTTAATCATTTGTTAAAAATAGGCTGCAGAGTTCTGCAGGAATTGTACTTGTTGCATAGAAAAATTATAATACATTCCCTTGTAACCTGAATGGAAAGGATGTGTACGTTTTCTTGGTGGGCAGCGTGAACCAGAAATGCTCACTGCACTCAGAATGTCTTTTCTGTTGTTTTGGCCCACAGCACTCACACCATCCTTAATTACAGGTCCACACTGGGCTGAATCCAGTAGGGTTGTGAACAGAGTGTGGCAGGATGCACGTGGGAGGATGGAGAGTGTTTCACCTTCAGCAACACAGGTGTCCTACTTGTACTCACAGGGCCTCCTCTCCAGTGCCTCAGTGACGTGGTGGCAAAGAAAAGCAAAGTCTCCACCTCAGCCACTGCAAAGGTGTGAAACTAAAAACTCTTCTCCTGCTTCAGGAGGTCATGTTGTGCTACAACACAGGGTAGAGAGAAGAAGGTGAATAGAGTAGAATAGCTCAGCTGGAAGGGACCTACAACCTTTATCTAGTCCAGCTACCTGACCACTTCAGGGCCAACTAAAAATTAAAGCATATTCATAAAGGAATTGTCTTTTCAGAGGGAAAGCATTGCACAAATGTCTTTAACTCCCACTTTCCCTCTTCCTCCTTTGTGGAACATCTATCCCACAGACTAACAGCGGAGTTTGCCACCTTTAGAGAAAGGAAGTCTCACAGGGCATTTTTGCTGCTTTAATATCCCCTTAACCACACGTTTGTTGTATCATCCTGACTGTAACTAGAGCTGTGGAACAAAGCTAAGGTCTTCTGCCAGCCAGCAAATACGAAGAGGTAGTTACTTGATAAAGTAGCTGAAAACCTGGGGTTACGTAAACAAAGAAAGAGTTCACTTCACACAAACATCATCATTTCCACTAGAATAAATCTGCGATGCTAGCTTTAATCTCAGGCTGAGAGAAAAAAAAAGCCAAACCAAAACAGCCTGTAGGAATATACAATGATATATATTTATTTGCTTCATATTTTGTACACATTAAGTATAGGAAGATTTCTTATGAGGTGTATATTGATTTATGGTTGAGTTTTTCAGTGTATCTTGTATCTGCATACAGTTTATAGGTTTCTTTTTTTACAACTTTCCTGTAATTTAGTATATTTTGATGAGTTATGAGCTCAGTTTTATCTGAGGAATGTTTTCCAAGGAGCACAAGAGGCAAATATCCTTCTCTGCCCAGACAGGCTGGGTGCAGCAACTGGAACACCACACCAGGCAGCCATTCTGTGGAGTAGAAAAGGCTCCTCTGGAGCTTCAGTTTTCAGCAGCGAGGCCTTGGCTGTAATGTGAGGGTCTGAATCCCTGAGCAAATGCCAGAGGCAGGGATGGCTGATGCATCTCTCTGGGTGTCAGTGCCTCTTTGGGGGACAGCTTTGGCCACACCATGGGAAGGCATGATAGGGTGGTGGCAAAGTGGTCACCAGGTACCTGGGACACAATCTAAGAGGAACTTGAGGGGATGGGTTGGCAAAATCTTGGGAAGATTTAGCATTAGCATGGGGAAGAGGATGCAGCTTGGCCAACAGGCTTGTGCTTTTGTCTTTTTGATCTTTTAGAAAGTTTGATCCTTAGGAAAGTTTGAATGTGGAGCTGGACAATGATGACCACCTGCAGTTCAAGGCAGTGATCAATGAGATCTCTCCTGCCTCTGCATCTCTCCTCCACTGTTGGGTATTTTGGCTTCCCAATGGAGAGGAGATGAAACCCTATAAGAGCATTTTGTCAGGGGTTTTTTTCCAACAGAAGAGATTTTCCTGTCATTTTTATAATCTACTTTTGATGCAATCATTGACACTGTGTGCTATGAGTGAACAACATTGTACTCTTAACAATAACTGGAGACCTATTAATCAAACACAAATCTCTATTTAAAATGCAGTTTTATCATCATAGCAAAAATATTGACTACAAGTGATCACCATGAACAAATAAGGAGAAGACAGATGCTCCCTGTTTCATCGCTCTCCAGTCCTGTTTACACTTTAACCATTTTTCCACTTGATCTTCAACCTTGGAATAACCATGTGAACCTCTGTATTTTCTATTCAGCTAAAAATAAAGCTACACACCTTTCTAGTGCATATAATATTGATGATCTCTTTCTGCATTCAGATAAAGCATTTGCTTGCTCAAAGCATGTTTGCCAAAACCTCTTCCATTTATCAAAAGGCTGGCTGAATCCATTGCTCCAATAAAAGGTGACATGGTAGCCCTACTTCCAAGTAGAAGCTGGCAAAGGGCAATTCAGTGAAATTCTGTGAATTTGGTTTGGTGACATCATAGGACTGTAGAATCCTCTAGGCTGGAAAAGACCACTAAGGTCATCAAGTCCAATTGTTAACCCAGCATTGCCAAGTTCACTAAACCATGTCCCCAAGTGTCACATCTACACTTTTAAATAACAGCAACGGTGACTCAACCACCTGCCTGTGCAGCCTGTTCCAGTGCTTGACAAGGTGATGAAAGGAAAGTTCAAATGAGGAGTTGGCTTTGACTTTGGCCTCTGGAGATGGTACAATTAGCTTGGAGGCTCAGGCCATGGTGATGAAGACACTGCTTCGGCAGCAGTCCCTCTGCCTCTGGGAACTGGCCTTTCCTTTCTGAGGTGACCGCAGTGATTGCAGCAGAGGCAGCAGTGATTTACAGCAGCCTGTGTGAGAAGAGAACAAGGATATGCATCTGCAAATAAATGCTAATGTGATGTTAAGATTATGGAAAGCCAGGAAATTCCAGAAGCTGGGGCTGCTGCGGCATCATTAGTTCTCCTGCAGCTCTGTCTGTATCCGGCAGGGAGCAGGGAGGAGGAACTGGGGGTGCTCCCAGCCAGGCTAGTGCCACCAAGCTAGAGACAGTACACTATGTGATTGATTGCTTCCCTGTAACTGAAGGAATTACCCCTGTGCTGGGCAGAATGACACCTCTCAGGGGACGAAGCTGTGCTGGGGAAATGGAGGCTGTGCATCACCCCAGAGGCAGTGCCAGGAAGCCGCGTGGCTGTCGGCAGCTGGGGGATGAGGTAAACAGCAGCCTTTGCCTCAACTTCAAAAGGCAGCAATCAAAGTCTCACTGGCTGTGATCCCTATCATCACAGAACTGCATCAGCAACCAAATTATTATTGCTTTCATTGTTCCCCTTGGGTGGGGAGCATGAGGGAGGAGGAAGGTCTATCAGCCATGACAGTGATCCAAGCAAAGAAAGATTGGACTGGCTGTGCGCCATGTCGGGCAGAGGCAAATGGGGCACACGCCACACTCAGTGGCACTGTTTTGGTGCAGGGTGGTGGTAAAACTGGGCTTGGGACTGCAAAAGTTGGCCTGCGGGGATGAGAGTTGGCGACATGGTGACCGACTGAGTCAAGAGCTCCCTTAATTCCTGCCCCCATGGAATGAAACAGCCCTGGATGTGGCTGGGTGTCAGGTTTTATAGCCCAGCAAGTTCGTTGACCTGTGCAAACGTGGCAAGCAAGGTTTTGGTTTCAGAATCCAGCCAGTGCTGAATGGCAGCAGCCTGGGTGAGGGGCCTAATGCTCAGCCTCGGCCAGCGGTCCCCCCCGCAGGGACTGAGGACAGGGCAAAGACACAGCCTCAGGACATAACCTCCTTCTCCTCTGGTTCCACATAGTCTCTTAGGGAAGAATTATTGCATCCTACAAGACCTTCCCCTGACTTTCTGTTAACCTGTTACCCAGGCTTGGTTGAAGACCAACTTCATGTCCAAAAAGAGAAATGGTTCAGCAGCCAGAGGGGTGTCTGTTCTCTGTGAAACACTGAATGGAAATATTTGACTTAACCTGACCCACAAATTAAAAGAGCATCCTGAAAACAAAAGCTGGAACTGAAAAAACGCAATCCCATTGATACGCTATTTTTCTCCATGTACAGGAGAAATTGTTTGCATCCTGAGCTGTTGCTTTTTGGGTTGGGATAATTTGTTCATATAGGTTGGGGAAGGAGCATGTGCATGTAATAAAATTCCGTCCCCCTCCTCTTATTTTTTTGTGGATAAACATAAATGGCAGATGAAGGACTAAAGGACGTATGTAAGAATATTTCTACTGGCACAGATTACTGACACATTGCAGAGCTGGATGTTTTACAATGTTTGTTCAAACCAGTTCAGCCCCTGGTGTGAACTGACTCCACTCCACAGACAGGGACAGGGCTGCATCAGAAGTAGGGAAATATTACCATTACTCAGTTTTAGAGCACTAGGGGTAACTCTCAAAAAGACCTTAGAAATATCTGCCTTAAACTGCCAAACACAGTTCTCTGGGATACGTAGGCACTGTTCCTTCCTAAGCATTTGACCCACAGCACACCAGACAGTGAACTGCCCATGGAAACATCATGGGCATGGGGTACAGGGGGGCAAGCGGCATTTCAAAGAGTATGTGATACTCTTGTACAGATAAAAAAATACTGATGCCTTTTTATTGACATGGGAATAAGCACAGGACTTGGTTTTAGGATGATCTGACCTCCGGGTCCTAGTAAATGTTGTAGCAGCATAGGAGAAGGAATAGAGACAGTGAGAGGCTGGATGTATATTAAAATACTATTCAGACATGTAACAGGATCGTAACAGCTATTAAGGTTGCACAAAGAAACAAGATCCAAAGAGAGGCTAATGAAACATAGCAGAAACCTGACAAAGAGTTTCTCTGAAGATATTAACAACTGAATACTAATTAAGAAGAAATATCTTAATAGGATGGTCAAAGGAGAATAGGATGGCCAAAGGAGATTTAAGCCAGTACAAATTATTTAAGTGCTCACGATGAAATGCTGTTAGGAACAGAAAAGTTACATTTGCAAAAGCCTAAGTGAGGAGCTATAGGGGAAACAAGACTTACAGACTCCTTTTCCCTGGAGTTTTGGGCTGGGAAGGTGCCCACACGCCATACATGAGTGGCCAGGGAGTGGTGAGTGCTTTCCACATTAAATGCTCATCTAAGGCCCCTGCAAGGTGGGGGACTTAGGTACCATGGCAGATCCATCAGGACCAGTGAGGGTAGAGGAGAAGGGGACTTTGTGTGCCTAGAAATGCTGAGGAACAAGCCTTCAGACAGACCTTCACCCCTCCATACCCTAGCCATCCCCTCCCCCCCCAGCTCCCATCTGTCCCTGAGTTATTCACGTCCAACAAGGCAAAAAGGCTCTGTTTGGCTGTGGCTCAGCAGATTACCACTACATTTAATAGCTGTCTTTGGTATGACGCCGTTCACCTTATCTCTTTTCTCCTTTGACTCGGCCTTTGAACACTAATCCACCTTCTAGTGCAGCCTGCACCCCTGCTTGATCTTTGTTTGCCATGATTGTGTACGGCTCCAAGGATTTTAGGAGCGGTGTCTTTGCTGCTTGGGCCCACGCTGTTGCAGAACTGAAGGCCCATGTGGATCTGCCAACTCCATAGCTTACTCCTGGGCTTACCCCTGAAATGAGACAGAGTCCTCCTTTCAAGAGCCAAATTCTGGTCTCGAGCTTTGATTCAGACCTTTTTAATTTTTTTTCTTTCATTTTATGCATGTATAGTTATTGTCAAGGCAGTGCAGTACCTGAAAGGACTAGGCAGCATTAAAATCTTTCCATGCATACCCCAACACATGCATTTTTACTCTCCACTTGCACATGCACATATACACCCAGGAGCAGAGCTCAGCAGCCCAGCCCTACCAGTGTTTAAAGTGACTTGGCCTCTTTTAAGCCTTTAAATAAAATCTGTTGTGTGCGTGTGTGGTTGGTGGTTTTTTTCCTTTACCCCACTTCTTAGGAAGGAAAGCAAATGTTTCTGGCACTCTGCTGCTGGATTGCTCACATATTTGCTTGAGGAAAAAAATTATAAAAGATGTTTGGCATAGTTTTCATTCAAAAAGGAATCCAGTGCCAGATCCAAGCATTGAAAACAAATGTGTGGCTTAACTGTCATTTACTCCAGGATCATGGGAACTGCTGCCTGGTTTTCCAGACGAGCAGCCGCTAGCATGCTCTCCCGCGGTATCCGAGGCACACTGACTCGACCAGCTTGGTGCAGCTTGAACATCACTGCTGCGCCTCCGGGTGACAGCCCGGGCGCTGATGTCATCAGAGCCACATCTCCGCTGCTGCCGCCCCTGCCGACGAGCTGTCACACACGCCTCGTGCTGCTGAGAAACCCTCCCATTGCCTTTTGATGTGTTGTGACCAGACAATGTGTATTTGTCCTAATAATGTGAAGTTTCAGTGTGAAGAGTTCTCCTGGCCGATGGCACTGATGGAGCGTCATCCTGGTGCTGTAGGCATTTGGCCGGTGAATCACTTTCAGGGTGACATAAGTGATGGGAAACACTTGATGCCACCCAAATCCCCACCTCCCCCTGGTGTGCAGAAGCTCTCACAGTGGTCAGGCCTTTGCTGCCATCACTGCTGGCCCCAGGCAACTCCATGGTTAGAAAGCAAGACCCCGACCCTGCATGGTGCCCTCTCCCTGACACCCTCCCCAGCCCCTTGGAATAACACATTTTGTGGTGCGGGGGGAGCTCACCCTAGACCATACCTGAGGGACAATAAAACGCAATTTTGGGGCATCTGAAACTGGGGCACGAAGTGGCACTTTTTCTATCTTTATCTATATCAGGATCAGCTCAAGGCTCCAACCTTCAGGGTTAACTGCAGGGGCCCTGGTCCCAGATTCCCAATGCAGCATCACTCCCAGAGGTACAGCCACAGAGGCACCTGGCCAGGTGCACCCTGCAGCTCAGTGCCTGTCCAATGCACTTGAATAAAAGAAGGCTGCTCTGGATTTCACCAGCATTTTTGTGAAAGGAGAATTTGGTCTGCAAGACGTGCATGTAGTCCTCTGGCAGCCGTCAGCTCTGCTGCAATGCCCGGATTTAATGACTTATGTGCAGCCCTCAGCAAGGACCTGAGTTCTTATCCAAGGGCAGTGAAGCAGGAGCTAGCTTTAGAGACATGGTGATAAAATAGAAAATTATGTACAAAGTAAAAGGGTCAAACCCCTAATCTGAAGTGTTCTAGTCAGCTTGCCATGCTGGGTGTTCCTCCCGGATCAGAGATAACCCCATTTCTAAAGAGTTTGGGAGAAGTAGTTCAGCTGAAAGGAAAAAAAACTGAAAAAAAAAAGCAACACATAAAAACAAAAACAGAGTCAGTGACTCCAGAAAACAGCTCTTAGTCTGTCTGTTCCAGTCTGAAATAAAGTCATCCCTCTTAATTCCCAGCGCATATTGTTCCTACCAAAGAGCAAAACCTTAGGAGGAAATCACATCAGTGAAGGGAACGCCAGCTCCTTTGTACTATTTTTCAACCCTGCCTTGGGAGCCAATAATCTGTCATCCCTTGAATAAACAAGCACCTTATCATATCACAAACATTTATTTAACCCTTTTCTCCTGAGCTTTTACCAGCCAAGCAAAGTGGCTGGGGAGGGGTGTGGGTAGCCCTATCCCTAGACTGCTCTGGCAGAAAGGACAAATTTCCTGTGTATTACACCCAATCTGTAAAGTGTCAGGCTGCCCTTCTTCAGTCTCCATGAAAAGCAGCAGCTTGAATCCCTGCATTTCACATAGCACAATCAAATTTTCCTGTCCCCCCCGCTCCATCCCTCCCTCGGTACTTTAACGCCTCCCTCCCTGGAGACATACCCTTGATTCCATCTGAGGGCCCATCCAAATGGAGCCAGATTTAATTTCTTGTAGGTTGGGGGGAAGAGGGGGGCGGCAAGGGAGAGTGTTTACATTTCTTCTTTTAACAAGAGACTGGGATGAACAGAGCTTTTGATTCCAAGTTGCCGAGGGTTTTTTTTTTAAGAGATATTCTTTGACTCTGACATCATCAGAAAATGGAATCAGTAAAGTATGTGCATTTCCTCAGCTCCCACAATATCCATTTTCCCTCAGTGTATGTTTCTTGTTTTTCTTTTCCAGTGTTGCTCCCACACAATGGGGCCAATTTTTGTTCAGGACAAAGCAAATATAAACAGATCATGGATTTGGAATATGAGCAAGGCCTCCAAGCTTACAGAACTCTCCGGCCATAGGGAAAGGCTATGCTGTGTTAACCATCTGCCAGTAAAGCCTGGCTAACCAAGTGCCTGCCAGTGTCCCCAGTCACTTTGCTGGTGCCTCCAGAAGGCTGCAATTGCTGATGGACAAGACTGGCTCTACCAGTGTAATTCTCTGTGGAGTCTCTGAGCATTTGAAAAACATGCACTGCAGGTGAGGTTGGCTGACTGTAGCAGGTGGGCAGGCAAAGCCTTTTGTCCTCTCTGCTGCAGTGAATCATAAACATTGAATTCACCAGGCAAAGTCCAGCCATCAGAGGAGAACAGCCCCACACAGAAGAGAGTCGATTACTGGAGAGTCAAATAGGCCTTCCTGTGGGTCTTGGCATGTTTGCTTGAAAGACAGGTATTATTTAGGGCAAATTAGCTATTTTTGCTCTTTATGGGTAAACCTCAGCAGGTGAAAGTGTTCCCACATGCAGCTCCACTAGTGACTTAGCCACACTGGCCTGGACATCATCTCTGCTGTGTGCACCCTTGGGACAGGGGCAGGAGGAGGTCCCCAAGCACCCAGGACATCTGCATTCTCATGGGTGAGTCCCTGTGACAGCAAACCAGGTCTGCGTTACATGACCACACTAAGCTGTGACAAACTGATTTGTGCTAGAAGAGTTGATTTATGATGGGTGATATCAACCAACTGCAATAAGGGCCTCGTATCTCTGGGCTTGCTGACTGCAGCTCAGGAGCTGCTGGAAAATGCCTTGTGAAACATGTAGCTAGATAAAATAACATTCAGCCATCAGCAGATGAACTTCATTGACATCCTCTGAATGCACAGCCTGACAAACCTTGTACTGAGCAGCAGAAACACAAGCTGGATTGTAGGAGGAAGTCTACAGACAAGCCCTGCCCCCACTAAAATTACTGGGTCTGTGGTTCAGTTTGTCTTCTCTGGGTCTTCTCTGGTATTGCAGCCTTGTCTGCTGAGATCAACAAATCTGGCATGAGAACGAACCCAGGGGAAAAAGAATGATTATGAGCGGTCAACAACTCAACTTCCCAATAAATATTGTTAATATTTCTTAACAATATTAAAATCATATTTTTTAGCTCTTCCCATAGCCTAACAACAATCATGAGGATGAACTATTTGGAAGTTTAAATTTTGCCTGGAAATTTTTGATTCAGATGTTTCCACTCATTAGCAAAATGAATATCCTTGCAGTCAAGCAAGACCCAGAGGAGCCCTCAGCAAAGAAGAGGGCAAACAAAAGCTTCACTTGGATGAAGTTGGGTGACTGCCCACAAGATGTATCCATAGGTTCCAAGACTGTTTTCTGTGATTTTAGCACCATGGCAGCATTTACATTCATTGCTGGTTTTGAGTCAGCTGGCTCAAATATCTGACTGGCAAATGCAAACATGGAGAGGAATTCTTAAAATACATCCTGTGAGGTCACCAGATGACACCAAAAATCAGTCCTAATGAAAAGAAAGAAAGCCTAGGATGGAGAGAAGTTTTGGGTCTGAAGAAGAAATTGCAGGCAGAAGTTGCAGAAAGGCTGGGTGGAGTCTGTGAAAGCTGAGTTCTGCTCCTGAAATGCTGGCAATTTAAAGGAGAAATATGCTTCTTTTTCCACAAAAAACTGCTCAGCTCTCAAAACTCCAGGGTGGCTTGTGATCACTAAACACTGCAGCAGAATCAGTTCCAGAGCCAAATTCATGCTTAGTAAAATGCAAATTAATTTAACCTCATACTTATCAGAGGCTGAAGAGACACATTGGCTTGTCAAAGTCTTTTCCCCACCTGCAGCAGGAAGAAGCCAGGGAAAACGTTCTGGTGCTAAAAGGAAGGCAGAGGGGAGCTCCTGGCTGGCGGGCTGTGGTTTTGCTTCAGTTCTCACAGCCGTGCCTGCAGAGCCTCAGGATACACAGCAAGGACTGGCTTCTTGCAACCATGGGGAGAAAGGATAAATGGATTATTTTGGAGTGATATGCATGTAGAACTTATGCCACTGGAGAATGCAGCCAGGCTATTTTTAATGTACTGTTTCATTTTGCACCTGCTACCATTACAGAGTTGTTTTTGTTTCCATTAGTGCCACTTGTCTTGAGGAGTTTATAACTCCTATGAAATGTGTAGTTCTGGGCTGGATCCTTGTCCTTAGCTAAGGAACAAAGACTTTTATCATTTAAAAACAGAAGAAAGTTAATATGACAGCATTAAGAGTGTATGGAGGGGACTTCTGAATAATTTTACGGGGTTTTCATAACTGTAATTCCTAAAGGCTGGTTTAAAATAGCCTCCTTTATTCATACTGAAATAGAGAACACAGGCTACAAGGACCTGCCCCTAAGGAGCTTGCAAAACCAAAATTGCATGAAGAGTCATTCTCAAGTACTTAATCAGCCACAATATTTCAATAAAATTATGAAATAAGAGATAAGAAAGCTTAGCCCTTTTTCCCACTCCCACTGTGCAGAGGGCCAAGTAGAGCTCAGCACCTCTTTGAAAGGTAGGAGGCTGGTGCCTGGTGCAGCACTGCATTGCTTGGGATCACACACTCCCAAACACCATCCCAACACCAGCAGTGCTGGGCAGGAAACGTGCTTCAGCAGCCTGCCAGGGCCTGTGAGGAAGGCTGGTGTGGAAACAGCACCTTGTTTGCTGATTTCCTCCTGCCACCATCTGTGACAAACACCGTCCATGTCACTGTTTAATCGTGCTCATATTGCAGTGCGATCCCACTGGGAACACCTGTGGGCACACCACAGCCCCTAAGACCTGGGGGTCTGTGGCCTTTTGTGTGGTCTCCCCAGCTAACCTGAAGGCAAAGGGTCTGCAAATGCTCCCTGTGCCAAAGTTGCTCCTGTGTTTGAACTACAGCCATCTGAGCAGAGCCATGCTTTCTCCACAGAGCATACACCAGTAAGAGGATAATATGCAGGTGTTTTCTTCCTGTCACAGAAATCTGGTGGGCTGGCCATCTGCTAAATGGCTTTGAGACATGGAATGCTTGGCTATGCCAGGAATGATCAGTCTGGAGGCAATAGCCAGCACCCCCCAGACATCTGAAGCTCTGCAGAACACCCAACAAACCTTCTGGAGATCTGTGCTTTTCAGACTGGGCTCCCCCAAAGACCCTTCTCAGTCTGAACCCTGGCAACGCTGCCTTGCTCAGGACTATTTGCCTGCTTTCCTTTCCTGTTCGAGCTCTTGACTGGGTTGTTTTGCAGTCAGGATAACAATGGTGAAGGTCTTATATATCACCTCCTTTATTAATATTCCTTATGAAATCTCCCCATCCCACACATTCTTGTGCAAAGCCAGAAACTAGGGAAGGCATGAAGCAGGGTAGCAGTTTGGAGTGGCTGCTCAGCCCTGCACCAATGTCGACCGACTTCAAGGGGGAATCACACGCTGGGTTCCCATGAAAACAAGGTCTGGGGGTATTTTTTGCTCAGTAAGGCATAGGAGAAGCCAGAAATTATGGTGCAAAATTTCAGTGTCAAATATATTCAAGATGACTGGTCCAATGTCGTCATAAATCAAGCCAAATCCCTAAATCCAAAGCTTTCAGAATTCAAGTCGTGGGTTTGGGTCCTTTAGCTATATTCATCTGGACAATAAAAGTACACTATTTCCCCTTTGAATATTAATTTAATTAATCCAGACTCCCAGACCAAATTTATTTCGACAGCTTTTGCACTCTTTCTCCTTGGCTTTCTGCAAATTCCTGACCAGTGACTTTGCCAGCAGTCATCTTGCCTGGACCAGAAGCAGAAGTGTTTAACCAACTAATTGTAACAATTTCTGTCAGGAAATCACAATTAAATATGCATGCAATTGCAAGTTTGCACACGTCTGAAGTTTGCTAACATGTTATCCAAAAAGTGTTAGCCTACTGAGATGCCATGGATGCCTGCCAAAGGGGGCTTCAGGCTCCGCTCCCGCTGTATCCTAGTAAGGGAATCCTCACACTGCAGCAGTCCCACTGGGAGGATCACACTCAGGCCACTGAGTCCTTCTTATCATGGCTGCCTGCCAAATTCTTCCTAGGAATAAGTGTCACTTTGTGGTACCTCTATTTTCCTTCCCAATAAAATAATAATTTGGCAGTGCCTGAGATGATGATAGTAAATCAGTGTACGACAGCAGAGGTTACCGATAAAATTCAACCTATTTATCAAGCCACGTCATTTTGCTCTGTCAGCTGCAAGCAGACATGGGCTACTGTGCTCTTAAAGTAGTTTGCTTCAGAAAATGAAGTAGGTAAGGTTCTCAGGAGAACAGGGAAGCATGACCTCCCTTCATCCCAGGAGTGAATTACAGGGGTCTGACCTCCTCTGTTGTGATAGCATTGCACACACTGACCCACAGCTACACTGCCTCGTGTCCCAGTGTCACCAGCACCAGGACCAGCTACAGCTCATAGCAGAAAGAGCAAACATCATCCCCACTCTTTATAACAATACATTTTGCACTCCCCAACACGATCTGTTGCCCAGCACCCCGAGGCATTTAAAGTCTTTCAGAGTTTCAGGGACAAGTCAGTCTAAAGACCATACAGTCCTGCCCAGAAGATCCTTCAGGTCTGAGCTAGCACCTGCTTTCCCTGCTGTGCCACTGCAAGGATGAGTGTCCCCAAAGGTCTTGGTCTCCATCTCTTTTTGTCCTGCAATGACATCTGCCTAGTTGGTGCTGATCCCTCATTCCATCATGGGATCATGACACCGTGATGAAGATCCTATTAAAGTAAACATATGAAGTCTAAATTATATATGCAAATCACCCCCTCTGTATGGACTTTACAGGGTAGGACAGCATGGTTTTCCTTGAACTTGGGATTACAATTCTAATACGCATTCCCTTTCTTCCAGTTCCATCTTTCTTTCAGTTCTCCTTGCAATTTCCCACTGAATTGCAGTACTTTTTAAAAGGGGAACTTACAGGTTATCTTAAGAACAGACCACAGACTTGAAATCTGCCCTCTGTTTTCATAAAAAAGAAAAGTTTTTAAGGAGGATAATTATATTCGGAAATGATGTGACTAAATGTTATCAGGTTGTCATGGTGATTGCAGTCTTTTAAAAAATGTCTGTATTGTGGTTCACTAATGAGCAATATATTAACTAAACCAAACACTATTTGTCTTTTCAAGTATTATTCATATGCACTACTGAATTCAACATCTTTTTTCCCCCCTGCTTTTGGAATACTGTTCTTTGTCTTATAAACACTGGAACTGAATTCAGGCAATAAACAAGGGCAGAGATAACTTTGTCACCTTTACTATATTTCATACTGCTGCATCAAGCTGAGCCTCACATTAAGCAGTCTGCAGTAGCAGACACTGAGCATCACATTGCCAGCAAAATTACTTGTGTAAGGTAGGACTTTAGACTTGCAGTTTCTGACACTTCAAATTTTAACAGTGTCAATTCCAGTAATTCCCACCACATATCTCACTGGTGTGAGGGTTTGTGTTTGTGTGACGTGCAGAAGACAAGCTGAAACACTGAAGTGATGTGCAAGTCACACTAGTTCTGAGTTCAACCCACCCGTCCTAGCTCAAACCTTCAAAATTCACCTTTCAAGTCTCCTAGACTTCATGAGGATTCTGAGGGAGCTTTCC
Organism: Aphelocoma coerulescens; assembly: GCF_041296385.1. NCBI lineage: Eukaryota > Metazoa > Chordata > Aves > Passeriformes > Corvidae > Aphelocoma > Aphelocoma coerulescens. The sequence continues at coordinate 119,252,788 of NC_091015.1, read as the reverse complement.
CTTCTTCTAAATGGACATGGAAATGGTAGAGATGGAAGTACCTTTTAGCACTTATTTACATGTCAAGGCAAGGTTTCCATTTCAGAAACTCTTTGGACTTTAGCACTCTACCCAGTAGATCCAGTAAAACCTCTCACAGAATGAGTCTGCCGCAATCCAGGGGGACATGGTAGTTTTAGAGGGTTGGTGAGGTCACACCAGAGAGGAGAAGATACATGGAGATACCTTAAGAGAGACAGTGAAAAACTTTGGGAGTCTGGAGGTCTTCCAGTGCTGAAACTGTGCCATGCCAGGTTCAAGTTTGATTCAGACCTTCACCAGATCCTGACCACTCTCCAAACCCTGCACTGACTCTGGAAGTAGCTTCAAATGATGCATAGGATTAGACAGAGATGAATCCTGTCATGATAAACATCAGCCATTAATCACATCTTTGCAGAATTATTTCAGGTGGTACTCTGTTATTCTACTAAAATGAAATCAGTTTTTATGTTCCTGATTTTTTTGACACAAGCTAAAATGAAAATCCCATGTTCTCCAGTCTTCCCTGGAGCCTGTTCCTGCCCAAGATCTGCAGGAAATCCATGATTTTGGCTACATCTCCTTGCAAGGCAAGTTTGTCTAAGAGATGAGAGAGCTGAAACCACATTGTTCAGACGTTTCATGTTCTGTGGGGGAAAGATGACATTATCGTGCACTCTTAGCCCTTACACTGCATGCTCTTCCTCTGCAGTTCACTCTCAGGTCCCGTTGGCATCCCATTAGTTTTTCAGGCCTGCTAGAGGAATACCACAAGTGGAACATAATGCCTAGCAATTGAATTAGTTAAGTCTTCCCAGGCATTTTGCAACTTTTGTTTGTAGAGTTGTTTTATATGACTCATTCGCTTTATTTTTGTTCAATGAGTAATATTTGGTACTCACACGTGTTTTCTTTTTGTAACAGGCATAGCTATGTAACTCGTCTTCTGGATACACAATCTCTCATGTTTCAACTTTACTTAGAGAGAATTTAAACACATAAACCCCACCATTAAAACTCATCATTCGTTAATTATGCCTAGCTACTCTCAACATAGGTTTTGTGTATTAAGAGTACTCCTGGCTCTCCTCCTCCCCACCATATTTCCCCTCCTTCCCCCCCCCCCCACCAGTGCAAGGCTATATTTAGTTGGAGATTTAGGTTGATCTGCAATTCCCGCTGCAAATTCTTTTCCATCAGCAGCTACAGCCAGAAGGTCTGAATAAGGGAATGGTTTGCACTTTAAGAGGCTTCCTGTTTCCCTGGATTTTCAGGTTTGCTACTGTTTGTAGAGTGAGGTTGGTACTATACTGTGCAGACTAAGTGGCTGCTAACTCATCCCTGTCCCAGCACTGGCATCAGACCATCAAGTGCAAAGCATTGCCTGGTTGATGGAGCTTCCAGAAATATAGGCAGCAAAAGCATGGAAAGCATGTCTGATCCTGAAATATTTCTGGACCAAAGTGTCAGAGGATAATGCTGACAGGACTGGCACTCTCCCCACAAAGGAGAATGAAGTAGAGGAGAGCAGTTTGTAAATCATTGTGGAGGAAAGTACAGCATGGGGAGAGCTCCATGAGTAGACGAATGAAACACTCAACTCTGCTTCAAATGCAGGCAAGGAAAATAGAGAGAAAAATATTGCATACGTGTGCTAGGTTTTCTCTAAGCTTTCTAATAGTTCTTTTTCCATAATTCCTGCCCTCTTGGCCTTGGTCATGTCCAAGCTACAGCTACTCTGCAAGCTCTCTCTCCCCTGGCTTTAACCTAAAGTAAAAATAAGCAGTGAGATGCAGCCTTCACTTATTCCAGGGTCCTCACTGCACAGTCTACAATGAGAGCCTTGCTTGAGGGCTTTGGAGACCAGGGTTCAACCACAAACATCCTGGGCAAAGACTGACACCTACACATCTCTTATTCACCTACGTCCTAGAAATATTGAGAGGATAAATGACTTAAAGCTCATGAGACAATGAAAGATTATGGTCCTGGGAAGATTGTAGTACTGGAGATTAGCTGGGTTTGCTACTGTATTCCTCTCCTAAGATTTCCATTTTTCTATTTCACCACAATTCACATTCACGTTCTGACCCACAGTTGAAGTATCAAAAAATAACTAGCCGGGATACTTTCAGTTTCAGCTGCATTTTAGCACTTTAACATTTCTTAAAATGAAGCCAAACACTTGCCTACCGAGTTTGGATGATGCCAATCTATGTGTAAAATGAACATAATAAAGAGTGTAATATGGAGTATGTCAAATAATTGACTTTTCTGTCAATCAAGAGAAACAAGGTGACTGCATAGCAAAGTTATCCCTAAAAGAAGAATCAAGGCTGAGATGCAGCAAAAAAGATTAGCAGCACTTGTCCTCCTGAAAAACCTTGCTTTGTGGTATCACATTCTTGTCAGTAATTGTAATAATGACGCTAAGCCTGAACAAAAGCCAGACAATGTTGAAAAAGTCTTCCATGGAATTCACCAGGCTCAGGAACAAACTCTATGTTTAAAATTTTTTTTGCCCTTGCTTAACATTTGTATCTTTGGGGCCAAACTTCTCAGGTGTTTATCACAAGAAGCCAAATTTTCTATGAATGTCCCCAAAGAATATCCATGCTGCTGACCCAAAAGGTTCCCACTACACAGGCCCAGGTAGGAAGGGGCCCTTTGAAACGATGACTCCAAATATCAGGCCTATCTTTTATTTCCTCAGTGTGTACTGACTAAACAAGGCTGGCTCTGGCTTTCATCTCTCTCCATATTTTCAGCTTTCTACCCCAGTTCTGTTGTCTCTTGGGTTGCCTGAAGTTGCCTATAGTCTATAGTTTATACCTCAATGATGTGGAGTGGTGTTGCCACAGGGTTAGATAGATAGATACATAGATAGATAGATAGTCACACTCATTATACTAAACAAACAGTTTTGATAGAGATCATCTTTTTTAATTATATGCTTTCGAAGATCAAGCAATATTTTGTCAAATATCTTGTAGTTGCAACAAGTACAGCTAATTGCCTTTGCTTTTGTTCTTGCCCCAAACTTCCTGTGTTAGCAGAATGTATTTATAGTGGCTACACAGTAAGTGCACTGTGCTGATTGAAATGTTGGATGTGTTTCAGTTATTGTTTATGCTTTATTATTCCTTCTTTCTTTATAAATTAGTGACTCTGTAAAGCGTTAGGGGTTCAGCCGCATGCAGCTACAGTGACTTCCTAATGTGTATTTCTCTTTTTAGTATGTCTGTATCTGCTGCAAAGCTTAAAAGGCCTAGTGACAGGCCCTTTCCAAAACGATGGAACCAAACACTTTCAAATCATGGAGAAATTTGGTCCGGATTCAAACTTCACAGCTTGGACTTATCTCCACACCCAACTGAACCAACACCCGAGATAAAACAGCCTTGAACTCAGATCCCAGATAAGGATGCCGTGCGCAAATTCTTCCCTTAAAGCTCAGATACATGATTTTTTCAAAAAGGGGCTTTCCTAAACTTAGATATTACTGCCTATCTCCTTTTTGCCGTTGCCTTTGGGTGGGAGGTTGCCATGCCCTCAGCTGAGCCAAGCGAACAGACTTGGTGTTAATCAGCTTCAGTGCAAAGTCAGCAAAGTCACTTTAGGTTAATTGAGCCAAGCCGGGGGTTTTTCCGAATGTCCTGTCCCCTTGCCCAACCAGACCCTGATGTGGAAATGGTAACCCCCAGTGCAGGGGCAGAGGATCAGGGCTTGTTTCATTAACTGCTTCAGCAAGACCTTAAGAACACCTCTACCTCCATCCCTCCGTGGTGTTCAAAAGTATGCCACTGCTTTGCTCCAAAGCAGAACTGTGTCCTGTCTGTAAAGTGACAGGGGACCGATTGACAAAGCCCAGTCTATTTGTATGCCTGAGTATATTTGCATGGCTCCTTTGTGGATACTTTTTACATGAGTCAGTTTCTGCAAAAGGAAAAACACTGGTTTCACCAAGAAAATACAAAAGTTTGTTTTCAATACCATAAAATGTCTCTTCACTTAATTTTTTCTGAAGAGATCAGACTTACGAATAAAAGGCCTAATAAGGAGCTGCCACAGCTGGCGTATCCCCAGGACTGCTCTTTATTTACAATTAAGCTAGTGGGATCAGGATGTGACCTGATGGCATGACTGCTAGCATTCCTGTAAAGTCCAGTTGCAATTCCTCTTTCACATGTAACACTGCTTTTCCCAAAGAAGCCTGTCTGGTGCTTTATTTTTGTGTTCAGGCAGACTGGTGTGTTGTCTCTGGCTCCTGAGGAATGCTGAGGTGGAACAGACAGAACATCAGCTCTAGGGGAAAAAGAAATGGCCATTGCTTTGGCATAAGCCTCCTGCCTTTCATCAGCTAATGTCCTAACTCTGGTAAAGGGGCAGTTTTTCCCACCCACTTTGGTCTTGATGGAAACTGAAGGAAAACAAAATAGGTATGTACCTGGTCTGTACATCATCGTGTCCTTCCCATACTTAGTAAATGTTTCTTTAATTGGCTTAGTTAGCCCCTCTCACCTTTCAGCACCTCAGGAATGACTCTTTGAAGAGAGCCATGTACAGAGATTTAGTTGACATTTAGTGACACTAGTCTCTGCAGTCTCCAGAATATGACTGATGTCACTTGTTATGTTCCCTTGGGTCTCTGGGGACAAAGTCACTCTTACCCTGAAGCATGCATTGACAATCTCAAGATAACACTTCTTTGACAGAGTCAGGGGCCCTGCCAGGGTCTAATGTAATCTCTAGAAAGTTTCCAATCTGGGCATTGTTTGTTATTTATATTTAATATCTGGGGTTTGTGTTTGCTTTGCTGTGATTTTAATATGAAAGCTGCTAATAAGAACAAAAAATTCATACCTTTTTCTGTCAGACGGGTGTGTTGGCAGGTCTATGTTCAATGGAAGAAACCTTCTTCAAGGTGAAAAAATTCAAACATACCTAAGAAAAATAGTCACAGCCTGCTGCAAATAAATCCGCGGGCACTGATAAGGCTGGGTTGGACGTGTGAATGAAACTGAATTTTACTCTAACTAAATGAATCTTTTAAGCCCACCTTCACAGCACCAGAGAGGAGTTTTCAAGCAGAGAGAGATGTTATTTGGTTTCTTCTTTCATCCTGAAGGGAGGGCTGGCTTTATTACTGCTCTATTTTGCCTTTATCTTATATTAATTCTATTTTCCTTTCCCAGACACAAATCAACCGAGATGGGGTGGGCGAGCTGCTAATGCCCCTTCTCGCAGGGAAAAGGACTTTGATGCCAATGCCGCCCAGCGGGAGACCTGGCTGGGACTCGCCTCTCGGGAGGGCACCCCAAAGGGCCGGGGTCCGGAGGGGCGGGGGCGCGGTGGGGCGAGGCCGGCACACGAGGGCGCTCGGAGCAGGCTCAGCCCCGACACGGCTTCCCCGCCCGACGGGAGCGCTGCGCGGGGCTGGCACCGCGGGAAGGAGGGGATGGGCAGGGAGGAAACCCGGGGGAAGGAGGGGATGGGTAATGAGGAAACCCGGGGGAAGGAGGGGATGTGCAGTGAGGAAACCCGGGAGAAGGAGGGGATGTGCAACGAGGAAACCCGGGGGAAGGAGGGGATGTGCAGTGAGGAAACCCGGGAGAAGGAGGGGATGTGCAACGAGGAAACCCGGGAGAAGGAGGGGATGTGCAACGAGGAAACGCGGGAGAAGGAGGGGATGTGCAAAGAGGAAACCCGGGAGAAGAAGGGGGATGTGCAGTGAGGAAACCCGGGAGAAGGAGGGGATGTGCAACGAGGAAACCCGGGAGAAGGAGGGGATGTGCAACGAGGAAACCCGGGAGAAGGAGGGGATGTGCAACGAGGAAACGCGGGAGAAGGAGGGGATGTGCAAAGAGGAAACCCGGGGGAAGGAGGGGGATGTGCAGTGAGGAAACCCGGGAGAAGGAGGGGATGTGCAACGAGGAAACCCGGGGGAAGGAGGGGATGTGCAACGAGGAAACCCGGGGGAAGGAGGGGATGTGCAGTGAGGAAACCCGGGGAAAGGAGGGGATGTGCAACGAGGAAACGCGGGAGAAGGAGGGGATGTGCAGTGAGGAAACCCGGGAGAAGGAGGGGGATGTGCAGTGAGGAAACCCGGGAGAAGGAGGGGATGTGCAATGAGGAAACCCGGGAGAAGGAGGGGATGTGCAACGAGGAAACCCGGGAGAAGGAGGGGATGTGCAAAGAGGAAACCCGGGGGAAGGAGGGGGATGTGCAGTGAGGAAACCCGGGAGAAGGAGGGGATGTGCAGTGAGGAAACCCGGGAGAAGGAGGGGATGTGCAACGAGGAAACCCGGGGGAAGGAGGGGATGTGCAGTGAGGAAACCTGGGAGAAGGAGGGGATGTGCAGTGAGGAAACCCGGGAGAAGGAGGGGATGTGCAAAGAGGAAACCCGGGGGAAGGAGGGGGATGTGCAGTGAGGAAACCCGGGAGAAGGAGGGGATGTGCAGTGAGGAAACCCGGGAGAAGGAGGGGATGTGCAACGAGGAAACCCGGGAGAAGGAGGGGATGTGCAGTGAGGAAACCCGGGGAAAGGAGGGGATGTGCAACGAGGAAACCCGGGAGAAGGAGGGGATGTGCAGTGAGGAAACCCGGGGAAAGGAGGGGATGTGCAACGAGGAAACGCGGGAGAAGGAGGGGATGTGCAGTGAGAAAACACGGGGGAAGGAGGGGATGTGCAGTGAGGAAACACGGGGGAAGGAGGGGATGTGCAAAGAGGAAACCCGGGGGAGGAGGGGATGTGCAACGAGGAAACCCGGGGGAAGGAGGGGATGTGCAACGAGGAAACCCGGGGGAAGGAGGGGATGTGTAATGAGGAAACCCGGGGGAAGGAGGGGATGTGCAGTGAGGAAACCCGGGAGAAGGAGGGGATGTGCAAAGAGGAAACCCGGGGGAAGGAGGGGGATGTGCAGTGAGGAAACCCGGGAGAAGGAGGGGATGTGCAGTGAGGAAACCCGGGGGAAGGAGGGGATGTGCAACGAGGAAACGCGGGAGAAGGAGGGGATGTGCAACGAGGAAACGCGGGAGAAGGAGGGGATGTGCAGTGAGGAAACCCGGGGGAAGGAGGGGATGTGCAAAGAGGAAACCCGGGAGAAGGAGGGGATGTGCAGTGAGGAAACCCGGGGGAAGGAGGGGATGTGCAACGAGGAAACGCGGGAGAAGGAGGGGATGTGCAACGAGGAAACGCGGGAGAAGGAGGGGATGTGCAGTGAGGAAACCCGGGGAAAGGAGGGGATGTGCGACGAGGAAACGCGGGAGAAGGAGGGGATGTGCAGTGAGGAAACACGGGGGAAGGAGGGGATGTGCAGTGAGGAAACACGGGGGAAGGAGGGGATGTGCAAAGAGGAAACCCGGGGGAGGAGGGGATGTGCAACGAGGAAACCCGGGGGAAAGTAGGGATGTGTAATGAGGAAACCCGGGGGAAGGAGGGGATGTGCAACGAGGAAACCCGGGGGAAGGAGGGGATGTGCAACGAGGAAACCCGGGGGAAGGAGGGGATGGGTAATGAGGAAACGGTACGCCGGCAACTAGCCCGTCTTTACTGCTTTAGTGCATTCTTCTAAATGTTAATTTAATCACCGAGGTTAATAATTTATTGGTGTCAGCTAGAACTTGAAGAGGGAAGGCTAGAATTTATCCTGTTGTTTGGTTTTGGGGTTTTTTTTCTGTTCTAGCTTTGATGAAACTACAGGTTTGTAACTGCCATCCCCTGTCATTCTGTCTCCTGGGCTGTATCAGAGCCCGAGTGCTCCCCCGTGGAAGCCTGGGGCAGAGCTCCAATGCAGGACCAGCAATTAGTACCCTAAAACCTCCCACCTCTCACCAAAACACCAGGCAGCAGCTGAAGGTCATTGAGAATCCACTGAGCCAAAACCTGAAATTCCCTCACTGTATGATTTTTTCAGAGAAAAAGATTATTGGAGCAGCTGGGTTGGAGGGAGGGGTTTACATGGAAAAGGATGACGTTGAACAAAGTGTCTCTTTACTTCTCTCAGAATACAGGTTTAAATTGATTTTGTGTTGTAAAATCTGAAATTACCTTATTTCCTGTCTCAGGACAGAAGTTCAAGGTCTGCCTAAACCAGAATCTGAAGTAATCCGGGTTATCTGGGTAATTTGAAGTAGCACTGACAGCTGAGAGCAAGTGCTAAAACTGATTCTTGTGCCTGCTGCCCAAGGGGCTCGGGTGGGCTACTGCAAGTCACAGCATTTGGGTCATTGCTGTGAAGGACCACATCATCTGATCATCTTTCCAGGTGAGTATCAGTCATAACTGGGCATGGTAATAAAGGCTTTCTGAGTGAACACAGACTGTTCGCACACACTTGCTCCTCACTCAGCCCCCCAGGAAATTTTGGGAAAGACAGGAGCAGCTTGTTCATGCCACCTTTTCTTGGGGGCTCCTCAGAGCCATGTGCTCCAGGTAAGGCCTGTGTTTCCAAAATATGTTGCATGTACGTAGGCAGGCTATTGTACTGTTGGTGGGGTGGAGGCCTGGACAGGTAACCATTGAAAACCCCTGCCACTGGATAAGCTGATCACCACTATTTAAAGTCACATCAGGTGTGAAACATAAGGTGTGTGCCTTAGATTACGTGAAAACAAATAAAAGTGGTGCAGATTTGGGGACACTACAGTGTCTGACCTGTTTACATTTGAGTCATGAATCAGTGCTTGGTGTCCCTGTGTAAAAAAGGAGACACACACACACACACATGCAATAAAGAGTTTTTGGAACAGACTCGAGTGTTTGCCTAAGCAAAGAGTAAAATGAAGCAAGAAGTGCAGGATGGGAGTGCATGATGTGGTTTACTTAGTCAGAGATGGTTCTTCCCCCATCTTGAATTCCCAAGGCAGAAATCCTCTGTATTCTGAACCTGGTCATCTGCTTGCATAGGACAGCCCTGTTTTCCACTCTGTGTAGCAGAAATGAAAGGAGAGGATGGCTAACGTGACTGGATGCACTGACTGAGGATACAGAAATCACCACCCATTTCTTAGAGTTTTTTGCAGGATGCCTTTTGCATGAAGGTGCTCTTGTGTCACCTGAAAAGGAGCAAGATGAGGAACACAAGGGCCATCAAGGCATCTAAAGGATCCAGAGACTTGCAGGGTTTGACAGCAGCTCGGATGCAACAAAGTCTGTTGAGGTGCCAAGGTGTTGCCCATGGTACTGAAGAGGCGGGTGGGTGGCTCAATACTTTTGCAGCTCAAGGTCTTAATTTCCCAAATAAGGACTCCAGCAATAATTCTGTCATAGAAGCAGCTCATGTCTGCTTAGGACAAGTCTGTGTGCCTAGTATGGCTTACTTCTTGGGATTGCCCTGGCTGTCCATTCCCTGGCAGTTCACAAGCACTAGGTTTGTATCTCCTTTCTTTCCAAAGCACCCAAGCTCGACGTCTGGAGCTGGCATTGCCTGTGCATACATGTAACTGGCCATGGGTAGGTGAAAGTCCCTCTAATCTATATGAATGTTAGATCTTTCTGTGCATGAGATGGACGGAAAATCCAGGCAAAGAAAATTTAATAATCACTTGGAGAAAAAGGATTTCCCACTGCAAAAATAGACTATTTTCACAAGGAATTCAGGGTTGCCTCTCCCAGAGATAAATGTATAAACTGTGAACATTCTTTCACTTGCCTATTGCCACATCAAAGAAGCAGCAGGAATGAATTCCCAGCTTAGTTCAAGTTAAATTAAAATACATTCCAGCAAGGTGTTTCTGTATGTAGCTTTTATTTTTGAGTTGCAGTGTTCCCACTGTCACGGGAAAGACACTCCACTCATAAATAGACAGTTTCCCAGCCTTGCTTCATTACTTTCTATGACACAATTGCCAGGGATTGCATTTCTGTCAGAAACACTCCTCTTATTACACTCTGTGGTTGTTTCTGAAGGAATCTGTTACTCACAGCATGTTGATCTTAGAAGGATTCTTCACATTTTCTGGTAAATACAGCACATGATTCTTGTATGATCGTGCAATTAATGTTTGTAAATTGTCTGGGATACAAACCAAGCTGTCATTTTTAGGTGTTGTCACAATAACAATCCATAATGTCAAAAGCCTGTCAATCTCTCGTCATGTACAAAGGGGAACTATGCAGTGCTGTGGATGTAATGCTGTTTGCTGGGCAGAACACCATCTACCATGACTCTTTGTGAAGGGATGCTTGAAAAAAAAGCCTTTAACATTAGTTTTTGCAACATGGGATGGGTCAGCACGATTTACACCTGGGCCTGAAGCAGCAGAGTGGTGAGTTGTCCCCAGTGCCACAAGACAGCAGGCTGCATTGGCTAGCCTGGAAGCCATATGTTTATTCAGGGTACAAAGACTTAGTGAGGTCATGGTCAGTCACCATTGCTCATGCTAAAGGAAAGAAAGGGGATGCTGAAGGGCCAGAAGTTGGGAGCAGAGAGCTGTTGGTTGCTGCTGATGGGCTTTCTGTGGGCAAAGTCAACCATACACAGAGATGGATAGACAGCCTGGGAAGTGAGGAGAAGCAGGACACACTTCATACCTGGAGGTTCAGCTGAGGCTCAAGCACTCAGCACATCTGGACTTAACAATGACTCTGAAGTCAACCCTATCATGCTGGCCTAGTCTGAAATACTCAGGGTCTGGTCCTACTGCAGGGAAAGCCATAGGGAGTAGCATTACTGCTTACTCTAAATAGGTGTTCCCCTTTCATGGTACTTACTTTCTGCATTTATATATAAGTGGCATTAATACTTTACTATCTTGGCTTGAGATTTGTTCCCAGTTGCAATCTAGAAGGCCAGCTGATTTTTTCACATGTCCACCATAATCTCAATGCACCATCAACCCAGAAGATCTACCAGTATGGGCACTACATTTGCTCACAAACGCTTTGCCTTGATGCACAGACTTTACGCAGATCTGAGACTCTTCAGAAATTCAGTTTAATCCTGGATGCAGCTTGGCATGATTCAAAAGTTAGTAGAGAAGAAGTGAATTTGAAAATTTCTCCACGTTGAAATGAAAATAGAGTTGTGATCCCTGACAAGGATTCCGATAGAAATTCTAGAGTCCTCTGAAAAGAAAAAACAATCCTTTAGATACTGCTTTTGAAAGTCAACCCATACAAAAGCTTTGGGGGAAATCAGTTCAGTAGACATTTGGTGCTGAAGATACAGAAGTCCTGTTTCCCTCTCTGTCCTTCTAGAGGAGGAGGGAAGGCATATGAGAGCAATGGAGGAAGGAAGAGAGGTGAGCAGAAGTCCAGGAAAGCATCAGTAACCTTCTGAAACTCCTGGCTTACTGCAGGAAACTCACTGTCCATGGTCAGAATAAGAACATCAGAAGTGTTGGTATCTCACCTGTCTGCTTTGTTCTCCATGCTGTGGAATTTTAGATGAAGCTGCAGCCATGGGTGCAGATAGTCAGTGGCAAGAGGGAAAGGCAGTGAGTACTCCTGGGTACTGTCCCCTGCAGCAAGCAAATCCTTTCAGGTGTTAACTCTATATTGAATGGAAGGCTGACCTGGATTTGTCCCACAGTCACTTTCTAAATATACAGTGCTGACAAGACTTTATTTCAAGTGTCTTATCTCTGAGTAATTCATATTCTGTGTCTTGGAAAAAGCATATTATTAATAGGCAACAATAGTGTGGGAGTGAATCATAGGGCCCCAGACTAGGGCCAAGTTTGGACTATCAGCAGTCTAGTCTCTGCTCTCAGTTCCTGCTCTACCCCAACATAGTCATGTAGGCAGGGGTATCACAGAGAGAGTGATGCTGACAGCTAGCTGAGGGACACTGAAAAGTGTCAGCTGTACAAGTGGTGAGGGTAGACTTCAGCAGGAGCCAGAGCCAGTAATACCCCTTGCTTTTTGTTGTGCTGCCTGTAGCCTGGGTCCACTTCACATCACTGCATTTTGCTGGGCTTGGTAGTGGTTGAGGTCATCCCATGGGCTGGAGGACGAATATGTAAAGCCTGGTGGAGTTAAGTTGTTTGAAAAAGGGGGAAATCCAGCCCTAATACACCAAGCAGACTTGAGCTTTCTCTTCTGCAGACTTTGAAAGTTGGTGGTTTCTCAGCATAATCTTGAAGACTCAGAATGCTAAATGGTTGAGTCTGATGTTGAAAATGAGCTTAGAAGCACACCAAGTTAACAAGATGGACACACTCTGGGAGTTCATTTCACCAGAGACCAAAATTACAACTGGTGTAAATTCATAAAACTTTATATCCTCCAGAAAAGGGGGAGTTTAAAAATAATTCAGGGATATATCGTTCTCCTAATCCATTTTTAATCATTAATCATTTAATCATTTGAAGTTTTGGCAAGTGGAAGACTTTTTGCCTCACAAACTACCAGATCTGTGACATCAGCAGGACCAAAGATACTGAATGAACTGGTCTATCAAAACACATTTATGGAGTTATTAATAACATGCTATATATTACTTGGCAGATTGGGAAGTAGAGTACAAAACCATGGGGGAGTGTCAGCTATTGAGGAAAATCAACCAATGAGCAGGAGCCAGTAGAGACCTCAGTTTGTGAAATAAGATAAATTCAGTCTCAAGAGCAGAAGCTGGAGACAACTGAGAATCCAAGCAAGAGTTTAGGACTCAGTGAGGAATTCCTCCATTAGGAGATGTACATAAGAAAGTTTAGGTCCAGAAAACTTTGGAAGGCCACCAAGAAAGCAGGGGGGAGTAATAAAATTTTAGATTCAAGTTGCAATCCCAAATCATAGTGTAGTTTTAAGCTTGAATGGGAAGCGGCTGAACTAAGGAGAAATTTCCAATTTCCTGTTAACTGAATGGTTAAGCAAATACTAAGCTCCAGGAGTACTGTGAATTTTTCAAAATCTTTGGTTTCTTTGGTTTGGGGCTTGTTTGGGTTTTTAAGGTCCTGGAAGTATAGCTTTGGTTTATTCTAAGGCTCCAAAACACTAAATTAAAAGGTAATTCTATTCTTCAAGTAAGCATCATGACTACAGAGTGAAACAGAGCTAGGAGCCTGTGAATTATGTTGGTTTTTGTCATTTACAGCTGGCAGTCCTGATATTGAGACAGGAGCTGCAGGTGAATGAAAATTATCAAAGCTTTTCAAATGCATGCTAAAAAAAGACTGGGTGCATTTGAGTCATCAGGGAGCTAAACCTCCAGGTCAGAAAAAAGAAGAGCTTGAGCCATCTGGGAATTTCAGTTTTGGGGTCAGAACTCCATGAACCATGGTGTGTTGTTGGGAATTTCTAGCTCAGCAAACTGTCTGGAGCCTGGAGGGAGTATTGAGGAGGCAGCAGAGAGGGCGTGAGGAGAGCATGAGTCATCTGGGACTGCAGACAGGAGAGGGCAGCTGCCAAGTGAGTGGGTGCCCCTGGGGAGATTTGCACTCTGCAGGTCTCCCACAGCTGAAGTCAGTGGTGCTTGGTACAAGCCTGAATGCTGGTATTTCCCAGACACACAACAGGAGCTGCACAGGAAAGCTCCCCACCTTGCCCCTTCTTAGGGCTTCATCCTGCAAACTTTTATACTGAAGTCACTGTTTACTGAGGCCGCTGGGATTACTAAAGCTACTCCATTGTCCCTAGGAGGTGAGGTCTCCCTCAAAGCACAGTCATTCCTAGTGAAATGTGCTGGCTTCATAGCTGTTTAAGTCAGAGGTAAATGTTCCCTCTCTCTCCTGTGCTTAAAGATGCTTGTGATCATCTGGAACAACTGCATCTAATAAAGGTGGCATAAGAAGCCTCAGCTTTGAATATTTTACCTTTGTTTTCTGTTTTATGCTTGATTATCTTTGCCTGGCCATCAGCATGAAAACATATACCAGTTTATTCAGTAAACATCTTTTCATTTTCCCAATGAGCACTTATTATTTATGACTACCAAGAAAATCTTTGCCTCCAATGGCAGAAGGAGAATGTCTCCTTGTTTAATTACCATGTATAGTTAGCTGCATGGTGATTGGAATAAAATAATTCACTTTCTATTCCCAGAAGAGTTTTTCCTAAGTGCTTTGGGAGGCGAGGGGGAGGTTGGCAGATGAGTGTAATCTCAAGAAGCACACTGTAGTGGAATCCAGCACTAGGAGCCAGATGGCAAGGTTGCACTGAATAGCACATTTTTTTTTAATAGCTGTGAAAATTTGCTGTCTGCACATGGCTTTGCTAGATGACAGCAGTGAGCATTTCTAATTTATCTGGTGCTACAATTAGGTTATTCCTTCAGAGGGTTCCCCTTCTTTTTCACATAAGATCAGGGCGCAGTTTCAGTACCAAAGGCAATGTTTAAGTATCTGTAAGAGTTCAGAAGGCAAAGAGGGCAAAGCTGTGGGAGGAGAAACACTAAAAAAAAGAGAAAAATTAGTTCAGGAGAGGACTAAGATCAAGCAGCACCCTGGCCTTGTTTTGTGAGGTGGCTCCATTGTTTAGCTCTCGTGTAACATCCATTGAGTGTGTTGGGATCTCATGCAGTGTCCTTTGAATGTACTGGGATCTCCACACACATTTCCAGCAATGGAAATGAGAACTGGAGGCAGTCAATAATTTCCCATCATGCTCTAAAATATAGACACAGTCATAAATGCTGTGTAAAGAGTGTTACCCTAGCAGTACATACACATGGGCTTTATGTTAACATGGTTCTGAAAGCTACATTAGAGTATTAGATTACACTTGAAATCTAAAATGTATTTTCCATCCATGAAATGATGACTGGACCCCAGATTTTGAGTTTTCTGACTCCATTCAGACATACAAACTCCCCAAATCCCCATGAATTAACATGGTCTGTGCACGTCCAGTTCACCCACAAATGCCCCTTTGAGTGTGTAGAATCACAGCAGCAATAAATGGAAGACAAGACAAACCCTGCCACTGCCTTTAGGCAATCACCTAACTGGTAATGCTCTTCTGGGCAGGGGTGATGGCAGAATTTGCAAAGACCGTGGACAAAACATACAATTTGAGAAGCATGGGCAGTCCTGTGGGCTGTCACAATGTGCTACGAAGCAGTGAAGAAGGACTAGGCTGAGACCTCCTTAGAATCAACAGATCCATTAAATCTCCCCTGGAAACCTGGCTTGTTCTGATAGTTGTGTACTGCTCTGAATGCTTCTGGTGCATGTGGTGAGCTCCTCTGCCTGAAGTCAGACAGCCCATGCAGCTTCTGTGCTTTTGACCACAAAAGTCTGGGTCACTTCTTTCAGTGGAGCTAAACCCAGGGTTCTATCTTGCTCTTATAGCCTGTCTGCATCAGGGAAATGAAGAAATTAGTCCACCTATGAGAGCTGACGTGCTTGGAGACCTGGTAACAGAGGTGTGACTCTAAATCACATCTCTTAACCCTGTGCCAAGTACATTTGTCAGCATGAACCACTAAGACTGGAAGAAGTCAGAAACTTCTGGAATAAAGTTTTGGAGTTATACCAACTAAAACAAAGTCCATGTGCTGCCCATTGTCTAACTCTGCAGCTTTTTATTCTGTCATTGAATACTGACTTGCCCTGAAAATGGCAAGAAAATGACACTAAGAGCAAATGCCATTCTTCCAAGCTGTCTGCATATTTAAAACTGTGTAAATGTAAAGGCCATTAAAACCCTGCAAGCAAAGCTTTGCCTTGTTGGTATAGTTTGCACTGTACCTAGCCCAGTGGGCCCCACGACAAACCTGGTGATATGCACCAGTGTGACATGCACCCAAAACTAGGGAAGATCATCTTCAGACATAACACTGCTGCTAAGATGACACTACAGTGTCTGTCTCATCTTAGATAGGGACACCGAATCTATCTGGACAGTAGAATTCATCCTTTCTAAAAGGCTGCCTTCAAATTAGGACTTGTTGTGTCTTATCTGAGTGCCAGACATTGCTTTGGCTTTCAGTGGGGGGGTCAGTCCTACACAGTCATTGCTAGAACATGCTGAAATGTTTTTGTATTGTTTTTGCAGAGTAATGCCTGGGAATAATGGGGGGTAAAAAATTTATTTCTTCCTACATTTCAAGGTACACAAAACACTTCTGTTTCTCTTTTCACTTTTTTGTAATTTTCTGTATATTGCTTGTATTTTTGCTTCTCATCTTTACATATTTCCCATGGGAATGTGGATGAAAGAGTTAAATAAAAGACAGAATTTACTTTCCCCGATGCTTCCAGCAGTCTTTTCCTTATCTGAGTCAACATTTTCTTTTCCAGGATGCTATTTAGTTCTTCTTAGATGGGAATAGTTTTCCTTAAAAATAAAACCTCTTTAACAACAGAAGAGACAATTGGATCAGCTCGGTGCAGCTACACATGGTGATAGCCAGACTGATGATGATGTAGAATCATCTTTTTACTCTTCTGTTTGAAGACTGCATTTTCAAATGATACTTCATTGACAATCAATAAACGAGTTTTTTACTGCTGTCAGCACTACTGAGGCAATGCAGTGCTGAGAGCAAGTGGAGAGCTGTACTGACTCAGCCACACTTCAGGCAACACTCAATTCATTCTCCGGCCCAGAATCATACTATTACACTGGGAGATGAAAAAAGGAACCCCACTAAACTGCTTTCACATATCATCATCACATTTTCAGGTTCCTTGTCAACCATTCCAAATTCAGATGTAGAAATAATTGCAAGCTGAGCTCAATAACTTCTCATCTGACAGAAAACCTTCCGGAAAGATGTCCAGCCTTGATCTGATGACATCAATGGAGTACTCACCATTTCTTAGAGTAAAACATTTCCAGTGACCAGTCACCCATGCTCTCGATAATTCTTGATAATTTGTTTCACTAATTCAGGATGATTTTAAAGCACTTTTTTTTTCAGATTCCCCAGCCTAGCACAAAACCAAGTATGAAATAGTTCAGGTCTATCTGAAAGTGCATTTCTGAGGCCTGACTTGAAAGAATCTTCTTTTGCACATCTGAAATTTCACATTGGAGGCAGAATTTATAATTTATAAAATTTCAGTTTCCTAACTAGTAGATTACACCTACAGCTCAGGTCTAACTGCTTCTATTCCTGTTCAGAGGCACAAAAAATTGCATCAAGATAAGTACCCTTGGAAATGTTTAAAAGATCCTAATGTGTATGGCCAGAACTGCCCCACTTGCAGACAGTGATAATCTAGCTGTCATGGACTAATGAACTGTAACCTGGAGTTCTGGTTGATCCTGTCACCCTTGGCCAAAATAATCCAAGGAGGGAAGTGACGCATGTTGAAATCTTGTTTTGAGAACTGGACATTCGGATTTCTTCCAGGACTGCTCTCAAGGTTGTGTTGTACTCGCAGTGAAATTGTTTGTGAGAATTTAGAAAAACTTAATGATGGAGGACTATAGCCTGGATTCTGCTGTGATAAAAAAACCCTCATTCTAGCTGCAGAGGCATTTCATACCCCTTGCAAATAATTCCACTCGGACCTGGACTGGCTACAGTGTGAAATACCCTGTTGTTTTACAGCTTACAGCCCTTCTACAGGACTACATTTTTGCTTAAAATTAAGTTTAAACTTTTGTATCATTTCCATTGTCTGAGTAATCGAATGTGGCAGATTTTAGTGTTTGTTTGCCTGAAAATGTTGTTTGTTTTTTAAAAATGCATTTTCTATTTATTTTAGTATTTCTTCCCCTGGGAAACAACATTTGGAACGATCCAGGAAAAAATATTTTAACAAGCATTAAGTTACCATCATTGAGACCACAGAGGGAAGCTGATGCAGGAGGGAGGAAAAGTGGCTGTCATGCACCATCCTCAAGTGCCATTTATAAAAACATGTGTTCCATCTTCCTCAAAAGAGTGATTCTCATGCTTCTCGAAATGAACACCCAGGAAATGATAAGTTCAAATTGAACAAACTGTTGTTAAAATCATCATAAGTCATTGAAAACTAGTGAAAGCTAAGTTAAAATTCCCACCTGACTGTTCTGGCATACCCCATGGAGAAGCAGCAGTGTGTCGCACTTGCATCAGACCTCATTTTTTGCCAGCTTGCCTTAACGTGCCAGGTTGTTCACACCTGGAGAGCCATGCTGTGAAGCAGCAAGAAGATATTTCAGTTTAATAGGAAACGGCCCCAGAGCCAGTTTTGGGGCATTTTGCTGCCTCCGGTGGCTGTGGTTCGTTCTGCTGCCCAGAGCTTGCCATGACAGGGAAGTTCCATAGGAGGAGATGTCACCTCTGAGTGTAGCTGGCATATGACATTTACCTGGTTTCCACGAAGGAGTGAAAAATGTTAAAACAGTTAAAATGTTAAAACAGCCTCACATGTGAGCAAAATTTTACAGAAAAAAAATTGATGAGCTTGGGAAGAAGGGTGACCACCAAGTCATGCTTTGTGCATGGGTGTTTGCAGTCAGCAGTCCAGAGAACAACTTGGAGAGGAATCTGGGTAGCAGCAGTTTCAGTGAGTAACTTACCATTTCTGTCCCGGCAGCTAAATCAAAGTCACACCTCCTCAAGCAGGGCTGTCGCTCAGACTGGAGTAGCACCGGGTGCTGCCCGGGACTGTTGTGGACATGCAAATCACTGCACACACACAGGGGGTATCAGCCAGCAGCTGTTTTCTGGGTGCTTGAGCGCTGCCTGCCCTGAAAAGTAACAATTATCTCCATTTAATGGGGAAATCTAGGGTGTCTAAAAATTGTTGCGCCAGTGATTAGGTCTTGCCAGACACTGCAAAGTAGAAGACCCAGACTGGGGCCCAAAAGACTGACTTCAGACAATGCTGTCAGCAATCCCAAATGATGATTGCCCTAACAAATGTTGCTAATGAAAATAAAATCAACCCATTTGCCACCTTCAAAGTGCACAGGAGTTTTGTCATCACCAACAACGGTATCACCACCTTATATTTCCATTCTGAGCCTAATGAGTCTGACACCACACCAGAGTCACATAGGGGCAAGACAAAATGTAAATGGTATGAAGAAAATTGTATTTAGCAATTGCACCAAAGCAGTGAATTCATCAATTCTCCCAAAAAGTCAAACTGGTATTAATGCCTGAGCATGTTTCTTGTCATCTTTTGAAAATAGGAGGAAGTAAGCATGTCTATTTTGGGGGAAAACAGCCCCATGTGCAGTATATGATCTTTGCAGAGAGCTCCTGAGCATGGACAATGTGGGGGTTATTTCAAGGGATCCGTTTGCAACAGAGAGCTTTCCCACTTCCAGCTGAGCACTCGGACTGGCTGTGCATCTGCAGGATGAAACACAGAAAAGTCTCACATCCAGATCTGCAAAGCACACGATGGTGTTATGGATGTGGTTTTCCCCTGCTGGCTTTATCTCAGCAGCTGCTCTGAGATGTTGGTAGGCAGAAGTGGAAAAGTGCAGTTTTTCACTCCCTATCATTTGTGAGGTCCTACCTTACACATGAGATATGCTGCACTGTATTTCTAAGGTTTGCTTTTGATACCTGCTCAGTAAACACAAAGCAGCGATGCTATTTCAGCAATATAAAAACCCACTTTCATGGTGCTGATTGCATATGATGATGTTATATATTGCATAGCTTTTCATTGTCTTGCTACGTGATTTCTGAAATTCTACACATAGTTTATCCAAACCAAAGGTTTTCAAAGAATATAAAGGGGAAATGGTACGACAGCCTCTCTGCATCTACATTGATTTCAAGAAATGTGTCACTGGAAGGCAGCTCTCTAAATGAGAGTTTGTAGCTTTTCACATATCCATTGAAAAGTTTAACATATTTCATATTTGACATATGTTCATATAGTTTAGAAAAAAAATCACATTTAAAATGTTCCATTTTAGTTTTTGATTGTCCCATAATTTTTGTGTTCCATAAGCTATGTGCTGATAGCTAGCCTTGGGAAAATCCTTCTTAGTTCTTTACAATTTGCTTTGTGGCCAGCACAATAAGTCTGCCCACAAGACTTTCCACTCCCTGGAAAGTTCACACGAGTGACCCTTCAAGGGAAACAGCCAGTGGTTCCAAATCCAGGGAACAAAAGTGACAGATGCTCTGCCTGATGAGCCCACTTCCATCACAATTTATTATATTGGAATTCACAGTAATGTACAAAATTAAGAGGAGAAAAAAGCACTTATTTCTGTGAACTTCTTTTTCAAACCTCTGGAGATAAAAACCCAAGAAATCTGTGGTTGTTCACTTTAAAAATACTGCTGGAGGAGAAGGAGGGGGAGAAGGAGAAGGAGGATTATGTTTAGGCAAACAATTCACCGCAAATAATTTTTTTAGAGGGCCTGGCTAATTCAGTTTGTGAGTTATGAGATTTTTAAGAGCCTTTATTCAAAACCATCTTCTGTATGCTTTTGAGAAACTTTGGTCTATACAAACATTAACAAATGTGATTCTACTGCAGATCCAAGATTTGATCTCATTAGTTCTGCCTAAAGATTTGCAGCTGATTTCACTGAGCCCCAGTTAGGAAAAACTAAATATTGTCTTCTTTTCCTGTGATTGCCAGCATAAGTGAATTTAAAATTGCATTTCCATCAATACTATGTTAAAAAATTTACTGTTTTAGACTTCTACTAATTACCTATTTGTTAAGCTATTAACATTGAATAAATCCAGAAGCCACAAAAAAAAAAAGGTGAACACTTCTTATTTTCTCAAGATAATTTTTAGATATTCAGGCATCTCTGGTGATAAAAATGAGGATACATTTTTCTGCACGATGTCATTCATGGATGCCCAGCACTGAAAAACTGACATCTTATCCCTGCTGTAAAAGCATTTAGCCCGAGGGATCACTCAGTGGGCTGAACAGTCTGACACCAGCAGTGGGATGTGCAAGATCCAGGTTAGTAAAGTCACAGCCCATGCCCCACGGTGGAAGGAAACCATCTGGTCTTATAAAACAGAAGTTTTTAAATCATGTAGCCTAGAAATTTCAGCATTATCTACACAATTAATGTATTAGGGATGATGGAATGACCACACTTATCCTTTAGGAAAATCTTCAAAGGAATCACAAGTTTGGCCACATGAGAACGATCTTCCAAACTTGGAAATGGGCATTTCCTCCTGGGTGGTTAGAGAATTACATTTTGAGATTTCCATTTGTACTTATTTGGATAAAAGGAATTACATGAATTCAACAAGGCTTTTGAATTCATGACTTCGTTCTGCCTAATTGATGATTTTTTTTCATCATTTATTTTTCTGTGTAGATTGAAAGACTCCAGCTTTTCATGTCTCGCTGAGAAATGTGGATTCCTAACTCCTTCACTATTTGGTCATGATATGGGCTCCAGGCCTATCGGTCCTGTGACTGCAATCACATGGCATATAAACGTATTCAAAGAATGAGGGCTAGATTGTCAGACGCTGGAAAAGTGATAACTCCATTTCACCTCTGACTTTTGACACTTATTAAGCAAAATGCTGTCCTTACTTAGCCAGCTGACTCTCTAAAATGGAGATCTTGAAGGCCACGAAACAACTCCAGATACATAGGTGGAATTGAAAGCAAAACACCTTTGCAGTAGCAGCCTGCTATCTTGCAGCCATGGATTTTCCACTTCACACAACCACGTATGTGTGGAGACCTGTGAAAAACCTCTCATGAGTTGCTCTTGATGCAAATTACTTCGGTTTGTCTGGGAAAAGACAGCATCTGAACAAAGCTCCCTCATTGAGCCCTCAGTGATTAATCACTGTAAGTGTGTGGGAGGAAAGAGCTGAATTCTCTGACCCAACCCTACCCAGCTACTGAGCTGATGAACTGGGGCAACTGGGCAGGGAACAAGGGGGTTTCTGCCCACATCCTCATCCCAGAGATTTATGAAGAGGAGGTTTGAGGTATGAAAAGAAAATGCCAGAGGACAAATAGGAAAGATTACCCAATGCAGTCTGACTAATGGGTTTGCGCTGCAGCACTCGCGATCCATGCTCTTGGAAGGGGATCAGCCTTGTGGAGGGGAAGAGGCTGACATTTGGAGTTTGCCAGCTTTGTGTTAGCAACTGAGCTGGCACCACTCTGCACAGCAGCCTGGCAGCAGGGCTGCCCGCTCACACGGGGCGTCAGGTGGGAACAGCAGAGTCCGGATCAGCATCCGTACTCTTGGCCTCTGTGAACGGCCTTAACTGCACGGGCTATGGTTGTTCATGTGGCTCTGTACACACACACCACTAGAAAGAGGCAAAAGAAAACGTTACCAAAAGCAAAAAGAGAAAGCCTGGGATGTCTGGGATCTGGGTGGATCTTTGGACGAAAACTGCCTTTGGGACGTACAAACTAGCAAAACTGGCTGAAGTCTCACCACAAAGGCTTGTGAGGACGCCCGCATGCTGTGCGGAGATTGCTGCCTTCTCCTGGTGAGCCAGGCAAAGCACAGCCGGAGAAACGAGCATAGCACATCTCAGTCTTGTTTTGAAAGGCCTCTCTCAGACTTCCATGTCCTTAACATTGTCCATGTTCATGTTTTGTGTAAAAAAAGAACTACTTACAAACCTGTAATAGTAAAATCAGTTGCAAGTACATAATGGATTCTGTCGTTGCTACACAGAGAATATCCCACCAAGTTTGCTCCCCCGCACCCCAAAATTACTAAGGAGAGGGAAGCAAGTAATATGCACCACGGAATCAAGGCAAGGAAAATGAAGAGGGCTTTGGAAGAAGAAGGGTGTGGACACGTGTTGGTTACTAAAGTGCTGTTTTTCTGCCAGGGCAAACAGACAGAAGGGGGAAGTGGATGAGGGAAGTTTCTCTGCTGGAGCTCCCTGCTTGCTACAACTGCTCCCGAAGATAAGGAGTGGATCAAGGGAGATAGCACGCCTGGCTCGGCTCTGCTGGGCTCTGCGGGGCTCTGCTCTGCTGTGCGGAGCCCGGCCAAGCTGAGCACATGCACAGCTCCCTGAGTGGAGTAACCCCACTGGCAGCTGGACACCCCAAGGAAGTTAAGAAAAAAAAAGGCTATTTTTCCCAGATGTACTCTGGAGATGAGCTTTTTCACAAAACAGCCTTGCCTCACTAAGACCATCAGGGCTCCTCTGGAGAGCCCTGCTGAAGGCCAGGGCCTGGCTGGGCTGGCAGGAGTTTGGGATGGTGCCCCCAGAGCCTCACATCTCTGGCTCATCCCAGTGTGCCCGTGGCGAGGCCGTCGGACCTGCCCTCACTGCAGCCCCAAGGCTGCCCAGCGCCTTCTGGGAGACCCGCACCCTCTCCCGTCTCCAGTGCTATTCTTCTGGCAAAACTGTTTTTTGCTTTGTGAAAGATCAAAGGAGAATAAACATCTCCATCTTCCCTCCGAACATATCCAGCCTAATATGCGTGGTATTTTTATTGTGGAACGGAGCGATTTGTAAGAAGAAATGAAAATCTCCAGCGTGTCAGCTCATAGGAGCTAATGATGTTTACACAGACATACCACACTGATGGAATAGTCCCAACATCCCCTTCTGTGGAGGGGGGGGGGGGTTAGGAAAAAAAAGAGGAGCGGGGGGGGGGGGAAGAAGGGGGAAAAAAAGGGAAAAAGAGAAAGGGAGAGACAGCGGCGAGAGGAGTGACCCAGGCTCCCCTCCCCCGGCTCTTTCCTGCGCAGCAACCTGTACTTGACCCTCCCGAGCCTGGCTCTGCTCAGCCTCCATCCCGCCCCGCCGGAGCCGCAGCGCTGATACCAGGCAGCTGATGCGCCGCCTCATCCAAAACACACACTTGGGGGAGGCGCACGCCCACGCCAAGCTTCGGGGGGGCTCCGGGGCCGCGGAGGGACGCGGGGGGCCGGCACCCACCTTCCTCCTTTCCTCCCTCCCTCCCGCCGGGCCGGGCCGGGCCGGGATGTGCCGGGCCGCCGCCGCTGTTTGCCAAGCACTACAAGTGGCGGGGGAACTGGGTCCACTTCAGGGTGGAAATATTTCAAATGCTTCCTGGGATGGAGATGGGGGAGAGGCCGCCAGGCCAAAATTTGCGGGAGGAGAGACCGCCTGCCCCTGCTCGGCCCCCTCAGCCCCTCCCGGCCCATCCATCCGCACCCTTTTGAAGTCCAAATCCACGCTTATTTGGCTGGGGTGCCTGGAGCACTCTGGGAACCGGGATCCCTGTGTGCCATTGGTCCCTTTGCTTTCCTGTCCCATCCTTTCATCCCTCCGTACACCCATGGGTGCATTAGATCACCTTTGCTGGGAGCACATACCAGTGGGTGCCAGCTTCCTTGAGCAAGAAACACGGGAAGGGATCCCTAAAAGACCTTATGTGGTTATAACAGGCAAAGGAAACAGAAGGTGAAAGGTCTCAGAGTTAAAAAAAAAAAAAAAGGACTTTATGAGTCAAATTTTCACATTGTCAGACTCTTTCAGCCTTGGTCTTTCCAAGTTGTTGCAGTGTTGTCTAATCCCTGCTATCCATGTTTCTGCCACAGCTCAAGGGGGAAGCCGGAGTGGATGAGTCCAGCAGCAGCCATTCTCTACCTTCCCTGACTGTATGTTTTCCTCTGTCTTTGTGCTGGGGAAGAACTATAAAAATGCATTTCTGTGAGTCATAAATTCCACTGTTAAATATTTCTTTTTAAATGCCTGTGATGTACCCAATTTCCTTGGATTTTGCCACAGATTTCACAGAAAATTCTCAGAGAAAAGCCTTTTTTTTTTTTCTCTTTCTTTCCTTTTTTTTTTTTTTTTTTTAATTTTCCAGTCCCGTTGTTTCCTGAAATACAGGCTTGCTTTTAGCAACAGACCAGGTTGCTCTGCACTGACCTATTTCCCTCAGAGCTGATTCAAAGCCCCTGGCTGGGTCAGGGCACCAATGGAAATTTCAGACTGTGCACAAAACAGAGAGAGGCTGCAGGGAAGCCAAAGTGACAATTAATTTGGTTTTTAAATACCACTGTGGGTAAAACTGTGTGGAGTATCTCCTCAGCGATGGAACTACCAAACCCTACATGTCGGGATCTGCTAATCCATTGCCGTTCCTATTTCACATGTTCCACCTGTTCCCTGCCCTAGCCCTGGCCACTCCCTCGGTTTCTCCCTATTTGCTCCTGTACCCCAACCCCGCCCAGGGACCGCCCTTGTGCCCCTGACAAAACCAGCCCAGACCACGTTGTCTCTCTCTGCCACCGAAGGCAAGATGTGATTAAAGGCATCTTAAACACTCATGGGAGACCCTTCTCATCTCCTTTGCCATCCACTGCGTTGTGACGCTGCTGGCTGCTGGAGCCAGATCGAGGGGCTGTCTGAAATGGACTCCAGGATGCAACTTGTCACATGGCCCTAGGAAACCCTCGCTGAGTTCTCAGGGAGAAGCAGCCTACTAGGCAGAGTCCAGTGGTTACAACACCTACACACCTCACACATTGATCAGTCTGCAAGCCCCTGATGCTGCTTCACAGGCCCACGTTCGGAATGATGCTACTGGTAAAGAAGTTGATTCCAGAGCAGTCGGGGATTGGAGGGGATGTGTTTATATCCAAGCCTTATCTGAGCCTGCTCACAGAATGCATTGTAGTGTGCATGTGAGATAGCTGCTTTTCCACACTGAGAGCTGAGAAGGTTGCCAATCTCCTGAGCTTTGGAGTGAGGCATTATTTAATTTTTTTCTCTTTCTCAGCTTCTACAGAAAATACAGATTTTAAACCCAGCCTCTGTCTTGAGTTACTATTGTCTTAGTGCACCCTTTAAGACAGGACAAGAGAAATGTGGTGGAACAAATGACCACAGAGGATCTTGCCATAGTGTACCCAGTCTGCCCTCTGGCACGGCCAGGTGCAAGCGGCTGTGAAAATAGCTATTGAGGGAAACAAGTATTGCCCACTTCACCTAGGTCTCGGAATATGGCTGAATGGTTTTATTTTCTCTGATGTCAAGAAACTGTCCTTGGCATTCAAGCCTGTATTATGTTTTTAAAACAGCATGTCTGAAGGCTGGTAACCACATAGGATGGCTCAATTCTGAAACACCACAGAGTCATTGGGTTTCGACTGTGTAGGGGATGCAATCATGGCACCTTTAGTAGGCTGTCTCTCTGATTTACCTGAGCCAGTGCCTCTGAACATATTTCTAAGGAAAAGACGCTAAACTCTGGCTTTGGACAAAAGAGCAAACTCTTCTGGCACTGTGAAAGAATGGCACTATTATTTTTCTCCTTAGGAAATGTCAGCAAATGTGTACCAAATGCCTAGTTCTGGGATTGTAACCATTATACTCATGAATGCCCTTACAGAAACAATATGGTTACTGGTCCAGTTGGCTGTCTGTGATTTTGTTCCCCATAGCTGGGCTTTGCACTTCTCTACAGTTCTCCTTATCCATAAGCTTTCCAGTTTTTCAGATTTCTGAGTAAATACACTCCAGAGTAAAAAAAAATGTCAAGTAGTCCTATTTTAAAGGCAACCCCTCAGTAAAACACACTCAAAATGAGATAAGATTGAAGTGCTTTGATTTAAATCAGATCCCAAGGCTCCTGATTCTCCCTTCCTTAGACATATCATAGGGCGTCTGTCTGTGTGCAGTGTCCCAGTGTTGTTCACCTCACTGGTGAATAGCCTTGATTTTGTGTTCCACCTGAAAGCAGGTAAAATCACTGTAGTTTTTCTCATGTAAGAAGACATCATCCTAAATGAGGTATAAGGAAACAAACAGACAAAAAGCTCCTTATTAGAGAAAAATGCATATCAAGTTTCTCTCCCATTTAAGACCTCATTTTCAGTGCCTAATCTGATGCTGGATGCTGCTTGGATTATTGTAATGGCTGCATGCAAGGCTGAGGACTACCTTGTTTCTGCCCTCCCTCTTCCCCAATTTTTCCTCATTTTCACCTTTGTCTTCTATTTCTTTCACTGCAGGTTCAGAAGCTCAGTTGCAACTTAGGTTGTTGACGTTACATGTTTGCCAAGTTTGGGTATTACAGCACTCATGCAGCTCCAGTTTCATTCAGGTTTCCCTATGTGCTTTATCCTTTTTATCTTTGGCCCTATTAATGTGATTGCCCTGTGACAACACTTGCTGGAAGACATGCAGGAGGGCTGGAGCAACCCGTGTTTCCTGATGGCTGCCAAATGAACGCTGCCTTCGCAAAGGCACCGGTACCGTACCCCAGCAGGAGAGAGCAGGAGAGCCCATGCTGTTCTCCTGCCCCATTCCCACGCAGTTACCCAGTTCAGCTCTGCTCCTGGCAGGAAGATGTGTATCTTCTTTGGGGAACTCAGCTGGCTCTGTTAAGGGTACCCCAAAGCAGCCCAAAAAACCAGACTTTTGCAAATGGGCAGGTTTGCCTTCTGTTTATTTCTCCTTTTATCCTGCTAGCAAGGGATCATCAGCATGCAGACAGTATCTAACACTCCCAGATAAACTGCATCTGTACAGGCTCATTCAGACACAGGCTATAAATACCCTCTGCCTGTGCACAGACTGCTGCCATGCTCCCTCTTCCAGGGTGCCTCTTCCAGTGCAGCCTTTCCAAAAGGTTTTTGGAAAGATCCTTGTGCTGTGCCCAGACCATCCTGGGACAAGACCTGAGAGCTGTGACTAGCAGCATGTGAACGCTGCTGCAGCAGAGGCACCGACCATTTACCTTCTCCATTTATACCTATATGGTGTCAGTGCTGTGATTTAGGTAGGTTCCCTGTCAGCCAGGACATAAATTACAGCCAGCACTCTGGCGCAGGACTCTGGGAGCCATTCAGGGCATTTCCCTTTCCAGAGATTTGTTTCCTCCAGAGCAACTCGCTAAAGTAATGCCTTCCTCCTTCCCACTGCCCTCGACTTTGTGTTAAAGACACTGTTAACCTGGTGCTGCCCTTCTCTTAATCCTGACATAGAAAAATGGACCAGGACGTGAAGGAAGAGTTAAATAATTAATTTAGAGGTATCTCATTTTCCAAATCTTGCCTAATCCAGCTTTCCAGTTTAGCATTCTTTTTCCCCACCCTTTTGTATATACCAGTTTCAGCCCTTTATCTCTCCCACTTCTAAATATTTTACTGGGGTTTTGTTTTATACAACTGAGAGGAATGCTGTTCTGATAAAACAGGGCTATAATCTACTCAGGCTGCATTTCCTTAGTTCCCACTCTTCATCTGTAGCTTTTAAACAAAAAATCTTTACTAGATGAAAATAAAGACGGTGAATTTCAGTGGTACATTTAATAATTCATAAATCAAATGAAGTTCAAACAGGTTCAAAGTTTAAAAGTTTAAAAGTTTTGCTGAAGCTTTAAAGTTTAAACTGTCAGAGACTTTGACAAAAAACTTTTCCTGTCTGGAATATTTAAGATTGTTAAACCATATTACACGCATGGCTATTGCTACATTTTTTCAACCGTAAGTTGTCTTCTAAAGGAATATTAATTTTATGTTGTCATTAAACAACTAATACATATGCAGTATAAAGAAGTATATTACTAGAGTAAAGAAGATCACAGCTATATAACCTGCATATTACATGCATTTTTTTCAGGCCAACTTACTTTGGCTAGCAAGAAATCACTTGATTTATTAAAGCTGCTACATGCTAGAGGGGTAGGAAAGGTCTCCTTTTAATGGCTTGGCCATTATAAAAGAAGCATTCAGGCGAGTATACATAACAACAACGTCTGAAAAGCATTAACTTTTATGCATGGTGTCCTTACAAACTTTGGAAAACATTGAAGACCTCTTCCTGTTCTTGCTTGTACCAATATCAATATCAAAGTCTAAATGCCACTGAAACCAGTGAATTTTTATGTGGTCTTATTTATGCCGACCTAATTTCATTAATGTATGCAAGGATCCTTTTATTCTCATTTTTATAATTTCCAAAGCATTTAAAGTATTTTCAGAAATATATTAATTTCATTCATTGCATTTCTGAATGCAATTGTAGCTCTAAATTAGACTCTGTGAAAGAAATATGTTATAAATAGCACATTAGGCAGATGCTCCTACCTAAAAAGAGGAACAAATTTCCCTTGGGAAAAAACTGGCATGGCATCAGAGGAAGCTCACCAGCATACAGTGGCTGTGGCCCAGGCTCAGCTCAGACGTAAGCACCACCAGTAAGCCTAGAATTTGACATCTTTCCTTCAGTAAAAATAACACACACTCTATCTGTTGTTATTAGCCTCTAAAATTAATTTAGTTTCCATGAATGAGATCATGAAGTAAGCTGTTTGTTATGGTGAAAGCAGAAACATTAATAGCTTTAAATGATTTTAACTGAGAAAAGTCTGATGGATGGGGCAAATGGAAATAGGCATCATAAGTCCCGTAGTTTCTCAGGGAAATCAGGATTGGAGAGGAAAAAGTAAGGGAGAAAGTCAATCCACAGTTCCTGATGTAGGACAAGGTGGTAATAAGAAATGTATGTCTCAGAGCACTTCTAAAACAGTTATTTTTGACTCTAGAGCAGACCAGTTGCAATGCTGAAAGTTCAGCAGAGAGCAGAGTCATGTTCTTCCATCAGTCAGGAATCCCTTACTCCTTCTAATAAGTGCAGATTTCTTCCAGCAAGCAGCAGGGAATGTTCTGCGCATGTCACAAGACTTGTCTCCAGCCTCTCCAACTGCCTCGCCCTGGCTGAAGTTAACAGTGAATAAAGGACAGTTTCCCAGCATCCTGCTCCAGTGGATTTCCATCATCCCCACAGGCTCATTGGGATAGCATGTGAACTGTGGTGTGAATGTAATATGGGCTTACAAAGTGTTGTTCTGCCTGCCAGGAGATCACTTACAAAAAGTCAATAAAGGAGAGATACAAAACTCACCAAATGAAGTTATTTAAAGACATGCACTCATGGAATAGTGTTGAATAAATGCAATTAGGAAACCTTGGCAAGCACCCAGGCCTGGGTGCCCACAAGTTCATCTAATGAGCAGTAGTGACAGAACCCAGAATGCAGAATTAGGGATTAAAACTGAACATATCATGAGGGATGTAATTGCAAAGTGCAGTCCAGAAATCTCCATGCTGAGCTGGAAGATGCCTGTAGGCAGAAAGCACTGCCATAAGGTGGATCCAAACCTTAATCCACTACCTCCCTGCCACCCAGCGAGATTAGATATCGGCCTTAGGGTCAGTGATGGTGCTGCTACCCCCACACGGACCTGTTGAAGCTGAGTGCCTGCAGATCTTCAGTTATGGGTCTCTAGCAGCTGAATATATGTTTTGGGCTTAAAAACTTGAGATCTCTTTGTTCATTTTGGAGATGCAACTTCAGCATAATAACATGACTTGGCAGTGTCTGGCCAATAATGATTTTGATCTCATTTCACTGATAGTTTAGCATCATCAACTTGGAACTGACTTACTTTTTCTGCTAAATGCCAATGAACTGCTGAATGACTCTTTTATAACTTGCTGCCTGGGAAGAGGCAGTGGTCATCTTATGACAAGAGTATATATGAATCACAATTCATGATTTCGTTAGCAAAGAGTCAACATAAATAAGTTGCATGGAGCTTTTTATTCCAGGGACTACTAAATGCTATGACCACTACCCCAGATGCTTCGTGCTGGTTTTGCAAAATGAAAAGCCTCCACAAGCCCTGTAGCGAAGGGAAGCCCAGAAGCCATACAAACAATGCTACAAGATATCCTCTGCCTAATTTCCAGGCCACAGCTCTTTGGGGAGTTCTCTGCATTCTTCTGGTGACTTGCCTCTTTAGTACCCTCCCTGCCCTGCTCCTCTAGGGAGAAAAAGGGCTCATTGCTGCACAAAAATATGGGAATGGCCGAGTCAGAAGGGACATTTTCACCAAGGATCGCTAAGTTATCTTCCCTTGGTGAAAGGGGAAACCCTTATATTCCTTTTTCAGATTACAGCTGATTTGTTTCCTGTCTTTTTAAAATTTAAGGCAACTTGTATCCAAGGCTAAACCAAGAAAGAGTCCTTTTAAGTCCTATGGCAGGTACAGTGACAGAAAGCACAGAAGGCATGAAAATAGCTGTAATTGTGAAAAAGTCCCGGCAAGATCATTTGCAATCGTTACTAGCCTGGGCAGGGCTCTCAGACAGGTTGGGATACAGATCCAGTAAGGTTGGGGTTAACAGCTTAGGGATTAGTAAAAGGCTGGCCCCAATAACTGCTACACAAATGACTTTCTTTCAGCATGTTAGATGAGGAGACTAATCTGGTCAATCTTGGAAGAACAAATAAGGGAAGTAGCTTCCCATGTGCTATCCAGGACCCTGGTACCCAGCTGCAGAAAAGAGAAAGCAAACACCTGTTTGCTGGCTCTCGGGAGCACTCAGTTTCTTCTGGGAAGTGTTTTTTAAGAAGCCTGAAAGCTCCTTCATCATATACTCCTTGCTTTTAGTGCTGGTAGCATCCACTTAACGAAGTGTGATGCTGCAGGAGGACAGGACCCAGCCCTCCTGCTGGCTACTGTTTCCTGCCTATTTGCAAGGCCCAGATCTGACAGATTTCACCAGATCCTTTGCCTTCATGCAACAGTGGTTTTGCAGTGTTTCCCAGTCGCTGATGCAGCAGGAGAGCAGCAGGAGGCTGAGGAGCCAAAGTGGTCCTTGAGTAAGTGTTTTTGAGGAATTCTCCTCAAAGCTACTCTACTCACAGTCGCCGCTGCTGGAGTGAGTCTGGGAATGTTCCCTGCACCCCGGAAAGGAGCAGGAGGAGCTCAGCTGCGCACTTGCTGCTGGAAAACTTCCCAGTGCCCAACTTTCAGCTGGCTCGTGGCATTTAAAAGAGTTGAGGGATGGGACATCCAAACTGGTGAGGCAGCTTTGGATATCCCATGAATGTGGCCTGTTACTCTAATGCCCCAGCAGATATTGGCAATTAACTGAGAGTTTACGTGGTGTGGCTTTGGAGTGTTACAGTCTTTTCTGCACCACATGTTGAGACAAAGCTGTGCCTTCTGGCTATTGTTAATGCAGAAAATGTCTGAGGTCTTGTTTTGCAAGCACCTGCCTATTTTAATATAGGAGACCTCTGGCTTTTGAAAACAAAAAAAAAAGGTTTCCTGGGAAGAAATTGGATTTTACTGGCCTTCTCAAAGGAAATTTTAAAAGGAAAAGGAAAAGGAAAAGGAAAAGGAATAAAGGAAATAAATTCTGCATTTTATAACCACTATAGTTATATGACAAAACCAAACAAAAACAAAACCCCCAATTTTTTGAGAAAAATCCATCAAATCTGAGACAAAGAAGAATGCAGCAAGAGAGTTTCTGGAATCTGGCCCTCAACCACAATAAAGAGTGGAATGCCTTATTATACCAGCTTATACTATTGTATTTTTAGCAAGGAAATTGTATGTAACGATATTAGGTTAGGGTTTGGTTTTTTGGTGTATTACTACTGCAGGGGAACCCTACTCATACCCAAAGACCCCTATGTCATGAGACATAGGAAGAAGCTGAATTAAGGAGAAAATATCTGCAGAAAAAGGAACCACAGAATTTTTGTGTGCACTTTACTTGATTGATCCATAAGAATGAATAAGGAGAAGGTGTCACTGAGCAGGGCAGTGTCTGAGCTGTCCCACCAGAAATACCCTGGCCTGTCACCAAAACAGCTGGTGCACAGGGAACAGCATAGAATTTCTCTACCCCTTCCCCAGACCTGTAGAATTCATCCCTTCATTACATTCTGGGGGAAACGAGTGCCACCATTTCATTCTGAGTTTCTACAGGAGAAAAGGATCCCCTTCTGTTTGTCTGCTGCTGGACTTTACCCTGGGTGTATTTGACAAGGGGTTTGCACTGCCATCTGCCCGGGATGTTTCACTGTTGTGGAGGGGTGGGCAGGTCTCACCAGCTTCAGGGAGGGCACCAGGACTGTGATATGCTGCCCTTCTGCCTGGCCCCAGCCTTGGCCTCACACAAGCTCATCCAGCTCTCTGCCAAGCTGCTTCATGGAGCTAGACCAGCCAGATACTATTGACTTGATTTGTTTTCCAGCCTGTGAAAAGACGTGATAGCCAAGGCCTGTCTTAGGTCAGTTTAGGCTGCTCTGGATGTGCAACTTTAATTTTAGGAATGTGATAGTTGTTCCCATTTCACTTTTTTCACACCAGTCACTTTTCTGTAAACTAATATCATCTCTCTCAACAATTATCCGTGTTCCCACTGGATGCAAATAGATTTCCAAACACAATTGTCCTGAAGATTGCTGGTTTAACCTCACTGCAGTGCTGCCAATTATAACAACCTTTGGTCCCACATGCTGAAAATAATCTCCTGAAATCAATGGATTCCCTGTAGAGCCACGCTCTCTATAGCATTATCAGGATCTTGCTTGCAAATGACACCAGCAACCCCACACATCCGGCTACGTGAGCTCAACTAAAGCTGGTGACACAAAACCAGGCGCAAGCCCTGGAGTTTGTGTGTCCCCAAGGTCTGTCTCCTTTTTTTTCAGGAGAGTTTTGCCAGATCTTCTGGCCAGGGCCTGTGGTTTTGGAAGAGGAAACACTATTTGTCTCATAATGCAGACATCAAATACAAACATGGGAGCTGCAGTTCCTGGCATGAAAGCTTTTTGTAGCAATTTACTATCCAACATTGTTATAATTAATGAGGGCTGTAACTATTATTTTTAGTTCAGCTAAAATGAGCTATAAGTTATTAGAGAGAGACATGTTGTGTAATATGTGACTAATGTACCATCTCACCAAGAATTTATATTAGATTGCTGAAAATTGCAGGGAAATTATTTCCAGAGTATTCCAACTACTCTGAATGCTCTTTGAATGTACAGCAGAAAGCAATCTACAGCTTAGCTGGCTCAACTGGCTAATTATGTCAAAGCCTTCAGAAAACTAAATTACTCTAATGTAAACTCAGGCTGCATCTTCTTGCAAGAAAGATGCGGCCAAGTGTATTTCAGCTGTGACAAAATTTAAGTCATTGAAATTACTTGCAGCAAGAGGTGGAAAATGGAAATGGGAGAAGATTACCAAAGGTAGAATTGATGAAATAACGTTTCATTTATGGGGGCAATTAGCCTGGCCATTAAAGCCTGTCTGGGGCAACAAGGCCTGAGGCATCCTGAGCCTGGGAGGATCAGGCAGAAATAGAGGAAGCTGACGTGAGGGGGTGGCAGCTGAAACCCATGTGGGTCCTGGGAGAAATCCACTGCCTCACCATGCATTTGGTTTGTTCAGAGTAGGGTTTCATCTCTGTGCCTGCAGAGGTGGCTGAGTATCTTACATGATTTGCTTCTTATCTGCCTTTGGTTAATTGCACCATCACACATTATTCAGCATCAAGTCCCCGTCTTGGAAAATGGAGAGACAGAATCTAGCTCTCTGTGTATCTGACCTACCATTTCAGTACCAGCTTCACAGATACACACCAAGAAAACCTCAACAAAAACCTCCCTCCCACACACCCACACCCTCTCCTCCAAGTAGCAACCCCAAGTAACACCCTTCTTTTATAAGAAGTAGCGTAAAACATTTTTCCTCTCTTCTCTTGGGTTGGGGCACATTCTTCCCTACGTAATGATGTTGTTTTCTTGTCTGGCAATGTTGTACACACTGTCACAGTTATTTGCTGTGCAATTCAATTCATAAAAGTCAGCAACCTGTTGAAGTGATTAGCTGTATTTGCTTAAGAGACGCCCAGTACTGGAATTGCAGGGAGAGTGCATTACAGGTCAGAGTTACAATATTGACCAGGATCTGGGGGGAAGCTTGTACAATCACATTACCCATTACTATTTATGACTCCCAAGCTAGTTAACCTTAATACAGCTGCTCTTAAGAGATACAGATGGGAAGTTACTCTGTATAAGCTACATACTGTATAAAGTTTATGTGCAACCAAGTTGAAGATGGAAAGATGGTGGAGTGGATCCTTGAGATCCAGCTTACTTTACCTGCTAGGCAAAAGCACTGGCCTTGGCTGGAGCATCAAGTGTCCCAGTCAAGACATCAACATGTTCTTGAGAGTGCTCCAGCAAGGAGTATAAGGTCACCTGCACTGGTTTGGTGCCTCACTGCCCAGAGGATTTTTGTCTGTGCCTGGAGAATTTTTTCTGCATCTTCTAGGCACTTCCCAGTAGACTGGCACAATGTGAGGCACGTGTGGCACAGGTGTAAGAAGCAAAACATGCAGGGAATCTGTGTGATTTTACCTTCACCAGAAAGTGAGACAAAGGTAAAAAGAGCAGGTATTCATTATGGAAGAAAAAAAAAATCCCTGTGATGGAGCACAGCCTTCAGAACACAAACTGGACAATGGGAATGGCAGTGGGATTTTTCAAAGCATGAAAGAAACTTATCAACAGGTATTTATTTCCTGTTTTAGAAAAGGTGCTATGAAGGCATGAATTCCTAGGAGATGAATCATATATAAAAGACGTGCATTGTTTAGCTTTGAAATTGCATGTGGAATACCAATGAGATAATTCTGCATATGTTCTCCTCCATTCATAAAGACCTGGTATGTTCATCACCTAGCAGGTGTGCATCCAAACAGAGGATGAAGCTGGAAAGTCCTTGTGAAAGAGCATTTGATGTCTTTCCTCTCACATTTCTGTTGGTGGCATAACAAGTAGCAGCTACAGATGCATCTTACAGAAAAGTAATTCCTGTCCAAGAGATTATATTAGTATGTGAGAAGACTGAAGTTAGAAATTTCCTCTGTGTTCTTAGTTTAGTAATCAGTGCGATAATAACTTACTTCCAGGAGCTCAAAACCAAAAGAAGATTCTTATAACAGTGTTGTTTATCTATTTGGGAACGTGTAAAGCTCAATGACTCAGGATTTATGTTTCAGAGAAATCAAAAGAAAATCAAGCTTTACTAAGACAATTGCCAGTTTTTTTTCTTTACCAAAACCTTTCTGTTTTCACTTTCAATTTTCAAAACTAGCAACATTTTTTTGGAAAAAATCAAGTCTGAGTGGGCATAGTTTTATGGATTGCATTGGTGACATTTATTGTGCAGCTATAAGCACGAGATCTTTAATGGTCTTGAGCAAGCTAAACTCTGTAACTCTGTCCATAACTGTACAAATATTGTTCCACCCGTGTTGAAAGATATTTATTGACACTTAGCAATTTATATGAGGTCATTGACCTTTAAAACAGGTCTCTTTTTGAAAATGTTATTGCCGCATTACATTGCTTGACTAAAAATAATTAACTATCTACATTGTTTAATGACACTGCCAAACTACCAACAGCAAGGTGAAACACAAATATGAGACCTTAGAAAACTCTGCCTGTGGCTCACTGAGCCTTGTTTTTCAAAAAGAAAAGCTTCTTTAAAAAAAAAAAAATCCATGAAGATATAAAAATGTCTTAATTCTATTCCTGAGGGATTTGCATGGACCAGTAACTGCAGTATTTACACTGCCTCCTAACCTTTAATATATTTGCCCTCCCAACACCTTTGTAAGGGAGTGAAAGGACTTTTTTTGTCTTTCAACAGATGGATATCTGAGACATGGAGTAGATAGGAGAAGACATGGACTGATTTGTGAAATGCTGCAGGCATTAGTATAGATTAGCAGGAAAGCATTCTGGAAAACACTTCTTGCAGCAATATGCCCAGGTATGTAACTAGTTTTTCACCCCACAGGCAATACTCAAAGCAGCTCCTGATAATTACTTATTTCTAAGTGTCTTGCTTTTCCTGTTGCAGCAATTATTAAAAACTGAAAATTCACCTGTCTACCCCTGCTGCTGTCTTTAACTGGAGCTGTCTGGGCACACCTTTAGTCCTCTCACATGATGCTGTCTGTGGCATCACAAAGGGAAAATTCCTTGTGGCAAATACTTGACAGAGAAGAACAAAACACTGCAGCTTAGTGGGTAAATTATGAAGGATGGAAGCACAGCCAGAAATAAGACTGTGCTCTGGAATTTTAGCAGTTGATAAAGAGTAAATATGATACCTGTCAGCTGAGTGATGCTGTGGAATAATACTCAAGATCTCACAGATGGTTCAGTCTCATTGGCTGTCTTGAAATGTGTGAGAAAATGCGATCTTTTCATGTTCTCCCCTTTTCAGAGTTTTATCTTTATAAACTTGTACTTAAAATGAAAATAGCAACTTAGCCTGTCTTTTATATTTACGTTCTTACTTGCAGAATTAATAACCCAGTTTTAAGTAACAAAGATTGATCCCTCCCCGACAGCGTCAATCTTCCCTTCCAATGGAAGATGGGAGATGGTTCCGCTCAGGGCAGAGACACAAGCAAGGGCCTGGGAAAGAGAACTGAGCATTTCTCTTGTGTCTTTCCCTTGCCCCACAGCCCAGGCCAGCCTTATGTGTCAGTAGCTCGGTATACAGTAAGAGAGCTCTGCAGCCATTTAGAAAATCAATTCCCAGGGTTTCTGGCTTGCTCAGTTCTCTGCAAGTTAATGTGCACACAATTTCACAGCTGATTTCAACCCAAGCCACTAATGATGGTAATAAACGTCTTCCAATTTTATTAAGTCAGATGTAATTGGATATTTCAAAGCAACAAGAGGAACAGGACAGATTAGGTCTATGAAAATATGAGATTAAATTCCTCTTTCACTTGTGGCAGCCCTATTTGAGTATCAGAATTGGTGCCTGTGTACTACTGATTTATCAGTATATATTTATGAGGAAATGGACTATCTGTGCACATATTTAACAGACCTGAGTACTTTAAAAGCAGAGTTTGCCTTGTTCTCTCTCAAAGGAAATGGGAATTCATCACTGTCTTAGCACACACCCCAGAGGCTGCAGCAAACACTTTGCTTTGGGAGACGTTCCTTGTTCTGCCTGTGCCCATCAGCTGGACAACACTTGCAAAGTGAAACCTGCTCTTTTTGGCTGAGTTTAAAGGGAAGAAGATCAAACCACAGGCTTTGCACATGTTCACAGGAAATGAATAGCATTGCTCTGCCCATAAAGCGTGGTCTGAATGAAGGAGAAGGCAGCATGTGTGTATAGTGGTGGGTATTAAAACTGACTTTGGGTATTGTGGAGACACTCTGTGCCCCCTGCCTGCCTAAGCCACGAGTGTCTTCCCAGTGACTAGACACTAAATAGATACTGAATAAGAACCATAGTGACTCCAAAGCCCTCATGTGTCTGAAAGAATGAAGCATTATTGATGTGGAAAATGGAAACAAGAACAAATGCGTATTAACTTCGGGGCTGACAGGCTTTTACCTCGAAGTTACAAGGCAGCAGTGACTGACATAAAAGCATGAACCATTTAGAAGATGTTAATGGAAGTATTTCTTTGCAAGAGCCAAGCTGGGTGACAGGATTAAATTGTGAAAGGGAGGGCTAATGCGACTGACTTAAAAAAATATTGATAGCTGTGCAAAGCTAATCCTACACAGGTGTCAGAAAAGACTTGCATAGTGCCAAAAGCATATGTACATTTTAAGAGAGTCACATTTTAGACTCACAGAGTCATACCAGCTGGAAGGGAGCCCTGGAGGTTGCCTGGCCCAGCCTCCTGGCCAAAGCAGGGTTATTGAAGCATTGAGTTGTAGATAGGAATCAAGGTTTGTCAGACTATTAGTTTATTCTACTGAGCATCCTGGAAGAATTAACAGAAATGAAAATTACAGCTTGATAAGAAATTATATTATTTAACTTATCCAAAAACAATGGAAGTTGGGAATTACTGAGCTTTATTAGGCTGAAAAATAAATAGAG
Source organism: Aphelocoma coerulescens (assembly GCF_041296385.1). NCBI lineage: Eukaryota > Metazoa > Chordata > Aves > Passeriformes > Corvidae > Aphelocoma > Aphelocoma coerulescens. Next base: position 119,214,271 of record NC_091015.1, on the reverse strand, counting down.
CAGTAAGGCTAGTTACTTAGGCAAGGCTGTTGTGTGGCAGTGTTGCAGGCACTGTATGCTCCACCACACCAGCATCCTGCCCATGTCTGAGATTCCACTGCCTGTAAAAAACACACAAGAAATATTAAAATGTGTAAGCAAATGCCCAGTGTCACTGTTGAGGCATCTGCATGACAGTCAGTTGGAGCAATTGCTTTCAGATGAACTGGCTGTCTTATCTAGGGGTAAGTCATAACATCATGAAGTTACTTTCATGTTCAAGATGAGTGCCACAGAAGAGTGTCACACAAGAAAGTGAGCCTGGATCATCGTCTGTCAAACCCATTCTAGCATTCCAAGCAGGAAGGACTTACAGTCACTTATCCTTCAAACAATGACGTGGCTGAGGGCTCCATGTACAACTCAGCAAGAAAAAAAAAAAAACCAAAACCAACTACCAACCCTCTTAAGAAAACTTATCCTGGGGGAGTTTGGTAGCAGATAAATATCATATTCTGAATACCTGCCCAGCCCCTTGCAAGTTTTTATAGTTTCAAATGTAATAAACTTACAGCAAGAAAAGGTAGAAATTGTATAACTATTGGGGTTTTTTCTATCTTTTTTTTTTTAATTTTAACCACTGTTTTGATAAGACATATGCACAGATTTGTATTACTGAAGTCCAAGAGCACATTGATTAATTTGTGCCTGAGACATTAATCCTTTAAGGTCCTATGCTAAATGCAGACTAGGTAAAATTTTTGCAGTAGGAGACAAAAAGCAACTACAGGGCTGATCATTTAAAAGACTAAATATTTGTTCTTCTTCCTTCAGCACAAGCTGCTCTAGCCAAGAATATTAACCTGAGTAACAAAAGGGATGGCTGAAGGGGAAGTGCAAGATGAGGCTTAACATCCTCCAGGCCTGAACCTAAAGCACTTTCGGCAGCCGAAGCTGCTATTGTTGCTAAAAAGGCTGCTGTGAGTTCAGGGACACTGGAGCCTTTATCTATATTGCTTTGTCTGTATTACTTGAAATTCAAGGAGAATAAATTACTGGATTTACAGTGTGAACAGAATATCTTGTCATGGGACTGCCCAGAAGATGGTCTCATATGTATCTTTATGAAGGTTCATATTTTCCTAGCTGTTAAGGTTTCACTGTTTAACAGCAAGTGTCCTTTAGAAACCCAGCCAGATCACTAAACAGCTGTGCTGTCTGGAGGAGTGGGAGGGACTGGAGTGCCAGTGGACTGCCAGCCTTGGTGCCAGTGGCCAGGCTTGCAGTGCCTGGGTCAGCTGAGCCACAGGAGACCTCAGAGCTGAGAAGGGGGCTCAGCTTGCACAGCCCTCCATCCCCATGGGGCAGTGCAGCAGTGCATCTTTCTCTTTCCTCTGGGTAAACTCAGAGCCTTTGCTCAGGCCCAGTTGCATCTTCATCAGTGTTGGTGAAGAACTGAGCCAAGGACTGGCTGAAGACCTGCCCAATGTATTGCCCTGGTGTTGGAGCATGCAGGTGTTTGTCCAAGGGTGCACCCATGGCTGGCAGGGAGGGACCTGCTGGCACCCTGACTGTGGTGCTGAACACTTCTGGGCTCCTCACAAACATGCTGGAATGGGAAAAATATTTACTTATGCAAGTAATAGCTGACCTTCTGGTCAGAAGAACATGCTGCCAGGCACAAATAGGCAACCTAACGCATGGACTTTTGTTTTCACTATCCCACTTGCACGAAAGAAGGCATTTAAGGCTGAGAGAGTGTTTCCCACAAAGGCAGAGGGCAGTGGGTTAGTGGCTTCCTTCCTGAATGGGACTGTGGGGCTCCCTCGGCTGTGTCATGGCAGGGGGCAATGGAGGAAGGAAGCAGATAACACACAGCCGTCCTGCAGGCACCCGAGGGGCACGGAGGAAGACTCAGAGGTTGTGAGCTGTGAATATCTGGATTTGAGAATAAAAGCCAGGTGATACCAACCTCCAGAAGCAGCCAGAGCTCCCTGCCAGAGCTGCTGCTGGATTTGTGAGAACCATGTGGGAGCTAAGACCCTCCTGCACCTCTTGGGCAGCACTTGCTATTCTGCCATCCAGCCATCCAGCCATCCTACTATCCAGCCATCCTGCCATCCAGCCATCCTGCCATCCTGCCATCCTGCCCCTCACCTGAGCCAAAGGGCCATAATGTTCAGGGAGTGGCCAGTGTGTTGTGGATGAGAAAATCCCAAGCAGGAGACAGACAAAAAAACTTCAAAAATGGATCTAATTAGTCAACAGATACTCTCCTCCCTCCCCAAAACCTTCAAGGAAACATTTGTATCTACAGAGTTTTTCATTCGATCTGTGGTTATATACCTATATCTGTCTTAAAAAGAAATAGTGGTGTCACATCAATGTATCATTTATTACCTTCTACACATAAGGCTGCTTCTATGTTCTGCCTTGCTATTAAATGAGCGGGGAGGCAAGCATCAGTCACTGGTTTTAGTGGGAAGCATATATTTCCCAATATTATAGTTTGCTTTCTATTTTACATAATACAGAGAACAGGAAAAACACTGTGCCCATAAAAATTGCAGTGAAAATTACAAATTAAGTATTATTGCAGTATCTAATCAGACTGAAATCTGAAGGAAATGAGAACATCTAGGTAATGTGAATTCAAAAGTAAAACCCTCATTCACTCTTGTGGTATGTCTTTCCCAAAAAAATATACCAGATTAATTAAAAGATTAAAAGCAAGGATGAAGAAGAAAAGAAAGTGGGTGAAAGTGGCAGCAAATGAACAAAAGAAGGAAAGATAATAAGCTCTTGTGCTTAAGTAGAGCCTTCCATTAAACCACAAACTTGTGTGAAAGAGACTGAGAACAATTTATTTTTCAATTCACATGTCTCATGGTTCAAAGATGAAACACTGGAAACATGTGTGCTCTTTTCTGCCCTATTTAAATCACTTCAGAACAAATCCATCCCTGTTGTAAGTGGGTGTAACTCTGTTCAATCCAGTGGAGTTGCACCTGCTTACACTAAGGCAAATTTTGGCTCAGTTTGGATCCAAACTAACTCAACATTTGGAAATAAAAACGAGAAGCTTGGCATATTCCTGCATTTCATCTGGAATTTCATAAAGACTGAGATTAGTTTATCTAATAGATTTACAACTCAGAAAATATTTTATTCTGCTATCAGCTCAGTCCAAAACTCTCCCTTTCCCTGCTCCCTTCATCCTTCCTCCCTCCTCTCCCTGTGCAGGAGGATCGGTCCTGCCTTGGCCCCTGTTGTCCTGCTGCAGCTGGTGGGGAGCACAGCTAATAACAGCACATCCTTTTTGATCTCCAAAGTGCTCCACAGGAGATTGTTCCTGTTGGTAAGGCTGGCCCTGCTGCACTCATCTGCCAGCTTCTTCTCAGACTGTAAGGATGTGAGTGCCTGAGGATGAGGGACGCTTCCTGCACCAGCACTGCCAAGGACTGGCATCACTGAGAAAGAGGAAGTCTAGTTTCCTCCCTTAATTGCTAAAGAACTGGTACAGAGGCTTGTGTGGGGAGGAAAGTAATTTTTTTTTTTTTTTAATATTAGTACATCTATGATGTTTTAGGAGTCATAAGGGACAAGTAGTTAAGCCTGGAAACTTGTAAGCATTTAAAGGGATGTCTTTCAAAGAAATGCAAGCACAAGGAAATGTCAAAGATCCTCCACATGAAACCCACCCGTTCAGAAAAAGCCTGAGTAAATAGATAGCCTGTGCAATGTGTTGGGAAAGTCAACAAACCTGGCCTTTCTCACAGGAAGGGGGAAGTGAATTCCTGAATCAAGGATTCTCTCCTGAGGAGACCAAGCCCACAGCTCTGAGAAGTACAGAGTTACAGCCTGTTAATACAGTTTCTTGTTTAGCCCTCCAGAAAGAGTACTCAAAAAAACCACCCTGGAGCCTAAGAGAATCTGGCTCAACAGAGCAGAGGAGCTTGTGTTGTACTTGGAAATGACTGGCAAGACAGATCAGTCTTTGCATTACACGTTTGTTATGTTTGAACATATAGTGCACAGACAGGTGTATGATACCCCAGCCTTTCAGGGACAACCAAGCGAGCACAATGGCAGGATCCAGGAAGGGCTGTGAAACACTTGCAGATTTTGCATGTGGTAGGAAACACTGCTTGATGAAGAGGAAAAACATATGGCTCAGCTGGGAAGGTAGTGGTTTCTCTTGGATTAAGTACTTGCAGAATCACAGAATGGCTGAGGTTGGAAGCAACCGAGAGTTTGGGGTGGGGTTCATTTTCTTCATAGTAGCTAATAGGGGACTGTAGCTTGGATTTGTGCTGGTAACAGCATTGATAATTCGGGCACATTTCTGTTATTGCTAAGCAGCACTTACAGGGCCTTTTTGACTCAGGGCCTTTTCTCCTCCTCACCAGTGAGGAGACTGGGGATGCACAAGAAGCTGGGAGGGGACACAGCCTGGACGGCTGACCCCAGCTGACCAGAGGGGCATCACGGATCATATGGTGTCATGTTTAACTTATACAGCTGGGGGGAAGTTGACCAGGGGCAGCTGCTTGGAGGCTGGCTGGTCATTATTTGGTTGGTGGTGAGCAGTTGTTTTTCATTTGCATCACTCGTCTTTTTTGTGATTTATTTCAGTCTCTCTTTTTTTTTTTTTTTTAATTTATCTTCATTATGCCATTGCTATTATTGTTGTAATATTATTGCTAATAATATTATTGTTGTTAAGTTGCTTTTATCTCAGCCCACAGGTTTTCTCACTTTTACCCTTCCATTTCTTCTCCCCCTTGTCCTGATGGGTGGAAAGTGAGTGAGAGCTTGTGTGGTGGCTAGTTGCTGGTTTGGGCTAAACCACAACAGTACCTCTGGAGGTCACCTGGTCCAACCCCTCAGCTCAAGCAGGGCCATCTCTAGATTAGTGTGTCCAGGACCATGCCCAGGCAGCTTTTGATATCTCCAAAAGACTCCACAACCTCTGTCCACAAGCAATCTGTGCCAATGCTTGGTCAGTACTGCCCTCACAGCCCAGCATCTCTCCATCTTTCAATCACAGAACTCCCATTTCAGCCCTGTCTCAGCCTAGCAATGGAACTGAGCTGATGCCTTGCTTGTGTGGGATAGCAGGCGGGTCACCTGATGGGTCAGAGAGGTGCTGATGCCACCACAGGGCACATTGTCCCATTGCTTCCCTTGTCAGTTTCATATTCTCATGACTTTGCAGGTTATATATACCCAGAACACAAAACCAAAAACCAGAAAATCCAAACATTAATGATTTAGACTTTCTCCATGTGAGAAGAAAGCAGAAACTTGATGGACTATCTAACTTTAATTAATAGACAGAGCCTGGTTGTCTCAGGATTCAGAGCAGCATCTTCTGGCAAGTGTTTAAGAATCAACGTTGCCACCAGACCTTCATATCTTGTGGAAGGGAAACAAGCACACCTCATCTACAAGCACAGCAGCTACAGCATCTACCCCAAATCTCCGCCCAACGTGAGTTAGTCAAATTATCTACTTTGTCTTTGCTTGCACGCTGCTTTCATCACGGTGTGTTTTTTGCAATGACTGCTTTATTAAACCTTTTTTATCAAGCAGAAGACACGAGCTTGCTGATAATGCTGTCCCTGTCAGGATAAGACTGAACACATTATTTGTACAATGGTGAGGCTTGGCTTTTCTGAAGGAAGCTATCAACAGCTGCCATGAAAGCTGCTTGAAAGAAACCGCTATTTGCCTATAAAAATTTTGTCAGCAATGAAGAACTGACTGTAAAACCACAAACAGCAATCAGTTCACCTTCCAGTCTCTTCTAGAGTTTTCCAGTTTAAAGCACTCTGGATTATTTCCTAGCAGCATGCAAATAGCAGAGTTTGGATCAACAATGAGCTGAAGTAGAGCACAAAGAAACAGATGATTACACCACCCAGACCAGGGTAGTGAGAACCAAGAAACCTTTTATTGAAGCAGATGTAAATTCTTGTTTTATGAAAATAAGTGGGAATTTTGCCATTTACTTCAAACCACTATGCTCTGATCCATTAGAATTTGAACCCAAACACAAAAACACAGCACTGATACTTTGGACACCAAGGAGAACAAGATAAATTAGTCGTCAGCAGAAGTGAGATATTACATATTTTTTGGCTCTGTTTGGGATGTTCTGGAGCCGAGAATTTTGATAAGTATGCTCACTGTTATATTTTACTTTTTGCAGGAAACAAGCTAGTTTTTCATTTTTCCTTCAAATGTTCAGAAGGGATTTTTACATTCAATAAGTCTGCAATAAGAAGGATGAAAATCAAGTCCATTGTGGTGTACCTTGGATGGAAGATTAGCAAGGATCAGCAAAAAAATTTTGAAGAACATATCAGATTGTTTATTCTATGATAATTCATAACTGGAAGCTAGCTCCTGCCGAAGAAATCAAGCACCTCTTCTCATTATAAATGATTTCTAGTATCTCTGAATTTTCTCCCTGTACATGGACTGGTGGCAAGATCCAACCAGTGTAACTCATAACAGTGATGAATTGTGTCACGCTATTTAACTTGTATGTAAAATGCAGAAAGGAATTGGTTCATCTTGGCTTCTGATGACACTTGAGGTTGGGTTCTTTTGTCTTTTGTATTTCACCAAGAAGTGAAATAGAACCATCAAGTTTCAGCGGTCAGAGGAGCCCAAGTTCCATTGGAACCACTTATTTTCAAGTCTGGAATTTACCCAGAAAGCTGGGATACTTTTGTCTTTCCTGCAGATATCTGTGTGACAAGGCTATCAATGTGTACAGTTGCCTGTGATTCCATATGCTTGTAAAAATGAGCAATCCTCAGAGCTGCCTGTGGTAGTTACTTGCTTTGTTTTGACTAGCTCCATTACTTATTTTCTTTTGTCTCCCATTCAGAGAAAAATAAAATTGCTGATAAACAATACAAAAGGAAGTGTTCAGAGTTGTGAATTAAAGAAGCTGGAAGGGAGGGGGGAATAACAGAGGGTAATTTTATCATTTGTCTTTGACCTGAAGCAATAATAAATGTGAAGTCTGTATAATCATGGGTGATGTTTTTATACATGTATCATATTTTAGATGGGTTTGGGAGAGAAACACATAAAATTGATTGACTGGTGATGTGGCAGTAATTATGCAAATAGAGTAACTCGACCATAAAACACTTTAAGGAGGAGAAGGTAGTTCAATAACAAGTAAGCATAAAAAAATGTGGTTATTGCATCTATCCTAATGTCCTGACATCTCTCCTGCCAAAGCATGAAAGGAATGGATGTTGTGTAACAAAATTAAAACTTTATAAAATGTCAGATGAAGGTCATAAATAACTTTTCCTTATTAAAAAAATGTCCTTAATTGTTGACTGTGTCTTTCTTACAATTTTGTTCAGTCTTGGGCAAAGTTCAGTTTTATTAGACCAGCCTTGTGCAGCAAACACACCTTTGCTCTGCTGCTTTACTGCACCATTAATGGTTCGTTTGCCTTTGGGGGCAGGGAAAGGTGAGGGCTGCTGCTGTTCTAGCCTTTCCCTGATGCTGCTCAAATGAGAAATGTGAGGTAATAGTTCACTGAGTCATTCTGTGAAGTATTCTCAGTTGCTGAGAATAACTCATAAGTAATGGCAGAGTATTCCCTCATTGCCCATTCCACCGTCCCTGTATTCTTGCAGCTGCATTAATCATCATGCAAGATGGTGGATGCTTGAGAAGGTCAAAAATAAGGAATAAAAAATAAATTATGGACAATGGACTGTCTTTGAGTGGAAACTCAAAGGGGTGGAAGAACTCCCATCTGAGCACAGATTTGGCCTTAATTTGGCCTAGATTTGAGATGTGAGTGAAGAACTCTCCAATACCTGGGAAACTGGAGATATTTGCTTGGAGGCAGCTATGCATTAATTTTAGCAAAGCAGAAATTTGCTGTGAGGACAGACTGGTGAGCAGCAAGCCAAGAAGAAAATATACAACAGAGAGGGTTGAAAGCCTCTCCCAAAACATACTTCTTCCCAACCAGAACTATCAGGAGATACATTGGAATCCTGGAGAGGTCCTCTTTTTTCAGCTGGCTCTTTGTCCAGGCAGAGGTTGAACGTGCCCCTTATGTGCTGTGGCATGTCCTTGGCCAGCTGCTCTCCTCAGCAGCGAGTCCTGTGCCTTTGGGCAGGTTCAGGGTGTAGGACAGTCTCATTGTGCCTGTGCTCTTGGCTTGATGTTTTTGGATGTCACTGAGAGACCTTCTGTGCACAAACAGGCCAGTTCTGCAGCACAGACTTCCTTATGGACTAAACCACTTCTGTCCATTTTCTCTCAACTAACTCTCCCAAGACGAACACAGCCTTTGATGGCAAAACACTGTGTGTGGACCACCACACTCCTCTCAAATAGCAATAAGCAGAGTCAACGTGATGTGGACCACATGCTCTTGGAGGATCCAGGTTTTGAGACATTAAAGACAGTCATCTGTCAGAAGTGACTTGAGAGGGATCAGCTGTCCAGAGTATCTTCAAAAGATGACCTAGGAACCATCAAATGAAGCAAATAGGATCGGGGTTCATGGCAAGCCAAAGTGGGTGTTGGTTCTTGCAGCAGGTGCAGGTACCTGTGCAGCCAGAAGGAACAGGACAAGCTCTGGACAAGAGCTCCACTGCAAGCTACTAGATATGCAAGCTGTGGTGGCTAGGAAAGTCCAAACCATTCTGAGCTGAAAATGGACAGTGTTCAAGGGACTTCAAGGAAAGTATACCTATGTGTGCTGTTCTCATGCTTCCCAAGCAAGTAGCCATTTTTTTGTAAACAGTTTTATAAATAGAGTATTGGACTAGAAGGATATTTGATCTCAACCAGTACATTTGCACAGGTGTTTTCCCTACAATTAAACTGCTAAATGTTTTTTTTTTTTTTTTTGCCATCTAGGTAGGACATAATAAATACATAAATAAGTAGGATTAAATCTTGAACATTTTACTTGCTCAAGTAGAAAATCATTCCTACCCCTATTACTTCACAACTAATTGCAGAGTCTAGTTGAAACCAAGACTGAAATATGAAGGTGAGAATTCTCAGCTGCTCACAGCACTGTTGTAAGGCACAACCAAAATCATGATAAAAATGGTCATGGTCATGTAGTCCAATAGTCAACATGAAACCAATATATGTTGATTTATCCCATGTGTAGAAACAGTGATTTTCATGCTGTAGGATAAAACTGATAGGTCACCAAGCAGCAAATACCATATTGTGACATGTAAAGGTCTCTCTGTTCTTGAGAACCAGGAGTTCCGACCCTGTACAGCTTTCATGGTGACTGCACACATATTTTTTTACCCTATTTGTTTATCATGCAGGTTTCTGGAGCCCTTGTCAGGCATGAAGTCACATGGACAGATAGACAGCCAAAATGGTAACAGCTTTCTTGGCTTCAATAAAGACAGCAGCTCAGAATTACCAGGTAAGATGAATAGACTTGGTAAGGCCATGTTCTGTTGTTGTCACTTGCATTTAGTTCAGTCGCCAGCTGGACTAACACAGAATTAGCTTAGGAAAGATATATTTATTTTCTAACACCAACAGCCGGTATAGCCAGGAGATAGTCCTTCAACACAGGATCCATCAGACACTGAAGAAAAGGCCACATTTCAGCCCTTGTCCTGCAGCTAGTCCAAACACAAAAGCATAATTCCTGATGGAGTCATTTAGCACTTAAAGGTAACTATTAGGCAAGTGAGAAAAAAATGGCCATCTCTGATTTAAAAGCAATATTTGAACCTGGCACAGCAGAAACAATAGGCTCTTTCCCAAGTGGAGATCAGGTATGTTTATTTTACTGAAATATATGGGTTTGTGACAATCAAAAGCAGATGTTCATTAACAGGCAGGACATAGGTAGGTTTCCAAGGCATAAAGCATGAGGAGGGCAAAGAGGCAAAACATTCAATCTCCTGCCTTGCACCTGAATCTGCCCAGTCCCTTAAATCAGTTTTCAACAATGCTGTTTGATTTTCATGTTTTTAAGTAACAGCTATGCAGATGCTGTTCCTGCTGGCCTTGCAAAACAAGTACTTTGGAGATCATTTTGATTGCTATTTCAGGATATTTTCCATTTTCTTGCCTTTAGCATGACTTGGGATCCAAAACTAGATTTGAATTCTGATGGCTGAAGACAGGCAGAGCTGAGAAACTTCTTTTATAAACCCACTGCAACCTTCAGTCTGGAGTTGAGTTTCTTCAGAGCCTTCACGTGCTCAGATCCCATGTTTGGTGCAGAGGGATGCCTCTGGATGTGACTCCTTATATTGCTCTTTTGTGTCTCCTAACAGTTTGAAACTCCCTGACCGGAGGTGAGTGATGTTGCACTAGACCAGGGCAACCTTATTTCAAGCAGGAGGTGTCAGCAGAATCAGTGCAAGGTCAGCCACTCCACTTGTTCCTTTCAGGAAACTACTCCTCCTACAGACACCCTCACACTAAACAAACCACCTCAAATCCATGTGCTGCAGCATTCCTCCGTACGCTGGCGTCATGAAGACTGGCAAAAATGCCACAGCAGCAAATGTTAGCAGACCTCCAGACCAAATCAAGCCCCATTTTCCCTTGTACAAGGACAACTCCAAGATAACTTGCCAGTTGGCTGAATTTCTCTTTCCAAACAGTGCAGCAGAGTATCAGCAAAAAAAAAAAAAAAAAAAAAAAAAAAGTCCCAGGAATGTTTCTACCAGGGAAATTGAGTGACAGAACTGGTAAGTGGATTCAACACACTGGCAAAAGAATTATTTTTATCAGCTGACCCTGAGTATGCCTATAAGATCACATTTTTTAATTTTTGTCTACAAGTGTGTCTGAATTTCAGTTCCAAACCAAACTGAGGTCTGCATGTTACAGATCAGTCACTTAAGTGCTTTAATTGTTTTTTAAAAAGACAAAAGAAGCAGGGTGGATTTAGACTTGTGGAGTTCCCCAGATGGCACTCTGCATCCCCTTGCCTTTATCAAAGAGCCTGAGACACCCCTGTCCCCCAAACCCGTGTGGTTCACAATCCCAGAACACGTATGGTCTCAGACAGGGAGGGTTGGCTGCCTGCTAGACTATGTGGCCTATGAGTTATCCTCAGTGGAAATGGTCACAAACCCACCCTGCAAAACAGCTCTAAAGGGGAAGGGACCCAGCTCCTTAGCTGCTGTGTTTCAGGGGTAATGGTCACAGTAGCAGAATCATAGTTTAACTCCTGCACAAACCTTCCAGCTATGCAACTATACAACGTGATACCACTAGCATAAAGGTAATAATATTGGCTATCTGAAGCAATTATGACTAATTAGAGGTCCAAGTCTGAGTCCCAGTTCTTAACAGCAGAGGCTCCTGGGTCCCTGATACCCTGAGAGGGAGGTGAGAAGCAGAAGCTTGAGGAAGATTAGGGAAGGACTCCAAGGACTCCAGTGGGCCAAAGAGCTCCTTGATGTCCCGCGACACATGGTGCAGAGAAGAGTTTTGGCAAGGTCAGAGAACAATGGGCGTGTAGGTTCCACTCCTGGCATAGACCTTGTGGCTATGTGAGTGGTACCTAGGTCTGTCAATGACATCCACAGGGGATGCAGGAGCTGGAGTCTGAGCCAGAGAGTGGGCTCTACATCCCTGGCTCTACTCTGCTTCCATTGCCTAATCCCCCCACTGCAGACCATGGGAGAGGGCTAACAAAGTTAAAACAGGTATTTGACACCACAGACCTTATTTCACTGTGTTATGAAAAGTCACACAGGGCAGGCTTTTTTTCCTAGGCTCAGCATTCAGAGCAAACACACTGCTGTAATCTTTAGCAAATACATTTTTGCTTGCACAATAAATCTGTTCAGAAATCACACATTTCCATTCAAACTAGTCACTAAAGGGTCACGTGTTGGGGCCTATCTCTGCTTTGTGCTGACACTGCATGGCCAGAGAATCACGTTCCTTCATGAAAACATATCCCCAGTCTTGAGGCAGGGCTTGGCTCAGGGTCACATAAGACTCATCCACGTTTCGTATCGTGCTTCCTCTTCTTTCTTCACCAACCAGTCTTGAAATATGTCACTTCTGTGCCAGCAGACAAACACAAACCACAAATACATGCCAAGTGGCTGTGGCTGTACCTGTGCTGGGAAATAAAATGGGCCAGGGAACAGTTAAAGGAGGAGTACTGCAAAGCACATCCTATGTCCTCCTGGCTAAGCTCTCACTCTCCAAAGCAGGAGGGCAACGGTCCAAACCAGGAGCAGTCCCTGGCCCAGATGCTTTTCCCTAACCAGGGGCAACAGCTGGGACAATGCTTGGTGATCCCAACCAAAATCATGCCATGCCATGTAGTCACTAATAGGAGCTGTCACACACCACTGCCTGTGTCCTGGTAGTGACAAGTACTACAAGAGTCCCCAGCTGGGACATTGCCTAGGATCTGGAAGATACTCAGTAAATGTCTGTGAATGACTCCTGTGAGATTTTAGGAAAACTACAGAGGCTTTCTAAATCCCTGTTGATCCATAAAATGGGGATAATAAACCCCACTGGATATCTCAGCAGTGGAGGGAGGACAGAGCCCTTTCCAGCTTAAAAGTAATAGGAAAACATGACAGCACCCTGGCTGCACAAGTGGGCTTATCCCATTGTGTTTGGTAATTTTCATTTGAAAAGAGAGCAAACGCTCATTTAAGCGAATAATTCATAATCAGAACAGAATTTTGGCCATTACTTTAAATCACAAACAAAGCCAGTCATCTGCACTGGAAACCAACATCTTCACGATAAACAGGAATATAAACCTTTGAAATATAAAAATATTTTGCCATATTCTGAAATAGTGTGTTTGGCATTTTGTTTCTTATTGGTATGTATCTTTTTTGCTTCTTTCATTTGCAAAACTGAAAGATGATTATCCATTCTATTTTTATGACCTACTTATTGCTGCTATCAGGAATGATATCACTAAGTGAACTTCAGTAAAGATAGACACAACTTTCTTATACTGAAGAATCTAATAAATGGTATGGAAAAAATAAGGAAGGGGTTTTATTCACTGCTGTGTATTTAAAGACGCTTCCAATCTCTCAATTGTCCAAAAATATGGGAGACAGACCTATAGCTGGGAAGAAACAAAACAAAATGCACAGAATGAAACAGAGGCATAGAGGAAGAAAAAGAGGGAAGAAGAGGAAGAAGGAAGGAGAAAAAGCAGGCGAGAAGGAGGAACCACCTGGGCTAATGATACCTTGCTCACTCGTGCACCCACATTCCACTACAGCATTTACAAGCCAGCAGCTTAGCTGGATGCAAAGCACCCCCGATTTTCAGACTTGAGTGCTGAAGGTCCTCCAAATTTTGCAGCCCATATGTAGAGCTACATAGACATATATGTTTGGAATGCATAGTTTAGCTACAGTTGTTCCAACGTACTTGGCCTTCCTCTCATACACTGGATTTCCATTTAGAACCTGAAAGGAATATACCACCAGGGGCTGTATTTCCACCTTCAGGGAAAACCTAAGTGCAAGGGATGTGTGGTGGAAAGCTCTTACTTTCTGAGGAGTTCACTAGCCCCAGCAGGGCTTTACCTCTAAGTAACATAGGTTAGATATGTGTAGGCTCTCCTTTGAAGCTTGTGCACAAGACTGTTTTGTGAGCAGCGTTGAGACTTTTGCAAAGGCTGGTGTATGAAAGACTTTCAAATTCATACACTTCATGTGTGTGGGAAACCATAAATGCAAAACTACATCCTCTGCTGTCATTGGTTCACAAAACTGCAGAGATGCTAGTATAGGGAGAATGGATGCTTGACACCAGGTGAGGGTCAGCTGCAAAATACCTGTTTTTCCATGTGGAAGGGTTAGCTGGAAAGACAGTTAAAGAGCAGTATTCCATGACGTCAGTGGTGTTTATGACATGCCCTTTAATTACCCTTACCAGTAAATCGGTGTGTGTACTTTAGTACCACAAAGTAGGGCATACTTTAAAGAAAATAATAGCTCTGCTGATTAGCTAATGAATATGCCATCAGAGAACTCAAGGAGCCTGTTCAATATTGCTCACTTTAAATAATAATGCTAATTAAAAACATACTGCATGCCTCAAGTCCGCTGCTTAACTTTTCAAACAATGAAATTCTCACATTCATTCTTTCAATTATCTGCTCTGTGGTTATTACTAGAAGGATGCTGTCCTGTTCCCTGGCTTCATGTTTAATTCATAGAAGCAGAATAGTACATACAGAACAGAGGAGTGAATCTAATCTTATCTATGGCTGGAAAATGAACCTCCCTTCTCCCTAGGGCTTGGGAAGCCCTCTGGATGTACACTGTCCAAGCCTGCTGGCTGAGACACAGCCTTGCTGCTCATGTGTCAGGGGCCAATCTGCAGCTGAGGGTGGCTTCCCCTTTCCCCCATTCACCCACTGATGAGACTGAAGACAGAGTGGCTAATGAGCTTAAGTGATTAAGAGAGCTCAGATAGTCACTGCTGTCTCTCATCAGTGTCTGCTTACAGGGCTAAGAGCCCTTGTCTGCTTACAGGGCTAAGAACCCTCTCTGCTTAGAGGGATTTTACCTAAAAGATCCATCTAATCTGGGCTGTGTTTCCTCTACACAGCCCTAAACTCATATAGGCTTCATGGGCCACAATATGCCTTTCTGGAGGACTCTCTTTTGGGGGCAGTTGTCTTCAGGACAGCATGTAGCCATAGTGCTTGGGGTGTCTAAAAGTATTCTCTGATGCAAGAAGGGCAACAGCAGACTATGCCAAAATGACTGCAATAAGAAGTTTGGCAAATTATGAATTTCCCTTAGCTCCAACAAGAAGTTTGCTATCAGAAAATCTACAATAGAAGATATAACCAAAAATTCGTTTTCTCAACCAAAAAGGCTCTGCAAAACGTTTGTATTCCAGTCAAAGAAGCCTGGCTTTAGTGAAAATGATTTTTTTTTTTTTTTGAAAACCAAATACTTTCAACTCATTAGTTTAGAACAGCAATTTAAATATCTTCCAAAGCTTCTGTTGAAAAGGCTTGATCTGCTTCCCATGTGCTTGCCTGCTTTAGCTGGCCATAATTCCTGGCTGGGCTCATCTCTTTTAAATGTTCATTATAAATCAGTGCTCACCTCTGCCACTGAGATGTGAGGAGTTCCACTCCTGACTGTAAGGGGAGTTAGTGCTGACCTAGGGCTGGGAGGATGTGGAAGATCTCAGCATAAATCTGTGGGAATAGAGAGGCAAGGGTAAGATTTCTCAGAATCATGCATGGCTGAAACCTCAGGGTTAACATGTCACTCACATGGGTTTCCCCATCAGTGGCATACATTGAAACACAAGTGAAGCATCCTGACCACCTTTTAGGTTGCCTAACAGGAACAGAAAAAGTAGAGTGTACACCAGTATCATAGTGCCTCAGTACATAACTGGTGTGAAATATGAGTTTCTTTCAGTTTTTCCCTGAGTTTTTTATGTATGGCTCATTTCAGAAGTGCTAATCCTTTGCTTTAGATAAGAAAGTGCTTTGCAGTGTGACAGATTTGACCCTGTAGCCCAATGCTGAAGCAAGTGCTCCAGTATGTACCCCTAGCTACCTGCACAAGGGAAAACTGCAAGCAGTGGGATCAGGACTTGTTCACACTGGAGAAGGGGGACAGCACACAGCTGTCAGTGCCTATCCATGTCTTCCCTGATGAGCTCTGGCACAGAGAAATGGTAAGACAGTGGCATCTTGTTTACGAAGCCCAAGTCTGCTGGAATCTGTGCTTGAGGTTTCTTACTTTTGCTGAAAATTGATCATAGAGACATAGAAAGCCAAGCTATTTTCTCTGAATTTCCTGTTTATACAAAGCTTTCATTTAGTCCCAGAAACTTTATCACTACCCAGAGCAAAGCATGAGACTGGATAACAAAGTGAGAGCTCTAACTTTAAAGACATCCCTGGCCTCCTTCTGCCTAGAGCGCATTTAATCCTATCAATTCTTTTTTGAGAAGTTATCTTTTAATTTTCTGAGAGTCCCTGGAATGTGCAGAGTAAAATTATTCCATGCCTATTCTGAGTGTAGCCACATGTTTAAAAAAAACCTTGAAGGTATCACTTGATGCTTGCAATAATAATAAACATTTTGTTAGTCAAACTTTTGAGCAACTTTTTTTTCCTTTGGTTAAAATAGTAATGCTGCTTTTCAGTCTCCAGACCCTTGCCTTGATCTGGAAAGGAAAAAAAAAGACATGTCAAAGTTACTGGAAACTACAGAACATGACGTTATCCTAAGGAAGGGAGTATTGCTTCTTTAGGAGCCTGTTTCAGGCTGACAGGTTTCTAATAGTTTAAAATAAAATTAAATTAGATGAACCTTGTGACATATGTCATTAACTCAGTGAAGAGCAGAACCTTATATCTTGTCCAAGTCATGGAAAGCCCAAGAGGTGCCCCAGCCGTAGTGTGCACAATGTTGGGACAGCTGGGTCTCCCCAGACCTCACAGGCACTACTTTTCGTCTCTGTCACTGATCTGGAGGGGGCTCATCATCCCCACTGTTCCATTTTTAATAAACTTCTACTCAGGTAAAATGGAACAACTACAGGCAAGTGTGGATTATGATAGAAAAAAGACACAGAGTAAAAGATCTAATTATAAGAAAATTAGGATGCTGCACACACACACACAGAAGATGGGGGTTCTCAGCTTGCCAGAGGTGCTTGCAGGCTCAGACAAGGCCAGCTTCAGGTTCTTGGTCCTCATGCACCTTGAGTCACTGCGAGCAGAGGCTGCCCACAGGCAGCTCCTCGTGATGCTGCAGTTGAGGCAAGGCAGATCTCCCCTCCACCAGGCCTCCTTCCCTCTCCCTGCCCAAAGCCCTGGCCAAACATGTGCGTCCTCTCCTGCCAGCAAGGACACTCCTGAGAGGCACATCTGCCAAGCTTGTGCAAAACCTCTTCAGAGTGGGAACGCTCACCAGGATCTACCTGGATGGTTTGGGCTCCTCTCTACTGCAAAGGGATCAGATGCATCACCAGCCAAACAGATAAAGCTCATCCCCTGCCTCTCATGCCACAAGACTGGGTCCTCTGTAAGCAAGGCACAAAAAGAAGCACTATTATAAGTGTTATTTATTCCCATGAGAAGGACATGTAGAATCTGGGTTCCAGTTGGGGTTCAGTGCACTAATTAAACCTCCCATTGCACTCACTTTTTTTTCAAATTGCCACTTTTGTGAGGTGACCCAAACACCTCTGTTCCTTCTTCAGGCTGTGGTCTTCACAGCATCAAAGGTCACAGACTAAAGACCTGCAGACTGCCGTTTTCAGAGAAGGTTTCCTTCCTGCCTGTCCAAGAGCAGGGGTTGCTCAGCAGCCCCTGTCTCTGTGCTGTGCTGTAAGAGGGGACAGATTTTCAAGTCTTGTTTGTTCAACTTTGAAAAGCAGCCTTTTCTTCTATGGAACTCAGGATGTATTTAACAGGAAACAATAAAGATGCAGGACAGTTTTGAAGAGGAAGTAGGACATTTTAGGAATGCAAAAAAAATAATTACTTATGCTGAAACTGGGTCAAAACACCACAGTGTTTACCACAGCTCTCAGGAAGAGTGTCATGGGTTTTTTAATAACAACAAAAAATCAAGATCTTAGCACTGGGTCTCATCCCAAAAAGTAATATGGTTTCAGACCAAATGGAAACTAATCTGGCCTATAAATCATGATGCAGCAGATGCAACATGTTCAGTCCTGAACCCAGTCACTTTTGGTCAGCTAAAGCTGATTTTCCAGACAGCTTTGTTGCGAAGGCAACAAGAGATTGAGTACTCGTCTTCTTCCCTTGCTATTTCTCCCATCACTAATTATGCTTATTGTTTCAGATGACACTAAATTATCTTTTTAATTAATCCAGCTTCACCTTCTAGCCACTAGATCTTGTTATGTCTTTCTCTGCAAGGTCAAAGGCCTCTTAGCACCTATCATTTTCTCTCCATGAAGGGACTTACTACACCAGTCGTATTTTAGTCTTCCTTCAGATACTCTAAGCAGACCATGGTCTTTGAATTTATCAAGACTAGATATTTTCCTCAGCTTGTAAATCATCTCAGTGATTCTATTCCCTATCTTCACCAATTTTTACACACCCTTTTCAAATGTTGGTGCCAGATCTGGATGCAGCATTCCAAAGTAAAATTGCCTCCTTACTCCTACTCACTATTTTCCTTATTATTTGTTCAAGGAGTACATTAGCACTTTTGGTTACAACATTGGCAACTCCTGTTTGATGGTGTGTCCACCCAAGCACCTAAATTTATAGATCAAAGGTGGGACTTGACGATCCTGAAGGTCTTTTCCAACCTAAATGATTCTGTGATTCTGTGAAATTCTACTCCCCTCTCCTAGATATGATACCAGCTTCCATCAGATAGCTTTGAGGAAACATTAAGAAGTGTTTCCAAAACACGTTACAAATATGTAGTGAAGACCTCAAGCCTTTTGCAGCATATGGAGCAGAAGGCACATGAAACTGCTCCTCAAGCCTTCAGTTTCCTCCTTGCTGGCCCACTGCAACAACCCTTGCCCTATATTTTAATACTGAATTCAGTGTGTTTGACAAAACCCTGGAATGTCCAGTGTATACAGATTTAGGAACTGGAGGATCTGTGAGGAATGAAGTTCATGACAGCTGGATAAAAGAAGATCTGGAGCTGCAAGCACACAGGAAGGGTTGAAGTCCATTTCGGGTTTCTGCAGCCTGTGCTCAACTAAGGCTCACAATAGGAAGGACAGGGTGTCACTCCTAAATCCCTTCTCCTCTTGGAATGGAGCAGAAATTATATTATTTTTGTGCAGGAACGGACACTAAATTACCCAAGTTCTATGTGGCAAATATTACAGAGCTGATGTATGGCTTTGTCTAGCTTTGCAGCAGGAAAACAAAAATCAGCTACTTTGGCTCCTCACTTCACACCCAGATTTTTGCCCTCTGATCATTCACAGGAAACAAAGCCCACATACAGTTCTGGAAACAGCCAGGCACCTCTTACTCCTTTTAGGCAGCCTGTGCAAGGCTGGTTCTCTTTGCCTGGGTTGGTTCTCTAGGTCACCAACCCAAGTCTGGCAGCTGTTGCATGCACTCCTACCACACCAGCACCCACCCTCACTGACATGCTGAAAAACACCGCTCTGAGCCACAGAAGGGATCTCATCTTATTTCAAGCGCTTTGAGCAGAGGAAAATATGATTGTGGGTGAGGGTGTTGGGAAGACTACTAAAACAGAATCTAGAACCTAGGGAAGATTGGAGGCCAGAGTAACACACATGGACAGGAGCAGTCTGATCTTGAGGGGCCACCCAAGCAAATCTGAGCCTCTAATATTTCTTGATGGGGGACCCTGAAGCAGATGCCCTGGGACATTCAGTATTTAATTTTTACTCTTTCCAGAGAAAACGTGTTAACATGACAAGTGGGCATATGCCTTTTCCCCCCACCTCCAAATGTCAACTCTGAAGCTTTATTCTGGTACTAGAAAGATGCTCTGGCGTCAACCTGGCTTGTTCAGTCTCACTAGTAACCAAAACCCATGGTCAAACCATTTCTTTGCTCTTTCGCAGCCCAGCCCGGGGCTGTCACTACAGAGAAATGGTGATAAGTGAGGAAAGCGTTTGTCCAGACCATCCATCAGTAGCAGTGATAATGCAATGGAAGAGCCAGAGCAAAGTCCAGCTCACACACTCAGAGCTGTGCTGGCTCAGCAGGACTAAAAGGCAAAAGAATAAAAAAATAAAGAAATTTTTATTTCGTCTAGGAGTAGCAGCTCCAGCAATTGGCACACTTGGAGGGCAGTTGTGGTAAGTATGGAGGTACGTTCTCACCGTCTTTTTCTACGTAAAATCGTAACACAGAACCTGGCTTTGAGATCTTCAGCACCTTTTCAGTAAGGCAACATGGTGCTGCACCCCACTTGACTCCTACAGAGGGTTGAAAACCTGACAGCCCTGTCTCTGGTCCAAGGAGGCAAAGTATCCCATTCTTGATTGTTTTTGCTGGTAAGAAATAATTGGAAACACCTTCCCTATGAAATACTGGGGGGGTTCTAGAGCTTTTTTCCCCTGATATCACCTAAAAGAGCATTTTTATCCTCAGATCCAAGAGGAAGGCTTTCACATAGGGCATCTATATATGCCCCCTGCAACACTTATTTTCTGCAGGAACCAAATTAATATAGACCCTGGGTTAAGGTGGTGCTGAGAAGGCAGCAGGGCCTCCTAGGAGCCCTTTTAAATGTTGCCATAGGGTTTCAAGGCAACGTGGCCTTCCAGAGGCTGCCAGCAAGAGCATCAGCAACCCGATGACATTTTCTGCTGGGTCAGCAGCCCAAAACTGGAACATGTTGGTCTAAACCTCCTGCTTTATGGTAACTCCGAGCAATGCAGCTCTGACACACCCAGCAGGTATGGATTATGCGCTAAGCTTTTCAGAAGTGGCACACCAAACACTACCCCTGGCAAGAAAAAGGGAAAAGGAAAAGGGAAACAAGAAAGGATGCTGACCCTAGCTAAGGCTGAACAATCTGCAACACAGTTAGCAGCAGCTTTTTTATCCATTTAAGTGTCAACACTTGTAAAATCACAAATAAGTGCATTTTAGCCAGTAGGTGCTTCAAGAGGGAAGATATTCACCCTCTTGTCCACATCTTTTGTTTTCTAAGCCCAGTGTTTCTCTGCATGGCTCAATTTGCACTTAGATAAGTATTTATTTTTGTGAATCACAAGATCCAAGCCCACAGCGCTAGCAGGGGTGGGGTACCTGGCCACATTAACCCACAGGCAGCAAGGACATGAGGTGGCCCAGTACTAAGCATGGCATGACAACCCCCCAGGAAGGGCGAATGATCCCCACTCCTGGCTGCCCACAGCACCCCAAACCCCAGGCAAGGCTCGGCCTGATCCCTTTTTGCTAGGATCTGTTTTCCTCTTAGGGCTGTGCTGCAGCGTTCATCCCACGGTCCTCACAACACCTCCAGCATAAGGAGGTGGCCTCAGCAGCTAGATTTGGAAAACCAAGGGGCAGATTCTTGGCTGGTGCAAGTCAGCACAGCTTCACTGTAGGCCAAGGAGATACCTAATTCACCCCAAAAGAAGGTCTGGCACAGAGAGGCAAAGAGACGCTGAAGCCACTCCACAGGTCACTGGGTATGAAGGTTGGGCATCCTGGCTTCCCAGTCCAACAGCACTGCTGACATAGCTGGAAATAACACCTGGCAGTAAGTCTGGCTCCAATCAGCTGAGCAATGAAGAGAACCAGTCCTCAGAGCCAGTGAAAGGTTTTCCACTTCCCTTAGTAGCTAAAATTCACTGTCTTCTTTTCAGCAGCAGTGCCTTCAGTTTTTGCTGCCCTTCACCTTTGGCCACAGGAGGATGCCAGCTGGCACTCAAAGGCTCTGCCACCCAGCAGTTATGTCTGGAGTGGGTGACATTCTGATATTTGCCCACTCAGGGAACCTAGGTGACACCCTTTAGCTATGGTGTGAAGGGCAAGCAAAACAATGATAGTCCTCACAGGCCATGGGCTCAGTTCCCCAGACCTTCATCACAAAAACCACATGTGTGCCCACAAGGAGCCTCTGTTGGTAGGTGGAAGCCCTAGTTTTACGTATCATCAGAAGGTGTAGTGAAGGGAGCTGCAGAAAAACCACACAATGCAGACTTAGGCAGGCAGAGCAGGCACTTCAGCTGGAGACCTTCCTTGCAGCCATCAGACATGCCACCTGTACCAGGTACATTTCCATACCTTTTAATGTAGCTTAACAATTGTGTTGGAGACAAAGGAAAAGGCACACTGTACAGAAAAAAAAATCCCAAAATGATACCCTTTTATTTGTAAAGCTCTGATGAAACAACTTTCCAAATGACATCCCACTTAAAAACCAATGGAAACCAACCTAACTATGCATCAGTCACACTATACAGATTGCATCCTACATTTTCAAGATGCCTAGATATCTTCTGCAGTATTTACATATGTATCAGTTAGGTAGTAAAGTTTCATTGCAGTTTGTTTCTTTCCACCACACACTTATTCAATGGCAAAAAACCCCTTGGGGATGCATTTGCATTTTGTACAACACTTCGGAGCAAATGGCTAGGGCAATTTTCCTGAGAGAAGGCTTGTTCTTTGAAACTCTTGCTTTAACAACTGGAAATACAGAAAGTGGATGCATTTTTGTTGCGCTAAAAAGCCTAAGGATGCCTAGTTAAGTTTTTCTTTTAAATTATTTACGTACCATTAAGTTAAAATGTTTACATTCATTCATTCGTATAAAAACCGTTGTTAAATCTTATGCAAATGATTTAACACTGATTGCTGCAACGCAAATTGCACTTCTTTAAAAAAATTATTGTATATATGGAAGAAAAATATCTGATTGCTACCCTGTTTACAAATTTCGACTGACTCTATACAGTTCAGCCAGGAAACATGGACTTTCATAAATCTCAGTCACAGTGTACTTTAAAAGTTATATCGCAGTCTTGAAAAGTGAGTAAATATTTAAAACCAAAAAAAAACAATCCCAAAATCTCCTTAACCAGCTGGACCTTGTGGGACTTGTACCAAATGTTGTGATTTCTTCCAGGGACTTAGCTGGGCTCTGAAGAGCAGAGCAAGGCACACTGAAGATGGAGGCCACAGGAGAGGTCTGACAGGGCGAAGACATCAAATGTTCGGTGTGAGAAGTCTGTGTCAACTCAAGCTGTAAGCACTTCTGACACTCATTAAGAAGTATCTCACTATCTCTGGTATTAAAGTCTTTGCTACTCCCTCCCCAACACTGACAACGTCCACCAAATTCTTAGGGGAAAAGGCGATGAGAGAGTGAAAACAACTATACAGTCAGAAAGGCAGCACTGCTGGGTAAGTCAAGAATGTATTTCTGGATTTCTGGAATCTGTCAATAGGTGTGGGTTTATCGCTCCTTTTTTTTTTTTTTTTTTCTCTTTTCCTTTTTTTTTGTTTTTGTTTTTGAATGCATTATTTGAGAGTGTAAGGCTTCATTAGTTATCCCCGGTGGTCATTTGCTTTCCCTACATTTTTCTTGCATAGATGAGGAACTGGATGCTTCGGCAAAGCCTCTTTCGGAAGGAGAAAACCACCTCTGCCACCAAGGCTCAAAAACTGTTTCAGGGGAATGGTCTTTGCCAGCACTCTCGCTGCCGCTGCAACCGCTCCACAGAGGAAACTGTGCGCAGACGTCTGGGGGCTGCCAGGATCCAGCTTCCCTCACACCAGGTCATGCCAGAGCCAGGGCACACCAGGGATCCTGTCTCACAGATGCTGTCACTTCAGCCGTGGAGGTCAGGCTGACTCCTGTGTACAGCCCGTCTTGACCTGAATACTTAAGGTTGCTGCTTTCGGGACTGGTGCTCTCTCCTGGGCCAGACATCACTGACGAGCTCGCCTGGAGGGAGGGGGAGAGCAAAGAGAGATTCATTGAGGTGAGCTTTGCACACACTGGGGAGTGAGTGAGAGCACAGCGGGCCTGAAGAACAGCCATCATCCCAGGATTTCTGTTCAAAAACAGGGTTTGCCCTCTGCTTGCCTCTGTGCCTTGAAATCCTGAAACAAAAAAATGTCTCAGCATGAGCCCAGTCGCCCAGCCCTGCTGATGGGAGTAATATCTGTGTTTGGAGAGCTGGAAAAGAAACCATGTGATGTGCAGCAAGACTTGGAAATCAGATCATGATGAAGAACGAAATGTGCATGTGTCCCACTGCCCCCTACTGAAGGGACACCAGTGCCAACACGAAAAATGTGATCTGGGAGTGGTGGCAGGTCTAGTTTTTCTTCCCCATGGGAGAAGCCCAACACATTCCAATTCTCCAGGAGCAGATACAGAGCATCTTTTGGAAAGCAGCTTTCTTTGGGCTCTTCAGCCCTTGAAATGCTTAAAATCATTCCCGACTCTTCAAAATGCCAGCCACAACCAGTTTATCCCTGTAAAACTGGCCACTAAAGGAGATGTGCTTTTAATATCCAGTGGAGAAACACTATGCCTTTGAAGCAGGAGCGTTTTTGTTCTGCCGCCTGCAGAAGACAACATGCAGGGGAGCTCTGGTAGGCACAAAGATGAACCTCTGAACCGCACTGGAACCAGTCCATTTGTTTTACCAGAGAAATGGAGAGTTACAAAGACAAAGGAACAATCATTTTTTCCATGAGGCTGAGCAGATCTGCTAAAGAGGAAAAATTTGCAGTGCCAGACAGAGAAGGGGCAACATTTTCACCTGATAAAGGAAATGTTTAAGAGCTGACTTCATGCAAAATTAACTCTTGGATACGTCAACTTTAAAACCTTAATTTACTTGTTAATGGATAGTCTTTGGATGAAATTCCTTAAAGAAAAAAAAAAAAAAAAAAAAAAAAGAGAGAGAAAAAGGCTATCCTAAACTGTGAGTGCAGAAGCTTCCTGCCTGCTGTTTAAGTACAAAGTATACATATTTAATCATTTTACAAGAGTAGTGCTCTTGGCTCTCCTGGAGCTGTGCCAGGCTAGCAGTCCTGACATCGGAAAAGCAAGGCTTCATTTATTCAAAGGTAATTTCCAAATGGTGTGGTGCAGGGCTCTTGTTGCTGTGCTTAACCCAGGGAAAACCTCACCTTCTGAAAGAGACACTCACTGCTAGCAGTCATTTATGTCTGAAATAACCTGGGCTCCAATATTTTCTTAACCTTTTATTAAAACGGTTGACCACCGCTATTCTTCCACCCAGTCATCAGCCCTGATCCCACCCCATTAGTCACTACCCAGAAATGCAGAGAAGGAAGGAAAAAACCTATCTGTCCCCCAAAACCAGCTGAAACTGCTCTAATCCTAAGAAATAAGTTTTATCACTCCCTTGAACATACAGTTGCCAATCAGTAACCACGAATCTCTGTATCCTCTTTCCCTGTGACTGTGCATGGAGAATTCAGTGAGACAGGTTCCATGCTAAGCTTTGTGTACAGTTTTGCTCTTGCATCAGCCTAGCTTTTCAAAGCCTTCTTTTAATTTCTGATACCTCAAACAGATTCTGTTAGCACAAAAGACATAGTTTTTAACAGCTTCAGCCTCCCCACAGTGGAAGAAGGGTTTAAATTAGTGTGGAGCAGTGTTTGCTCAACCTGAGCTAAAAATACCAGGAGCTGCTTTCAAAGGTTCCCATTTACCCATATTTGCCACTGCTGCTCTGGTAGGCAAATATCTTATCACTGCCTGTTTTTTCCAGGCTTGGAAAGTGTAATTCACGTTTTCCTGATTCAGCCCTACACAGAGGTGGGGTGCAAGGACCCACAGTTTCCACATGGGTTTATCAGGTACCCCTCCCTTGGGCACCCCAGAAGGGAGGACAGGGAGGCATGTCCTGTTTGAAGACTGCCCATCCCTGCCTGTCCAAGGCCGGATTCTGGCTCTGTTGAGCCAGGACGGGCAGGACCTGGGCAGGACTGCCGGGCCTGGAAACCCCACCCCGGTAATGTCATGACAAATCCAGGCAGCTTGGGCAGCTCCCAGAGTGAGACATGGAAAACAAACTTTAGCTCATGAAAAGGACGTGACGGAATCACAGTTCTGTTCCTGAGCCTCCCTACCTTTGCACTTACTTTTCCAGCTTTAAGGGATGAAAGATGACAGAAGTCGCACTTAGTTATTAGAGGACTGTTTTCAGCTGAAATAAATAAGCTGAACAATGCTGATTAAGTCAATGAGGTCTAATTCACAACTACTGGCTTTATCAATAAAAAGGTAATGCCTTTATTTTTATTGGTGACATCTGATAATAGCATAGATAATCAGCTGAAGGTCAGCTTGCAGAGGAAAAAATGAATGAAGCCCACTGGGAAGAGCCTGCCTCCCAAACAAACAGGGAGGTTGTGTTTGTATCTGCAAAGGTTCTTCTTTTTACCCAAACCAGGAGGAGCTGGTCATGAGTCAGCCCCCAGGCAGGTTGTATGTATAGAGGTGGCCTTTCTGTAGAGGACCGACCCACCATCCATAGACGAGGATCTCTGCCAGAGCCACAGAGACAACTAGCTCGTACCCAAACCTGCTGTCAGCACCTTAGAGGTGATTTTACCCCCACTAAAGCTTGCTCCAGATCAAAACCAGGCTGCTCAGGCTGTGCTGGCCAGTACTCAGGGAACAGCAGCAGCAGCTCTGGCTGAAAGACGCCTGCTTTCTTCCACCCACTCTTTCCTGCACCGTCTGCCCACCACAGAGAGCAGGGACAGGGGATGGACACTTTCCCCTCTGGCCTTCCCCCACATCTCCACAGCCAAGAGGGAAATGTTCTGGGCAAGGACAGCTGGAAGGGCCTTGATCTAGACCTTTGGTCTATCAGATAGACCTTTGCTCTATCCACTTAACACGTTTAAACTGCTCCATGAATTTTGGACATTACACTGAAGTCTGCAATAATCTGAGTCTCAGCTGAGACTCTCTTCCTCCTCAGTTAGCCTAGTTTACTTTCGCAACACTTAAATGATACCCACAGTCAGTTAAAATACACTTGCAAACACTTCTTTCACATATGGAGTGTTGTGGCAAACTGGTGCAGTCCTTAATTTTTCCAGCCTCAGCCTCCCTGCAATAACTCCCATGTCCACAAAGAGCACGTTTTCCCAATACTGTCACTCCCTGGAATCCGAAGAGCAAGTCTTGGCACTACAAAATGACAGCTTTTTTTACTGATGTAACGACCCTCTTAGTACACAAAGTTGTCATTTCTTGCTAGTCCAATTGATCCCTTTGTTTATACTGCAGACGTGTAAGTTTACATATCTTCTAATCTCTCCTTTGTATTATAGCAACATAAATCTGTGGTTAATACTTCATTAATTTCCTAAGGGAGGCAACTTCCAGCATGGCTTGGAAAACTGATGACCCACTGCTGTCAAGGGCTGTATGAATAACTGGCTTTATTTCTTTGGCAGTGAAACAAAACCAAGCAAAAGGTATGTGTCCATATGCATATAGAATTTTGGGATAGAAGCAAAAATACTTTTTCCTTGCTTTTCCCCAGTGAAACAAAAAAGCTGGATTGCTTCCTTCTGTTTAATATAAAAATGAAAAGCTCACTTAATGGATACATGTACACAGAGCAAAGAAAATGACTCAAAGAAAAAAACACAGTATATGAAACTGAGCAGGGAGAAGGAAGTAGCGTCCCATTTTGTCCAGGAGTGAGGACTGACACAGAAGAGGTAGGAGGCCAAGAAAGATTTAAACTAGAGTCTAGAGTATCAGATCTCTCAGCATACTGCCCTGTCTGCCACGCTATTTGGTATTTTAGGTTGCCACGTTCCTCATGCCTCCTGTTGATCTTATTCCACCTGGTTTAGATAAATATTTACTCATACCAGGAGTGAGGCACCGTGTTCCCGTTTTCCAGGTGAAAGTCCTACCAACCATGCTGGTGAGCTTTTCTCATGGAAACTCTGTCCCAACACCTACAAAATTATTCCATACCAGCTGGAATCTTATGATCAGATAATATGAAAGACCCCTGGACATTTAACTTCTCAATATCCAGGAGATCAGGATATTGTTTTAAGAGATCAAATCTCCGGTTTGTCCAGACTCTGGGACATACTCTATGGAGGCTGATTTCCTGGTAGCCAGCATGAATATCCTACCAATTTACTGCCTAAACAGGAGCAAACAACACCACCTCTAACCAGCTCACAAATCTTCTTCTGACAGAAAAAAAACCATGAAAGCAAATGCAGGAGAAGCCATTCAGCTAATCCAGCCCCATCTGTCCAGCGTTTTGGAGACAGCTAAAACTGCATTTTCCTGTGAGCTCACCACATGCCAAGGCCACCTCAGTCAGCTCTCTCATTTCCCACCCTACAAAACTGAAGAGCCAGTCCTGAACCACTTCTCAAGGTAAAACTCCAAGGGAAGTAAGCGCTAGTTTTACCTCCTAAGTTTTTCTGTGGTGTGTAATTATGGTCCTTCTGAGAAAGTTCCAAACTGAAGGCAAAGGAGATTGGAGAGTCTCCTGAAAGAAGAGTTCCCCTAGTGCTGCTGAGCCTTTCCTGACATCAGCTGTGGCTCAAGGAGCCTTCATGTCCTGCCATAAAAAGCAGATTTTACAGCAGGTTTCATACTGCCTTTTATCCTAATAAGGGAATAAAGTCCTTCTGGTTATCACATTTGTTGGAGCCCCTGCATGAAAACGGATGGGTTTGCACTGCAGACCGTGCCCTTCATTTAGCAATTTATTTGGTGGAGCTTTTCCCTGTACAGTTTCAGCAGCATCAAAGGGAGAGCAGGTATAGATGCAGATGCAGGCTGTCTGAAACCTTCAAATCTTCTTTTTATGGGGACGTAAGGCAACTTCATATATCATGCAGCTGGACCGTTTCCATATTAGTAAGACAGGACACCCAGTACTTATACTGCTTAGGAAAACAGAAATAGGCCTGAATCCTAGATCCAGATGTGAATTTGGCAAATAGCCCCTTTACAATGGGACAACGAAATATCTCCGATCCGAACACTTCTACATTTTGGGATGTTTGAAATCAACTTTGCCCCCACAGCAATTCATTAATCGTCTCTCTTAAATGTTTAAACTTCAGCTAGAACATAAAATCAACATTTAAGGTTCTTGCTAATTTGTCTCAGAATTGGCATCATATAAGGTTCCCTTCATGAAATGGATAGTCTCAAAGACATTGCCAAGAGTAATAGCCGCCCTCCTCTTTTTCTGCCCTTCCTTCTTTATTTTACATTAAAAGAGATAAAGAAAGGTAGGGCAAAAAGTGAATGTTACTGACACAAATGAATTCTGCTGAATTTCATTTCCATTAGATTTCTACATAACTGTAAACTTTTTTGGCAGCCTCCCACAAAAGGCATAATAAATTGCTTTTGTACCAGTAGAGGAATTCATTTTCTCTGTTTCATTTAGCAACAACATTGCTGTGAATTTCACACAACAGTTTCTAAAACGTCATCAGATTTCTCTGCCTAGTGTCAATTTGGCATTTTCCCCCTCTTCACAGAATAAAGGCTAAAGAAGCAAAAACAGAGCAAAACAAAAACAAGTTGCCGTGCCCGTTGTGCAACACATGGCGAACAAGCCAAGTTCACTTCTCAAGCAGGTGCCTGTGTTTTGGCAACATCACCAGCACCACTGTCAGGAATCAACACCAGTCTTTTTAAGTGACCAAAGATTACAGAGCCAGGATTCATCCACCTGAGGGTTTGGTTTTTTAACTCCTGACATGAGCTGGAGAAGTTTATTCTCCTTGCGCAAAGCCATTGACTATTTTAGAAATAATTACAAACCTTTGATCTATCAATGGATCAACTCAAAAGGAAAAAGAAATAAAAATCAAGGAAAACAGAAGTCTAGTAGAGTATCTTTGCTTCAGCATGTGATCAGGTTACAGGCTGTCTTGCTCTGAAATGCTGACATCCCTTCACTCACCACAACCTAAATGGGCTTTATGAGTGCTCAATCCCTTCTACAGGATTTAGACCCTTTAGAAATTATTTTGCATCCTTTGCTGCTAGTGATCATGTTCCCAAATGATGTCTGGGACAAGGGGAGCCAGTCTTAAGAACCACCACTTTCTACTTTAAACCTGCAGTCTCTCGAGTCCCCATGCCTTTGAATTACAGATGCTTGGGCAAAGACAGGAGCCTGAGTGAAGGATGAGACCATGCCCATGGCATGTCCTGACAACTGCTCCCCTGCAAATCCTCTTTTCATTTACATGCATCTAGGACTGGGCCACGGGGATGGGAGATCAGTAAGCCCTTCACATAATTTGGGATGGAGTCAAAGGGATGCCCACATGTCTGGTTGCTGCTGCAACTTCCTCTCTTCAGCGCATGTCACAGCCTCTCTCCATCACTTCCCTTTCATTGAAATTTTTCACAAGGGGGTATTTGCAAGTGCTTTGCATATGCGAGGCACATCTGATCAAATCATGGAAAAGGCTGTGCAGATGTTACCATGCTGCCTGCTTGATATAAGGGGACAGATTTTCTCAGCTGTTGTGCAGGTGCCCTCTCCCAGTCTGATCTACTATGGAAAAATCAGGGAGAACTGAAGTCCTGGCACTGGAGATGCCATCATGTAACTAAGAGCAGCCTCAGGGTCCCTCCTGGGAGTTGCTCTTACTTGCTAACAGCTCTCAAGGAGTCTTTTACCCCACAATCCATGCCCCTACACCACTCTCCTCTGGTACGCACACAACTCCATCTGGCAAAATCATATTAAAAATGGTACTACTAAAATTATAATATAAAGATTATTAATAACATGTTTGATGTGCCCTTCTAGGGAGAAATACTACAGAAAGGAAGTCAGGTTTTAGCCATCCAAGAAGGCAGCAGCATAGTGGAAATGAGATCTCATCTATATGGCCTCTTCTTCCCCAAGCAGCACACGGCTGTGCAGCCTCAGTCTCAGCTGGGATTGTGCTTCCGTTTCTATCCATTGCATATAGCTCACCACACTGCTCAGGATCACTAGTACTGCTTCAGGTAAGGCAAGGAAAATGTAAGGAAAAGCTGGCTATGTTTTTTCTGTTGCAAATATTAAGGGAGAGCCTAAAACAGTGCATAGCAGTTCACTGGGGGAGTCTGAAACCCAATTCTGTAACTGCAAGAGTTCACTTTTCAGTTAGGGTTTCTCTTTCTTTTGATGTGATCTGTTTATTTTACTGGATTGACAGGGTTTTGTCATGTCAAAGACAAGCCTTTTTACTAATATCTTAGTCTCACAGGACCCAAACCCAAAACCCCATGCCTCTGAAATTGGGTGGCCCTGTCAGTCCACAAACAATCACATTTGCTAAAAAATGGGTTTTTCCTCCCCTTGTACAATGAAACTTTGTACATCAGAAATTAAACTACTGAAAGGAATTTGGATGCTGGGAATACCAAGACATACTGAAAAATAGCTATTATAAACAATGTCTTCTTTTCATTAATAAAGGACTAAAGAAAGCCACATTAGGAAATCTTCTCAAAGAAATTATGTGGCAGATTAAGGGATACAGAAGGCTGAGAAGTGAGTGTGGATATGGATAGGTACAGCCAAGGCATTAGAAATTAATCTACATTAAGCTTCGCAACTTTAGCAATAGTATTTATCACACATGCTAACTGAGTGAAGAAAGGAAGTTTGAGATGGTTGGAGTACATGATGTAAAATAAGGATCAAAACTAAAGCAGGGGATGAACAGCACTCCTCGGGTGCTCCTCTGGAGCTTGGTGCTGCCAGATGCTGAGCATCTGGCCCCTGAAGAACCTTCTGCGAGCAAGGGCTGAACCCTCTGTACACTGCGATCAGCAGGATGCTCCAGCCTGGTTTCAGTTGGGTTTGGATCAGGGTTTAATTGCACATTTTAGTTTAAAACAAAAGCCTTTATGATTTACTTCGTACAGTAGGATAACATTTTGCTGGGTTTTACCAGTTGCACAAAAATGTATATAGATATATATATATACATATATACACACATATAAACCAGCAGTGCCTTGAATTATAAATCTTATCAGATCATTTACCAAAAAAAAAGAGGTACATGCACAACTGTTTCTTGAAAGGATCAGTTGGGCATGTTTTATTGTCCTCTGTCCAAAAGAAAACCTTTGAAATGAAAGAACCTGAATATTCAAAAACAAAACATCTGGGGTTAAGATATGGGTAACAATCATAAAAATTATATAGATCTTAATCAAGAAGGTTTGCAAAGTACTTCAGCTTGTCGTTCTGTTTATAGCCAAATGTAATATCTTCCGAAAATCTTGTTCTAGTATCAGCTAACAAAACTGAAAGTTTGTTTAGATTATTGTTCTGCTAGATAAGATAAAAGCTGTGATAACATTGCCCAGTGATCAGCCTGCTTGCAGATACGGACACTTACCCCAGAGGCTGCAGTCTGTGCACTGGGAGAAGCAGTTTTGCTACAGTCATCTGAGTTAGTAGAAGATGTGGATGTCGGAGTCATGGGAACTGCAGTAGTACTGTTACCTGAAAAATTGGGAACTGGCATTAAAAAGAAATATTTTCCAGTCAGAGAAGAAGGAAAAAACAAAAAAAGAACAGCAACAACAAAAAAACAAAACAACTACAAACTATTGAAGCTACACTTTCTTGTATTTTATATTTACCAGAGCATGCCTTTGATTTATTTATATTCTTAGGTTTTCGCTTCCTCGTCTGAATTCCTTCTTTTTTCATAGCAAGAGGCCGAGGAACCTGAAAAAATTAAATTTCCACACCAATCACAGAGTTGCATATGTACTCTAATACCAAAAATCAAAATACACTACAAGATCAGATGTGATGTTAAAGATGTCTGTATAGCAAGTCAATTTTTTCTGTGTCACAGTACTAATTCTAAAAATGTTTACATTTTATTTGGGCAAAACAGTAGCTTGATTGAAGGGGAGTTTTAGCTGAATTATGAAATTAGGAAAATTTCTTTTTCTTGATGAAAACTTGACAGTTTTTTCAAGCCCTCTGTCAATCCACAGGAAAACAGCATAGAATTACGGAAAACCAGCATCATTTGGCAATAAGTCATAAGAAATTAAATTGGATGGGGTATATCTGCTCCTTGATTCCTTATTCCAGTCAGTTAGGAATTATCTCCAGTGCCTGATTCTGGAAAGAGAGAATGTATATGAGAAAATAAAATCCTATTCATCCTGCGGACCAGCTATGCAAACCAGATCATCATGAGTAAGTGTCTTAGGACAGAAGCTTTAGAATAGAAGAATTGACTTAGTATTTGTTCCTATAAGCAGTTCTGCCCATAATACAGCTTTATGGTATCTAAATTTATATTTATAAGAATAAAATTATATTTAAATGTGCTCAAAAATCATCTTTGTGTTCATCACAATGAAAATCACTACACAAAAACATTGGCTTAAAATATATTTTAACTTCATGATAACACCAGTTTGGGGAAAGACAATTCATGTGTTTTCTAGCATTATAATATTTAAACCTGTGACATAATTTACATTTTATTGAAGCCTAGACCACTTCCCAATCGTTCCTAATGCCCTTGCTCTTCAAACACTTATGCTTGACTGTAACGCAGTCCACAAGGGTCTCACCCAAAACATGTTCAATCACATTCAGGACAGAGTTTTTTTCTTACTCTATTACTGCCTGACAAAGGCTGAAATAGCATTTAAAGTTTTGCTGGCACAGCTATGGCTTGAATTACACTTGAAGTTTTGCTGGCATAGCCATGTCTGTCCATGAAAAACTATCTCATTAAAGGTCTAGGGATTTTTTTCCCCCACTGAAGAGCTGGTTTAAATCCCAGTGGCAAAACTACCTCTGCTGCTCATCCAGAAGTGGTTTCTTTATACAAATCTGTTGAGAGAGTGACCATGGCAAACACATAACCTGTCAAAAGCATAAGCTAAAATGGTACAGCCATTTTCTAACATCACACATTTTTCTGTTGTTTTATGCATTTCATTCGTCTTTTTTTTGAGGACCACCCCTTCCCAAAAGCAGCATCAGAGCTGGCAGGGGATGTCCCTTGGCAAAGCAGCCACTTACCCCATGGAGCTTCATGTAGAGGCCACAGGCATTGCAGACGGGCTCCCCCTCGGCGTTCCTGCGCCACAGGGTGGTGGTCGTAGTGTGGCAGTTGGCACAGGACAAGCCCATCCGCCGCGATGAGGGCTGGAGGCAGGCACAGGCAAACACAGGCATAAACAGGTGGGCAGGAGCAAATGATTTATGTCTTTATGGTTCATAAAAAGTCCTTTAACACATGGCGGGGATGGTAGGAGATTTTTGTTATAGTATCTGCCAGCAACGCCCCAGAATTAAAACAGAATTATCCTCATACCAGAGAGTGGAAAGATGGTGTGAAGAGGTACTGAGAGTCTTGCAACCCTGGGCTGTTGCAGCAGAGGCAAAATTCCCATTTGGGAGCTGCTGACCCAGAGAAGTCTGTTCAGACCACCAGGTACTGCTTCTTTTCCTGGCAGGTCAGCTAGGAAATGTCTCCACTACAGCTCCATTGAGCTGAAGAGAAGGAACATCACTCCTGTGCCACCTCTCCAGCCAGTTCAATGCCCTCTCTCCTGGATGGTGGGTGAAGAGACAGCTCTGATCCTGCCATCGATACTCCTGACTCGTTGGAAAAATCAGCCACTTTAATCACCTGCCCTCGGTGGCACCACATCTGGGGAAAACTTTGCTGGGCATCCCAGGAGTAACACATACAAGAGCATTACTTTCATAAAAAGACTTTTTTATCATCACCCATTAATATCCTCATACAAAAAACAACATGAGGGACCGTGTTTTACAGAGCAGAGCCTCTCTTCAGCCAGCAGAAAAGCTGGTGGGTGACAACAAGGTTCCCACTGCAAACAAGCCATTTATGACACTCTTCCGTGGAGTTTGGAGCCAAGATGAAGCAACTCTGTATCAGAAATAACCGTACAACCCAGAGCTTTATGGCTGCGGGCTGTATATCATAAGTGAAGGCAGTCCTCATAAACATGTGAAATGAAGGTGAATGGGTTATAAAAGTCCCTGTAACAAGTGATCTCTTTTACGTTCATCACAAGCAAAGAATTCCAGCTACATCATAAATCTAGTCTTTTTCAAAGTATCGCATTGTCAAAAAAATATAAAAAAATATGTGCCTAGCTCTGTGTCTGGCAGCTGAACAAGTTTACACGGGGAAGGCAGTTTTAGAGGATTGCATTAATCTTATTCTGACTATAAAGTGCCCATAACTGAAATTACTAACTTAAGGGTACAATGCCCTTCCTCTTGAATCATTTACTGCTGGGCTGTTAGACGTAACTGGGTCACCTTTGATACCACAGGGCTGCCTGCCACTGGGGAAACCAATAAAAAAGTTTTGAGAATGAAGAATTTTCCAGAGTAATAACTGAGTTTCTTAAATATTATGTTTGAGTGTCTTTAGCAGTAAGCTGTCATTTTACACCACAGCTCAGAAAGGGCTCCAGATTAAATACAAATTTTGTAATCTTGAATCAGTAATCTATTATTAACTGCGCAGGAAAAAAAAAAGCAAATCACCCAGCCAAGTGTAATATAGGTTGAAGCACACAGATACAGTTTTTAATCTTAAAAATCCAAGTCTCATAAAAACAGAATTTCTGGCCTAGTTATTAAATACGTACGCACACAGCATTCAAATTGTGCCCTCGACTCAATAGATGTTTTACATGATCACACTGACTAAAAGAAAGCTGGTCGTAACACATATGCTTCATTTTCTTTCTCTACAAGTGAAATGCTGTCAGCTGTTTCACTCCGTTAAATCTTTTCTCTTTCCTATGCAGACTGGTCTAAACCTTCATACATTTTATTTCAATAGCTTTTGCTCATTCCTGTATCTAAACAGACATGGAGTTTTGGCATGTTTTGAAGCTAAAATGACTTTTCTGATGCAGGAATTTTATCAGAAACTTTGGGGCAATCTAAACATGTTTAGCGTTTTCAAAACATTTTCCCTTCTCACCTACATATTTCCAACTGTATGAACACACAGTCATGGTTGATTTATAGTTATGGCCAGGGTAGTCGGTAGGGATTGTTACACAGAACTATTTCAGAGCTATTTCGCTGAAGTTTCAGACTGAAATCGGGCTGTAGTTTGACTCTGCTTTAGTCTTCTCACCCCCACCCCTCCCTCAAAAAAAAAAAAAAAAAAAAAAAAAAAAAAAAAAAAAAAAAAAAAAAAAAGAAAAAAAGAAGAAGAAGAAAAAGGACACCAAAATGCTAGAACTGGGTGTCAGCTACTTGAAATCTGCCTCGGGCCAGGGCGCCGCAGCCAGTCGGGCTCTGACGCTTGAGACAATCGGCAGATCTGGCCCCTCCGCTGCTGCGTCTGTCCCCGCTAATGAGATTAACACCTTGTGTCATGAAACTTACTGGATGACCAGCTAGAAAAAACAGGCACCTAGCAGTAATAAACCTCTGTCTTAGAGTTAAATGAACTCTTTGGCTTAAAGAAAGGTCTTTAAGCAGAGGTGGGTTGGTTCCCAAGCGCTTACTGTCTGTTCTGATCATCGCGCGTTTGGGTCTTGCTTCCCCTCCCTCCTGCAAGGGCACTAAACTCAAACGGTTGTGAAATAAAGAACAGTAGGTGTTTTAAGCCCAGGAAAACAGGCATGGAGCGAAGCAGCTGGCATGACTGAAAGGGGCTTGAAAGGCTGATGGGTTTGATACACTGTCTCCATACACAAGGGTCCAAACATCAGCTTGGATTATACTGGTGTGATTTATTATGGCGCGCTTGGTAACAGCCATTACGGAAGAGCGTATTCTTTCTGTCTGCTAACCTCCACCCAGATTTGCAGTTCCCGCTTGTTAAGTTTTCTCCTTGCCTATTCAGTGCCTGCCTGAGTTATAAACAGGGGTTCTGGTTTGTGCTATTTATTTCCCCCCCTAGTTTTAGGAGTATATTTTTAGAAAAATTGCTGTTCATTTCTTAGGAGTAAAACAAAACAAAGGCTATTATCATTGTTTAAACAATTGGTTTTCTTTGAATTATATACACAACTTGCTTACATTCCCAAGGATCGAGCTCTCAGCAAACAAAGCAGGTCTGGAGAAATTCCTAGCCCTCTGAACAAACATTTTCCAACCTTGATTTCTTTTTCTTTTTTTTTTTTCCTGTTGGAAATGTCGAACATCACCAGTACAAATTTCTTCCAAGCCACCGAATCCCCTTCACAGATGGGGTTCGTAGCTCAAAAAGCCAGGCTGGCCCATGCCTGGTGTGCAGCTCATGAGTGGGCAGAGGGAGATTTTGCCAGCTCAGGGCCTGAAAGTGGGTCTCTAGCAGTTCCCAGAGGGCTGCCAGCCCTGTCGTCCCTCATTGTGCCCAGCTGGGCCTGAAAACCTGGTTAGGAGCCCCACTTCGGTTTTGCAGCCAAGAGGATCACCAGGCTAATACACTGATTGCTCTTCCCCATCCTTGCCCCCAGTTTCTCCTCGGCTAGCGCTGACTGGGGTTCCTTGGGGCGCAGCTCCTCTCGCCCGCCTCCTCCCCTCCCTCCCGACTCACCACTCTCTTTTGGGGCTTGATGAGGGGCCGGCTGAGGCCGTTCATTTTGGTGTAGAGCCCGCAGGCGTTGCACAGGTAGTTGCCGGTGCCGTCCCTCCTCCACAGCGGGGTCTGGATGGAGCCGCAGTTGACGCACTCCCGGCTCTCGGACAGGTCCTCCAGCAGCTCTGGGGGCAGGAGCAGAGGGGAGAGGCGGTGGGGCACGGCCGCAGGCGGCCGCAGAGCCCGGTGTAGCCCCGCGCAGCGCGGCCCCGGCCCCGCCGCGCCGAAACCCGGGTCCCGGGCGAGCGAGCACCCGGCCCTCGGAAAAGCAAATTCCCCAGCAGTGACGGCGGCCATGCCGTGATTTTTTACAAAATCCCGGGATTCTTCTTTTTCTTTTTTTTCCCTATTTATTTAAATGTGCCAGACCCGCGGTTGCTCTCCGAGCCGGAGCAGAGCCGGTGCGTCCCGGACACTGGCCCGCCGGAGGGCTCACCCCCGGCCCGCCGTACACTCCCGTCGGGATTTGACCCTCGGGAAATTCGGCTGGGATCCGCTCGAGGGGTGAAACCCCCGCCTTGGTGCCCACAGGGCGGAAAGGGAGGTGCGCTTTCCTTTAGAGGGGAGCAGAGGGGGGAGTGAGGTGGCTGTCAGAATAGCCACTTCCAGAGCTATCCTGGGAGGTGGATATAAGGAGCTGTCGTTTTGCCCAATATTCCCCAGGGTCGAAGCTTGGCAAGAATTTTTCTACCCTAACTCTCATTTTAAATGCCTCGCAACTAGTAAAGCTTCAAGTTTAGAGGCAGCTCTCGGGGTTTTGGTGTGCCAAGGCAGCTACGGGCAGCAACAACTTCGCCTCGACTATTTGGTCAAATTAGAGCTGGTTCATAGGAAACAGAGGAAATGGGAAAATATGCGGTATTGTGCCTCCTGCTTTCATAGTTACTGAGCATTGAGGGGGAAAAAAAAGGTTTAAACGCACGGGGGGAAAAAAAAGGAAAAGAGAAAAAGAAAAAAGAGAGCCTACCTATAAAAGCTAATACTTTCACCCATGCGAATTCTTGTTCTGATTCACCTCTCCATATTTCGGGGAGGGAGGGGAATAAATACTTATTTTACATAGACTGTGCCACGTCGTGCAGAAATAATAAAAGGAGATGTTTGTATTTTTACAGTAGCTTTCGAGGCCAGCCTGGGAATGTATGTTTCAGACTCAGAGCTTCATCATTGGTTTTTTTTTTTTTCCTCCCTCTGCTACCTGCCTAAATTCATCATTGGGTTATTCTTCCACGTTTCACCGTACAGCGAATGAGAACTCATAAACGTCGAGCAGCTTTGGAGACTGGGCTGCGGCGTTGCGGTGACACTGCGGGCATTGAGCTGAGAAAGAAACGGCCTTTTGGCCCGCACCCACCCAAATACATTTCTCTCCTCCCTTCGTTTGCGAATTATTAGGCGCTAAAGAGGAACGGGCACACGGCAGAGTCCAGAGAGCACAGTTCAACTTACGTTGTCAGCTCCTAACTCTTAGCACATCGCTAAGATTTATTAATCTTTGCACTAAAAGCACCACTGAAGACTGTAACCAGAAAAATGCTTAGGACGTCAAGGACTCTGGAACTTAAACAGTTATTTGTCTCAGCTATTTATTTTATAGCATTGCCTTCGTGCCTGCAGAAAGAAATCCTGCCGTGACAATATTTCTCGGGCATTTTAAAATATTTTTTCCCCTTAGAGAGTAATACATTTATCTCCAAAGAAAACAAAATAAAGTTTTCATTTTAGATACTGTTTTAGTATCTCTACGAGTAGCGTTAAGAAAGCTTTATCCCAGTGTCTACTATTTAGCCGTAAAAAAATATATTTCGGCTACAATTTTCCTACAATTTTGAAACGGGACAACGCGTAGCTTCGGCTTTGCTGCCGCGTTTTGCCTCGCAGGAGCAGAAAACTCGCCTGGCCCAGGAGCTCCGGGCTGCTTCGCCCCGCGTTACACCACGATGCGGCTGCCCTGGCATCCGTCCTTTCCCTCATCGAAAGGTCAGTCCCTAACCCCTCCGGCCCCCAGCACTGGTGGGACAGAGGCACAAGGGCGGGAGAGACCCGCGGGAGCAGGGGAAGCTGCCATGCTCCTCCTCGGCTGCCTTGACACTCCTGCCCCAACCTCCTCCAGCGCTCGGCTGCTTCACTTCTCTGCTCCTTCTTACTCACCCCTCTCCTCTCCCTGCCGTGAGATTCTCCAACCTCACGTCTCTCCCGACCAAAAAAGAAAAAAAAAAAAGCAACAACGAAAAAACAAAACAGATTTTTTCCCCTCCATCTCCTAGATTCACACTGTAACTTCTGGAAGTTGAGTTTAAAACTCAGCTTTCGTGTTACCCTAAGATGCAGCGTCTCCTATCACCGCCACAACTGATTTTCTTCCCTCTGTCATGTTATCAAACACCAAGCTGGAGGCTTAAAATGCTTAAATCTACCTGCTGTCATAGAGGGACGGGAGGAGCATTGTGTGTATAGACCTACAGAAAGATGAAAATCCATGGGGTAATTTTCTGCAACATTGAACTGAAAGAGAAAATTACAGTGTCTATAAAATATATTCACCTGGTGGGTAGTTTATGTTTAAAGCAAATGATGATCAAATCTGTGTGCATACACATATATACATAAATATGTATATATACATAATATATATACTCATAATATATATATAAATATATATACATAGCCGCACACACCTCTCTATACACCTCTATTTATATATACATAGATTTATTCTAAAGCTGAAGAGATTGCAATAATCGTTAATCTTTCTATCTCTGACTAAAACATCGCAGCTCAAACTCCTCTTCGACAATTGACTTAATGACACCTAGCATTTTCTTAACTAAAACAAAAAGTAAGGACGGGACCCCTCGGAAATGAAAGCAAAACCCCATCAGGAGGTGCTGTATTTTAGCAGCAGTTTACAACTTAGGTTTCCTCATTCATATTTGAGGTTTTGCTTCGCTGCTCTTCTTTTTAAACGAAATGTTTTCTAGTTTAAATAATCCAAAATGGGTTAAGTGAACCCCTGCAATTTTCCTCTCCGATACAAGAAAGATTAATTTGCAGTGAATTTGTCACCGTTTCGCGTCTAGATCATAGCATTTAGGGAAAGCAGGAATGTACTGATTTGGAAAAATTAAAAATTAAGTTTACACCTGGCAATCCGTTTTGGGATCTTTGGGTTGGTAACCCCGATTGCCATACTCCAAACAACGCGGCTTTTTGGGGGTGTATTTCCCCCCTAACTCAACACAAACGACGGGAGTTACCTCCACTCCAGAACAGCCGTAGTCCCGGGACCGCCGTCCTGCCACCGACACCGGGGCCGCCCCACGCCAGCGAAACCCTCTCCGGGGGGCCCCTCCGCCACCCCCAGGCACCCCCGCCGCCCCTGCAGCGGGCAGCCCCCGCATGCGGCGACCCTCCCTGCCCTGTCCTGCCCTGCCCGCGGGTCCTACCTGCGCTGGGTGCCCGGACGGGGATGGGGGCGGCCCGGCCCTGGAGGCAGTGCAGCATGGAGTTCTCGAAGGGTGCCGTGGGCCAGGCAGGGGCGAGCTGCGGCCCCACGTAGGACGTGTAGGGCCCTGGGTAGGAGCCATTGAGTGGCCGGGCCAAGGGGCTGTACTGGTCCCTGGCGCCCAGGCTGTTGCTGTAGGCGCCGGGCTCCCGGGAGGCCCCGTTGGCCACCGGCGGGCTTGGGGAATAGGGGAAGCGGCCCGAGGGGTGCGAGCCGCCGCCGGTGCTGTACGAGGGGCTTTCCGCGGCAGGCTGGGACCAGACGGCGTGGCCACCGCCCGGGTGGCTGGGCTGGGCCGCCCCGCTGCCCTGCAGGTACGGCAGTGTGGGCAGCATGGAGCCCACGCGGGTCGTGGGCACGTAGACGGGCGAGCTGGGCGTGGAGTGCATGAAGCCGCCCGGAGATCCGTCGTAAGGCGTGGGACCCTGGGCAGCCGAGATGGCGAGGGTCTGGTACATCTCCTCGGGCTGCTCGGCGCCGAGGGCGCTCAGCTTGGGGCCGCGGCTGGACCAGATCAGCTTGTTGGTTTGGTCTAAGTCCGCGAAGAGCAGGATGTCCTCCCAGCTGGGACGGCCGGAGGAGTGCGGGGTCCCGAAGTGCACGTAGGGGGCGAGCAGCGACCTGCCCTCGGCGGCGGGGGGCGGCGGCGGGGCCGGCCGGTGGCTGTCGTCGGTCTCCGGCCGAGGAGTCTTGGAGGAGCCGCGTTCACCCTGAGAGCTGGCGGAGGAGGAGGGCGAAGGAGGAGACGGGCGCGGCTCCCTGGTCGCGAAGGGGCAAGAGGAATCGCCGGCGTCCGTAGCGCACCGCTTCACCGCGCACCAGCCGCCTTCAGCCACGGCCATCCAGGTCCCCTTCTAGCCGCTGGGTGTGGATGGGGAAGGGCGAGGAGGGGAGGAGGAGGAGGAGTGGAGGGGGGGATCCGCAGGGCAGGGCGGGGAAGGAGGACACAAAAGAGCAGGGAAGTGGGGGAGAGAGAAATAATAATAATAAAGTTTGCTAACAGGGCAGCCCGTCTCCCTCCCGTAATGAGATTCATCAGGGCTTATCTGGCCCCTCTGAGCGCTTAATCAGTCATGTCGCCTCGGCGCTGTTGTCCCTCGCCCCAGCGGAATAGGATCAGGCAGCCCAGGTCAAGACGGCCCAGGGAGACGCCAGTCCCGCGGGGCCAGGGCTGCGGCTCCGGCCCCGCTTTCCGCACCGTGGGAGGGCTGCTCCCCTCTCCCTTCGCATCCTGGGCTGCAGATTTGAACATGAAGCACGCCGGGACAAAGCTGGGCGTAAGGGTGTGGGGACAGAGGGGGCATTTTTCCCTGTCTCTGCCCTTCCTTGGCTGCTGTCGTTGTTATGATTATTTCAATGAATGAGTCATTTGACTCGGTTCCACTGAGAAAACAATTAGTAAGGCGATCCCTTTAAGGTTACTTCGCCGGAGAGCGATGTTAGCTCTTCCGCGCATCGCCTCGCTTGTTTGCCTGTTTCCAGCCCAAGGTCACGGAGGGAGGAGGAGGGAAAAGCCCCCGGGAGACGGGAGATGCGCACGGGCCGGGCCCGAAGTGCGCGCGGCGGTGGCGGGACACGGACCGAAGCCGGGCGGGGTGTGCCTGGCGTAGGGGCCGGATCCAGCGGACAGCCCTGGCTGGGCTCCTGCTCCGAGCCCCAGCACACCTTGCGGGGGTGACACCCGTCCCGAGCAGAGCGGTGTCAGTTCGGAGCTTGCCAGCATGAGAAAGGCCGGACAGACAGACACAGAGAACCCGGTGCTCAGCCCCTGGGAGAAGGGGCAGAAAGCGAAAGGGGACACAGAGAAGTGACAGCAAAAGGCGAGGCTCTCCGTTCTCAGCCCACCTCAGGGCTCTCCAGATAACCACCGGCATGAGAATACAGGACACACACACACACAAAGCCCCCTCGCAGATAGGCACCAAATACGTCTCTCCCTCCTGCAAGATAACTGGGAGATAAGGCTCCGGCAGATAAGAGCTCCAGGCACCGGCATCGGATGTTTGCCCACACAGTCTCCCTCGGGCTCCCCCAGCCAGGGGCGGCCGCCGCCGCGCCGCGCTCCCCTCGGAGCGCCCAAGGGCAGAGAGGCAGCAGCAGAAGACCGAGGAAGAACAAGCGAAATCGCGGCGAGGCAAGGAAAGAGAGGGCCCAAACCTGATGCCGGTGCCCCGCATGGGGCCGAGGCGCGGGGCCGCGGCGGGCGGTAAATCCAGTGCGGCGGGGGCGAGCGGCGGCAGCGAGTCCGGCGGCAGCGGCCGGCGGCTCATGTATAAAAAGGAGAGAGGAGGCGCCTCTCGCAGCCCTGCCGGAAAACTGCAGGCAGCCGGCCCTGATTGGGCTCGACCAACTCTAAACAAACACGGGGCTCCGCAGGAGTGCCAGTCCCGGGGCCAGCCGGCCCGCCGCGGGCGGGGGGGCACCTCGGGGCGCCCGCAGAGAAGGGGCGACAGACCTCTGCTCGAGAAGCGGGGAAGAGCAGTGAGGGTTCGCCCTGCCAGACACTCCAGCCTTTTTTCTTCCTTTTTTAAAATTTATTTTTCACCCAGAAACAATACACACACTCTTCCCTCCTTCCCAGTAATACTTTTTTTTTTTTTTTTTAATGGTGAATATTCAATTTCTGTAAGGTTTTTCTCCTCGCCTCCCGGCATGTGAGTGAATGTCCCCTGGCAGCGGCCCGCGGGGATAAATGCTTGGCTTTCGCCCTAAGCAACCAGGCGAACGTATCCCTCCCTCAAATTTCCTTAGTTTTCGCTCGTCAAAATCCGAGCTCTCCGAGACGAAAAAATGTGGCTCCTCCTTGAGGTGCCCCAACCGTCAGGTGAAGCCAAGGCAAGCTGTGGGATGTGTCCATCCCAACAGCTGGCGGTAGGCATTTTTTCTCCGTTTCTTTCTTATTACCCCCCCGCTCCTCAGCCCTCTTATCTCAGCTGTGTACAAACTGATATGGTACTTAGCAGGAAAGTGACTGGAAATTAAAATAACTTCGTTCACCAGAGGTTATCAGCTGGATATCTGTCATCATCAGTTTGTACAGAAAGAGTCATCTGCGGCAAAGGGCTGGACTAGAGCAGAGCCGGGCTCTGGGCAGCCAACAGGCATGAACCCTCCCGACAGAACCCGAGCCCAAACCTGCTGATGCGCGGTGCTGTCGCTCCTGGGGTAGGCACGGCTTTTTCTTTCGGTCTTTCCAGGCAAGGTGAACGGGAGGTGAAGAATTTGCAGTGCTGGGGGTACGGCAAAACACTGGCTGTAGCGATCTGCTCTGCCGGCTTGGGTGAACTGATTGTGACTTGGAAGTTTACTGCGCGCGTTAATTTTTGTAGTATAGCGCGGCAGGGGTTTGATCGGAAAACAAGCACTTTCCC
This sequence comes from Aphelocoma coerulescens, assembly GCF_041296385.1. NCBI lineage: Eukaryota > Metazoa > Chordata > Aves > Passeriformes > Corvidae > Aphelocoma > Aphelocoma coerulescens. Next base: position 119,170,314 of record NC_091015.1, on the reverse strand, counting down.
GAGAAACCGTTTCTTTATTAAATTGTATTATTAAAGGTGATACTTCTTTCTTGTCAGTTGTCTCTAAATAATATCGTTAAATAATATTAGTCACCCTGCCAGGCTGAAGTGATTTTTTTTTTCCTTTTTTACCTTTAGGTGTATTTTAGTGTGTGCAATATTAAATAGAAAATAGGCTTTTGCAAGCGAGGGCAGTGATTCGTTTTCTGCCCGATTCGTCTTCCGATCCTAGCTGGAAACGTAAAACATTTTTCCTGTGGTTTTTTACCTGCAAATGTGAGACGAGCAGTGGAAACTGCGGGAGTCGATGCCCACGCTGCTTCTCCCCAGCTTGGGTGCTGCCACTGCAAATTTCTGTGCTGAAAAGCGCTGAGCTTTCAACCCCGCGTGTCCTTTCAGTCTTTTGGATGCCCCTTCTCCAGTTAAACACGAGGGTGTTTCAAACACGTGTAGAGGTGGATATAGAGCGAGAAATACCGTGAGGTTTGTTTTTGTTTTGTTTGTTTTTTTTTTTTTTTTTTTTTTTTTAAGCGACAGGCTTTGCTCGCTGGGAGGGGTTTGCCGGTGTTCATGTAAGCCCAGGGTGGGCGGTGGGGACCTGCCCGGGCCCGGAGGGTGCCTGCCCGAAAGGTGAGGATGGCTGGGAAGAACAGCCGCGTTGGCCTGGCAGGCGCCTCTTTCCCTGGCTCCAAAGTGACCCGTGTTTTACACTTCAGGCGCCTTGGCTTTTTTTCACTGCCGATTAGCCTGTTTACGTTATAGCCGGGCTACAAACTTCATTTTATTTCCTCCGATAAACACGATAAGAAATCCCGGCTTAAACTGGAACCAGCGTGGGAAACCATTCCCAGGCACCCCTTTCCTCTCCACTCCTTTTCGTTTCGGGTTTGCTCTCGAACCGCTCAAATCATAGACTCCTAACCCTTCATTACGTCACTCCTTTCCCAAATCCCGCTCTGCTGACGTAACTTTCACCCCGGGGCTCCGGGAGGCTCTCAGGTATCTCCTGCACCATGCCTGGGTTAGGAAGCCAGGGGTGCATGTGCAGGGATATTTTGGAGGGCAGGCGGGTGCTCGGTTGCGGGAAGACACGGCTGGGGAGGAGGCACCAGCGAGGTGACCATCGCTCCTGGTCGTTGTGGCCAAAGAGGGAAGAAGAAAGATTGGTGGGGAAAAAAAAAGGTTTCCTATCCAATTAAGGCAAATTCCCTCGCGGGCACTTCAATCTCCCAAAAAAGGGTTGGGGGTAAGCCGTGTGCAAGCGCAGAGCTGTTGCTCCTTCCCCCACTCTCGGCTCTCTGCAAACGTGATCCCTTACCAGGGGTGCCCTAGGGAGGAGGGGAAGGCTCGGTCCGGCCGCACCCTCACTGCCCCTCGGCCCGGACAACCCCGGGCGCAGCGGGCATCGCCAGCCGGGTCTGGCCCCAGTGCTCCTGGGGCGCTGCGGCCGTGGGGGCCCGGCGGGTTCGGGTGCGAGGCGGTACGAGGGGTCACTTTGGTGACTATCGCAGGCTGGAGTGTATTCTTTTCCGAGATGTGTTTATGTAACTTAATGTACTTTAGAAACTGCTGGGGAGTTCAGGCCGGGCTGATAAGCGCAGCGGTTATTACGGGCGACGTGCCGGCACCTCTCCCCCTCTCTTCTCCCCTTCGCTTATCCGCGCTACTTAAAATATACTTTTATCAAGGCCACCCCCACGATACGGACTGTTTCCATTCCCCAGCGGCTGTGACATTGAAGCGGACATATCGATCGGGCACCGGCGGCTCTCGGGAGCGCCCAGCCCAGCGGGGAGTTGCCGGCCGACCGGCTCCACGCTTCCCGCGGCAGGAACGGCGGCCGAAGCCGGCGGAGCAATCCGCATCCGGCGGGAAAGAGATGGATTTCAGAGGGATAGCGGCCTTTGACATCACCCATCACCTCCCTCTCGGGCCGGGCGGGACAGTCCGGGGACCTAAAGGTAGTGGTTAGCCAAACTGACCCCCAAACCAGCAAGGTCCTCTACACACCACTGCAAGGGCAGGGGCGGGCACGGTGAACGTGTCCTTTGCGATAGATCAGATCTGTCCCATGGTGAGGAGGGACCCCAAATTATCAAGGACGAGGAGAGATTATTTTTTCTTTCCCCAAAACTCCTAACGAAAGGCTGCCGGGTGTTCAGAGGCCGGGCTTCAGCTGCAGCCGTCCTCGCTGGTTCGCAGACAGCAGGCTCCGGGCCCCGCGGGGCAGGGCACCCTGACCCGGCTTGGGGAACCTTGCCCGCTCCCTCCCGGCCGCTCGCCTCTCCCCCAGGCTGAAGCCGTGCCCGGAGGCGGGGAGCAGGGCAGAAGGATATTCCCCACTGCAGTAAGCGGCCTCCCCGTTACTGGTGACCTGCTGCCGCGTGCTTTTGGGTGATTTCCACGGTGTCTTTCAACACTTGATGCTCAAATCAGCATCAGGCAGCACAGAACCCGCACGGACATTTGTGCAATATGTGCCCAAGCTTGTGGTTTCTGTGTCGTTGGGGGTTTTTTTGTTGTGGTCGCTTTTTTTTTTTTTTTTTTTAATAATGATCTGCACCTTCATTTTATTTGCCCTCCCTCCAGTCTCTGAGGTCCGGCTGGTTAATGATTTCAGCCTTTAAAAAAAAAAAATTAAAATCAACAAAACGCGCGGAGGAGGCTCCTATTGCCGCGTAACCTGACTCTCGGAGCCGGCGTTCCGCGGTACCCGCACGCTGAGCCCCGGTGGGGCGCGCAGGACGAAGGCGATGCCCTCGGGGTGATCGGGAGGCAGCCGAGACCCACGCGGCACCCTAAAGAGCAGCATTTAGCTGCTTCTGTCCAACAGGAGCATACGCGTTTTGTGTCTTTCCAGCACACACAGAGAGACTTTGAAAATGAGTTAAGGATTACTTTTATTGCTCCTCGGCGGTTTTAAAGGTTTTCAGAATAAGTGACTAAAATGGCTTAATTCTGACACTTTTATCAACGGGCACCTCAATGCTCTTGCTACAAAGCGGTGGGGCTGTGTTCCACTTACTGCTTGCGGTGACGAGTATTATGTATTATTTTTAATTGCAGTACTCCTTTCTGCGCACAACTGTAGATGAATCAAGTACCTCGACTCTGTGTGCGAATCGGCTTTCACACCTAGGGAAAGAACCCGTTTCGAGACAGCAAGGCCAGAAGGAAAGGCCCCCACCCTGGTTCCCGCCGTCTCGTCCAGGGGAACAGGGAGGCGGGGGGGAGGAGGGGTCGGAGCCGCCACCGCTCGGGGCCGCACTGGGAGCCCAGAGCCCTTCCCGCCGCAGCGTCTCCCGGGCCGGAGCCGTGGGGATCACTGTCGATTCCTGTCTGGGTGCTGGCGAAGGCTTTCAAGGCTCTCTTGTGCTGGATCTGGCAGGAAAACCCGGGGGAAAGTTTCTTGCTGCGAGAGGTCGTTGTGGGAGAGAGTTGGGAACGGCGGGACGTGGGGCACGGCGGAATCACACTTCTCCTCCCCAGCGCTTTAGAGCCGGGCTTCTCCTCATCCTCCCCCCGTTCCCTATCACGGCTATTAGGCAATATAAAATCCGATCTGCAATCAGTTATTCTGCCTCCACCCCCATGCCCGCAGCACAGAGAATTAATTCTTTCTCACTTAAACCTATCCCTCCCAAAAGAACTCCAACAAAAACTAAACTAAACAAAACACCAACAAAAAACAACCAAACAAAAAACATCACTGACTATTCCCTGGGATTGTTGTCGCCACTGCGGCACACCGTGAAGGAAATATCGGTTTATGCAGGCATCGAAACCTGCCGGGAAACCCCCCACATAGTTGTCTTCTTACTTCCCTGTCCAGGAAATAAAATAAACCATCAGAACAGGTCATGGTCTTCCAGTGAAATGTTTTCCACAGGTCAAAATGAATACATTCTCTTGGAAGCATTTTCGGGAGTAGCTCCGTTTCATGTGTATCCACGCTGAGCTGTGGCGGGGCCGCTCCGTTTCTCTTGGCATCGTGGCAACCTCTCGCCTTCCCTTTTGAAACCGCTTTCCTCGCCATTTACCTACCTGACAGAATTGTCTGAGAACACGTGCGAATAACAATAACAATAATAATAATAATAATAATAAACCCCCAAACAACGACATTCACAACCTTAGCTAAGCAAACCACTTCCCTCCATCCGAACTAATAATGTTTTCACTCGCTGCTTTCGTGTGGAATGTCAGAATTTGGCGATTTTGTTCCTGCTTGGAATGAAAGTAGATTTTAAAACGTTAAAATAATATCTTCCAGAGCGAGTCTGACCAGTTCTGTAAATGCAAGCCCTACTAGACTGGAAAATCAAATCAAAAAAACCACATCACAGAAAGAGAGATTTCAGAGTTAGCAGCTCGGGGTAATTAGATTGCCTATTAATAGCCTTGCTCCTAGCTGCTATCAGAAGTAAGTGGATGGCTCCTGCTTCGGGAAGGAATGAGCAAGAATGCCACGGGACGTAGGATGGAGACCGAGAAGATGGGGAGAGGTTTCCACCGAGACTTGTGGGGCCCCATGGATAGGCAAAATGCTTGTACCCCCCTTGGCTTTGCCTGTCATCCCCGTAGACGCCGGCTTTTCCCTCCTTTTGATAGATGGAGGTGTCGGAGGGAGCCGCGGAGGCAGGTCCCGGCCGGGCGGGTCCCATCCCCGGCGGCCCGAAGATAAGCGATGCTGCTAATTCACCTCCGGGGAGGCGACGCCTTCCTTCCCTTTTGCTTCTCTTACCGTCGGCGTTAATGGCTTCGCGGACACAGCCCTCTATTTGCAGTTAAAAGTATAAATATATACGTTCGCCGTGGGAATACCGCAATTTCCATTTCGTTCATGTAATCACTGCCAGTGTTTATCCATTTCGCCTAAGCCTCCACGACCAAAGAGGGCGTGCAAATAATCCGCACTTTGCGATTACTTTAGGAAAAGGTTGGGTTTATGCACCCGTTATTGCTGCTCACGTTGAATTTATAATTCAATAGTAAAGAACGCCAGTATGTGCAAACAATGAAAAGAACAATTAAAAAGCCGATTGTCCCAAACCTAGGTGGCTATAATATATTGTTTCCCTGCTGTTATTGATTGATTTTAAGAGGTCACAGATGACTGAACTTTGAGGAGTCAAAAGACTTTCTTTTAATTCCAATCAGATGAGCAAGAAGTAGCATAGTTCAGGATACATAAGGTTTTTTATTGCTGTAATTTTTTACACACACACATTGTAATAATTTCTCGATGTATCTTTCTTGATGGACAAAATAGTTTTAGTATTAAAGATGGAACACAGTAACAAAGGAGATAGGAGTAATCCTAATGTTACTGAGGTTCAAGATTTTACTTTTTATATTCTTAGTATGGATAGAGTTAGCAGCTTTTTTCTGAAGTAACCAATCCTCAGAGTAGATCAATGTGATGTATAGAGTGACTCCTATTTCCAAGGGTTAAAAAAAAAAAAAAAAAAAGAAACGACCTATGCACTTTCAATAAACTCTGAAGAAAATACCATTTAACAGTGTTACAGGATAACTTCAGAGAAACATCCATAAGTAACCAGGATGATATCTGGATGATGCATTTAGCATTTGCCAATGGCAATCAAACATAAGTTTAGCAGCACACAACTTTAATATTCACCTTTGAAATAATAACAAAAAAACCCCAACAACAGTTTTAGTATAAATTTACACAGGTTATTTGCTTCGCAGCAGCCCATTTTCATTGTAACTTTACTGTAGGTTGTTTTTTCTGATAGGATGTGTGACGGGGCTTACAAAGAAGCCCTGCTTCTATGTCTCTGCTCATTTATCCAGATCCTAAAAAGGTCTAAATTTGTCCTCAGTCACCATGGCTTAACCTTGAAGAGCCAATGCCACAGACCACCACAGAAACACCTCTTGAAGAAATAAACCTTGCTAGTGGATCACTTCTGAGGTTACCAGCAAGAATTGCTACTCAGCCCTTCAAGTCATGGTTTCAACTTAACTAAACTGGCTTTGAGCAGATTCTTACACAAACACAACGTGAATATTTGGTCAGCTAAAGCAGAGCTTTCTGCTGTCACAGCTCAGAAGCTGTTGGTCCCAAACAAACCCAATCAGCACTAACTCAGCACCTACCATAGCTCCTGTAATGAACTTAACAGTAAAGGTACTGCAGGTGCTCTCTGTGATTTATGCCAGGTTCTGTCAGGTTTAACAGCAGCTCTGTATGACACAGAGGCCATGCCATTGGACACTAAAGATGGCAGATCCAACTCCATGGCTGGCACGCTCTTATAAACTTACATTGCCCTTACTTCTGGGGGCCAGTGACCCCAGCAGAAAGGACAACCACGAGCACTGACATCAGTGACATCTCATGGCATCACAGATAAATCCAGCAGAGGTGGGACTGTCAGAACCTGGGAGTGTTGGGAGATGAAAACTCAGCAGTGCTTAGCTGGCTGGCGGGTTTTTCGCTGGCTATTTTCAGCTTTCCCCCAAATGCCCCATAGGTGACACCCTATGCAGCACCACTCCCCACAGACCATGTGCTGGGCTGTAGGGACACAGCTTTACGTACCACTACTTAAATCAAAGTGTTTCAGCTTCTAAACTAAGCCAAACTCTTTCCCTCCAAAAAAATCTCATATCAATCAAAACATTTGATTTTATCCAGAATGAAGATTTTTGGGCTGTTTTTGAAGTATTTAGCCCTTTAAAGGAAATAAACTTGGAATCAAATATGCAACAAGGTTCATCTCAAGAGAGCAGAAAATGTGTTTTGTTTTTTTTTCTTTCTTTCAGTTTGGTAACATACTCACATTTGGGGTGGTAGGAGAGGTCTGCCATGCCTGGACCAGAAGCCAAAACCACAGCAGCTCGTCCCTTCTCAGCCATCAGAAACTACAGCAAAACCTCTTATTTTCTCCTTGGTCAGCAGGGCACAGAGAAAGCAACAACTCTGAACTGATTGAAACTGCTGCCTGTGCTCTGGCTTGAAGGTTTTAAACTTTTTTTTTCCTAAAGATAGAGGGCTGCATGAATATGCTCCAAAATATTTCACTCATGGAGTTGGAGAGAGGTGTAATTCAGCCTGAAACCAGAATTTATGCTACACTCTTATTTTAGTTCCTACTGCCTAGGAGAACAGTTACTAGTCAAATTGCTAACTGTGATCTGTGCTAAGTTTTCAAATCCATTTTGTTTCGGTTTTGATAGCTTCAACAGAATTGTTGAATGACATTTCCTTTAGCAGCAGTTTTCCAAACAAATTTACTAAATTTCTGCTTGCAAGAAGTGGAAAAATGTATTTTCCTTGTGCCTGCTTGGAACTACATGTACCTCTGAGGTCCAGAGAGGTGACACATCTTTCACAAGTGTTTCCTCTAATAAGTGTAGAGAGGAGAAACTAATGGTTGTGAGCTGTAGCTACCAGAAGATTAAAAATATTCTGTGTGGAAATAATGTTAACTGCTGCTCAGTGTTTGGACTTGTGGAGCATGGAGCTGACTAGGTTGAGCCTATGGACAGAATTGGAAAGCAAACTTTTCAGCTGGAGAAGCAGACAACCTGAATTTAATGGTATTTGACCAAATGAGCAGGAACAAACATGGAAGAGCTTGGCTGAATGCTAAATGTGAGTATTTAAGCTGAATTCTTCACTTCGTCTGGGCTTTTTGGATGCAGCCAGCATTATTACAGCAAAAGTGGAAAATTTGAGGCATTTTGTCATGATTGAGAGTAGAACTGGTGAGAAATGCTAAGTGGATGGGAAGGGGGGAGACAAACCCATTCAGAGCTCTGTGACTTTTTAAATTCAAGTTTGGGTTCAGCAAGTCAGTGCAGAAGGACAGAGCTGTGGTAGCAAGGGGGAGTGCCCTTTCCCAGGTGCAATGCAAGGAGAGAAGGACCCACCCATCTCCTTGGTGCCTGGAAGATGGGTGTACACCTCAGTCCCCACATCCCAGGAAGGCAGCAGGGCCCAGCAGGAAGCAAATGTGCTCTTCCCAAGCACATGTAAGAAGTGCTATTTTGGGTCCATACTCCCAAATCAAGCACAGAGCTATGGCCAACAACTCCATGGGATTTTGAAGGCTCTGGATGGCTCATGGGCTGTCTTGAACCAACCCAATGCTCTGCATAAAAGTAGACTCCAGCACACCTGGAGTGACACTTTAGTGAGAGGAATAACAATGATGCACATCCTTTATGCTATTCAGCATTATGATACTACCCCATATCTATCAGTCTGAATGTCAAATATACTCTGTTTAACGGATTAAATTGTTTTATTGGTCCTCTATTGGGAAGGCAAAAGTCTGCTGTGCAAAGCTCAAGAAGTAAATAAAATCTAGTGATAAAGGACTAAACTCCGATGGGAATTTTGCTGGAGAAAGGCCTGCTTAAGTTGACCTGTTTAATTAAAATGCAATAAAATGCAATTTCCTTTACATCATTACACTCTAATGTCAACCTTAGAATCACAAAGTTGTTGAAACCTGAGAAAAATGGTTAATCTGTGGTTACCTCTTGGTAAAAAAAAAATGTAAAAAGATGTTTTTAAGGAAACATGTTAATAATTAAAAATAAAATTGGTGGTCTAAGTGAAGAGTACTGATGGTACTAAAAATGGTATTGACTTAATTATTTTTGTTGATGCCAGTTATTCATTTCTGGGCCATCAGACTATAAACTAGGGTACTTTATTGACTGCAATATATACTGGATTTGTGCCATATTATTCAAGAAAAACAATACACTGCAAAAACAATACAGAGAAGAGGTAATTTGTACAGAGTTCATGAGACAATTATATAATCTAATTACGAAACTGACTCACTGTGCCCTTGGTTCTATTTATTAGAAGAGAATTGAAGGACATACTAAACATACTCAGAGTCTAGGAATTTAAATTTAAATCCTGCCTGTACACCCAAGCATCCAGGAACATAGATCATGAGTCCCAAAAGAATGATGCCCTGATGTGGGACTCAGGATACTACTTCATTTTCCTGAATGATGGAAATTAAACTACTGCCCCATTTTCCTGAGAAGTGCTTTGAAACTCAGTCAACAGCACAGAAAAACTTTAAATAATGTTAATGACACACAAAAAGAAGTGTAATTTATTATTTATTTCAAAAAGCAACAGCAGTTTGAAATCTGCCTGTGTTTCACATGCTTCACTGGTACGAAACCTCTGGAGAAATGCATCAGGAACATTTGAATGCAAGTGAATATGTTTCATGTTCAAACAGAAACAAATCACTGAGGTGCCTGAACACAACCAAGGCTTTGCACATGTCACTCACTCATGGAGAAGTTCATCTAAGCACAGAAATGACTAAAGCCAAAACAAAAGTAAGTTGCTAAATTATTCTGTGAGTTTTCAAGTCGTAGCTGCACTGCAACTGTTGGAACACTTTTCAGATGTTTTTCCTTAAACTTTTAATGCTTTTTAAGGAGCATGCAAGTATTTCCTTTCTTGATCATGTAAGAAATGTTATTAAATAAAACCTTTTTTTGCATCTCTTCTGATGTTTTTTATTCTCAATTTACTGTGCATTTTGTATTTGAAGAGATTTTAATGGGTGATATCTAACCATACCATAGTAAATGGTGGAGCAGGCTAGTATTCAGAGTGATTATAAGGAGTATTTGTTTATAAAACAGGAAAAAACCTCAGTGTCTCTTTATTTGTTTTTATTAATGGTAATGCTGGCTTGCATACAATAATTTTTTTTAATAAATGCTATGAGGATCTAGGAGGCAGAATAGCTAATGGAGAGCTTGGGACACCTGAGTCCAGTTTGGACCCAGGTAGGGAAGTCATGATTCTGCATATTGGAAGGTACAATTCTGCAGCACATTGGCCCTGGTGCAATCCTGGCTTCAGAAATCCTGTCCCTCCCAGGAGAGACTTTTCTGCCTGGAGGAGTCACTCCAGTGCCAGCACAGCAATCCACTGCCTTCTCCCAGTTGTATTAATGAAATTCCTTGTGGGACCACACTGGAAGAAAGACCATTGAAGTGATTACAATTAAAAATAGCTCTTCCTCTGCTCCTCCCACAAAGAGTTTATTTTTAACTTCCATCACTTCAGTGTGCTGATTTAAGCACTGCTCTACACGCAGTTGTTTTGGCACAGCTGAGGAGGTGACAAACTGCAGGCCAGAGGTGGGAACAAGCATCTGGGGCAGGAGCTGGCTACAGCAGCTCAGCTGGCAAAGGCAGTGTATCATGGGACTACGGTGTGGTAGTTCACTGCATGAACTTAAACTTTGCCTTTCCTGAGTGTTTTCATAGCCATGAAGCATCTCTGCTCCAAATTCCTAGTACAGGAGAGCTGGCCCAGCATTGCTTTCCTACCCCAGCCTGGTTCATTTCCATTAGAGATTCGCAGTCATGTGAGCCATATCACCAAGAAATACGGTGTGCGCCAAGCCTCAGCTGAATCCCGAGGCTGGTATCCTTGAAGACATTTAGGTGGCTAACTTTTAGGCAGTGGAAGGCTTAAATGGACAGGGTTAGGAGCAGGCATATGGTCAGTGACAATGCCTTGGCCATAGGACAGCGGCCACCTACCCACCCACTCTCCCAGGTCTCTGCTCACAGCCTTTTATTTTGGCTTTCATGCAAAGGATCAAGCTGTGTATGGACGAAGGACTGAGTAAGAACTTCTACCAGGTAATTTTGGCTGTGATTTAGGACTCTTGCATCTTTTCTTAAAGCACAGGCCATGAGTCACATGCTGAAACCTTCTTTCTTATCTCTCCAACTTCCTGACATTTTATGGACCTCAGGCTACCATGGCTCTTTGACTTCTTCTGTCCCTTTCCTGTGATTTTGGTCTTTTGAGGACTTGAAAGCTACGACCTAATTTGAATTTTTGTTAATAGCTATGTAAGTAAGCACTTGGGTGAACTTGCATAGCCTTTAAGCAGCCAGGAAGTCAGATAATATCTAATCTTATCCCTGTTAGGGTAAAAGAGTGTCCCTAGCACACTACTTACCAATGTGTTCTAGAGCAGACAACACTGCATGCTATAACCTATCCTACAGTTCCCTATATTAAAACAATTATCTGACTGGCTCACGTGTGAAAACATCACAGCATGACATCACCTAGAACCTACTGACCCCAATGGAAGAAATACCAATTCAACTGAGCCTGGAGCTCTCCTTTACTGCCTCAAGTAACTCACTTCACACATCATAAGCGGAGTTTTGAGCCTCCACCATGTTCATCAGACATTATTTTTTCTTCCAGTCATGACCCAGACTAGGAGCCTAGATAGTTTTCTTAATCATAAATGGTACTTCTGGCAGATTTAATACTTCAGTGTCAAACCTTCAATAAGATCTTGTTGGCCTTCACAAGCATATTGCTTCTCTTCTGCTCCATGCACACTGTTTCAGTCCTCCCTGAGGCTGTCCCTGAGACCTTCTTGTAATGCAAATAAATTGAAAACAAAATAGAATAACATCACGCTTAGTAGCACTTCCATGGCACTCTGCTGTATCTTGATGGCATAAACAAAATGCCAACTGAAAAAGCAACCTTGAAAACCATCTAGCTCACAAATGTATGATTTTGTGATGGAATGGGGCAGCCCAAGCTTGGCTGGACCACATTCAATCACAAGGATCTCCAATCCTTCAAAAGCTCAATAGAGCCTTAGTCCTTCATTGTCTGCAGAATTAGCCTTGAAACCATTTCTTCAAAGGCTCTTCGCTGGTTTCAATGACTTTGCCTGCACTGGAGTACTTTTCTGTTTGTCTGTGAACCTCAATCATGACTCTTCTATCCTCACTATGCAGAGGTGAAGAATCTAACAACCTGTACAGAATATATAGAATCTACACTCTCACTTGGAAAGCACAATATATGGTATGTAAAAAGTTAAAAAAAAAATCATACTTTCCTAGCAATCCTTACATATGCATTGAGCTGGAAGTTATTTCAGAGAATACTCATGCTACTCATAAAAAGCCATTACCAAAGTCAGCCGAAATTCCAAGAAAAAAAAAAATAGAAGGGCAGGCAGGTAACTAATCCATTTTGGAGCTGTAAGGTTGTGACCTGAGGTATGTTTTCACAGAAAAGGCAAAAATGAGGATCTTTCCCTAATGAGGAATAACCCAGTGATTTAAATAAGGAAGGATAAATGATGAACATACAGTTTCTGCCTGCACAGAAAACATTCCCAAGAAGAGGGCTGATCAGATGTAGTCATAGTGGATGGCTACAAACTGCCAGACAGGCAGTGTTGACTCAGAGCTCCCACTCCTGAGCTCCCTTTCCCAGTTGCAGCTTATGTAAAAGACTATAAAGAAGGAAAACCCATGGAATAATGAAGATTAATGCAATAAATATACCTGAGCCCGTCTACTTGTTTTAGTGGTTAATGCCACTAGAGAAACCCTGCAGGGCTTTAAGCAATTCTTAGTGATGAAGATTTATGAAGCCCTTTTAAAAACTTCATTAAGGGGTCAGAGAGATTTAAGTGGCCTCACAAGCTCTGCACTAAGCCAAGAGATTCACTTTGCAGAAACTCAGCCAAAGGCAGCGAGGACAGAGCTGGCTTGCAAGGGCTCTTCACACACTCTGGGAACAATGCTGAGTAGTACTCTGTGCATCTGGGCAGTACAGCTTAATGCTGAAGTCCCTAGCAGGGTTGTGGCAACCAGGATGGTTAAAGGAAGCTGCTTAGCAAAAGTATTTCCTCTGAATAATGTTAAGGCCAGCATAGTCTAGTAAGCAAGTCAAGTCTGTATACACTGCTCACAGAACTTTCTTCTTCCAGTGTCCCTCAGATTGTCTGAAATATGGCAAAGCTTTTTATTTTCTGTAGCTGGGATTTTCCTCCTTCTGATGACAAGTGCTGCCTGAATCCCATCAAATCATAGCCCAGAATCTTATCTTCCATACTGATGCCTCCAAGCAGTTGTTTAGGACTGTGATTATTTAGATATAAATAGCAGAGCTCATTAATTTAGCAATCACCCCCAGCTATGAAAATGCAAATTGGGTTGGCTTGTTTGTGTTTTCAAGAAAGAGAGAAGGTGGTGGCGGTAGGTGGGAAGGGGAATATTCCCCAGGTGCTGCTGTTTATCACCTTTTTGTCTCACCCTGAGCCAGGGAATGTTTCATCTGCACCCTGCAGAGCTTTGCTGGGCTCTGTTCCACCACCACTGAGGTGGGTATGCATCACGCACCTCTTGTAAATTTGGTTCTTGGACCAACAATTTGGGTCAACCCCATAAAAAAAAAATTCTGGACTTCTTTTTAGTAGGTATGCAGCAGAATAAGTTCTGGTAGCTGGCAAAGGCAGCAAACTGACAGAGCAAGAGATGAAGGATGCTTTTGTAGCGTCACAAGTAAAACTACCACTCCCTCTGTCTTGCTGGATCTGCCTGGCCGTGGGGAAGCAGCCATGATGGAGCAGACTTCATGAGCTGTCATAAATTCAGTACAAACAAAGCAGAACATCTCCAAAAGTTGTGCTCCAGCTTGACTGCCCACCTGAAGTGAACATCCTTTGCTAGATATCTTACAACCCGATGTTCTCTGCTTCATATGGATTGTGGGAGGTGCTACACAGCCTCAGTGCCTCATGAGGAGGAGAGGAGCCAGAAGGAAAAAAGGTAAAAAGAGAAAGAGAGTAGAGCATGGAGAAAGGGACACCTGAGAAATCTGCAGTAGGAAGAGAAATGCTGCACTGTACCCTGGAAGACCTCCCTCACCTCTCATCCCATCCCATCCCTCAGAGCTGCCAGAAGCAGGCACTTACAGAAACCTCCCCCAAAAAGACTGGTTATTATTCCCAGCATGTTAAATAACTTGGAATCTAAATGCCTCCAACATGAATTGAAGCAAGCGCCTGAATTTTTGCAGTGCTTTGTTGGACAGAGAATCTAATCAATGGAATCAGCTTAACAACTAATTTTCAGGATTTTAAGAGAGCTTGTTCATGCCAGCCCTCATTCAGGAACACATTTTTACATTCTCAGAGCTTAAAGCACCAGCTTTACACTAAATGAGAGGGGTGGATGGAACCCCACACTTGTGAACAGGGCTCTTCAGTTAGGTTTTGTGGCAGAATGGCTCAAGCCTGGGGTAGCCTCTGGGAAGGCTTGAATTTATGAATGATGCAATAGGCAACTCTCTGCTTGAAATCAAGCAGTAGCAATACCTCCCAAATAGTTATGCAATAAATGATTTAATACTAAAGAACTGCATAAGGAAGTTTATCTACCATTACCTCCATCTTGCAGCTTTTCTTAGGGGCCTTACCTTGCCAGCTTCATTTGAATACAATCATTTCTGATGGGTTCCTGAAGGTACCCACCGAGTCAGGAGGTGTCTTCCCATCTGCAGGAGCAAGCAGAGACTCAGGAGTGAGCGGATTACGATTATGGCTGGTACAAAGGAGAAGCCTCCCTCATGACAATGAGTCACAAGATTATTGCCTAGACAAGGAAAACTACTACAGAAAAGCCAATTGCATAATATTCCAAAGAAAGCAATTGAGTGGTTTCATTGGTAGAGGCTTTGGATGAGCTACACTCTACAAATAATAACTTCATTCAGGCCGTTTCAATGACACAGGCTAGAGATAGGAAGAGCCATGATAATTATGTTTTGCCACGGCATTTTGGGAAACAGGGGATCAGGAATTTTCCAAAATGGGAAGCTTGTTTTGCTCCCTGAAGACCTCGTTTTGATTTCAAGCACTGCCTACTATGTGCTGTTGCCACATTTTTTAGATACCTTTGTTATTGCTCCCTTGATTATAGGGCACGGGGAGATTTCTGCAGTAGACAAAGACTTTTCTGAGGCACATGCTATAAGAGCGGAAGGTATCTGCTCCAAACCCTCCATAAATAGTTAACTCACTGTATCTAAGTGCCTCAACATGAGGAACACTTTTCTTTCATGCCCTGTTGAGACTGGAGATATAGGAAGGCAAAGAGAAGCAGGGTGGTTCAGGCACCCAGGGTCTGAGTTCCTGGGTGCCAGCATCAGCCCTGGGTGCTGACAGTTGCCTACACAGCCCTGAGGGGCAGAATGTTTTCTCTCTGATGCTCCTGTGTAGCTACTACCACTTGTGAGATGTGCAATGGCTCAACAAAGTGTTGTAAAGTATTTGAACCTTGATAGTGTGCCCCAGCCAAACCATTTTTTGTTATTTTTACCAGAGCCCTCAGAGTGGGACCAGGCTGGAATTACCCTCATCAATGTCACCTGGCCTTTCCACCTTCAGTTGCAGTACATCAGCCCCAAGAGGGTTTTTAAGCTCCAGTCTGAAGTCTTGAGGGGAGAGGTGGGACAGATTTATATCAGTTCTTTGTCCTTTGCTCTCTTGTTGTTTGGATTTCCTGGACTAACTTGGCTGCTGATCACTGGATGGGTTTTGTTGCTGTCATCATCTCCATGCTGCTTGCCTGGATCAGGAGCCCCACCTGTTAGAGCCCTCAGGAATTCATCAAGGACTGAAAGGTAAACTGTGCTAAATTGGGAAAGAAGGAGCTGAAAAACTAAATACAAAGACAGCAAGGAATAGATAAAAAGGACTGTACTGTACTAGATTAAAACCAATCATGTTATCAGAAAAGTGTGTGCAGAGCTCATGGACAGAATAGAGAAACCAATCAAGCAATGTGAGATCTCATGCACAGCAGTTGAGAAATGTATATGTACTGTATTATGGATAAGTTGTAAAATGTATAAGCAGAGTAGTATGTAAAGGTTGTAAGATGTATAAGTAGAGTAACATGTGTAAGTATTTATAAGCAAGTAAAATGTATAAGTAGTGTATTATGCATAAGTAGGTAAAATGCATAAGTACTGTGTCATGTAGAAGTTGTAAAAAGTGTAAGTAAATGTATAAGTAGAGTAATATGGATAAGTAGTGTAAGATAAGCAAGTGAAATGTGTAAGTAAGGTAATACGTCAAAGTTGTGAGATGTGTGAACACAGGGGTATTTTAAACAATAAGATGCTTCTGTGTAATCATATTGATTTGTTGATCAGAAGGCATGAGTTCCTGCAACTAAGAGAGTAAAGCTGGGTCTGCTGTGCATAAGCCCGTGTCACTTCAGTGGGCAAAACTCTGACCTGCCTGGTTTAGGGTAACAGCAACTGCGGAAAGTAAAAGCACTTGGATGGCTAAACAGCAGTGCCAGAAAACAAATTCACAGTGAAGCGTGCCCTGATCCTTCATCTGGATCCATATTCTTAGTCTGCCAGGGTATGAAATGTCTGAAGTGGCAGGAATCCATGAATTGGGGGGCCATTTGCCATTGTTACCCTGCTGTAGCTTTTTGGTTTCTTTTTTTTTTATTTCCACACACAAAACAATACAGATCATAATTAAATTATTTAGGCACTTCTAATGATCCCAAATTAGCACTCCTAAACCTTCTGCTTACTTCAGGTTTGTGAGTGAAACAAAAGATAAATCAAGGTAGAATGTAGTTCTGAGTTTTCTTGAGTCAGCAGGAACTATGCCAGCACTTGATTTTTTAAAATCTGGTTTCCTCAGCTGATTTAGTCATGCAAAATTAGCAACCTTGAGAAGGAAAGTGTAAGTGTGTGTTATTCCTGTTATACCCTAAAGTGGGTTACATTTCCCATCAGTTCCCTCAAGCAAAACCTGTATGCCTGGGAAGCACTGTAATTTTTCTTTTTGTCTCCCTTTGATGAGAATTTAGAAACAAGTGAGCAGCAGTGTTTGCTGCAAATCTTCTTTTGAGTGCTGTCACGGCTCTTACCTGGGGGCTGTCAGCCCAGCCACCACATCCTTCTGCAGAGGGGAAGGAGAATATTACTCTTTCCTTTCCCTTCTGTGTGGTAAGAAGCCACAGGGAACCACAGAGCTGTGTCATCCTGAATTGCTATGACCAGATTTACCAGGGAGCTTTTCCTACTGGGAAGAAGAAGTGCCATGAATGCTGCTCTGCCTTTGCATGTACCCTGGGCTGTGTGTGGGAAATGGGGAGGGCAGAACAGCTCCTGCCCAGCACAGTGCCATGTGTGGTTCCCCCTGTACCACCCTGGCTCGGGGGGAGCATGGAGCACAAGCAGCACTGAGAGCATCTGCCAGTGACAGCCACCTCAAACTGCTGCGTGGCCCCAGGTCCCACCTGCTGCGTTTTCTGCAATGGAACCGAGTGTTTCATGACATGAAGGGAAAAGTAAGTGGGTCTTAGGTAATGGACTTCAAATATATAAACTAGGCTGCCACAAAGAGAAAAGGAATATTTTGCCTCCATTGACAGATGGAAGGTACAGGATCCACCAGAGAAAACTGGAGAAATGCCATTACCTGTGCTCTTAACAGAAGGTTAAACACTTTAAGAAAAGTCAAGACAAAGGGGAAAAAAGGATTTGGTATCTCTCTGAGATCCTTCCCACCAGAATACCTCTGTGGCTCTTCAAATGTGTGATTATCCACATCTGCCAGAGGACAGTGCAGTCATAGGGGAGAAAAGTTGCATTCTTCAAACAAATGATTCATTAAAAAGCAGCAACCTACTCCAGGAACAATCCACTATCAAAATTTTGCCTCAAACTTAGTCATGAAGCCAAGAGGAGTTAAAAAAGGAATGACTGTGGCACAACAATCAAACTCTTTCAATCATTAAACCCCACCAATAAATACTGGGGAGTGCTGGAACAAATCTTTGTATTTCTAGAAATTATTCTAGCTGTGGAAAATATAAACTGTGTCTTCCCTGCAGACACAGTCAAAATGAATCAAAATACTCCTCATAACACAAAGGAAATACCTCTGGGCTGTGATAAGGACTATGAATGTAGCTCTTTTACGTCTCCCCGAGCTAATAACAATAAGATGGACTGGTGGCACTGTTTTCAGCATGGAGATTAATAGCCAGGGAGAAACCGAGAAGGAGAAAGTACACTTTCAGTTTTCTTTCCGATGGCTAATTAAAAAGTCCATATCTGAAGGGAAATGCTGTGGAAATGAGAGCTATTTGGATGTGCTTTCCCCCATCTACTATCACTGTGCTTTGTGAGGAATGCTTTATTAACGCTAATCTCATCTCTCTGCTTTGACAGAAGTTACAGTTTCCTTCCTTTGCAGCCTCTAAGGCTCAGTTCTATTACAGGGTTTATTTAATGGGAGCTTTATTATTTTACTAAATTACCTCATCTTCTGGGAACAAACTTAACCTTGAACTATGAAGCCAAATGTCTTTTTAATGATGCAAGTCTGTTTGGAAATTGTGCTTTGATGACTCTCAATTTTCTTCATTCTGCAAGTTAATATGTGGAATATACAAAAAAAAGTAATTTTTTTTTATCTGCAGGCCTTCCTGATCCACTATTTAAAATCAATTTGCTGCAATTATTAAGGTTAAGACTAGTGGGAATAAACATTCTTAATGGTATTCAGGCACCAGAGAGGAGCCCCTCACATCACTAGGGAACCCATCTTCAGTAAATTGGAAAATTATACGGGATTGATGCTAAAATATTCCATATTGAAATGTTTAAATTGTAAGATAATATAAATATCACTCCTACGTGCATTTTGGATGCAGCCGTCTTGTTCTGCTTGGAGACTCTGAGAAACAATGAGAAGCCTCCATTAACCCACATGAGACTGTGATTTGATCCAGAGTTTGTAGTCAGTAGGCCAAATAATGTGACTTTCTAGTACAATCTATGGGACAGTGGATCTCTTGTAACCCAGGGAAGCAAGGCTTTTGCTTACAGGGTGTTTGAGCACAGAGGGTGAAGCAGGGTACTGGGCTATTTTGTTAACATCTAATATACAGGAGAGGAATTACTGTCTTGGTTCCTGGTTGATTCCCTCCCAAATGCCTGTAAGTTGCTGCAAACCCACACAAAAGACTTCTCAACTCTAGAAAAATGTGTGTCTGTGTTTAGGGTGTGTGCAGTTTGGGTACTTCTGAGGCTCTATTGCCCAGAGGTCACCTCTGGGCAAAGCTGGGGGCAGTGTTTTTTGTTTGCGTCAGACTTGAGTGGGAAGAAGTACATGAGAATCAAACAGAAATATGCTGTTTGCTAGTGGGGTAGACACACTGTGATGACCTATCTATTTAGGAATATTGTTAAAACTTGTGAACTTCTTTCCATGTCTCTGTTCAGAAAAGTCCTGAATCTTCCTGCAGTAGGAGCAGAGGTCTGGGCACTGCCTCCCCTTCCTCAGAGAGCTGTAAGTCCCCCACAGCCGGGCACAGTTCCTCCCGTGCTTCCTGGAGAGACTGAGCTGCTTCAGACCTGCTGTGTGTGTGCACACATGTGTCCCTTGCCTGTCACCTGTGAGAAAAGGTGAAGGCCTCTGGAATGGTTAGGGAATCAGCATTGGAAATGCTGATTCTTTGGGGAAGTGAGAACTTCTTCCTAGCAACTCTGTGTCCAAGAAAAAGGAGCCCTGCAAAAAAAAGGCAAATGTAGGCAGGTTGCAACAGCAGAATAGCTCATCTGGTGTGCCAATAGGTTCCCAGGAAAAAAAAAGCTACCACAACCGGGGGACAGGCTGGATAAATTGTTCTGAGGGCTCCAGACAGCCCTTACCTGCATCTGGTGTCCAGTTTTCTTTTCCACATTGCTGAGGATTTAAAAGTAGGGTTGTTGTGAGCAGGTCACTTTAAGCACAATTTTCATTCTGCCTTTCTTATCCTATGAAACTGTCCTGGCACATCATGTGAAAACAAATTCTCTAATGACAGATGCAGATTTGGCACTAGATATTTCATTTGTTGTTAGACACCCAAAATCAGCTAAGAATCATCCAGAAGAAAAAACAACAGTTTTGATACTTGTTTTCCTAATCCTCAGAAGTTGCAAAACTTCTGTCTGAGCTCAAATGAAGGGAACTGACTCTTTCCCTGGATGCTCTCATCAGATAATGCTCTCATCATTCTACCATAACCCATCCCAATCATTCTAGTTCAAGATCTTTATCCTTTTTTTTGCTGCCATGCCAATAAAATCACCTCTCATTCTCTTACTGTAGTTTCTATATAGAGACTTCTGCACTTACCCCAAGGAATGGTGGCTAGTTGACCTGAAAAGACCACATACAACCAAGTGCTTCCCCACCCAGAATCTTTTTATTCCCTCCAGCTCCCCCATTCCTGTAATAGTCCTGGGTTCCCACATTGTTATGAGTCTCTGAAAACTCCTGCCCTACAAAGCAGGATGGCCAACTTTCCCCCAGGCAAGCTTTTATAAGTGTCAAAAACTTTTGCAGATGAAAGCCGTGGGACAACACAACGCTGTGGGCATCAGAGTGTTGAGGGAATTCTGGCAAAAGTTCATTGTTTGGGGATAACAGGTATTCCTGTTTCAGGATAACAGGTATTCCCTACTTTCCTGTGAGATGGGGATGATTTGGATGTGTACTGGTTACAGTGTCATTGAGCCATGTTAGACCAAATCTACCCAGCCAGTTTTCTTCCCCCAGCACTGGGATTGCCCAGGAGCCCTGTGTCAGCGCAGCCCCAGTGTATCTCTGAGCTGAGCATGGAAAGAGCATTTGCCTTGTACAAGGGCTCCCCTTGGGCCTTGAAAATCTCATCTTGACCACCTCTGCTTTATTCCGTCTCTGACTGTAGTGTGAAGACAAAATGCCCTACAAGAAACCACTGAAAGTGAAAAGTACGTATTTCCTGCAGATATTTTACATGCTAAAAAAATAAATTTTCATATTTTCTTCCCCCTGTCCCTCTGGTTAGGTGCAAGTTCTACCACTACAATTTACTTTTACAATTAATTTTATGTCACTGCTTGGAAGTTCAGTTGACAGACAAGGTCCTGCTGTGTTACTAAACATAAATATTTCACCTTCTTGTTGTGTTAAGCCTTGGCTGTACTTTTTTCCTCTAATACTTTTTTTTTCCAAATGGGAATGCAAGCAGCTGAAGCCCAGTGAGAAAACATGAAAATAGATTTCTAGGAAAGTAACCAAAAGGGCTTTACCAGCACGACAAGTTGCTTATCAAGAACTATTTTAGGAACGTAAGGAAATGAAACTTTGATGAGAGAGTTCCAAGAGGGAAGATTTACTGAGGAGCTGAGGGTTCAAAGCAGGATGACAGCAGGGCTATCAGGAAACCTTCTCTGCACCTGTTTCTCCACCAGCTGCCTAACCATACTCCCCCTCCTTTCTGCTGGCAGCTGAACAGCCGAGATCTGCATCCCCTTTTGTGCTAATCCACTCCACCGTCTGTCTGGAAATGTTTGCCAGTCAACTCATCCCCTCCTCCTCCTCCTGACCACAGATATAAGACATAGTTTCTGATTTTAATGCCCAGCTGTGCTCCAGAGACCTCGTATAAATCCAAGTCACACTCTTGGAGAACAGGATGGCAGCAGGCCTCAGTTTCCCATCTGTACGAGGGAAATATGTTACAGCTTTCTGTCCTTTGCATTGTCTGTACGTTACCTAGTGGGGCACCAGGCTCCTCAGGCTGGGAGCTCCTTCCTTCATCTAAACCCAAGTGAGCCACCTCAGCTTCAGCCTGCAGGAGCTGTCCTGATTTAATGGTGCCCAAAGCACGTCTGTTATACTGTGAATCAGAGCCCTTTTAAGGAGGAAGTGCAGTCTTGCCCTGTGCCACTGCTTTGCTCGTGGGCACTTCATGAGGTCTCCTCCAAGCCCCATGGCTAAACTGTGGATTTCACAAGCAGGAGTCTTGCCTTCCTCCTGCATGCTCCTCTCCTGGAGAAGTGCCCAAAACTCTCGCTGTGCCAGATCCCAAGATCCCAGAATGCTGAATTTCTACCCCTGTGATAAGACAGGGGGAATGAATGGCCTTGGTGAAGTGAACAGAGCATCATACAATGTCTTGCTTTCACACCAAGAATTATTTTGGAGTCAGTTTAGAAAGCAAGATGCCTCAATATACAGGCATAAGAGAGGCTGATCTTGGGACATGGTGCACAGTGGTGAAGTCACAGGCAACTTGCAGAGGAAAGAAGACCAACCCAGAGGACCCAATGGGTTGTCCACTCCTCAGCCACAAGGCAGGGACACCAGCACACCTCTGCTTTGGGTGGTGAGGACCTTGTGCAGACCATCCTTTGATCCATGGTCTCACTGTTTTAATGCTCTGTGCTGCAGCAGGCAGAGAGGGCAGATTTGATTCGTGTCTAAGCATGGCCCAGGGAGCCTAGGAGAAGACCTAGGAGACTTCTTTCAGCAAAGTGCTGTCCTCCCTGAATTTGAATTATATCCCATAATGATGGATTTCAAATAGAGGATGGCCTACGTAGCACATAGCTGAGGAGCCCATACCAAATTCCCAAGCTTTTCCTCCTCCCTAACAATGAGAAAATTGTTTTTAATGTATCTTATATATCAAGTTCATGACCTCCTTAAAGATAATTATCCCAATTTTAACATGCATGGCTGAAATGTCATTTTCAGTGTGTGAGCAAGATTGAGGGCAGACCTCTCTGCATCACATTGGGCTCCACTTTACTTTGTTTCTTCAGCTCTTTTCCACCCATGTCCTCCCTTTGCTCACAGACCTTGCCTTGGTTGTTGTAGGGATGGCACAGGTGGAAAGAGTAGCTGATTGCAGATGAGAGGCAAGGCATGGGCTATGCACTTGGAAACTTTGGTCGGACATGTATTTTCTGGTGTAGGATGACACTACGGTTTTCAAACTGATGGGGTTGTTGCTCCTGTTACTGTTATTGTTGTCATCTGAGGAGCACCAGAGGATTCATCCCAAGTCCCAGGCTTTTTGAACTGGGGAGAGAGATCCAGCGAGGGTTTCTAGTCTGAGTTACATGCATAGTGCACAGAAATTTAGAACACTTAAATGTATGTGGATATTTAAGCACACACATTTTTACATTCATGTGTATCTTACATGTAAGAATGGTGTATATATATGTGTATATATATATATATATATATATACACAGACACACACCTGTAGATGTTTCTACCACTGTACAGCCCTCTGGGAAGCAGTACTGCGCTCTCAGTGCCTGGCTACTGTGAAAATGTTTTCAGTGTCCCCCTTGCATTTACAACCAGAAGGACTCCCTAAACTTTGGGGCTCTCGTGACCGCTCTCCCCATATTTGACAGCACAATCAAAAGCTGGCTTTGGCTGATCTCTGCTTTGGGCATCCTTTTTGCCTGGACAGGGAGCTCGGCCTGAGCTACAGCCTGTTCCAGGAACCACAGCGCTGTCTTTGACTACAGTGATATCTTCAAGCATTATGCAGCAGCAAGGTTGTGTTTTAAGCTGAAGAGGCAGACAGCACAGAGTAGATGTTATTCCACCCTCTGTAGAAAACTCCTGGGACAGTAAGACCTAGTCTTGAAGCTTTCACCCAACAAGCTTTGACCCCTTTTCAAAAGGCTGCCTTTCCCTCTTTCCTTCCACCTCTCTCAGCAAAAGGGCTGAGCCTACGCCAGTCCAGTGGCACCAGGGCACAGCACCACTGCGCTGCAGCCACCCTGTGCCTGCCTGACGGGGTCGGTCGGCGTTCGGGGCCGAGAGGAAACCCAGCACCTTTGCACATTGGAGCCGTTTACAATGACTTTTGTTGCTGATGGCGCATGTTTGGTTGTACTTGTTAAATCTTGTTAAACAGGAAACAGGTTTCGAGGCGAGAGGGTCCCGGAGAGTTCAAGCTCCTGCTTTCAAATGTTCTTACAAGATGCACAATTGGCACCGACTTGCAGGAAATATTTAATTGGAGTCGGAAGGCGCTGGCTCCACTGACCTTGTATTGCATTCCTCTGGGTGTTCCTTTCACAATGATTTTCACCTATAGCTGGAATCAGTGATTTATTTATACCAGCCAATGGTGAGTCCAACAGCACTGAGGGGCTGAGCAGACTGTGGATCTGCAGCGAGCTGAAGGGAGGAGCAAGCAGCAAGGAACAGTCTTACGGCGGAGAAGGGGCTGCCGCAAACCCAAGAGTGACATATTTATGAGTCCAGTATCGGTTGCCTGCACTGATAAGCCACGGTCATTAAAGGAAGGAAAAGTCACCTTTGTGTATATAAAATATACAAGATTCATAGTCTGAAAAGACTTGACAGGAAAACATTAGGTAAATAAAGGATATCCCATAAAGCATAATGTGAAAATTAAATTACCTCATAAGGGAGGAAGGCTGTCTGTCCCAGCAGTGAAAGTGAGGAAAAATGAAATTCCTCTTTTTCATCTCAAAGCTGATTTGGCTTTAGGGTTTTGGGTGGATCTAGACACATTGTTACTGATGTCTATAAAAAAAGCATTAAAGTCCATTATATTGGACTGGAAATGCTGCAGCTTCCCATAAATTTTCATTACATGCTTGCAAGGTGGTGAGAAGCATCTTGAGCATTGCTGCTCTAGGTGGCCAAATAACAGAAGTACTATCTCAGGGGTGAGCTGGACTTTCACTGTTATTTTTAATTTTCAGGTCTCACCAGATTTTATTTTCATCTGATTTTGGGAGCTGTTGTAAATCACTTGGAAAAGTTTTCTGCCCTCCTCCCCAGACATTTCTTTTCTGGTGAGTGAAACATATCCAGGATCCACCTAGTTTTGCTTTATCTGGTCACTAAGCCTCCAAAGCTGAGGAAATGTTGAAACATCAGGGAGAGGCAAAAGGAGGGAGATCAGAAGGGTCTACTTATTACACTACTCAGCAAAAAAGATAATGGAAAAAAGTAAAAGAGAAAGAGGAAAAGAAAGACAATCCAATGTTTAAAAACTCCATAATTAAAACAGCAATTTTTGAAAAAAAAAGTATTTCTATTTTTACAGAATGAACAATTTCACAAATAAGAGGTCTGCTAGTGGCTGTCCCCACGGAAGGCATGCACAGCCCCTGCCTTGCATACAGGTGGCCAACAGGAGAGCAACATTTGGCTTTGCAGTCTTGGCAGCAAATCCCTGCAGGTACAGCCCTCAGCCCCTCTGAAGCTCATAACTGAAAGACTCATTGATTCCCAGGGTCACAGTTTTTTTGTTGGGAAGGAGCTGATTCTACCTGAACCAAGCCAATCTCCCTTCTTATTTCAAACCCTTATCCTGAAGACACAATTCCCACACTGGTTAGGTAGACCCGAACCCACCTTGTAACCACTCTTAAAGTCAGGTTTATTTTTTTCCCAGCAGAATTCACAGATCAAGGTCTATTTATGAATGCAACTGTCTACTTTAGTTCTCTCTCTTCATGGAAAAATCCTTGGGGAAGTCATTTTCCCAACGTGCTGCAGGATTTTTGAGGGATAACTTTAGCAAATAGCACCAGTTCCTTGGGTATCTGTTCCTGGGGACATGTGCCACAGTTGCTGAAAAACACATTTAACTTCTCTAGTGCATCAGACAAGCACAAATCTCTCTGTTGAAGAGTCAGAGATCCAGGAATTGAGAGGCCCTTATTCAGCACAGCCTGCCTTTTGCTCTGGAGTTTGCACCAACACTTCTTTCCACCAATTCTTCTGTTCCAGATCTTTCCAGGTCTGGGTCACATTGCTGTCACATCTCATTCTGACTGTGAAGTCCTTTGCTTCCCAGGAGCTGACAGTGTCCTCTCCAGAGCACCTCCAGCTCTTCAAGACTCTGCATCAGGAAAATGTTTGGAGTATTAGTATGGGTGACCATTAAGTAATGGAAGGGGAGAAAAAGAGCAAGAAACCTATTCTGGGCAAACTGAATTCAATCTATGAGGGTGAAACTTAATTATGTTTGCAGACTAGTAGTCTAATGGCATCTCTTTTGTACATCAATATCACTATTAAAGAGTCACCATAAAGATCTCTCCTCCCATTTTTGGAAAGTCCGCATTGTAGACGCATGGTGTTAAACTTAGAAGTTTCTTTTCCAAGTCAGAACAAACACAGGACTTTCTTGGCAATGAATGCTTCTTCAGTGACCTCCATTGGTCTGGCTTTTAGCAGACAGGGCCCTCACTCTTCTGGAGCTGCCTTCTCTTTCCGAGTGCATGGGAGGAGGTCCCTTATCTTTATCATATATCTTCAAAAGGTGCCTCTGAACAAGGCAATCAGTATCACAGACAGGTTTGTGCTTAGGAAACTGTGACTAACGAAACAATAAATCACTGATTTGCCACCTCTGGAAATGCAGTTTAGTCCAACTCTGTCACTTTTATCCACAGACTTTGGGGAAATTCCTTTATTTTAAGGGGTTTACTTTCAAAACTCTGCATGTGATCCCCCCATTAGATAAACAAGGTGTGATCCAGAAGAGAGAGCAGTTTTGCAAGAAGCCTGCCTGATGAGGCAGCTTCACTTCATTTGATTGGGGATTTTTCTTTTATTCACTCTTTCGCCCTTTGCTGATGTCTCAGCTCCCTCTCTAATAAATAACTAGTCCACATCACTAAACCCCTGCACATAACTCAGAGCAATTTGTTACTGTTGGCAATGTCTGTGCAGCAGGGGCCCAGGAACAGACCAGCATGGAAGTAGTAATACCTCCCACTCTTCAGGAGCATGATTTCTGCCTGATTACAGAAGGGGTCATTGGTAGGACAATGCAAAGAAGGTCACATAAAATTCCCTCCACACAAATTACATGTGCTGCAAGATACTCACACAAGCTGCTTTACCCAGGGGTATCTGGCAGTAGAAATCGTTCCTGTGATATCAACACCACAGATGTGGCAGGACATTAAAAAAAATTAACACATATTCATACTAACCAGAACACAATGAAAGTGTGTGAACACTTTATACAGCTCTGGGCCCAGAGGATAGCTTAAAATACAGAAATTCCTGTAGAAGTAATGATATTATGAATCCAGTAGTCCTAAGGTCCTTCCAAAGATTAGATTATAAACACAGCCTCCAAATACTTGGTGAGGCTGTAACATTAAGAGTCATGAGCAATTTTGAAAGGAAATAAGGAAGGAATACATGGGGATTTTTCCCCTTGCCCCTCATCTGTCTGTCCTTCGTGAACACTGAGTAGTGCAAAGAGGACACTTTTTCATGGCATAGTTATTTTGGTGCACCCACCACAAGATAATTATTTTGTAGTCAAGATGCAGGGAGAGAGGGAGTTCCAGGGTCCTGCCTGGAATGGGAGAGCTCACCTGCCTCTGCCTGCAAAAAGGTTTGAGGGTTAGCTAAGGGCATGTGGCACTATGCAGGTGAGGCACCTACTCTTTTTCTTCCCAGAAAGGTCGTGAGGGTTGAGGGAGGAGGAACAGCAGCTCCTGGTTTGTGGAAAAAAATCCCTCATCCTCATAGGTGCCAGTTGCTCCAGCTCAGCAGGGCCTTCCTGAGCTTTCCTTTGTCTACACACTTATGAGCACACAGTGTCTAAGGCACCTTCCTCATTGTAGCTACGTCCCTCGGGAGCCCTTTTAGATGCCAAGACACAGAGGGAGGGAGGAAGCAGAGGGAGCAGTATTTCTGTACACACTTGGATCTTTCCCTGCCAGTTAGCAGGTCTCTGTGGATGTTGGTACTTGAGCCTGGAAACCTTGGGGCTCGATGGAAGAGCATCAAATGGAAGTTGGAAAAGAAGTCAGCAGGGCAACGGGAGGGCAACTGTGGTTTGCCAGGGCTGTAACATCTGGGCTCAGTGGCACCCACTGTGTGCCAGTGCTTTACAATTTCAAAGCTGTCTTATTTGTTTCTGTGGGAATTTCGGGGAAGTTTGGGTTTTGCTGTTGGGTTTGTGTTTTTGTTTTGCTTTTTAACAAAGCACCTCTGGAAAGGGTATGCTTTCCAAAAAGGCATTGTTTAAGGTAATAATACAAGAGGGAAAATGGAGGATGTGGGGGAAGGCAAGAAAGAAGCAAAGCAGACAGAAAATCTCCATAGTTGCTCTCAGTAGAAAAACTCTGGGTCTGTAGGGTGTGATGGGTTAAAATCAAGAGGGCCTCCTGGAAATTTTCAGACGTATTTCATGGAAGGCCATTTATTCTCGGGGGGAAAAAAAAGCCCTCTTTTTTTTTTAAACTGTTGTATTGTTGTTTCAAAGCACAGGAGAGCCAAGCAAGGCAGAATACCAGGCTCCCAGAGCTTTCATGCACAAAGCAGAAAGATCTGTGGCAAACTGGGTTTTGTCTGTGGCCACACTAATGACCAAAATAAAGGCCGTGATGACCATTTTCCTGAGAGGGTTACAGGAGCCTTGAATAAAAAGCCCCAGATTGCCCAGGACCTTCACTTATAGCCTCCACCACTTGCTCTTTGGCAGAACTGGTTTGCTCATTTCTGAGGAGGCAGTCAACTGGAAGAGGTAACTTTTATAACTCAGATTGGGAAAATGAAGGTGATTTGAGCTCCTTGGCTCCAAATGCAACAGAAGATAGCAAATGGAAGATAAGGGAGCAAAAAGGAATGCCAGGGCACACCATGACTCCACTTTGTGAGCACAACAGCAGACTTCCTGCTCTGAATGCCACCACTTTGGCAAATTTCAGGAAAGGTAAGAGCATAAAAGATGGCTGTGCTGATGATGGACACTGCCTATGTCAGTCATCTACAGGGGAGAACAATGCAAAACAAGACTCCTGTCTTTGACATCAAGCAGAAAGATAAACTCTAATATCAGAAGGGACTGGCAGAGGATTATGTTTTTTCCCCATCCCTTTTAAGATTTGTCTTGATCAGTCTATGATTAATGCTAATATGTAGATACCTCAAATAATGGACAAGGTTCAGATAGCCCTGCTGGTTACCAATTAATTGTATGAAGGCAACAACAGGCTTTACACGAGAGGCTGGTAGTAAACTAAAATTACTAGTTTTACTTGTGTAACTTATATTAGTCACATCTTATTGGGCAAAAGATTGAACCCAGGCAGCTTGAGGTGAGAACAAACTTCACAAGATGGTGTCATTCACCTCACTCTGGATGTTTCACAAACACCTGGATACCTAACAGGATCTCACAAAGGAAGGATTTTGTGGGGTATCTCTCTAACTATGCAACACTTGCTGTAAGGGTGAACCTCTGCATTAGTGGCCCAAAAATAAAGCAGCTACTCACACATGTGAAAGCCAGGCACAGCTACTCGTCTTGCTGGATCAAGATAAAATTGCTTGTGTCTCCAGAATGGAACTAAATGGAACTAAAAATCACAAGTCCTCATGTGATTTCTGGTTCTTCCCACCTTGAAGCAGGCTACGAATCTTGCCCGAACATTCCATGGTGCTATACCTTGCAAGCCAATTGTGGTCAGATCCAGAAATGGCCCCCTTCCTTAAAATAGAAAATAGTTCATATAAGATATCTGTGCATAGGTAAACTTAAAATTAAAAAAAAAAAAAAAAAAAGGAAAGCTTGGTTCAAGTCTGGGCTTTTAGATTAACTCTGCTTATTTGCTTATTTTTAAGCTGTACTCATTTGCCTCCTCTTAACATGATTTCTGACATGCTTATCCTTTCCTGCTCTTGCCCAGCATTTCCAGACCTGCTAAATCTGCACCTTTCTCCTGACATATTTCTCTGGAAAGAATGAGCCCCTCCTCCTGCCTCCCCCTTATCCCTGTGTAAGTAACATCCATCACTGTATCAGCACCTGACTGAGCAGCACTAGGGAAGGGTGAAGGTATTGCTTCCTACCCTTGACAGGTGTTATAACAACACTGAACCACCTCAACTTATAACAGTTTCCATTCTACAAACTGCTGCACGGACTTTTCTTCTTGCTATTCCATCCTCCCCAGAGGCTTCCTAGCTCTGCTCATGCCAAGGCAAAAAGCCACTCACACTTCTCCAAGTACAAAAGCAAAAGACAGACTTTCCCTGTCTTGCACAGTGTCTAGAAGAGCCAGTGAACGTGAGCACAGCCTCAGGGCTCCTCTGTGATGGCCACAGCTGCCATTGTCCCCCTGGGTTAGATCTGTCTGAGGCATGGTGCTGGGCACCTCCCCACCAAGCAGGGCCATGCTTGGGCTGAAAAAGGAGACCCAGAGGAGAAAAATAACCTCACAGAAGCACAGGAATTCTTCTCACACACCAACCACCTAGTCCTTCTCCATGGAGGGCATCAACCCACACATGCACTTACAGAACTTACTTACACAAGCAAAGTCATAGCCAGAACTAGGGAATCAAGACTGCAATAGTATTTGAAGTGTTGTGGTGCCAGTTTGGTTTTGGAGGAGGTAACAAATGCCAGTGCTAAGTTGAAGCAGTAGTGCAGGCATGTAGAGCACAAGCACTTCAGAGGGTGATCTTCAGAGAGATGCCTGATACTCTTCCTCTCACTGCATCCCTCACTGTCCTTTTCTACCTCACGGAAGTGTCCAGACTAAAAAAGGTTAAATCACTCCTTGATATTAAATCTCTATGGCCATCATAATTAGGACAATAAGCTGAAATGAAACATCTAAATTTCAAGCAAATGGAATGAATTCCCACCCTTGGGATCCAGACGCTTAGATGTTATTAAAAATTTCTCATTTTCTACATGGCCCATTTTCCATTAGCTCATAGTTCAGAGATACAATGCAGGATGTCATCTGTCCAAGAAAAAGAGGAGATCCTTGGAGAGGCTGCCTTTTGGGACTCTCAGCCTCATGTACACCTTTCCCTTTAGCAATGATGTATTCTATCTTCATGCAAATCAACCAGTTATTGCTGACTGCACAGGTGTCCTGGCACAAGGATTAAGCCTGGTCTTCTCCTCAGGAAATGCAAGGAAATTTGCATATCAACCTACAGTGTGGGGAGAAAGCATAAGAGAAGACTACTGGGGAGATGAGAAACTGTATTGTTACTAAAATATTTAATATTATATTATTCTACATCTTCCATTTTGCACGGTTTGGATCATTTTATTGGGTGTTTTACTCCCCACAAAGCAGCACTGTGTTTAAGGAGTAATTTTGTACACCCTCTTGCATTCAGTTGCTGATAACCATTGTGGAAAACTGCAGACTTCCAGCCTCAGAAGCAATCGAAGAGTTAAAGATTGACTGGACCTGCTCAGAGGTAAAGTGGCAATATTTCTGACATTCCAAGGCTGGCAAGCCAGTGGAGAGGACCCCACCACAGTACCAAAAATTAGTTATTTCTACTGTCCACTTGGATTCCTACAGACTCAAAGGTGGAATAAGAGACATTACCGCAGCCTTTGTCCATTGGAGACATCCTCCAAGCGGAGGAATCCTTACAACGACTGTCTTTAAAAAAAACCTCAAACCAAACCAAAAAAACCCCAACAAATACATTCCTTAATTGTGATTAGAGGTTTAACTTATTTTGGCTATAATTTATAAAGCAATCTCAGGCATCTGTCCAGCAGAGACATGCACAGCTTCTTTGACAGCGGCACCAAAACTCCTCAGGTACTGGCAAAAGTGGTATCAGCAAAACCCAGAGAGAGAAATTGCAAAAACAAGAGCAATGAAATCATACCCTAGGCAGAGGATAAAGAAAATGTTAAAGTCAGCATTTTATCTGATAGTCTGTCTTCAGGAAATGCCTGTGAAAACAGTTTTGGAAAGTAATAGCTGATCTGGCTGCAGATACTCCCTGAAATAAGAAAGGTGCAAAATCCTGGTGCTGTTTTTTGGGTGAATTTTTTTGTTATTGTTGTTTTGGGGATTTTTTAATGAAAAAAAATAGTTGTCACCAGAAGAAAAATATTCTGCCACCCCAGGAAAGGCAGAGTGCCTTATTATGGGTAAAGTATTAGAAGATAAACAGCTGACAGGCGAAGGAGTCACATAATTCTAAGTGCAAAAGGAAATAAGTCTGCATGAAAAATGAGTGAATGGAAAGGGGTAGACAAACACAAAGGAGGCTGCTATGATGTTGAAGTGTTTACCCAGAGAGGCTCTTTCTGAATCTCTGAGTGCCATCATCGCAGTTTTCCTCATTCTCAGAATTTTTTATGTGCTTTATTTGGGTTTTTTAATTGACAGACGATTGTACCTGAGAAAATCTGGACCTTGATCTGCTCTGCTGCATACCTTCTTTTCTTCACTCACTTGATGGCATGCATTCTGCAGGAGAGGGAAACAGATGGAGAGCTGGCAGGTGTCATACTCCCATTAAAGACAAGAAATGGAGCTGCAAAGGTTTCAATTGTTATAACATCCTGCCTAACTGTTCCAGTTAAGCAAGGCATTGTAATTGTTGCTCCCAAAAGCGAGCTTCCCTTCTTGCCTACATTCACACTTATTCAAAACATACATGTCTCTTGCAATGGCAGTGGAATTGATCTCACTCTGCCAATAGCTTTTTCTGGGGACAGAATCTGAGTGCCATCTGGAGGAGCCACACATCTGCAATGCAGATAATATCCTAAACTTGTCTCCAGAAAGCAAACGCACAGCACATGGGAGCCCTCTGTACTCTGTCCTGAAACCTGGGAGCAGCATAAACGGCATCAACCTCACTGTCAGCACCCAAGGCCCAGGGGCACCACTACCATGGGGGCACACTCGGTTGTAGGGGGGTGCTCCCCAAACTGACACATAAGCAGTCATCATCTACTCTGATTTATGGTTTATTCTCCATTGCTTTAAAGACAGGAGAAAGCTCCTGAGGAAGAGACATGGAGAAGTGCCCCTGTGCCTGGAGCTGGTAGAGTGGTCTGCAGGGAGGACGGCTGGGAGATGCTGCTCCTCCTGGCCTACTTGGCTGAAATTGCAGCTCAAAACTCCATGCTTCCCTCAGTTGTGGTTTATGGCTTATGGTTTCTCTGGAGGAGGGGTTCTCGAGGGGGAATAAGGGAGCTGATGCTATAAAACAGGCTGTAAATCAAATGTCAGCTTTTATGGCCAACGTTCATATTTGTAGAAGCATCTTCCAGGCTGCTCAGGCTGTTGGGCAGTAGGATGGCTCTTACTGAGCTGGGCAATACTGAGATTGTGCAAGCAGCGTAGTGGAAGCAGATCAGACATGCTGCAGACAATACTGGGGTTGGGATCACAGCAGGTAGACTGAGATGGGTGTTTGGGGCCATGTGCATTTTACTCAGCTGTGGCCTGTCCAGAGCCCCTGAAAGTGTCTGATCTATTAAGTACTTGTAAGCTCAGGTACTGGATGCAGCACGCCTGGAAATTGTGCTGTAGAAATGAAGTGGCAGCCTGCCATCCAAATCAGGCACCCCAGCATCCATGTCTTCCTCACATCTGGTGCCAGAGTCAATCAGCCAAACCAGATTCTGATCTGATATAGCTGTTACTGGCATGGAAATGGAAAGGGAACCATCCCAAATAACAGCAAAGTGAATATCTCTTTAGAAACTGCCTAAGCAAACAGACACAATAACCTAATCCAACCAAAAATTAAAAATTATTTCTCTGAACAGCAGCAAGTGGAAGATAAGAATTAGCCTTTTTCAAGTCCAGAGGCCTCCTGGACAGAAGGAAAAACAAGTAGAAGATCAAATGGATTGTGGGTCAAGTAAAGCACTAGGCAAAGAGGTTTGAGCCAAACCACAGGACACATTTGTCAAGCTCTTAAAGAAATAGAAATGCAGGATCAAAGCAGAAGCACTTTGCAAATATTAACATTTGTCACCTACTTTTACTTTTGATGTACTTCATTTTGAAGACATTTCTCCCTTTTCTCTCTCTTTTTTTTCTTTAACAGGATAATCTAATCTTTCAGTACACACACTTGCCTTCTTCAAAAGAAACACAATGACAATATTACTGAAACATGGAAGACTTTAATAAGAACAGATTAAAAGAACCAACATATGGAAAGCAAATAATAAAAGTATATTAAGCAGAAGTCCAGAGAAATGTTGTTAACACTGTTGTCAAATATTCTAATATAAGGGTTTTGGTAGTTTTCCCAACAAAATATAAATGAAACAATAACTCCTTTTTTTGAGTGGAGAAAGAGCATTCCTGTAGCACTTGAGTCATCAACAACATCATTAAAGAAAATCACATTAGCACCAAATGGATCACATTCATTCCTGATCCATATGTATTGTTTTGGAGGTGCTACCCCATTGATTAACAAGATCAAAATATGGTTAAAAAAAGAGCAAGGAAAGAAAAAAAAGTTGAAAACTCTTTATGGAGTGTTTTCAGCTCTGTGTTTGTTCCTGCTACACCAGCAAGAGGAGTCCTAACTCAGTAGCGTGCTGATGTTCCTTCAAGAATGGGTTACAGCTTTGTTTTCCTCTGCCCTTCAGTCAGGTTTTCATGTCTCCACTGACATCCCGAGCCACAGGACTGCAGGGGGAAGCAGCCTTGGAGGACCTTCAGCATGAGCTGAGAGCAACCTGCTGCACACTGGGAGATGGTGACCTTCAGCG
The DNA here is from genome assembly GCF_041296385.1 of Aphelocoma coerulescens. NCBI lineage: Eukaryota > Metazoa > Chordata > Aves > Passeriformes > Corvidae > Aphelocoma > Aphelocoma coerulescens. The sequence goes on along the minus strand of NC_091015.1, from coordinate 119,136,096 downwards.
TGCTGCGGCTGAGGCGCTGCTTTGCACGGTGCAAAATACATAACAACAACAATACCTCAGGCTGAATTTAGGAAATTCGGTAATTGTCAAGTGTGGTAAATCATCTTTAAAGCAAACACTCTTAAAAGCGGAGAGATAAAGTTCATTCCCCCGGGACGAGGCGGTAGCGAGGAACACGGCGAGGCTGTGGGCAGGGTTTCAAAGCAGCCCCGTCACACTGGGCGAGATAGGGCCGCCCGCTCCCGACGGGATTTCTGAGACTGCTGGCACCAGGGTGACAGGCCAGCAATCGTTAACAGGGGAAGTCTGTCTGGTGCCTGCTCTTTGTTCCAGCCCCACTTTCATATTTGAGAACCCTTATGGTATACTTTCTATTCACAGCAACGTTTCAGCCTGTCGCAAGTGTGGCCCCAGTGATTATAGTTAGGCAAATACAGCAAGAACCCACACATGCTTGAGCCCTTCAAAGTATCTTTTTTCCCCCCGCTCAGTTTCCACTTGTTAATATTTGACTGAGTCTGTAGTTTGAACAAGTACTTCCCAAATATATTTCAGCTTTCAAACAGAAAAAAAGAAAAGCCACCGAACATTTACGGTGTTCAGAGCATTTATGGCTGAAACTCGTTCTGCAGGTTCAGCCATCTGTCCTGCCCATCCTTGCACAACCGTTCTCTTGTAAAATGCAGTCGGTCTTCTCATTGGGGAACTTGCAACACCCCTGGCACCACATTCAGTTCCTCGATACCCCACCAGGATGACTTCTTGGAAATCCTAAAAGCAAGGAAGATGCTAGGAAGATGTGGCTCAAGATTCTCACAGCTGCAGGGGGGAAGGAGGCATTGAAATGTAGATAACAATCTCTAAAGGGATCCACCTGAAGGAAGGACATACCCAAACTGCGGGATTGTGATCACCTCCCTAGAAGGATGATACATACTTCTGACTACATGAAAGGGAATTGCAGTACCAGAAGGAGCATCAGAGATGGGCTAATGCAAATGTCACTCAGATTAACAAGTACGGTAATTGCCATTCCTAACTGCTATCCACATAAAAGAGCTTGTCAAGGTCATCTATTCTTGTTAGTCACTGTTGGAGAAATGTACCTGGAATTTCACAGAAGCTGGAATACACAGGGTTCCATCACCTCCAGCAGCTGCCCTTCCAAGCATTTTACACAGTCTTAGTACAGGTGACTCAGTGTGATTTTAGACAAAGGCTTCTTCATTCTGCTTCTGGCAGCATAAAGAATTTTAAAGAGGATATCAATGATACTGTTTTGATAGAGGCTATAACAATTGTTCTTATGTGAATCTGTTCAACTATTTTAAATCTCCTTAATCTATGAGTGGACAAATGTGAAATCAGAGAATTTTACAAACACAGCTTCTTTTTTTTTTCAGTCATGCACATATACCAGTCCTGGATTTCATATTTCTGTACGTAAGACTATTCCCTGTACGGTGACATTTTTTGCTCACCAAGATGGGGAAATAAGGAGGCTGCAATATTAATAACAAGGCAGCCCATTTTGCCTTTGAAGAAAAGTTCTTCTTTAAAAATAAGCTTTATGATAGATGTAAATAACTGTGTGTTCTTAGAAGTCAAAGATATTTCTTAACATGCCAATATGGCATTATTACAATAACCTTCAACCAGCCTGAACAGCTTTCACATGAGCAAGGAAGGGATATGTGGGGTTCATCTCAAAGTCTGTGTAATTACACAGACTTACAGGAACTGCAAAAATGGTGTGGAAACTGCACTGCATGACAGCAATTCCACTTTCATACTTGCCTTGCTTGTAACTGGAACAAAGATACTTAAGGTGAAGCTCAGTCCCACTACTGCAATCAAAAAAATTTCTGATCTCACAGGGATACCAGGGGAAAAAATTGTTGGGAAGGCTAAAAATGGGAAAGATTTTCTAGCAGGCTAACTTCCAAAAAATAAATAACTAAGGTTAATAACAATTGTTAGCAGTGCTGGTTAAGTGTTTGAATCCAGCATTTTTTTGCCAAATCTGTCTCACTTTACCATAGGAAACCTCAGAACTACAGAAACCTTCAAAGCCAAGAACAAAAACTAAAAAACCATTGCTGTCCTCCCTAACAGCTGTTACAGAGCTGGTGAAGACACACAGTCTCACACTGCCCCTGCAGACATCCTGGGTGAAGGAAGAATTTTGTTGAGCTGAGTTTTATGTGGGCACTTAAATAAGTCTAAAAATTTCCACTGTTTTCTTCCCATTCTTCTCACAGGCCACATATGCTGCCTGTCCACCACTGCCTTTTCACAGACTGCAGATGTTAATGCCATATCTCCATTGTCTCTCCTCTGCTACCCCTTTTTTCCATGTGCCCCTTTACTTTCATAGATGTTCATTCTACTCTACCTTCTTATCTTCTAATTTCCCACTGGGCAATCACAGTTGGATCTGTCTTGTAATTTTCTCCCTGGAAGACACCACTTTTTCTGCAGCACATGGGAACATCATAGGTTTCCCTTCACTGATAACAGCTCACCAGCTCAAGCAGACAAGCAGAGGCAACCTGCAAGCTCTTGTCTATAAGGCCTATGGGTGCTGCCCAACGACCTCTTTGTAGCACTTCTTCCCCCTGGAAATGCAACCATGGAGCAGTTCACATTTTCAAAGTGTAAATCAGGCTCCTATCTTGGATGCAGCTGGTACAGTTGGAGCATGGTCGGTTTAAATCAGCTCATAAAGTGAAAACTACATAACAAATGAGCACAGAAAATTGGCTTGGCAAAACTCCACTGCAATGATTTGTTTTCCAAAGTGCAGCTGATTTACAGATTTGAGGCCTTCATTGGTGCTCTCTAAGTTTAAAACAAGATATTTCAACAAAAATTATAGCTGAAGAGCCATTCTGCTAATCCAGGAAATGTTGTGAGGGTGACAGTAAAGGCTCGAGGTATGTGCGAGAGGGGTATATCCCAGCTGGTACTGTTACATCTCTACACAAAGCAGCCAAGCAAGCAGAGTTCCTGAATTTATTGGCTTTCCAGGCTGCTGCCCTGCCCATGGCCCCACAGCCACCCTGCTATCCCAAAGGGCCAGGCACGGGTTTAGCCAGATTCCTGCAAATTCTCACTGAAATTCCACCCTGTGGCCAGAACGGGCACATGGAGACATTGCTGGCTCTGTGTAGCTCCCAGCTACCCAGCCCCAAACCCACCCCTTTCCATGGGGGCAAGGTGATTCCTTGGAGGGCAGACAAAAGCCTTCAAGGGCTAAACCACACGTAGCAGCCCTTGGACAAAATAAATGTCAAACAAGGCACTTCCTTGGGCCTGCTGCAGTTTCTCTTAATAAAGGGAGAACAAGATCTCCATGTGCTAGCTCCTATCTGCTTTCCACCCTCAGCATTTAACTTCCATCAAATTCCTGAGCAAGGAACCAAAAGTTCTTGGAGAGACTGACCTACTACATGCTTTGTCAGTTGTAATGTAAGTCTTATTCCTTAATAAACTGGAAAGTGACTCTGTTTTGATGACAGAGGAACAGGTAGGTGACATCAAGTGGAATGCCTGGCTGCACTCCTGCCAGCTGTGGGGAGATGCCCACAGGCATATAGGAGCTCTCCAGGATGGATATCTTCTTTTTTTCTTTCTGCAGCATGCAATCAGATGATGGACATTTAAGCCACTTAAGACAAAACAAGGTGGCCATCAGAGGTAATATAAGCAGTACAACCCTATAAATGTCAGTGTCCTGAGTATGAGGATCTTCATCCACCGTGTCAATTTAAAAAGAAAAACAAGAGCACAAGGGAAACCCAACAGGATGGACTGTGCCCTCCCTTCAAATCCTATACTACAATTAAGTCCTCTGGTTAAGAATGTGATTAAGGAGGTTGATTTGTCTTTTAGAGGATGCCACATTGGCTAGGAAAGCCATGGGGATGTTTACTAACAGCTTCCTCACAAATAAAAATAGGATAAAGGATTCATTAAACTTTCACACTTCTAAAGTTAAGGTGACAGACTCAAATCATTGTGCCATGTATGATCTGAAGAATGGAAGGACAGAGCCCTTCCACTGTGGGGGGGGGGGGGGGGGGGGGGAAAGATGGGCTTTGTTTCTAACATAACTGAAGTCTAGAAGCTATGAAACAACAGATATTTCAAATTATTCATTTACCTGGGTCTATAGAAAGAGAAGCTTAAAAGTTCTGCCACGATATTCTCATGACCAGAAATACTGACAGTTATCAAACTGTCCTCAGGGAGCTGGGAAAGGCTTGAAAAAGATGAGCTTTGACAAGACAGAAATTGGAAGGAGACACACTCAGATTACCCAGAAATGACTTGGCTGATAGAGGGGCTAGTCAGAAATGTAAATTCTGAGAGTTACAGAGTTAAAGGTGTAAGATTTTCAAAGGGGCATTACAGTGCCTTGCCCAGCACCACCTGGACCTTTGTGACACATACATTTTGGTGGTGTAACACCAGCAGGATGTCCCCACTGAATGGACAGTGGGAGGTCACCAGGAAACATGGCCCTTGCTAGTCCAGCTGGGCAAACAGGGCTGGACCTGCACCCTCCCAGACACACAGCACCTGCCTAGCAAGGCATTCAGAAGCTTTTTTTTCAGGGTTTTTTTGGTATAAAAAAAGGAAAATGCTTCAAATTTTCAGAACTTTTTTCTTACTCTGTTTTTTAGCCTTGGCTTCTTTCATGCTGCAGGTTCTTCCTCTTCTGTTTGTGAGAAAAAGAAAGTCCATGATTCTTTTCCTCACAAACAGAAGTGGAAAAATGTTGGAGGAATAACGGAAAATTATCTAAGAATTCTCTTTTTCTGAAGATAAATTCTGAATTTTTTTCTTCCTTTTATTTTCATTTACAGATTTTCAAGCTGACTGTTTTCTCTATCAAGCCTTGGAAAGACTTGATAGCTCCTAAGGGCATGTGAAACCATGCTGACCACCCTGAGTCTTAAAATCCTCAGAAGACAGCATCCAGCAATGCAAAGCATGAGACTATTACTTCTTGCATTTGCACATCATTGTTATCTACTTGAAACTGTAGCTGAAGGAAAGACAGGGAAAACCACAGGGATGACTTCATGTGGCTACCAGGGAAAATTTGCAATTGCCTTAATGTGGACAATATTATTTTTTGTCAATGCTTACAGGGCAGTGTGAGGGGGCAGCTTGGCACCGTATGTGACATTCACGCAGAGTAGCAAGTTGGTGTCATGAGCAGAAGTTTGGGTGGTTAGGGGTTTTTTTTTGCAAGTGCTTCACTTTTTTTTTTTTTCCAATAGACCTGGGCAAAGTTTTGTGTAATTTTCCAGTGACCTTGATGATGCAATTTGGTATGGCTGCTGCCCTAGACGACATCAAAGATGCCACTCTCATCAGGTGGCAGGCAGCCCTAGCCAGGCAAGGGACACCGCGAAGGCACCCAGCAGTGCCAGGGGCAGATGGCTCTCCAGCCTGCCTTGTTTGATGAACTTCTCCTGGGGAAGCTCTTATTGCTCCCACTCTGGTTTTTTGAGGACAGGAAGTTACAGAGCTGGCAGTCATAAAACACAGAGGCATCATCAGGTAGCTGATGAAATACTGCAAATCAACTGGATTATTTATTTCCCCCTTCAAACAAAGAGAGGAAGGTCCTAATCCAGAAACAGCACGTGCTTAACTCCAACCAGGAGCTCAAACCCCACTGAAGTCAAAGGGTTAAATTCAGCCCCCTTTGAAGTCAGCAAGGGCAACCCTTCATCTCAACAGGGCCAGTTCTTCCTCCCAGCACTAAGCGCTTTGATGAGTCCACACTGCAACACACAAACAAGGTGCAAAGCATCATCATCGCTTCCAGGGTCCCTCCCTGATGCCGACACAACCCTTTTGAGCCAGGCTGGAGCCGGGGCTGGGACACGGCCCTTCCACCCTTTCTCCTATAAACCATCAGGAATATCAGGTGAGAAACACCCGGCTCCTCTCTGCAAGCCTGGCCATGGGCAAACAGTAAAGAGCGATGACCCTGCAGAGGCAATGGGGTGAGGGAAGAAGAAGTGATGTTGCCCCAAACTTTCTTTGCCGTGGGAGTCCCTGATCATGCTTGATAAACCTCCTCACCAACCTCATAGGTACAGAGGAAACCAATTACAGTCTCAAACTGCAAGAATGTGGCTAACATTACCCAGAAACCCTCCCCTCACTGCCAGATTCTCTTTCAATGTTACCGTAATTTTACCCTTCCCCCAAAGACAGATGAAAGCCACCTACACCCAGTGTTTCAGGTGGTTGAATGTTAGTTGTTTCTGTGGTAGGACCTGGAAAACTAAGCTATGAGAGGTTTGTACCTGTCTCTCTTTGAATACTTCTCTCTTATTAGTCCCTTTTACACAATTTCTCTTCTCTTCCCTGAAAGCCTGGGAGGGAGATCTTAGCAAGCAGGTGATCTGTCTCCCAAGTGCTCTTGACACAAGTGAAAATTGCCCATTAATCCTTGGGTTTCAGAATTTTTTGCATCAAGAATTTTCTGATCAAAGCAAGTTCTTTCCAAAGCTTTTTTTTTTTTTTTTTTTTTTTCCCCCGCTGAAAATGGCAGAAAATTGAGTGAAAAATAAGAAGGAAGAAAAAGAAAAGATAAGGTCTGGTCAATCAAGTCCCAGGTCTCTTGTCTCCAGTTTGTGATTATGTTTTATGATCTCAGACACAACAGATTGTGAGCCTGCAATGTTTGGAAATAGTAGATGATTAAACCTCCTGGCCAGGTGTAAATGCAACCTTTGTCTTCTGATGACTGTGTGAGAATTACCTTCCTTCTCAAAGTCCCTGGCTGGCCCTTCTCTCTTCTCTGTTACAAACACCCCTGCTTGGAGCTACAACCTCAATGTGCTTCCACTTTATTCTCATCTATCCACAGGCACCATCACAACCCATACCACTCTAACTGTCCTGAGACAGAGGGAAAAAAATGCTGAGCAAGCTACTAAAAATTTGAAAGAGTGTTGCCTGTGAGTTTTTCTACTTCTGCACCCAGGGGGATTTTGTACCAGGTAAATAATAAAAAATGTGTAATGATTGACTAGGCTTTTAAACCTGAGCTGAAGGTAAGTTTGCCTTGCTGTTGCAGTTAAATATTCTCACTAGCCCCCTTCTCTTTTTCCAGTTGATCATGCCACGAAGTCCCATTCAGCCTGATGCATTCTTTATTCTTTAGAAATTTGGGCAACAGTCAAATCTGACCTTTAGAGCCATAAACAAATTAAATTGTTTCACAACCAAATAATATGAAACAATATTGAATAGCTAGGCTTCCGCCGAGTTTCCTCTTAAAGAGAAAGAAGCTCTGAAACAGCACAGACGTGGGAGATAGAAGGAGAGAGATGGAGGACAGGGCATGCTGATAACCCACACAGCAATGAGGTGGCAAAGCACTGGGGTTTGGCTAGGGACTGATGGGTATTAGCACGTTGGAAAATGCTGTGAGAGGCACTTATTAATTATTCCCTCTTCTGGGAGCTGAGCGCTGCCTGAGAACCATACCCTGCTGCACAGACCCCAGTGCCAGCAGCACCTTGTGCTCTGGCTATGCTTCAAGGTGAAACCCAAAAGTGGCCAAAGCAGCCTTGGTGCCACTGGGTCAGAAACCATTTCTGCTCTCCACTGTTTGCCTGAACTTTGGCTGCATGCAGTCCAGCCTTCCTGCACACACAGCACCCGCTGCCACACGCGGTCCCTCTGACACGGGTGAGGGGCAGGGCTGTGTCACCTGCTGTCAGCTCTGCAGGGACATCCTTGAGAGCAGGGCCATTCCCTTCCCCTTGGCTTGGGTGCATGCAAGAAGCTGACAGCTGCCGAGGTGGCGAGAAGTGAGCCCTCTTGGGAGACGTGCTGTAGGGTTCAGCACCTTTGTGGAGCATTGCTGGAATGCAAAGCATCTGGAGCAGATGTGGAAATGTGATAAGGCTCCTTGCTGTCCTTAAAAACACTATGAAGTGGCCGGGTAGGGATTCCCCTGGCAAAGGGAGATTCCCCACCTGGCACCAAGCAGACCTCAGTCGCCAGTGAGGCTCTGGGACCACCACAGGCAGCCCACCCTCAGGCCCCCGGGGAGACGTCTGCTGTGCGTGGCACCCAGTTGCCTGCTCACCCTATCCCCTTTGCAAAGGGGCACCCCAACTGGGGACAGGCCACCCTCTCCTCCCTTGCCTGTGCAGGCAGTTACACAGTTTATGCATAAAGGCACCAGACAGAGGAAGAAACAGAGCAATAAAAGGTGTTCTGGGCCAACACAAGCTGCACAGTACTGCAGCTACATTGGGAAGGTGGGACCCACAGGCCCCTTGCTGACACCACAGCTGGCAGAGGCACCCCTGTATCCCTGGGCACCCATCAGCACAACAGCCCATCCGTGGGACACCACTCAGCATCTACACCAGCACCTGGAGCCCCACATTCAGTATGAAGAGATCCCAAATAATTAATTCTTTCCCTTCATGATCTCTGCACACACGATACAAGCAACAATCTGTTCATTGGAGGTGTACAAATGACACTCAGAGCTGCTGCTTTTCCCTGAGGCTGGACACCTAAACTGCCATTACTGTCACTGATATTACAAGCTTTTAATTACTTTCAGGTTTGTGCCATTTACAAAGCGGAGGCAAATGACATGAAGCACATTTAGATGCCTTAATTAACTTGAAGAATTATGAAGCCGTGCCTGTAACCGAAATATAGTTTTGCCTTTTGTAAACCATTTGACATAAGAATGATGAGTCTAAGAATAAGATGTAGGAATACATCTAAATATTTATACTACATTCATTACACCAGTATCTGAGCACATGTTTGTGTTGTAACCTCCACTTTTACAGCTGTTAATTTTGCTTTGCTGTGTAACCCTGGGTTAGCCATTGCTCAGTGCCACGGTGCCCTTCTGCAGGGACTGACTGGAGTTCAGGATGACTCAGGGTAAAGCTCTTTCCCTGGACTGTGCATTTCCCTGCTCTTGGTGCAAGACTTGCTGAGGCTTCAAAACCAGGACAAAGGATTGAACAGACTCCTGACCTAAACCAAGCTGGCAACCCCTGCCTTGCATAGCCCCAACAAACTGAACCTCCTCACATCGTATTTCAAAGTCCTCTGACACAGGGCAAGGAAATGCTGTGGCTGGGATCCAGTAGCTGCTGTCATCAAAATGCTGACAGAAACAGAGGTTAAGGGTACTAAATATTTCACTGTTAACAGAGACAATGTAATGTGCTTTCTTGAAGTTTGGGGACAGGGGAACTCTGCCAGCAATGATCCTGAAATACACGCAAAGCTGTAAAAATAACTTTGAATAAGGTTTTAGAAATCTTCTAACTAGATGAAATAAATGTGCATTTTGATCAAAAATGTTTTAATTTAAAATATTAACCAGTAAAGTGAAGAAGACTAATTTTGGGGAACAAAGTTAACATGCATAATTTTGAAAAGTTCAAAACAGAACTAAAATACTTTTGCTAATAAATTTTTATCCAGAATAATCCATCTAATTCTACAATTATTATAGTAAAAAGAAATGTTAGCAATTATACACTCTCACATACACAGGAATTCACGGGTTTTTTTGCCCATTGAACAGAATTGCAAGTGCTGCAGGCAGAATTTTTGACCACAGGGCCTTTTGGAGTTTTTGTATTAGCAAGCCAAATGGTTGGACAGGGCATTTCTAATTTTTTCAAGTAGACACCATGACACTTGCCCCTTGCCACATCCCAGAAGATGTCTTGCAGTCAGCATCTTCAAGGAGGTGGTTCCAGCAGAGGCTTTCCCCCAGCGTCTTGGATTCTACATTTCCAGCCCATCCCTTCTACCCCTCCAGGCAATAGACACGGTGTCATCACAGTCTCAATGACTGACAGCTCTCAAAATAAAGCTCAGTCATTTAGCATTGTCACTTCGTTTCTACAAGCTGTTTTGTCATTTCTGCGACTGCGCTTCTTTCCCCTCCACACACCGGTAATTTCACCAGTCAGTGCCCTAAGCCTGGCACTGGACAGTAGCAGCTCCTTTGCCATCCTCCTTGAAAAATGAGTTTTGGTTTGCAAGGGATGATTTTGTTTTGCCAGCAGGATAAAGAGGAGGAACGCCATCCTGCTCTCTGCAGCCACATCCCCAGGGGAGTGGGTGGGAGGTGTTGGCCACTGCTGGGAGTGGAGCCTGGGTGAGCCAGTTTAGGTGGGACAGGGATTTGGCCCCTTGACCCGTGCTGGCAGGGGGCTGCTGGGGAGCCCAGGCTCCTTGCTCACGGTGTTTGTGTTGCAGGGACATCTCTCACCTCCATCTCTGTATCTCACAGCTATTTTGATTACTGGGATTCAGCCCCAGACTGTTTCATCCTATTCCTGTTTCATCCACCTGCTATTATCTCCTGCTGTTCTTGAGAAATTACTGCCAAATTATGCTGCTCTCTTTTTTTTCCTCCCCATCATTAATTTCTTTTCTAGGGTGGAGAGCTTCCCAGATCACCCTCCACCCACTTACACACATGCATGCACACACACACACTTTATAGAAAGTGTTTACTTATGCGGGGGCAATAGTTTAAAAGGTAAATGAAATAGAGGACGCAGCCTGGATTGGCTTAGCAACACAAACAGTGCCAGCAGGTAAAGGGCCCAGGCCTGTTCTTTCCCACCTCAGAATTGTTTTAAAATGACACCCCTTCATAATTAATTGTACAGCACCTGATTAGTCACTATTGACAGACCTAGAGCCAATTGACTCTTTTTTTTTTCTTCTTCTTCTTTTTTATTTTTTTTTTCATCTGGCTGGGGAGAAAATATGAAGTGCCTGTAGCCACACACACAATACACCTCCTGGTGATTACATCAGGCAGCTGAGCAATTAGAGTTGGTAGGATCAGCTCAGGAGCTGGAGGCTACAGTAGCAGGATCACAGCCCAACCTTAGCCTTTAATATGAAAATGAAGAAGGGAAGCAACAAATCCAATAAACCCTAGAAGTCAAATAAAGCCAACTGGGAGTTCATTTGTTGATACGCTGAAGGAAGAAATGGGGCCAATAAAGCCGGGTGCTTCTTCTGCTGCTCTGGTCTCTCTCCTGCATGAGGAGGATTAAACTAGTCAGCAGGCAGCACTAAGCACGAAGGCAACCCCAGTGGCAGAAAACGTGCGTGTGTGTGTGTGTGTGGCTCATCAGCAATGGAGTTGGGTCAGAAGGGGTGGGTTTGTACCCCTTTCCACTTCCAGGTATCTGTGAAAGCTTTGCAAAGCAAATGAGTTTGCTCTGGGACAGAGCAAGGACACGTCACACCAGGGGAAGGTACAAGCAGCATTTGCTCACCTTGATCTAAAACACTATTATCTTGCTGGAAGCTTTGAAAGAACAAAGTCAGTCTCCACTACCAGGAATGCAGTTGAGGTCCTCCATTTCCAGCTGTCCAGCAGCCTGCTTCCAGACACGCTGCTTCCATGCACCTCAGCCAGCCTGGTATCAGCTCACCTCAGCCATTGTACAACCCAGTAAAGCCGAGTCCTGCCCCTGTGCAAACACTTTACTCTCAAAGAAGAGGATCCGTACAAGACCTTAGCCAACTTCAGAGTACTTCTGAGTGAGGTATTAAGCCAATATCAGTGCCTTGCTCCAGTGTGAGTTAATCAGTTTAAACCCATACCTTTGGGTAAATACTTGTGTGCAGGCAGACAATGACTTGGGATTTGACCAAAGCTCAGTGAATACAATGTGAATGAATGTGTGCTCTGAATAAATAAATAATTAAAGACACACCTAATTAAGGCTTCTCTGTGGCCATTCTTCTTGCAAATGAGGCACTGTACACCGAAAACCTCTGGGTCAGCTCTAAAGCAGATTACATGAATTTATCGTAGGATGTCCTGTTCAGGAAGCTGATGAGTGCATCAGGAATATTTTGCTCTGAGAAAACTCTCCTGCATGGAAAAGCCTCCACAATGTCTGTACTGAAACCTATTAGACACAGGTGATTTTACATCCTAGGTGTAGTGACTTCCAAACTTAGACCCCAAATCACAGGAGACTGCAGAGCAGAAATTCCACAGCTGACTGCAAGAACTACTTGAGTTAAAGCCACCTTGGGTCCAAGGTGACAACCCCTGCTAGAGATGCCTAGGCCTAGACTGGGTTAGTAGCATGGTCCAAATGTACTCAGAGTTACTTTCTCAGTTTAAATCAGCATAAAGTGCAGCATAAGGTCAGTAGAAAATGCTGCAGCTAAATTAGAACCAAATCACAGCTGTTTGTAGTTCCAGTTTAGAGTCCAGTTCTCTCTGGGAGAATGTAAATGCTGCACCAGTTTATGCCCTTAGACCCTATAGATGAGCTCTAGGATCAGGAATATATAAAGGAATTGCAGATTCAAGTAGTTTGGAAAAGACCTCTGAGATCATCGAGTCTAACCTTTGACTAAACACCATCTTGTCAACTAGACCATGGCACTAAGTGTCACATCCAGTCATTTCTTTAACACCTCTAGGGATGGTGAGTCCACCACCTCCCTGGACAGCTCATTTCAATACTTAACAACCTTTTCTGTGAAGAAATTCCTCCTCGTGTCCAACTTGAACCTCCCCAGGTGCACCTTGAGGTCCTCTTGTCCTGTCGCTGGTTGTCTGGGAGAAGGGATGGATCCCCACCTGGTTACACCCTCCTTTCAAGGAGCTGTAGAGAGTTGATAAGGTCACCACTGAGCCTCCTTTTCTCGAGGCCAAACAACCTCAGCTTCTTCAGCTGCTTCTAATGGGACTTACCCTCTAGACTCTTCCCCAGCTCCATTGCCCTTTCCTGGACATGCTCCAGCACCTCCGTGTCCTTCCTGAATTGAGGGGCCCTGAACTGGACGCAGCACTTGAGGTGTGGCCTCACCAGTACTGAGTACAGGGGCACAGTCCTGCTGGCCACAATATTGCTGATCCAGGCCAGGGTGCCATTGGCCTTCTTGGCCACCTGGGCACACGCTGGCTCATGTTCAGCTGCTGCTGGCCAGCACCCCTAAGTCCTTTTCCACTGGGCCACTTTTCAGCCACTGTTGTTGAAAAGTTGCACCCACTGTTGAGGGAGAGAGGAGAGGGGCTGATGCTGGGGCAGAGGGTGAACATGGTATCTGCAGGCACAGCAGTGCTTGATGCTGCCTGAATGGTGATTCCAGTTACAAATGTCTCAGGCAATGCTAAGAGGGGAAGAAGATCTGAATGCCCCTGTCAGAGGAGGAAGCAACCAAGAAATCAGGTCTTACAGCAGTGATGCCTGTTGTTCTAGACCACATTGGGTGCAGATGGAAGAAGGGTTTTAGGAAGGCACTAAGGATGGGAATGCTGGGCCCAATGGCTCAGAACACTGGCATGGGATAATGGAAACGCTGGTCATTGCTCACCTCTGCATCCAGCTTGCCATGTGGACTTCACATGAGCTCATTTGCCTCTACCCTATGGTATCTACTTCGATAATAAGCTAGAGGTCATGATGTTGCCTTCTTGTGTGTGTGTGACAGCAAGACCAAGAGATCCTCAGATCCCAAGGTACTGCAGCAATATGAATGATCCTAAAAAGGGGAGGAGTAAGAGACTGTGGAGTCTTGCTTCCCAGAACACCAGCAGCCGAAGTCCATTATGGACAACACTGCAATAAATGCCGATCATTTTTTGTTAGTGGGGGACAAGTGTTTGGGGGTGGGAAGGCAGTGCATTCAGGCTGAGCGCTTCAGGCCAGATGCTGAGGAAATACTGTCAAACATGGATCGTCTGAGCAAGGGGGATACCTTTCAAAACTTTGTGGAAGTCCCACTCTGATCATTAGGGAAGACCTACAAGTGAGTCTGTACTTCCTAATGTAATTTATCCCTGACATTATCATACTTGATCTGCTGTATTTTTACAGCTTTTGAGTCTGGAGGAACATGAGGAGGAAGGAAGAGAGGCGTCACATCAGAGTGGCTTTTCCTCCACAGGTTTGAAGCTATACATATGTAAGAGAGATGTGTCTGTACCCATATCAGCAGATACATTAGGCATAGGGCTATCTATAGGATACTCTGTGTGTAACAGCTCATAGACTTGAATTACTGTTCTTTCTCATTAGTAGTGGTTAGGAATGATCATTTCTATTCTGCAGGTTATTTTACCACTGCAAAATATTGGGCTGTTTTGACCAAAGTATTAACCTGAATTGCTACCTTATTTTAAATTTCAAAATGGATATTCAGGAGAGCTTTGTTGGGATAATTCCAGGAAATTTTACTTTGCCAAAGATGATGACTCATTAATTGAAGCAGCTGCTTAGAGCAAAATTATGAAATAATGTGAAATGCAGAAGACTTAGTGATTTGTTTCAATATATTTGGTCCCATCAGAACTGGAATTCTTTTTGCATGAAATGTTTAGATATTTGAAAAGGAGTAACTGTTTCACTCAGGCTTTAATATATCCTGCAGTTATACCAAGCATCACTGTTGCTAGTTTGCATATTTTTTATTCTCTTTGTACTTTGCCTGTGGGCATTAGTCAAGAGGCAGGGCCCAGAGGAAGATCATTTAAATGACTCAGTAATCCATGAACAAACTATTTCTGTCTAGCAGATACCATAAATTTTGCCACAGTTGTCCAGCTCAGGATGCTTCACAGTACTCCCACAGCACATTTTTATTCCGGAGGAGCATTAACTCCTGCCAACTTTTGCTTGTTTGTCAGAAGGTATTTGACTGTTTGTTCAAACTATGGAATGATACTCTGAAGATACCTACACACAGGCAGCATTTGCTCTTTACTATTTGCAGTGTCATCTTCTATTGTCTTCACGCAGTTGAGTAAAGCTAAAAGGACTGCACCAGGGTACTGGGGCAACATGCCACAAATTGTCTCTGATAAGAGTTTTATCAGATAAGCAGCATGTTGATCTAAGAACCTGTCACAAATAGAAAATTTGCTAGATAGCTTATTTCCAAGGAAAACTTGATCTGTTTGAAACTTTCCTTCTAGCAGCAGTCAAGACCCAGTTTTTAAAGAAAAAAAGATTGTGAAAACAAATCCATAATGCAGCTAGAGAATTGTGCATTCTTGTTACAGGAAAGATCTCTGCCTCTGCCCCTACTGCTTTTGTAGGATGAAAAGGGTGTAATGGGGTCTCACCAAGCAGCAAGGAAGTAGAGACAGCACTTGTGGACTATGGCTCTTGGTCTGGGGTCAACACTTCCAAAACCACCAAAAAAGTGGAGAATGTGTGGGAAAATACAGATCAGAGGCAGCATCTCTTGGTCAGTGTTCAGCTTTTTAAAAGAAGGCTGAGTTGGCTTGCTGGCAGTAGAAATTCCTTCAGAAGGAAATTGTGTCATATAGCAAACCCCACTTATTTTTGGTAGGGAAAGACACAATATAAAGAAATGGAATTTTAAGCCAGATTTTAAAAAAAACCAAAAACTGATGTGAGAACTTACAACTGCATTCTTCCCAGTGAAGCATGAGCAGAATGCCAGCAAACTGCTGGGCTCACCACTGGGACAAAATGCAGGGAGGAACTGTGTGGCTGGTTTTATGCAGGAGACCCACAGAGCTGTGCTCTGGCACCTTCAAGCCTTCACAAACAACAGAGGAAGGACTAAAATCACTAACACTCATGTTTATCTGCTGATGTCAGTAGCCGCCTGTTACACGATTTTTCCTGATTTTCATCTTTCACAATCATTTCTATTCCTGTAGGAAAATGTTTGGAACCTCAAAAGCATCTTTATCCACTTAATTCAGTACACATATAATTTTTCACAGTGGAGACCACTCCCATCCACTTGCTAATGCCTTAGACTTCCCAGATTGTTTAACTCCCAGATGCTAAACAGTAATCACCAAGCAGGGAGGCTTGTGCGACCACCAGAAATAGATCTTTTACATCCCATGTTACATCATGACAAATGACTTGCCATTAATGAGTTTCATCGGGACTAGCAGGGTGGGGGATGCAGGTGTGGTTTTCAGAAATCACAGTGGCAGCTCTTCGAGGTGCAGCGGCCACAGAGACATCAGCAGGAGCACATGCAATGGTCAGACCTGAGAAGTGACTGTCCAAAACATGGAGACATGAAGAGATGCAAGAGACAGAGGGGCCTAAGATCAGCTTAGGCTGGTATTACTTGAACAAATCCAGGCTGTACAAAAGACTTGCTGATTTAGGGTACATTTCCTGCCTTTTCTGCCATCATTTTTTGATGCCTCTCCATCCATAACATGCCTTATCCTTTGATTTTCCACAGTTCTCTCAGTCCATAGTTCCCCTTCCCCCCTTGGCCTGTTATTTCTCTCTCCATTGCTAACAGCAAACCTCAAGCAGAGGCAGCACTGGTGGGATCATTGCAAATCAGCCTTCCACAAAGTCATTTCGATGCTGGCCTTGCATTTCCTGAGGGTGGGGTGTGGTCACATCCCGGTGCTTTCAGTTGCCCCATCATGACACCGAACTCCTGGGTCGCCTGCAGCTTGTCAGCCCAAAGGCCAGTGGCAGCAGCTTCCCGCTTCGTTGGCACAGAGCTGCTTATTTCTTCAGCCCCTTCACCCTCCCTCACTGAGAAACATCCTCCCTAGCCAGACATCCCATATTATGACTAAGGCAGAAGGCCACAGGTTTAGTCAGTTTGTGTACAGTTTGCAATTATTCAGCTGTTTTAATGAGAAGAAAGACCTTGAGGCCCGTGATGTCAGAGATAAGAAAGTGTGGAAAGCAGCAGATGTGTGACCTTGCAGCTCTCCTATTGCTTTCTCCTTTGTTGTGTGTGCTGCAGCTCTTCAAGGTTTTAATACCAGGAAGGGGTGAGGGGAAGGCGAGATGCAGGTTTCACAGTAACGCAAACTCCTGGTTCATGGAGCAGCCCCCTGGCTTTTAATACAAGGCACTAGTGGTAACCAAAACCCAGCAGCTGTTTGAGAGCTGGGGTCTTATAGGCTGCAGCCCTTCCCAGCACCTGGACATTTATTCTCCTTGATAAGTTGGGATAGATGTTCTTAGTATCCAGTGTTTTCCTGGGCAGAGAAGTTTTCCAAAGGAAAAATACCAGTTAATGGACACTGGGAGTCTTTTTCATACAGAACACCATCTCCAAACACGTGACCAGGAGTGAGTGAAACATTTCAGTTTGACGTGCGTTTGTGCCCTTTGGCCTAACAGGGAGCTGCACTGCGAGAACTGGAGCCAGCAAACAGGCAGGGGTGCCTAAACCAAACCCCAACAGCCCCAGAGGCACCTGAGTACAAAGGTTGGGTACTAAACATCTCTGCCCAGGTGCCTTCAGACATCTGAGATGTACCTGGCTTCTTAAAACATGGCCAAGCAGAGTGGCAAAACACCTAAACCCTACCAGTGTCTGTTCCGGGGTGTCCTCTGAGCTGTCTTGCCTCTTCTGAGCACTGTCTGGGGGCAGGGTTGGTGCTGTGCCTTCAAGTAAACCAGGAAAACACAGCTTTGATGCAAAACTGGTTGGATAATGCGGTCCAAGGAGCGGCTGTTGGTGGTTCATTGTCAAAAAGGCACAGAGGGGTGGGTACAGGAGGCTTGTACCCAGCTGTGCCTGGCATCATTGCTCGGAGCACAAGGGAACACAGACTGTGATGACAAACCTGGCAGAGAGGATCAGAATTTAAAATCTTTACAGAAGGGAAAAAGGGGGGAAGAGACATTGTTTCGACAATTTAGAGAAAGCGTGTGACAAAACTCAGCAGAGCAGAGAGCAAGGAACTACAATCAGGCAGAAATAACCAAGTGGAAATGGCTGGTTAAGAAGCAATTCTGTAGGAAATACTCTAAATCACACAATTACCAAAACCAAAAACCAAAACCAATAAAACAAATATCATGTTGGAAGGAATAGCAAGCAGCATTGCCTGTACAAAGAAACGGCCCTTTTGTTCAGGGCAGATGTGGTATGCTACTGCTCTTACAGGGTGGCCAGTTTTGTGCAGTGCATTTCAGAAAAGATGTTGGCCTTTTGGAGAGAATCCAGGAACAGCAGAAGTCTGGGAAATGTGACTTGCAGGGGAGAGCTGAAAGAACTGGATGGCTTAGGTCAAAAAAAGCAGCTGAGGGGGATGCAGTAATAATCCTCAGCTACATAAAACAGTTCACAGATGAAGAGGGGAGAAGTCTGCTTCCCTCTTCTTAGTTAACAGGGAGAAAAACCTTTCTAATGGCAAGGGAGACCCTTAAGAATGATGTAAGAACACCTTCACAACACAGTGCATGTATAGTTGGTCTCTTCTTGGGCAGAGAGATGCTTTTGGAGACCCCTTCCAATCCTTCCATCCACTTCTGTACTCCAGGCATTGGATCCCTCACCTGCAGGCAGGCAGGCAGTCATCCATACTTACCCAGCACCAAATAAACATCCTCACTACCAGCCTTGAGGCGAGGTTCCCTTTGAAATTATTCTGCTTTTCACAGAAGGACGACAGAGCCATCTGTCTGGAGTCGGAGATCGCGCTCGCCTGGACCAGTCCATGCAGGTGTGGTCAGAGTGGTGTGGATTGGAAGAGGTTGTCACAGCTGAGGGTCCCTGATTGACCAGCCAGCTCTTCCCTGGGGCATCAATAGGAAAGATAGGCCTATTTGAAGAGTATTTAGAGCATCTGTGTTACCCCCAAAAATACATCCTGAGGGAATTTCTGTCCCTTCCTCGACTATAGAGGTAGCTAGGATGATCAGGAGACTAGATAAGCAAACTTGGTGCATTGGCTTATAGATCTCCCTTTTCCCCAAAGTGCCCTGCTTGTAAAAATGGGCATTTTTGCATACATTTCACAGGACATTTAATTACATTGTCGCCATTTCTCTAAGATCTAGACCTTTGAACTGTGAGGGCGAAACTAGATATTAAAAAACATTAGCTGGACATGATATTTATTTTTCAAATTAAAAACCCGCAGCACGGTTCTCTATTGATTGCAGCTGGAAGTCACCACGGCAGGCCATTCCTACTTGCAAATACTTTGCCTGACGCGTCAGGGGACAACAGCTCCAAGCAAGCTGTGCCAGCCACAGCACTGAGACAAACAGTGCCTGCTCCCAGAACTCACCCTGTGCCTGTGAGGTGGCCAACACCTCACCCTGAGCCATGGCACTGCCAAAAAGACAAAGCAGAAGAAAAGGAACAACCCTAAGGCTGTGGTACTGGGAGCTGTACCCTGTGCCCACCATTACTTGGCTGCTACATTCATCAAGGAAACTTTTTGGGACACTGTGCTGTGTTCCCATCACCTACAGACGCACTGTGGCCAGAAAATATCCCTATTCCAGCCATACAATGGCTTTCTTCCAGTTAACTCCCATAGCTTTCCCAGCAACCCCTCCTTTTATACCTTTAAACATGCATTAGAGGCTATGTGGGATCCACAGCAGGGTGCAGGATGGGTTGGGGGCAGCCCCACAGCCACTGTGCCTCGCCCCACAGAGCAGGTACGCAGCCACCAGGGTGCTCCCCGCTCATGGCCCCCAGCACCCCATTGTAATCCTTATCAGGCTGATGCACATTTTTTGCTCAAGGTGGCAAAACGCCCAGGACTGCCAGGCTGCCAAGCTTCCCGCTAAAAATACCCCTCAGACACATTGCAGACTGGGCTCTTTAAAGAAAAGAAAGAGCAAGCATATTCTGGTTGCAATGGAAATGACGTGGAATGAGGCAGGGGAAGAGAGAAAGGGAAAGGGACACAGGGAGAATGAGGTGGCACAAAGGCTGGAGTGTTGCCCATGGCAAGTTAAAGCCAGACTGAGCCTAAGGGATGTATTGGTTGTCCCTGGGGGTGCTGAGTGATGTCACTGGTGTTCCATCCCCCTGTAGAAAGTGTTTGTCCTTGTCGTGCTTCCTACATGTGATGCCACCAGCATGGCAGGAAAAGAGGGAGCACCCAGTGGGATGTCCCCCAGCAGTGCTGAGAACAGGCAGGGACCTGACATAAGGGAGAGAAGGACCACAGTGAGGGCAGGAGGGAGCTCAAGGGATCAAAGGGAGCCTACACGGTCAGGGTGAAGGCAGTCTGGTGTGGAAAAGGAGGGAAAGGGAAGAAAAAAGTTGGGAGAGCAGTGGGTGCAGAGCTCGGGAAAGAACTAAAAGCAAAGGGTGGGTGATGCTGGGTGGGTGGCAGGAGAGAGGGAGAGGAAAAGATAAAGAAGAAAAAGAGTTAAAAAAGAACAAGGGATGGTGAAACATTCAGCATGAAGATCCTCTGGCCTCATTCTCTGTCAAGTGGGATGCCATTAAATTGAAGATCCTAGGGAAGATCCCTGTTTTAAGAGCCCTGCACAGTGACAAGTGGTTCATTGACTTTTCTGGCCTTCAACAAAGCTAACTTTCATTAAATATAGCTGATTGTGTTTTACCAATATTGCAGATGGAAGGAGCAATTGGGGGGGTGGAGCAGCTAGGAAGGGGCTTAGGTTTTTGAGAGTCAGAACTGGCTAATACATTTTGCTTTTCTTCTTATTTTTAACATTTGCCTCTGTGTTTATACTGTATGAGGACTGACGAACCTTCACTAACACAGCCTGTACTTCTCTCTGACCTTGCAGATAACCATGAACCAAAACGTGCAGCTCCCTAATTGCTTTTCCTGGTGGCGTTTACAGGCTTGTGCTAAATTTAACGAGGAGGAGGATCTGACTGAAAACTTTTCCAAATGTTTCTTTCCTGTGGCATAGGGAAGGATTGGAGATGCTGGAAGATAGGAATCACTGTGTGCCTCCTGTGGCAGGGAACAAGAGTGCAAGAGATACAGAAATATCCAGAGGACCCAACTTTACTGCATGGAGTTAATCCAACCAGAGGCTGGAGCCTGCATGCATTTATACTGGCAGTTATATGCCCATATGGCCATAACAAACATAATCCCAGGTTTTTGTGCTGCTGGTCACAGTCCCCATGCTCCAGGTCCTGCCACACACACCCATGAGGTTCAGCAGAGGACCCAAGGCACAAGGATCCTCTCTTCTTGGCCAGGGTTCCTCCTGCCCCACCAGCCTGGGGAGACCCTTCACGGTGGCAAGGACACGAGGCAGCGGCTGGGTTCACAAGGAGCACGTGTGGCTCCTGGGAGGCTCAGTGCCAGCCAGGATGGCATTCCTGGAGCACAGGCATGCACACGCCTATGCTGGGCCAGCCTCAGTACCAGGACATAGCACTGACGCACTGTAGCTGCTGAAGGGTATTTTCTTTTTAATTTTTTAAGATCTTTTTTCTCTCCCAGTTCTGTCCCTTCTGGCCTGGTATGTTCCACACTCGTGATATGTCAGAGGAAGCAGATGTTGCCCTGACCACAGAAATTGCCACAGTGTTTAATTTTATTGGTCTCTTAAGAAAAAGACTCTAGGCAGTTTTCACAAGCTGAGCATGCCAGCCTGAGAGCTGCAGATGACACTGGGCAAAAGCCATCCCTCAGGAGGGTCTCAGTGTGTCCAAAGAATGGCCTTACAAGACGAGACATCAGATCAGCTTGAAATTACCTGCCTATTAAGTAAGCATTGCAGAAAAATAAAAGAAAAAACAAAAAGCAAAAAAGAAACAAACATCAAAACCCAAGCATAAAAAAGCAACAGAAACACACAGAATGATATAAAAGTAATAAAGATCAGAATATTCACTGATCAAGTAAAATTGAATGGGTGACTTGGAGCCATGGATAGCCCTTCCTGAGTAGAAACCTGGATTTAATTACTTCTTGTTCCGGTGCCCATCTCCCCGTGCCTCCTCTCACTGCCACTATCTGTCTTGACTAACAGGACTGCGAGTTTCTCAGGCCAGGGTCTGTTTCTCACTTGGGTTTTGCATATTCCCAGGGCAGTGAAGTTGTCTGGTTGTTTCCCCCCTCCGAGCAGTGGCAGCAGGAGCAGCAGCAGCAACCAAAGACTTTGTACCTCATCAGAGCCCAGGCCGTTGTATCTTTTCCAGTTTTATTGTATTGTTTGGTTTTGGAAAAGAGGAGAAAAACATGACTTACAAGGGCATGGGAGATTCTCCCGTGTTCCCATTGCATATTTCAGTCAAACAAAATTAACCTCTTCATGGAAAATGAAGATTTACTGTGGGTAGAATTACAGTGAGTGTGGTGGATGTGGCAAGGAGGAGTTGAACAGAAACAAATCAATTCACAAACAGAGGAAACAAAAAAACTGCTGCAGATAATCCAGTACAAAAAGAAATGTGGACCAGCTGCAGAGAGCTACCTGAGCTGGAAAAAAAGGCAAAACAGCCTGTGCAGTACATGAAAGAAGAATACCTAAACTGGTTTGAAGGATTAGAGAGCCACATCCTTCTAGGTGCATACAGCCAGATGGTAGTGGCTGGTAAGTACCACTTACCATGGCAGAGACAGAAGTCACTTCATCTTCTCAGGAAATATTTAAATGAAGACAGTGTTTTCTAGTGTGTGTGAGGGACAAGGGCATGAAGGACATACCAAGGGAAAAGGCTGTGGATGAGCTGCACATGGGAGGGAAGCATTTAATAGTACTTGCTTTTGTTACAAAGGGCCTGTTATTCATTTATTTTTCCTGAAAGAGCATTCAGCCTTAAAATAGAGTAGGAAGCACCAATTAGGGCAAATGCCCACAGTCCTGCAGTGCAAGGAAGCAGGCTGTCAGCAGTTAGAGTACCTGCACTAGGTTTTCTCCCGAAGGTTGTTGTGTTAAACCATCCAGCTAAAAACCAAAACTTCTGCCCAAGTGTGCCGGGCATTTTCCCACCTTCCCTTCCTGCCTGAGCATGCCTGGCTGTATGGCTGCCAGCTGGATGCTGCAGCATGGGGAAAGGATATCAGCAGGTGGCCCAGCGATCCCAAGGTGCTGCTGTAATGTATCAAGTATCCGGCAAAATATCTGAATTAACTGTCAGTACTTTCAGGAATAAGAAACATGAGGATTCAGGTCTAAAAGGCCCCCATAGGTCTTTCCTGTCTCTAGCCATGTGTGGATGTGCTGGGATGTAGTACCTGACAGAGCGTGTATGTATGTCTGGTTTTATTTCTGCTGGAATCCAGGCTGGAGCAATGACTCAGCTGTCAGAGAAGCAGCAATATTGGCAGAGTTTGACCAAAATAGCTGCACAGTTCTTGACATCTGCACATATTCCCTCCTCTCCTTTCCAGTCCTGGCTCCAAACTCGACTGCTGTGGAAAGCTGAAGAAGCTCTATCTCTAATGCAAGCAGAGGTAGGGATCTTCTGTCCAGAATTAACTGGTTAGTAATAATCCTTCCATTTTTCCTAACCGCTGAGTTCCAGGACACTTGAATTAACAATTCACCAAACATGTTCACTTTGAATGACTGCATTGAAATCGGCACAAACTCAAACAGAAGCCCTATAAAAAGCCAAGGCTTTATCATGTGCTCAGTGGTGGCAGCAAGGAGGCCTGTGGGAAGGAAACAATACCCGTCTGAGTGGAGCGAGGTTTATCTGCCTGCCATCAGAACAGGCCAGTCATGTTATTTTTCCGTCCGTTCCCCCTGGAAGCTGGGTCTGGTGTACAGTACCAGCCTGAGCAAAAGCCCGTGGCTGGGTCCTTCTGTTTGTAGGGCTTGCTGACATAAGGTGGAGTTGAGGTTATTGTGGTGTGGGACGTTTCCTGCCCTGGCCACTGATAACCGCAAATCCCAGCAGCCTTACAGGCTCCCTTTGTCTGCCGGCCCCGGACCTGAGCTATGTATAGCCCGTGCCCGCCCAGCCCCGGGCAGAGGCGCACATCGCTGCGCCCAGGGATGCTGTGCTGCACGCTGATGGCTTCCCCGGAGAGCTGGGTATGCTGAAAACCTTTCCCCACACCGAGGCCAGCTGAACTTTTTACCTCCAGGAGAAAAGGAGGAGGCTGAGGATGGGTCTGTGTGGGGCAGTCCCAGCCATCGAGCACACATTCTTTCGCACCAGAAGTAAAAGGATTAAATTAACTGCTAAAGCCTGGCCTCATTTATACCAGCTGAGGTGTAAATGAAGACCTTGCCAAGAAAACAGCATTAAGTTCTCTTTGTGTTGTCCATCTCAGTGCCAGTGTGGGCCGTGAAGGGTGACACCTCCACGTCAGCGTGGGTCCCCTGCCCCAGCAGTCAGTGTGGTTGTGCCACCCGATGCATGTGAAGACATGACTCTGTGTGTGGCTCTCATGGAAGAAGTGCAGGGGATGTGTTTTCGTAAAGAGGTGATACAAGAGTAGGTGTGGACAGTCAGTCAGGAGAGGGATGAAGTGTGGGATGCAGGCGAGGGGAGCACAGGTGCTGGAAGGGTTGAGCACCAGCTCCCAGGATGTGGGCAGCACAGAGATGCTGCAGCAGGCAGTGCAGAGAGGGAAGGGCAGCTCTGGGAAAACGATGGAGCAGCAAAGGGATAATGCCCAACACAGTGCAAAACCAAAGGGCGTGGAGCCCCAAAAGAGTTTTCCTGAAGCCAGGGCTCTCTTCCAGCCTATCTGCTGCAGGATCACCCCAGGGACCAAGTTGTGCCTAATGCCAAATGCACATTGCAGCAGGGAAGTGTAGTTACATCTCTCTAAGTGACTAAAATCCTCCAGGACTGTCCCCTCGTCTCAAAGCCTGCTAGCCCAGTGCAGTTCACAGCCATGGGGCCAGTTCTCGTACCTCTAAAAACAGACTTGTCACAACACAAATGCACTCAGTAGTCACAGCTGCTGCAAACATCTGAAACACTCAAATTACAGAATCACAGAATTCTTAGGGTTGGCCACACTCCTGCCAATGCACCTTCTGATACTGTTGGCCCTCCTGGGCACAAGGCACTGCCAGTTCATGTTCAACTTGTCATCCACCAAGACTCCCAGGTCCTTCTCTGCAGATCTGCTCTCCAGTAGGTCAGCCCCCAGCCTGTGTTGCTACTTGGGGTTATTCCTCCCCAGGTGCAGGACCTTGCACTTGCTCTTGTTGAACCTCATTATGTTCCTCTCTGCCCAGATCTCCAGCCTATCAAGGTCCCACTGAATGGCAGCACAGCCTTCAGGTGTGTCAGCCACTCCCCCCAGTTCTGTATCATCAGCAAACTTGCTGAGGGTGCAGTCTATCCCTTCATCCAGGTAAATAATTATAAACAAGTTGAATAAGATTGGGTCCAGTCTTCATCCCTGGGGAACACCACTGACTACAGATCACAACCCTCTGAGCTCTGGTCACAGCCCTCTGGGCTCTGCCATTCAGCCAGTTCTTGATCCACCTCACTGTCCATTAATCTAAGCCACATTTCCTGAGCTCACCTACCAGGATGTTCTGGGACACAATGTCAAAAGCCTTGCTGAAGCTGAGGTAGACAATATCCACTGCTGTCCCCTCATTCACCCATCCTGCTAGACCAATAGATGCCATGACCAATCCTCAGATCCGTCAAGCAGGATTTCCCCTTCGTAATTCCATGGTGATTAGTCCTTATTAACTTCTTTACTTCTACATGCTTGGTGATGACCTCCAGTATGATCTGATCCATTCCCTTTCCAGGGATGGACATGAGGCTGACTATCTGGTAGTTTCATGGATCCTCCTTCTTGCCCTTTTGAAGATGGGAATAACATCGGCTTTTCTCTAATCACTGGGCACCTCCCTTGATTTTGCAAGGATGATGGACAATAGCTTAGCAACAAAATCGCAGGGGGTGGTAACTGGCATGACCCAGACCCATGCAGGTACTACACTAACAATTCAGTGTACAGAACAGCTACATCCTGGCCTAATTTAATCTATTGACACATATACGGCTGAAAACAGGGAATCCTCTTTCCTTTTTGGATTCTTTGTGTACAGGCAACAGCCCAGACTGGATGCTCCCTGAGCTGCCCTGTGCTGATGCTTCTCATGTCCAGAGCCACCAGCCAAAGCACACACACCATCATTCCCACTCATGCAGGCTCTGCTGCCCTGACCCCTCATTGTACCAGCCATAAGAGATAGGTGCTAGAAAGATCTGGTAAACTGCTTTGGTGCAAGGCAGAGGATCAGAGTGCTTCCCATCAGGTGGGCACGGGGAGCATGCTGTGGGGGGAACTGGGCTCAGAGCAAGCAGAGGGGCAGTACACACCCTTGAAGAATGGCAACCCCCTAGTTTTGGGATTGGTACTGACACTTGGCAGGGAAGTGTTAAAAAGCAGCAGTATTTTACCTGGACTCACATGAAGCCTCAGCAGGCTGTGCTCTGTGGCTAAGCCGTGCTGCTGGAACAAATGGCAGTCTCCCTGAGCACCCCAGGGGGCTTACAAGGTGTCCCTGGTGACATCTGTTATCCCAGAATGGAGAGTTTCTTCTCCTCACCCCACCTGGTGAGCAGACCTGCTCTGCATGGAGGATGAGGCTGCACAACAGCACCCATGGAGAGGAAGACAAAGATATTACTGGCTCCCTTATCCCAGTACTCCAACTGCTCACTGAAAATCTGGCTTTGGTGTGGGCAGAGCAAAGAGTGTGGTGGGAGAAATTAATTAAAACCAGGGCTTGAAGGTCTTGGTGGCTAGACCTTACTTTGCATGAGGTATGATTCACTTCTTGCCTCCACAAGGAGCTCAGCAGCTCCTGTTACTGCTGGTATGGAGCTACAAACTGTGGGATGGTACATTCCTCTCACAGCAAGCCAAACTGATGTGCCCTCCAGCTGGGAAGCACTGAAGACTTTCACTTTTATACTGTATTTGCTTTACTGTGTTCACACCAGCTTGGGTAAAGAGCATTCATACCATCAGTTCCCAATGTCTGCCTCTAGTAATCTAATACCCTGCTCCCTGTGAAACTCAGACACCAGGCACCCAATACTGCTACTCCCATGCAAAGCAGGAAGATCCCCCGCCTCCTTAGCAAATTCAAGTGAGAAAATAATCTGAATAATGTATCCTGTTCACCTCAATCTACAGCTGTGATGCCTCACACTCACAAATTACCCAGCCTTGGGAATCAGACCGGATCCCATTTAACACAAATGTTAAATTTGTGTTTTGTCTCTCTTAAATGCTCTTTTACTGTTGTTGGATCAGACAACATCCACATCTCTCATTTGGTTTGATGTTTCCCCACCCCTTTGAATGCTCAGGGCTTTCATTCCTCTCTTCCACTTTGTCAGCCGAAAAGTTTGCCCAGTCCAGGCACTGCTATTCTCTCTGAGTCATGTCTGTACCCCTTGTGGGGACAGATTTCTATGCCCAAGGGTGCTGCTTCACACATGGCAGTGAGTGTGGTGGCAGAGGCTGGAACAGGTTTTGGGAAAAGGATGTGGCAAACACAACCAAGGTGGAGCGGCTCTTCCATGACGTCTGTAACGCTAATGGCATAGTGAGTCAGACCTTGGAGACTTCTCTTACTTCTCTCGCCTGTTCCCTGTGCCATGTCAGTGGCCAAGGTGTGGCATTCCCAAGGCCCTTCCATCAGCCAGAGGGATTCATTAAGTGCTCTGCTTGGAGGAGAGACCCTTTGATCCCCAGCTTGAAGGCAATATTTTTGGTGTTACCACACTAGTAAGGTAATGCCCTCCCCCCAGCCATATCTGAGCTGGAGCTCCAGCTCTGCAAGGGCCCAGCAAGCTCCTCTGACCAGCCAGCTGTGCTGGCCTCCACACCAACCACAGAAGGTATAAACCAACCCACAGAACAGAGAGGGGAATAAACAGGCAGAACATGGAGGGCTGGGAATGTACAGGCTAGGGCTGGAGCAGATCCACTGGCTCTGCGTGGTTTGGCTGAGCTGTGCCAGTAAGAAGGAGCACAGGTTCAGTACTGCTGAAGGGAGGGAGGGGGAAGGGGAGGGAGGGGGAAGCCTCGGATTCAATCCCTCTGGAAGGAGTGGAGTGTGGGTACAATAAGCTAGACCCAGGGTGACATCTCAATCACGGCCAAACACTCCATCCATCTCGCTGCGCTAGTCACTGCCGGCAATTTTTTCTCGCTGTGAATATTCCACCCAGCTCCTTCAACTCACCCGGCTAATGGCATTTCTGTTCCAGTTGTTTAAACTAACAGCAGCACAATTCGCAGCCAGCGGCTTCAGCGCTTCGGGTTCATTTGCTCAATCAACATTCGCCCCCTGGTAAGTGACTTTCAGAGAGAAGTGTCACCGGCAGACAATGGGCTGGCAGTTAACAGCAGCAGCTCTGTGTCTAAATGTTTGCAGACGCTCGGGTAAAATGTCTCAACCCAAATTTATAAGGACAGTCACCTCCCCGCGGTGCGTGGGGCGGGAGAGGCAGCAGCGAGATGAGAGTGGCTTTGCTCCATCCCTGCCCCTGCGCTGGGAAGGTCGGGGGAAGGCGTCTCAGCATCCTGCTGATGCTCGGCCTCCCGCCTTCCCCGCGCCCTGCACCGACAGGGAGCTCTTTCTCCGGAGGACATGACTGCTCTGGAGTACTGCTGCACACATCCACGCTGCCCGGGCTTGACAGCCCCCTGCCACCAGCAGCTCCCTGGCATCGCCCCCAAACCTCAGAACTTCGTGAGAATAATTTGCCTCCCTTTCTGCGGCTCACTTGAAACATTTATTTTGACAATGAAAGCGATTTTTAATTCCACCCATTGATTTATTTTTCCTAAAAGCCCATTGTTACCCCCTAAATGTGCATGATAACTTGCCATTTGAGATACCAGCAAATGGTTTATAGACTTCTCTACTAGGAAAAGCCATGTCAGTTTATCAACAGTCTGGTTAAGTAGCTCCCTTGTGGCAGTGTCCTTATTTTGCTTTGACAGTAAAGCTTGATACTGTTTGAACTGTAGACAAACCATTACTTATGTAAATTGATATGATTTTCTCGTGCAGCTGAGACACCTCCTGGTTTTGATCATGCATGGAAGTCCTATGTACCAGCAGGTCATCTAGAAGCTACTGTTACATGACAGGCTACTTCTCATCCTTCTAAAAAGGACAAGGTCCTCAATTGTGAACTTCCCTGAAACTTTTAACAGAGCCTCTAAACAAATATCTCTACTTTCATGCCTTAGGAAAAATTTAAAAAAAGGCATTTCTAGCATATCTGGCTGCACAGCAAACCTTGACAGACAGGTCTTCCGAAGATTCAAAAGCCAGAACAAGAAAAATGAAGAGTGTCTTGGATTTTTCTCTGTTTCTTCAGGTTTGCAAGAGTCTCCAGCTCCTTAAGCCAGACCTGATTGCTGCGTGTGTGTCTCTGGCAGTGCAATTTGCTACCCTGGGCTCCTGTCAGGTGATGAAGATCCAGGTTTTACACAGCTTGAGAAAGCAGTGCCTGTTTTTTACCACCAGTGTTTTCCACAGCTTGAGAAAGCAGTGCCTGTTTTTTACCACCAGTGTTTTCCACACAGCATATATTAAAATGAAAGCCAAGAGGCTGTGACATAAATCACCCCGTGCACATTCTGCCTGCTCACAGAGACCTTGCCTACCCTGAGCCCTGTGGCCCTTCAGAGGCCCTCTCTCCAGTCACACCACCAAGGCCCTGCTCTCCCCGGGATCTTTCCCTAGGGACATCGCAGGGATGTCCCCTCCCAGGACCGACTGGCAGATTGATCCCAGCTCCATGACCCGGAGCGGGGAGCCTTCCAGCACACCATGCATTTTGGGAAGGTAAATACACAACCAAAATATCCAAGCTGCAGGGCGGCGTGACCTTCAGGCGACCCTTAGCCTGACCTAACGCTGGTCACTCTCACCAGAAGATTTGTTTATCTTGGGACCTCGAACCTCCCAACCTGAAAGCACCGGGTTGACTCCCAGCTCCGAGGCCTGCCAGTGCTGGCTGCCAGCCCCTATTAGGAACGCCCAGTGAGATGCAGATTTTTAGTCCCATCCCCACAACCTCACGGCAGGCAAGTGGCTGCAATTGTGCTAGAGAAGCCCTGGCAAGTTAAATTGGAGTGTGAGCTCCTTCCTCAGCCTGTGGAGCAGCTGTGGGCATTCACTCAGGAAACAACTCCGAGAGGGGCTTTTTCTTTCGTCAAAGCTTGGAGGAAATTTTGCCCAGGGGTTTCCTCTCTTTTAGCCAGAGAACTGCCGTGTGGACTGGGAAGCAGTTAGGGCAGCAGATGCAAAAACAGGGGGAGATTTTTTCTTACCATAAGGTAGCAGGATGCAGGGGGAAGGGGGCGGCAGCAGGATGCATCATTTTGGGAATGTCTGCTATCCCAGAACTGAGTGGAAACAACCCATCTGAAATATGCAGAGCCATTATCAGGCCAGGGCTTAAATAAACTTTACTGTCCATTCAGTGATCAACCTCCCTGGGAGCCACCGGCTCCATTCATCACTGTCACCTTTTCAAAGTGACTGTGATGACAGTTCATGATCATTAACTAGTAATGGTGTGCTTTGCATTAACAGGAGGGCACATCAAACGGGCAGGCTCACAGCTCAAAAGTTAACTAAATTATATAATAAACATTCTCCAGCTAACCATGTACAGATGGTGACAAAAGGTGGGACAAAGTGGCAGGCAGGAGAAAGCGGCGAGTGGGGGGATGCATAGGGAGAAGGAGCACTTTGGTACCTATTGGGTGACTCGCACCTCTACTCGCTATTAATTAGAAATACCAAAACATGTTTCTCCAGCCAGAGGGACCAGAGCTGCTAGCTGAAGTTGCAGAAGTTGTACTGTCAGAAAACTTGCCTTAAGATTCCACAGATCTACCATGGCCATGGGATTTTTTCTGCATTTTGTCGTTTTTTTTCTCAAATGGTATTCATTGCGGGCAAAGCTGAGGCGCTCCAGGCACAGTTCAGATGGGAAACATTGAAAACTGAAGAGGATGTGAGGAGGGAGATTTCAAACTTGTAGTTCATCTCAGAGGGTTGGGATGGCTCGTTACCACTTCCTACTGGCACAGACCATCAGGCTCCTGTGCAGCCCTGCTGCGTGCTCAGAGCCAGAAGTGCCCATGCTTGAGCGGGCCCACCAGCTCAGCCAGTTGAGGCAAAACAGCCTTGTTCAGAGAATAGCTTGGGAGGCAAGAGCTCCTAGCACAATTCCCAGTACAATCCCTACTGACTGAGAAACATTAAAAAAAAAAATCTGATTTTTTCCATCTATTCACTAGCAAAAAAGGAAAAAAGGCCATAAATCTATTTTATTACAATTTATTATATTATACTTGTAACCAGATCATTCACACAGAGAAAAATGGTGCCTAGAGTCGGGTTCTTAAGTCCATAATTCAGCACTTTAAGGAAATGGAAATATATTTTAACTGGAACTTCAGCGGGAGCTGCCGGATGCTCAAGGCTTTTGCAAAAGTCCAGCAAAATTACAGTAAATACACTGCAGCAAACGAATCTTCTACCACAGAGTCCAGAAGCTTCTCTACTTAAATGCTTAACTATGGATTTGAAGGGGTTTTGTTTTAGGCATCCATTTTTTAACCATTCATCTTAATGTTTTAAATCAGTACAGTCACAATTAGGCAAACCTTTGTGTTCCCCATGACTTAGAAATTACACAAAAGTTTATCAGTCGGTGACAGTTTGTCTTCTTTCACTTCCCCACACCTCAGCCCCTTCAGCAACCTCTCAGATTATGTACTTTTCCATTATTTACCGCTCTCTCATATCTATGTCTTCACAGAAAAATGTCCCAGAAAAGGTAATCTGGACTCAGCTTTTCTCCTAACCTAAGCAGATGCTGGAGTGGAGGAGAGGGAAAGAAGATGGTCTGATTTTTGTAATTCCTCTCCCAACGGTTCTTTAATCTGTACTTGAAGAGCTGACACCCCTGAATGATGCAGGAAAAATTTTTGGACACATATTTTCAAAAGCACTCAATTTTTCAATGCTAAATGGACTTTTCCTCTGCTCATGCAACTGCCTGTGTTCAGACATCACTGAGAAGACTTTCCCACTGGTTCACTTTAGCTGTGGGGAGTGTTGTTAGAATTGAGATTTTCAAAAGAGGTTTTTAAATTTGGGTTGTTCGCCATTTAGGAGCATCATTTTGAAAGTATATGGCTTGACTGTCTGAGGTGCCCAGAGCTCCCACTTGTGTCAGGTCTGTGAGAACTCCACGGGGTCACTAGTGCTCCCAAGGATCCAAGAGACCTGCAGACAAAAGGTCCTGTGTTGGGGTCCCTCCCCTGCCATGTAGCCCCTGAGGGGAGGCACGGGGTTTCCCTGCCCCTGCTCAGCCTCGTTCCCCATGGGTTGGTTTGTGTTCCCCTGCACGGGCAAAGCAGCTCGGGCCGACTGTAAGAGTCCCTCAGCAGAGCCCGGCCACGCGGCTGGGGAAATAAACATCTCTGAAACATCTAGCAAGAATCCGTCCGTATATATTTATTTCTTTTTCACGGGACTCCTGGTTTGATATATGCGTGTTGCAGTATCCCCGCTGTAACATATGGTGGAAGATTGCGAGCAGAACGATCCCCGTGACTGATTTGTGTGAGTAAACCCTGGAAACTTTGGATTCCTCTTCTTGGTTTTGTTTTGCTATTGCATATCTGGACTATGGAAGAATCGTGGGAAATGGGGCTCTCTGAGCCACAGAAAAAAATGTATCTAGAAGTAAAAGGGATCCTTGAACAACAAAACAAAAAAGTATTGGAACCGGGAGATCTTGAACACTTTTTTATCTGGCTTTTCAAAGAGTTCCCCTATATTTCTCGAGACTTACTTTTTGATATCAAACCTCCTGGATATTCTCAGGAGTGTTTCTGGAACGAGATCTGTGATAAGCTAAGGGATGGACTAGCGATAGAAGCTCTCCGTGGATCCTTTATAATCAGTGACGCTCTTCAGGAGCATCTGTATGATCCCATTACCCCTAAAGCAGAAGATCATACTTCTCCCGTGGCCGAGACCGCGTGGCGGCCACCCCAGGAGTGTATGACTGCAGCTGTGCCAGCGGAGGTGCCTGCGCTGGATGCGCCCGGCCCCCTCGGGAGCGCGCGCCTTACCGCGGACCCCATCCCTGTCTCGGGGTCCCCGGCCACGCGGCCGCGAGTGAGGGAGCGATGCCGCAGGCGCCATGGGTGCCGTGGGCCACGAGCAGCCAGGAAGCGGAGGTCAGCGTGGAAGCCCGCTCTGTGCATACGGCTCAGAGAGCCCTATGCAGGGAGAAGCGGCGGTTTCCACAGCGACACGAGAAGCTGTGCAGTGCAGCGCCGAGCCGAAACGGGGCCGCTCTCAAAGCAGCGTGGAGTTTGCGGAGCGGAGCCGTGCAGAGCCCAGACAGGCGCTGGAGCGGGGCCGTGCAGAGCCCAGACACGCGCCGGAGCGGGGCCGTGCAGAGAGCGCAGAGCGGCCGCGGCGCGGGGGCCTGACCGAGACGTCGGAGTCGGCGAGGCGGCGGCCACGCGGGACCAGCAGCCACGACAGACACGCAAGCACGTGATAGGAGACGTTCTAGCAACGAAAATCACAGGAACTGTGAAATGGTACAATGTGAAAAACAACTATGGATTTATAACACGAGATGATACAGGGGAAGATTTATTCATCCATAGAACTGCCATTAAAAGGAATAACCCTAAAAATTACCTGCAAAGTGTAGGAGATGGGGAAGTTGTTCAATTTGATATAGTGCAAGGAAAGAAGGGTTTACAAGCAGCGAATGTTACTGGGCCTGGAGGTATTCCCGTCAAAGGCAGCCGTTATGCACAAAATTATAAACAATATCCATTCCAGCAATTTCCCTACCCACAGCCTAATTTCCCCTTTTACCCTATACCCAATATGAACCCTTTCCTAAGTTTACCCTATCCCCAGTTTATTCCCAATCCGTTTTTTCATCCATGGTTTCCCTCACAAACCCCTGCCTTTGCCAATTGTTTCCCCAAAAATCCCTTTCCGATGCCGATGGGGGGATGAAAAGGGGGAGGAAAGAAATTAAACCCTCTCCTGCCTCAGTTTCCCCACAGGCATGTCCAGAGAGTTCTGTCTCCCTTCTGTCAGCCCTGAGATGTTCCACAGAATTTGTTTGGACATTTAAAGACTCAGGAGGGTGGCTTGTTTTGTTTTGAAACTGTTCTTGTTATGTTTATCCAATTGTCTTCATTCTCCTTTTATTAAAATAAAACGGGTGAGATGTTGGGGTCCCTCCCCTGCCATGTAGCCCCTGAGGGGAGGCACGGGGTTTCCCTGCCCCTGCTCAGCCTCGTTCCCCATGGGTTGGTTTGTGTTCCCCTGCACGGGCAAAGCAGCTCGGGCCGACTGTAAGAGTCCCTCAGCAGAGCCCGGCCACGCGGCTGGGGAAATAAACATCTCTGAAACATCTAGCAAGAATCCGTCCGTATATATTTATTTCTTTTTCACGGGACTCCTGGTTTGATATATGCGTGTTGCAGTATCCCCGCTGTAACAGTCCTGTCCAGGTATTTGAGCAGATAGGTTGCATTTCAGAGCACAATCGTCTGTTGCTTCCACGTCCCCCGGCCCAGAGGTTGCTGGATTCTTGCAGCAGGACAGCAGCAGCAGAACATGAGCTCTCCAAGCTCAGAACATCCCTGTTGGCTCCAGCTACTGACAAAAAGGCTGCTTTGATACAAGAAGCTGTAAACTGCTTTGACAGATACAGCTCTGTCTCTGCCCCTGCGTGAGACGGGTGGAGCAGACACCACTGACTGCCCTATATGTTGCCCACCAACAATTTAAATATGGAGGCACAGGTGTGGCAACACATCCCTTCAAGGCTAAGGATGTGAGAGAGAACCTTAACTTCCCCTACAGCTGCTCTTTTCTCTTTTAAGCTGCAGGAAAAGAAGAGACAGTGTCCAAACACTAGAAAGCCAGCTAGGACACCCACTGTCTTTCACCCCCACTCTCATGCTCTGCCAGGATCCCAGCTGGGCCCCGCCGCCTGCCCAGCACAGCATTTTTCCTCGGGAATATGTTGGGACACCAAGCATATACTGTCTTATGAGGGAAGAAAGCCTTTCAGAAATCAGATAGAATGAAGAAGCTGCATTATTTTCTCAGGAGATTTATATTTCTTGTGGGATGTTGCTTAACAAATCTTTCTGTCTCTCTTCCTTGGTCCTAAAACAATGTTTCTGACAGAAAAGAAAAGCAGAAAACTACAACTGGTTTATGATTTGTTCTTTTATGCATGCAGATGTTTCACAAACGTCTGTAAAATAACAGTCCACCCTGGGAACATAGTGGGTGACAGAGGCAACACAGCCTAGGACTTCTGGGTCCTATTCCTGGCCTCATCTGTTGTCAGCTGTGTCATGTCACCCGAGTCACCTCAGGATTATGTCGTGCCTCTCTATGACTGAGTGTCTTGCAAATGAGATGCTTTGTTTTAGCACCAACATAGTCTTTTAAGCAGCCCTGAAGGTGATATTGAATGGGAGCTGATGGACTCAGATGTACTCGAAGCAAAAACAAACAAACAAACAAACAAGAGCTAAGCCATTTTGTAATATTAACCATATGCCCCATAAAGGAATGACAGAGGTTTTGCACTTACTCCTGAAGGTCTGTGCTGGGCTAAAGGTTACCATATGCCATAGGAATGCTCTGCAAACACCGAGTGGCCATCAAAGCTGAAAATTTGAAGTCACTAGACAGTCAAAGGCAGTTAATTGCAGCTTCTACAGCCTGCTCACCCAGGTATATAGAGCATTCAACTGCTTGGTTACAAGGGATTTAGATTTTCTCCTCACACATGGCTGACTGATTTTCTACATACCATTCAAAAGAAAATGCAAATAAAAGTGGTTTTCAAACAGAACAGGATTTCCTCTCCACTGTGGCCTCTACAAACCTTTATGAGTTCTACAGTGACTGGTCGGGAAGAAAAGATCAAGAGCCTTAGCCAAGTGGCTTAGAAAGGAAAGGGAATGGAGTTTTAAGCAGGAAAATCAAATTCTGATTGCCAAGAACTATTTTTTGGTTATGCTGTAAGGTCTCCATCTATTTTGCAAGCAGTTAACTCCTTTCACACATCTCATGCATCCAGCAACTTCCCTCAGCCTCTGATGTGGGTATGGGCACGTGATAAAGGACATTTTATCCTAAATAAAGAGCAAGAGTACAGATGGACATCAAGGAATGTGGATCCTCGGGGGCTACATTTAGTGACAAATGGTGACTGCCATTCTTCAAGGACTGTGAGATCAGGGACTAGCAAAGTGGGGCAGGCAAGCACATCAGAACATGAATGAAATCGGGATAATAGCATCATATTGTGGGATCTAGCTATGATCAATGGAAAGGAAATAGCTGTATTGGTCTGCCAATATCACCTGATTGGAGCTGTGTTCAAAGTGAGTCATGGGTGACAGGTGTCCATCTCGGAGGTATGGCTCAAGCTGCAGAGGAAGATGTTCCTCTGCAGGAATGTATCTCCTCATACACAGAAACTAGGTGAAAGAACACGCTGAGATGAGGAATTACAGGCTAAGACATAATAAGAAAGTGTCCCTGAGGCACATAGGAGTCTTCCTCTGTCACTGCAAGGTGCAAACTCATAAACACAAATTATAGAATATATGTATGTGAAAAAACACCAGAAATCAGTCTGAGATAGAGGTGAAGGCAGAATGGGAATTAGGACTTCCAACAGTGTAATTCAGCCATTCTCCTACAGTCTTCATTCAAAAGCAGGTGGTGATTCAGGTTCTTAATTTCACCAGAGTCCATTGAAGCCCCTCTGCCCTCACCATGTATGCAGCTGAATAATCTGTTGCAAAATGCCTGCCCTGGTCTCTTAGCAAAGAGCTTCTCAAATCCCCTGGCTTCTTTGGAGACAGCTGCCCACAAACACTTGATTCCTTCTTTGAAAACAAAAAAATCCTTAAAAGACAAGAAAACTAAAAGTGGCAAAGCCATTCTCACTTAGTAGAAGATATGAGAGACATCACCAATAAAGGGATTTGAGCAAGAAAGCCTGTCAAAAGTAATTTTATTAATCCAGAGACTGGAAAAGACTGGGTGCAGGATTCTGCTGCTAAGCTTTGCTCTAAAGGTATGAGAAGTATAGACAGCAAACGGGCAAAGCGGAAAAACGGAACAAATCCTAAATACTGAAGACTGGAAGGAAAGTATTTCCTGACCCGCTCCATTGCAAATTAGACCTGTGCAGCTGGATTCCCACTTCCCACTTTCAGGAAAAGCACTCCAAACAGAGAAAATGGCAAGCTCAGCTCTGACTAGGAAGCAGGTCTGGTTAACATTATGAAAGGAACTAAATATCCCTTCCCCCAGCCTCTTCCAGGGCCAGAGATTTGTGTGCAAAATAACTTGAGTTTTTCCCCGTGGTCAAAGACGGGTGTTTTATTTATTTGCGGTCAGCAATGCTGGACTTCTGTCATATTTTGCGGTGGTACTCCATTATTTAATAAAGTCCCATGGAAACTGGCCAACGCCTTTGCTTGACAGGGACTACTTTCTGACATTGCACCTGGCCAACAGGATCACTTTTTATTGAGAGAGGAGAGGAATTAAAAGTACAACAAGAAATTGGTTTATAGCCTGAAGGAAGGGGAACCGTCAACCCTCACAGTGGTTTGTTATTTTTTTTAACGTTAGACGAATACTGCTGCTTATGCCACAGAGCACTTGTGTGTATATATCAAGCTGCTTTTAAATCCTTCTAAGCACCACAGGCCTTGGCAATTTCTCCCTGTGACCAAAGCCATAGTGTGCCCAGCCACTACTTAAGAAAAGCCTTGGGTTTTATCTGTTCTGAAAGCCTGGAGTGATACCCCTCACACAGCTCCTTATTCCTATATCCCAGGAGGACAACCCAGCTCCTGCAGTCCCTTGTGCTGATAGCCACCCACCATAGTCAGATTTTAAAGCTTTACCTCAAGGCAAGGAACCTTACCACTGCTCACCACCAGCCCGGAGCCTTTGCTACTGTCCTGCAGATCTGAATCTTGAACATTATCAGGCTTTTAGGATGGAGGATTAATGCAGCAGCACCGTAATACCAAGTCCTGCAACTGCAGGGATGAAAACAGGGTGAAAACAGGGACCTCTCTGCCTTCTTAGTGAGAACATTTCAAGACAGCAGCTACTAGGCCTGGGAAAATAAACCAGGGGAACTAGACAAGAGAAAATTATAAACTGTTGAAGTCCTGGAGTACTTCCAGGTATTCAAACAGGTAATAGATTTGTTTAAATAAGTGGAAATAGTTTCAAAACGTCAACTTTGCCACATTGTCTAGGTTCTCCTTTCTGGTTCAGCTCCAGTCTGGGAGGTTTCTTCATGCACAAGCTCAGAGAAAGGCACCTACTGCAGAAATATAGCAAAATTGACAGCATTTCAGCAAGGGGATTTTCAGCTGGCACATGTCTAATGCTTTCATGATTTCCTGTTGGACAGATAGCTCTGGGGAAACACTTACACGACCTAGTGCCCAAACAGCATCAAGGAACTACGTGCAGAACTAAATAAGCAAGCTAGATAAATGTGACACTTGTTCCTCTCTTCCCTGATTCTTGATAATCCAAACACATATTTTGGCCAAAACTTTACAGCTAATTTCAATTAAGTAGGTGACACAACAGAGCAGTAGGCCTAATGACTCCCAAAGCCCATCAATATACAACCATGTCTATATACAGTATACACATATACACCATATATATACCCACACACACAATACCAATCAACAGGTACATTAGAAAAAAATAAGTATAACGATATTTCATCCAGGATGCGGCACGAAAGTCTGTTTGCTTCTCATGGGAATGATGGCATTTCAAACCTATAACCCATTAAACTCCACACGTGGTTAATTTTAAGACTTCTTACCTTCTCAATATCCAACATTAATTTGTGGCAAAGACCGCTATCTGCATCTTTCCAAAACTGTTCTTCTTCTTTGCAGCCTAGCTAGGACAATAATAACTCACTCATGAAGTATGACTGTCTGCCTGAAGATATTTTATAATACAGTTTGCAGTTCCTGTAGATGCTGTCCTTGATTCAGAGTTACAGGAAAACAAGGCAGACAGTGATTACTGGATACTCACAAGAACTGTTGCTGGTGAGGAGATGACACAGATATCCCAATTTTCATCAATCTTCACACACTTCAAGACAATTCCCTTTACTTATGTAAGTGATCACAAATTGGCTGCAAGATTTTAACTGGTTTGCATTCAGCTCAGCATCCTATGGAACCAAACCTTGGGCAAACCAAATTTGACAAACTGAACTTCAACGAAGCCTGAGAAAAATATACAACTGCATAAAAGGGAAGAACAAGTGGGAGGCAAGGGCAGAGAGAGCGAGACCCAGAGAAAGCAGCATGGTTCATTCATGGAACAGCCGGAGCTCAGAGAACCCGCTCCAGTGAAAGCTGATGAAAATCTGATTCAGTTCACTCCATTACTCAGAGAGTGACTTGTTCCTCCATATGCTCTGTAAAAAAAGAACTCCTCATGTCAGTAACATGTGGAGAGAGCAAATATTTCTCAGTCGCAAATGATTCATTGACTTAATAAGCATCTGGCCTAAACATCTGATATATATTTAAAATTCCATCTATTTCCTAAAAAATAGTCCTTATTTTTTTGTGTGATCAAAACCAAACGATAACAGTAAAAAAAGGCAATAGGATAGTCTTTTTTGATGCCACTTGTGATAGGGGGAAAAGCTGTTTACCACTGGTGTGGACCAGATTGGGAGCAATTCTTTGCTAAAACCCTCCAGCCGCTCCTTTTTCAAGCAGAAGAAACTGAACACGATGCACCTGACTCTGGGCAGTGAGCGACCAGCGATGCTACTGGGATGTGCTTCGGCAGGAGAGGTGGTGATAACGTTCCTGTGCAGAGGGCTATTCCCAAAGGCAATTAGTGACTCAGCCTGCCAGGTGCACACCCACTCCGGGAGGACACGGCTCCTGGCTCCAGCTCCAAGTCACACCCTTCGCCCCTGGTCCCTATCAGATGACTTTAGCCACGCACGGAAACTGGCGTAAATTACAGATCAATTTATCACTTCGGAGCTGGATCAAGCACCAGCCCTCCAGGTCACTGTGGCTCCAGCCACACATGAATCAACATTTAATATGGCATTAAAATTCTCTTGAGATTGCTTTTAACTTTTGCACAGTGTGTGCTTAGGATTACAGAGTGGGGGTTCTCCTGTGCAGCATTTAGGAGGTTAGTTGAGCTGTGTGTCCAGAGGGACATTCCTCCTCTTCTGGATGATCAAGAACATGACACTTTTTCTCCCTGCACCCATTTCCCCTCTCTCTTCTATCTAGAAACAAAGCAGCCTGAGCACAGGGATGCACAAAACATCCCTCTGTGGTATGCAGTATGGTCAGGATATGAAGGACCATGACACTAGGGCAACTTGTTATCATTCACTCCTCTAGCATTTTAACTTTTCCTTCCCTGTTTTTGCTGGATTAAGCTTTTCCAACATAACAGGGCTGACTCTGGGTGTCTGGGCTAGATTTAAAGTTCAGTGAGGTTCTTTATTTTCCAGGAAACATTCTTCCTTCCTCTCCTTCCATGATTGTTCCCACAGGTTTTAGTTTCTTGTTGTTGTGATTTTTTTTCTCCCTTTCTGGGTTTGACCTTTGTCCAGTTGCTTTTTAAACAAGAGTCTTGAGGGTCTCACAGCAGGTTTCAACACAGTTGTGCTTCCAGTCCAAAAGGGGACTTAGCTGGGCAGATTGCAATTCTCAAACCCTGCTTGGTCACCTTACCCCACACAGAGATTTACACCTCCCAACAGACTGCTAGACGCTGCTGCTCTCATTCACTCAAAGAGCTCATTCCTGCCCCTGCCTACCACAAACAAGGATGGCAGTATCCTGAAGCAGGAATAGCTTCCTTTGAGGCTTTTCATGAAAATTACAGATATGTCTGTGTGTGTTTGTGTTAAATAACACAGAAAGAATAAAGAAACAAAATCCATTTTCTTCCTTCATCACTTCCCACATGAGTCTTTTCTCCACCACCAGGTTAAGCACTTACCACCTAGCAAAATTGAATACATTTATTCTGAGCTGCTAGTACCACTGTGTTGGCAGAGAAGACAAGACCTAGGACAGTGTATTTGATCTAAAGCCTCTGCATCTTTTCTGTCTTTCCAGCACAGTTTGTTTGGCTGAGGACTGCCCCTACCCTTCTCTCCTAAGGATCGCTCAAACTAGGCCAGTACTATAATGAATATTGCCCTCCCTGCCGCTGGCTTGATCAACTGTTTTTGCCAATCTAATACTGCATGTACTAAACACTTAAACACTCATCAGGTTTTCTAAGCTGCTCATCTTGGAAGGCTCATCCAGAATCTCACAGCTCAAATGGTGGGAATTTCCTCTTAAACCTGCAGCCTATATTCTTAAATCTACAGTTAATTGTTCTCCCTACTATTTTACACTCATGTATACTCCTTATGGTCACTGTCCTTCAGTCCCAGTTCCTCTTCTTCGCATCTTTCCCATTCTGTAGCTTGTGAGTGAAGCTGGTTTGCCCTCTCTCACAAGACAGGGTTTCCAGCCTCCTGGTTGTTCTCCTAGCCCTGTGCTGCCTTATTTTCAGCATGGACTGTTTCATTTTTCCAGTTCTTCCTACAAAGGCCGCTGCCCAGAGCCATATGCAGCACTTCACATGAGGTCTCTCCTCAGCACCTGGCTCAGCAGTACGGCTACAATGCTCCCCTCTTCCCTGGAAAGGGTTGCACTGACACTGCATCCAACTTACACTTCCTGTGACTCACTACAGCACCCTGGTTTTCTGAACCCTCCGGCTCCAGATCATTGCCAAAAAGTTTATTATTTCCCCCTAAATACTATGAGATCTTATCTTCTGCAGCATTACATTTCACACCTCTTCTGCTACTGTGATTATTCTGTTCTCCTTGTGGAGATCCCAATTCCACTCTTTATGTAAAATGCTTCCCAATTCCAGGTCATCAGCATACTCTTACATTGACACTTGGTCAATTAATGCAACTTAGTTGCCAAATTTAATTTTATGAAACTCTGCCAAGAAAACTCCCTCCAATCTATTATTTCTTTTTAGCAGGTAAGTCACTTAAATTTGTTGTCTGTTAACCACACAACGAATTCCCAATTTCAATAGTTTGAATCAGAGTTCAAATAAAAATCATGACCAGTAATTTAACATGTGAGTTTTTCTTAGCTTTGTGAGACAGAAATTGAGATGAAAAAGCTTTTTCCTATTACTCTTCCATTGGTGTTACATGTGCTAGCTCTGCCTTCATTAGCCAAACCAAAAGGAATGGGCACTCTTAATTCAAGCTAGCTGTGGTAAAAATTCATGTTAAAAAAATAATGAAACTTGTATGTCTTTATGAGCTAGCGGGTTTTAAGTTCTAATAACCCATTTCCCACAGTCTTTAATTTAATCTGCTACAGAGTCCCTTACTTGGCTAGACTCTCCTTGGAGTTGATGCTGCATTAGCACTCCTCTCCTGGCAGTGAGGAGAAGACCTCAGACCAGCAATGTCAGACCAAGATTCTTCAAGTCTTTCACACCACCTTTCTGGCATGTTTGGTCCATGGCTGCTTCTGCCTCCCTCTCTAAAGAATACCTTAAATACAAGCAACATGAATTGCTTTGCCAGATGCCTGACACAATTTCTCTCAGAAAAAATGCAAGCTGATGTTAATCTCACATGACATTGGGAGATTACAAGTATATTTCCTCCAGGGATAAAAAAGTAGAAATCATCCTGATTTTCCTCTTCTACCATCATATAAAGCTGGTTACATGGAAGAGAGCACCCCATAGGTCTCTTGTCTACCTCAATATTTCATTCAATACTCCTGAATCAAACTGCTCTAGAGTTGTGACTCTACAGCTATGAAAAGTCCATGTTACCTTCATTCCCAAACAGGCTCATGGGTTTGTAGACATCTTACTGACCAAATACAGCAAGAAAAATCTTATTTCCATCTCTTTGGATCAGACCTAATGCTGGAGACTAATATAGAAGAAAAGGGGAAAAAAACCCCCAAGTGGTAGGAAAGAACAAGAAGCTGCAGCAGCTGAGGACAAAACTCCAAGGCAGGATTTTACCCAACATCACCATAAGCAATTCCATTAAACTTATAAAATCTGCATGAATGCCAGGCAAGGCAAAGACACACAACTTTTCAATCAATTCATTGGCACCATTCCACCTCCCTGGTAACCCACCACACAGCCCATGTTTCAAGCTCCCAGTCCTCTATCATGGCAATTTGCGGGACCAGGGTGCTCAGACCCTTCTCCCTTCCTGCTGGTTTTCCATGATGGTCCCATCAGCCAGGAGCAGGCCACTGAAGATGGGCACACGAACTCTCTGCTGCCAGTATCCATTAACAAGGACTCAACATGCTTGCAAAGCTAGGAAAACTGGGGTCACTGAACGTCAGCGAGCTCAGCATCCTTTCTTGGGGGTGCCCAGTGCCTTTGAAGATCAGGCCCTTGGGTACTCGCTAAGTGAAGACATGAATAGACCTTTCTCTTTGCCCTCACTGGAGACACAGGCAGCATTGTTAAAGCACAAGCACAACCGAGTCTAAACTGGCTGAAAATTTGGCTGGCCTTTTTGCTTCAGCGTGATCAAATGGCAGCATTGCTCACAGAGTGTGAAGGGCATGAAAGGATTAGCCGCCCTCCCCCAGCAAGCAGGTGAGCTGAAACCCTTTCCAATTCTCTACATGTCAGTTTACAAGTAAAACATAAGGTATAAATGCAGCTATTGTTAAGGTGAAGCAGCCATCCTGGCTGGGGAGTTAGATTAGCAATTTACCCTTTGTAAAAGGATTAGCACAGCCCTATTGTTTCAGTGTTTATTTATCAATTTGCATTTTTAAAAGGGGGCATATATCTGACAAGGGCCCACGTTCTCCATGTACCCCGGGCCACACCATTTCCTTCCAACTCCCCATTGACAGAACCTACCAGAGCATTTTATAGACCAGAAATCGAGCAGAAACCAAAACTTTGGCACTGCTGCTGCTCACACAGCATTTTGTTGGGCCAGCCGGCATTTCTCCATCTTTCAGCTGAGAGCAACTGCTGGGTGCTGCCAGCCATGCAGATCAAACACCAGAACTGGCTTCCCACTTTTCCTCAGAGACCTGAGGTGAATGCAAAGATATTTACAAAGATATTTATATTCACCACAGTTTTTAAGGACATGGAAACCTGTGCCGGGTTCTTCCCTCATATGGATTGCAGGCACCCAAGCAATGAAGCTCCTCTGTAATTAGCACTGATTCCACACTTGTGGTCTTCAAAGCCCCTCAAATAATTCCTATAGCTTCCACTGGGCTCACAAAAGCCAGGTTTTTTTCACTGACAAGAGCAGTGAAGAAATTATTTGGTCCATTAAGGGTTAGCATCAAACATCAGTTCTTGGCATCCCAACATCTCCAACAAGTCCTCAACTTCAGTTGTGTTGGGCACTTACAGAGTCTTTGGGAGCCTTGTAAATGAGCCTTTATTGCTGCTAGGACTGGTTCAGTCTCCACGTGCCGCAGGGACTCCTCGCTGGAGTTCAAGTTGAGGGAAGAGGTTTCACACAGAGCCGTTCGCAGCATGGGAGAGGGGGAATGCTGCTCACCCAGGCAGCTCCACCAGGAGCACGGACTGGCCATTTGGCAGGCAACAGCTGCTCCTTCGGATTAGGTAAAAATTACTTTGTTAGAGGGAACAGGGATGTTTTGGAAGGTAAGTGAGAGAGCAGATTTTTTAATTACAGTGACGCCAGTGCATTTGCACTCTGGTGCAGCCCCACACCCCGCTTTTCCATAAGACGGCGATTTAGGAAGCTATTCTTTCAGACCATAAAAACAGTTTGGAAGATGAACAAGCATCCAGCTGTGCTAAATTATTTTCCTGCTCCCTCAGGACCCAGCAGCAAACTACAGCGTGTATTTTACAGGCGTATGATTTATTTATATGGACTAACATACAGGTATTGATTTTGACCCGTAAACCCCCTCTGTGGCTGGGGGCCTACATATCCCAAAGCCTTCTCCCAGCCTGG
This sequence comes from Aphelocoma coerulescens, assembly GCF_041296385.1. Classification (NCBI taxonomy): domain Eukaryota; kingdom Metazoa; phylum Chordata; class Aves; order Passeriformes; family Corvidae; genus Aphelocoma; species Aphelocoma coerulescens. The sequence goes on along the minus strand of NC_091015.1, from coordinate 119,091,216 downwards.
GCTCCACCACCACAGATGTGCACAAGCAGGATCTCCATTTGTGAGAGAGGGAGAAGAAACCACAGGGTGTTCTCTGGCTTTTTGTAACTCCTTCCACACATCCATTTCTTTTTCTTTTCCCAAACAATTCTAGTTAGTTGATCAAGCATCTCACACAGGCAATTCATTTTCCCTGGTCATGGGGGAAATGAGGAGGCTCCAGTGGGAGCTGTTAAGAGCTTAAAATACGCACTCTGCTGCTGGCTTATTGCAGATATTCTGATTCATGGTCGAAAAGAGAGGCCACAAGTGGACTCGATTAAGGACATGAATTTAGGAATCATCAAGGAGCACATAAGGCAAACAAAAGATACTCTGCCCTGAGGATCATGTGCAAACATAAAATTAAATTAAATTAAATACACACGAAAGGAAGGGAGAGAATGTAAGGGACAGACCCTGTCCCACAGGGCTTACAATTTACATTTAGATTGGCACAAGTAGAAGCAACATTGCAGGGAAGGTGGGTAAGGGTTAGAACAACAAAACTTTGTGGCTGCACTAATTAGAAAAAATGAAGTTTCTAGTTAATAAATCAGTGCTATTGACATTTCCATGAATTTGAGGGAGGTACACAAATACCTGTGGGGTAAACTCTTTGATTGGATTTAGACATTCTACTCTCTAGAGTAATGGTTTTAAATCATCAGTCTTTGAGGTCTGCTTTGAAGATAAATGAAAGGTAGCTCAAGAAGAAACAAGCTTATTTCCTAAACTTACATTCACTGTATATCCCTGAGTAATGCTGGTGGGCATGATAGAACAAATCACATGATATTGTAAGCAATTGCTCCAGAATGACAGATGGAGAGAAGTTTTCTTGCTCTTTTTACTCAACTGAGAAAATCAATTACCACATCCTCATGGACAGGGGTTGGCAGCCTCCCAGTGCGTGGAGCTACTGACCTCTCCATAGGAGCTGGATTAACCAGGCTGACCACTGGTGAGTATTCAGGTATCTGTAAACACTGACTGCACACAGATGCCTCGAGAACAAGTCTTCTCAACAGACCTGCAGAGGCCTCAGTCATCTTTTAGACTGGACTAGCGTGTCTGTTAGCAATAAACATCTAATCATACCTCAGCACAGCACCAGCCCACAGACATTCATCAATCACTGGGTGCCATGGATACGGCACAACACACTGCAGCAAAGCCATGGCACCACTGGCACCATCGCCGTCCTTTATCAGCGCTGCACACGCTGCCTCCCTTCATGAGGCAGCAGCGTGCTCTGGGAAGGGGGTGGCACTAGCAAACACAATCATTCATGGCTCTTCCCATAACAGGGCCTTCTCTTGTTCCTGATTTACCAAGATTCCCCTCTCAGTATGGAAACGCAGAAGTGACTGTGACTCTCTGATACTTCTTGACACTCCTCCAAAGGCTGGTGATAGCAGCCTAAGATCTGCAAAGACAATTCCTGATGCCAAGAACTGTACTGAAGTGTACTTTTTGTTCAGCTCAATGTTTAAAGTTGGATAGTATCCACCAGGCATGGCTGAAATGAGCACTGTGTGGATACAACTGAATATATTGCCTGATCCAAGCAAGAGTAGAAGGGAAAAGTCAATTACTCTGCACTGAGAAGGCTTTCCCATTCAGCTGGCTAGAAACAGACCAGGGATCTCTTGGTATTATTAATATTTGAACCACTTTATTTTTCTATACCAAATTATCCCCAGATTTTCAGCATAATATTCAGTTGTCATGAGCTTTCTGGACTTAAATGAGGAAACAGAAATCAACACACATTCGAAGCCAGACAAGCTTTTGGATGGCAACCATGTTCTGGCAATTTAGCATGTAAGCACATGTGTCTGGAGTGAGACTTCAGCACAGAAACTGGAAACACTTCCAAAGGTACCTTTCATTGCCATGCTTCAGATTCCCCTTCCTCACCCTGCCAAAAGTGCTCACTGAGTGAAGGTGATTTCCTGGTCCCAGTGACTGGCTGCAATCATGACACTTTCTATCTTAGCTCTAGGAACATCAAAAGGCAGATCAGTTATGATTTTAGAGTGCCCACAGTCAACTGTTTTAAGTCAAACAAAGGTTTGACAACACATTCTAGTTTTAAGGCAAGCTTTAAAAAAATACTGTACTGCTGGATGACCACAGAGTATTCCATGGTCAAGGCTAAATGGACGCCACTGCATCAGGCAAATATTCTAGAGAATACCGTGACTACTGTTTAAAGGCAAACAGACAGAGTGAATTGATAAGGTAGAGGTCAACAAGTGTTCTGATATAACACTATGTTATAAAACATTTTTAAAAAAAGCAGACCCAGATCATGGTAGAGTAACTTTTATTGCAGAGATCAGTAGGCCAGCACAGCTATTCATAAGTACTGTACATACACAAGTGCCTCATGCTTATGCCAGCCTTCACAGGGCTAAAATGGAAGCATATAACCAATTAGTGTTAATAGGCAAACAATCATTACAAGTGTTAACAAGTGATGGTGGAGAGGCTCTGTTTTTCATTTTATTACTGATCTCTAGTAAGTGTTATTATCATCATAGAATAACATTCTATTATGAAATGCACATGCACAGCATTAAAGCCTTTGATAGTCCAATGCTTGCCAGTGGCAGCAAAATTGTAAACAAAATGAAAGAATCATTTCTGAAATGCCAACAGCCATTAGTATTCACAAAGTTTAGAGGATGCAGAGAGCCAATATACTAAAGCGTAAATAACAGGAATTAACTGCGACCTGGGGATCTACAGAATCAATTGAATATTCAGTTTCTTCCTATTTTTCAAAAGAGCCTAAACATACATGCTTAATCTCAATTGATTTGTGCCTGAACTAGGGTCTTGAGTCTGTTACATATTTTCAATCTTTTTAGCCAAAAGAGTCCCCTAACATTTTTCTCTTTTATAACACAGCAAGCAGCTGCAACTAATCATATTTCACTATGGTTTTGTGTATCTGTTTTGTTTTAAAAGAAATTTTACTTAACCAACAAAAATGCAACTGAGCAACTTCTGCTCACTGTAGCAATAAGATTTTTCAGAAGACTGGCAGAATTGGACATGATATCAGATACAAATTAGGACAATGTATTTAATTTAAATTTTAGCTAGGAGGACATGGGTTGAGAAAAAAAAAAACACTTTGAAATGAAGAAGTTTACAGGACAAGACAGACTTAATCTTTGCCTGCTTTCTGTTCACAGACAGATGACATAAAAATTATGGGTGCATTTTATATAAATACCTATTTATTGCAACCATTTCTTCAGCTTTGACATACAACCAGAACAGTAAGCCAACAAGGCTTACATTCTGTGTTGGAAATATGCAGTCTCCATCCATCAGGAAAAGTCACAATGGGAACTCAATCTACAACATCCTGTATCATAAACGAGTAGCACCAAGCCCCTCCCAAGCCACCTTCAGCACCAACACAGCATAGCAGGGAAGTGCACACAAGTCACTTTACTGCCCTGCATAGGCTACATTTAGGAAACTTTCCTGAAATATTAAATAAGCAATTATGACGATGCAAGACATTAAATACAGATAGGGTTGTGTCAACCAAGCTACTAATTTTGGGCTTTGGGCTTTTTTAATTCTTCCCTGCAGAAATATTAGGGTTATTCAAGTAAGCATTATGCCTTCCCTTCCAACACATACCTCTTTTTTCAAAAGATACCTAAAATTCAGCGAAGGAAGGGAAAAAAGAAAACGTAATACAGCAAAGTCCTACTGGGGAATAGGGTTTTAATGAACACACAAAGCAACTAGGTGACATCTTTATCAGCCCTCATAAACCTTGATTGAATATACAGTGATAAGGCCTGTTTAAACTGTCATCCTCACGATAACACAGGCAGAGACAATGTGGGCCTCAGCACCAACCTGTGTGAGTGAGGCCCTTCCCGAAGAGTAGGCACCACTAGGCAATGTCTGTCCTGTGAACAGTCCAGAGCCTGCACGGCTGTCTGGGCTGTGCCACACTGAGAGGCACAGGGCTGAGGGCTGGCCAGGAGGGTATAACCACATCTTTTCCAGCACTGGCCTGGAAGAGCATCCGCGTCAGTGCTTGTCTGGCTTTGGGGATGGCCAGCTCTCTGGGAAAGGTGGGTGTTTTGAGTCAGAGTGATCTTCAGCATTGTCTTGGGGCGACTTTATGCTGTGTATCCCCTATCGCTGCTCTATGCCCAGAAATTAATTTTGTGCCTTTCTGTGCCTTTAAACAGAGCCTGAGAGGAGGGGAGAGGAAAAACCAAGTGAACTTTTCAAAGCAGTTGTTCAAGGACACAGATACACTCTTCTCTGCCTTCTTCCGCTGCAGTAGCAAGAGCAGGGGAAGCACCCTGCTTGCTTTTCGGCCAGCTTTCAGCTCCTTTTCTCCAGAGGGAGACGGAGAGTTGAACTTTGTTTTCCTGGGACTTTGGTTTTTCCCTTCTTCTCTTCTGGACTGTTTCAACATCAGAACACATCGGGAGAATTTTCCACTGAGGCCCTAGAGGTGGGCCCACGACCCAGCTCCAAGAGGGAAAGAGATTACACCTACAGAAGGACTCTGAAATTTCCCCAGGTTTCTCTCCACAGCGAGAGGTTTTATTATTTAGCATTATTATCCTTTTCCTGTGTGTTTGTTAAATAAATAGTTTTTATCTCTTTCACTTTCCTCCAACAAAAGGAGATTTCCCAGCCACTGGTGCTTGGTAAGGGATGTGGTACACCCACTCAATGCCATGTTCTCTAGCCCAGGTGTTAATAAGGCTGTTCTTGAAGTGAGTCCCATTGTCAGATTCAATCCTCTCAGGGGTACCATGCCTCCAAAGGACTTGCTTTTCAAGGCCCAGGATGGTGTTCCGGGCAGTAGCATGAGCCACAGGGTAGGTCTCCAGCCATCCTGTGGTGGCTTCTACCATTGTGAGCACATAGCGCTTGCCTTGGCGGGTTTGAGGCAGTGTGATGTAATCAATCTGCCAGGCTTCCCCATACTTGTATTTGGACCATCGCCCACCATACCACAAGGGCTTCACCCGCTTGGCCTGCTTGATCGCAGCGCATGTTTCACAATCATGGATCACCTGGGAGATACTGTCCATGGTTAGATCCACCCCTCAGTCTCGTGCCCACTTACAGGTGGCATCTCTGCCCTGATGACCTGAGGCATCATGGGCCCATCGAGCTAGGAACAACTCTCCTTTATGTTGCCAATCTAAATCTATCTGTGACACTTCTATCTTTGCAGCCTGATCTACCTGTTTGTTGTTTTGGTGTTCCTCATTAGCCCGGCTCTTGGGGATGTGAGCATCTACATGGCGGACTTTCACAACCAGCTTTCTTACTCGGGCAGCGATGTTTTTCCACTCTTCAGCAGCCCAGATTGGTTTTCCCCTACGCTGCCAATTAGCCTTTTCCCACTTTTCCAGCCATCCCCATAGAGCATTGGCTACCATCCATGAATCAGTGTAGAGGTAGAGTTTTGGCCACTTCTCTCTTTCAGCAATGTCCAGGGCTAGTTGAAAAGCTTTGAGTTCAGCAAGTTGGCTTGATCCACCTTCTCTTTCAGTAGCTTCTGCAGCCCGTCATGTGGGACTCCATATGGCTGCTTTCCACTTTCATTTCATCCCTACAATTCAACAAGAACCATCGGTGAAAAGAGCGTAGCGTGTGTCTTCTGATGGCAGTTGGTTGTACGGTGGAGCTTCTTCAGCACGTGTCACTTGTTCTTGTTCTTCTTCATCACGGAGACCAAAGTTTTCACCTTCAGGCCAATTTGTGATTATTTCCAAAATCCCAGGGCGATTCAGTTTTTCGATATGGGCACACCGTGTGATGAGAGCAATCCATTTGTGGCATTGGTGGTGTGTTTGGTAGAGGGAACCTCTGCTTTGAACATCCACCCCAGCACTGGTAGTCGGGGTGCCAGGAGGAGTTGTGCCTCAGTTCCAATTACCTCTGAGGCGGTTTGGATTCCTTCATAGGCTGCCAAGATTTCCTTCTCTGTGGGAGCGTAGTTGGCTTCAGACCCTTTGTAGCTTCAACTCCAGAATCCCAGTGGTCGGCCTCGAGTCTCACCAGCCACCTTCTGCCAAAGGCTCCAGGACAGGCCATTGTTCCCGGCTGCAGAGTAGAGCACGTTCTTCACCTCTGATCCTGCCCTAACTGGGCCAAGGGCTACGGCGGGAGAGATTTCCTGCTTGATCTGGGCAAAGGCTTGCTGCTGTTCAGGGCCCCAGTGGAAATCGTTCTTCTTTCGGGTAACCAGGTAAAGAGGACTCACAATCTGGCTGTACTCGGGAATATGCATCCTCCAAAAGCCTATGGCACCTAGGAAAGCTTATGTTTCCTTCTTGTTGGCTGGTGGAGACATTGCTGTGATCTTATTGATGACCTTGGTGGGAATCTGATGCTGTCCATCTTGCCATTTCACTCCCAGGAAATGAATCTCTCGAGCAGATCCCTTGACTTTGCTCTTGATGGCAAAACCAGCTCCCAGGAGAATCTGGATGATTCTCTCTCCTTTCTCAAACACCTCTGCTGCACTGTTCCCCCACACAATGATATCATCAATGTACTGCAGATGTTCTGGAGCCTCAGCCTTTTCTATTGCAGTCTGGATCAATCCATGGCAGATGGTGGGACTGTGCTTCCACCCCTGGGGCAGTCGGTTCCAGGTGTACTGCACACCCCTCCAGGTGAAGGCAAACTGAGGCCTGCACTCTGCTGCCAGAGGAATGGAGAAAAATGCATTGGCAATGTCAATAGTGGCGTACCACTTTGCTGCTTTGGACTCCGGCTCGTACTGGAGCTCCAACATGTCTGGCATGGCAGCGCTCAGCGGTGGAGTCACTTCATTCAAGGCACGATAGTCCACAGTCAATCTCCATTCCCCTTCTGACTTGTGCACAGGCCAGATGGGGCTGTTGAAAGGTGAGTAGGTCTTGCTGACCACCCCTTGGCTCTCCAGCTCATGCATCATCTTGTGGATGGGGATCACAGCATCTTGGGTTGTCCAGTACTGTTGATGATGCACTGTTGAGGTGGCAATTGGTATTCTTTGTTCTTAGCCCTTCAGAAGGCCGACTGTAGATGGGTTCTCTGATAATCCAGGCAAAGTGTTCAATTGCTTAATGCCCTCTGTCTCCACAGCAACTATTCCAAAAGCCACTTGAGTCCCTTTGGGTCTCTGAAATACCTGTTTTGGAGGAAGTCTATGCCCAAAATGCACAGCGCCTCTTGACCAGTCACAATGAGATGTTTCTTCCACTCATTTCCAGTCGGCTCACCTCAGCTTCCACCAGGGTCAAATCTTGTAATCCACCTGTTACACCAGCAATAGAAACAGATTCTAGCCCCACATGCTGCGATGGAATTATTGTACACTACGCATCAGTGTCAACCAAAGCATCACATTTTTGTGGTTCTGAGGTACCAGGCCAATGAATCCACACAGTCCAAAAAACATGGTTTTCCCTGGCCTCTACCTGGCTAGAGGCAGGGCCCCTCTAGTCCTGGTTATCCTTCTTTTCCTGGGCCTGCATCTTAGAGGTTCCTTCATGGGAATTGGACATGTCATCATCTTTTCCATCATTTCCGGCAGTTTGGCTACAGGCAACTGGAGCTACTTCCTTTTTGGTTTCCTTTCTGAGTCTTGCGCTCCTTCAATTCACACACCCGTGCTGCCAGAGCAGAAGTGGGTTGTCTCTCACACATTCTCTTGTTTTCCCCACTATCATACAGGAAATACCACAGCTCACTTCGTGGGATGTACCTTCTCTCTCTCTCTCTCTCTCTGGGGAACGTCTGCGTTTGGTAGCAGAATCTCTGATCTGTACCGCCGAGATTTGGAGAAGGCCCTCTTTAACCTCCTTCTTGAGTTCCTGGTGATTCTTCTCTATCTTCTCTTCCACTTTCTGCAGACGTTTTTCCACAGCTGCAATTCTTGCATGTGTTGGGTCATGTACGGAGTCTGCATATGCTCGGAGCTTCATTGCCATATTCCACATGGTCTCATTCCCACCATGATCCGGTTTCATCATTGCTAAAGCAGAAGCATATTCTTGTGGCCCAAGTCGTATGAGTTTTCACCACATCACCGTGTCAGCTCTGACCCTGCCTGGACTCCTCAATCCTAGGTCATTCGTGTAGACAATCTCTACCACCGCTAGCTCTCTCAAGCGTTGTTCTATGGTCTTCCTCTGGGGTTGCTGCATATAGAAGTCACCTGTGCACAGATACCTTTCATTCACGCCTGTCAAAACCCATGTCCAGAGACTGGCAGAGTCAGCCCCCCTTATCATCGCTTGGTCGATCACTGGATCACGTGACAGGGATCCCAAATGCCTCGCTTCAGCACCATCCAGCATTACATCATCACCTGCAGCATCCCAAATACAGACCATCCAACTTATTGTGGATTCATCAGACCGTCGGGTGTAGTCCTTTATTAGGCTATGAAGGTCCTTTATGGACATGGACTCAGTAATGGTTTCTGTGCCTGAGTCAGTTCATGGCTTTGAGGTTCCTTCCCCTGCATCATCACCACCTTTCACTGGGCAATCAGTTGTGGTTGTGTACTTTTTTCTCATGACAGGAGCCACTGCCAATGGCGTAGGCTCTCCATCTGGTTGCAGCCAAGTGTGACTGGGGTGTCTGCTGATTTATCTTCCTGCCCCTCTACCTTTACCTACTGCTCTACAGTACCTAGCAGTGTGCGATAGGCATATGCCAAGGCCACATATTGCAATGAGCTTTTTCTCATTAGAATTGTCACTGTATTTCTCTTTCAGATATTTCCCCACCTCAGCTGGGTTCTGAATTTGTTCAGGGGGAAAATTCCAAGCTATTGGGTCAGAGAATTTCTTCAGGATTTGGCCTATATCCTCCCATTCCCCGCATCACTCAGGATTTTCCACTTCTGGGTCAGGTGTCTCGTTAGTCACCCTGGAAATCTGAGTTCTCATTCTAGAAAAGCTGCAAACCACATAGAGGAAGCTTACCAGATAAAATACCAGGAAGATGGTCTCTTTAACATCCAGGGGAAACTGAACATTCTCAAAAGATAATGTATCAAATTTAAAGCAGAGGGACATGAAAGGCTGGGAAACCCCGTCTCCTCCACCTCTAACAAACTGGGTGCAATTACTAATAAACCCCCAAAAAAGGCTACTGAAACTAGGACTGGGGTTAGGACGGAGAAACCACTTATCATACGCACTTTGAACAACTGTCTGTACCTCTGTTAACTTCTTATAAATCATTATCACTGAGCACAGCAAAATAGAAATCTGGATTTGAATCCCTGCTCTGCAAAAGTTACGTATGGGACAAGATTGGAACAAGTTGTGGACAGGCAAACAGGCCTAGGGGCCAGAAAGACTTGGGTACATCAAACCAGAGAGACATTATGAACTCAACCAACATGGTGACTACTTTACCCCAACACAAACTAATTAAATTCAGACCAAAATGTAATTAGTACAGCTTCTTTCACTTTCCTTTGAGCCATGCCTTGGGTGCCACTAAATTATTTGTGCCAGTTTGGACAAATTTGGAGGAAAATATCCTCTGATAGAGGGCAGGTTACAATCACCCTCCCCCACCAGGTTCGGGAAAAGAGGAAGGGGACGGTGCCATGTTTCTCGCACGTAGCTTAAAAAACCTTCTTGCATGCCGTGGTAAGAAACTGTAATACCACAAACTGTTTGTCTCTTTAATCCATTTGAAGGACATGGGGGGATGAAAAATTCACTTGTGGCCTGTGCAGATTGTGAAGAGTGCCCATGCCAGGCTATATAGAAGCAGTGAGAGGCTTTTAGAGACTTGTGGCGAAGAAAGCCTTTGTGTTCAGGCCAAAATAACTCATCCTTGAAAAGATTAATAACCCCATGTGATGGCCCATGTTTGGCAGTGTGAAGGAACTGTGAGATTTTTCATGAGAGAGATGTTTTACACCACAGCAGATTGTTTCTTTCTGGGTGGGTCTGCTGCTGGTGGCAGTTTGGGAACCACGTGAAGCAGAAGAAACCCTTTTTTTCCTTAAGCATAAGAAAGAGATTTTTCAAGAACTGCAACACTGACTAAAATCCCATGTTCTGTTAGCCTTTGTGTGAGTTGGGTAAAAGAAGGAAAGTGCTGGAAGGGGGGGGGGGGGTGGGGTGTTTGCTTTAATTTCTTGTTATTTCTTTTTACTTTTAATTCTATTAGTAATAAAACTCTTTCTTCGTACCTCAACCATTTGAGTTGAAACATGTTTTGCCTCACAGCTCTCTAGTTTTTCTTATTTTCCCCTTATAAAAATAGCAGATTCTGTGTGCTTGACACTTAGCTGCATCAAACCACGACAAGGATTTAGGTCTGCAAACACCAAGAATTCCATGTAAGTGGTTTTTAAAGAATTCAAGGAAAGGCTTTTTGGGGTTCTTTGGTGTTTGTTTTTGGTTGTTTTGTTGTTAGGTTTTTTTAAACCACCATCATCTGTGAGGTGCATAACATTCAGCACTAGGAAACAAGCCAGCATTTGGGGCCAGCATGACTATGGAAGTTGCCAGTGACATAAATTCTATCAGAAGATTTGCCTTGGTCATCTAGGATACTTAATTTTTTTTTTTTTTAGCAAGTATTTCAAACCCTTAAGCATCTTCAAGAAACACCTATGTAAATTGCCAAGTTAATAAGTTAGGATTCAATTGTTCTTCTGCAATTATTTCTAACTTAACGAAAATACAACATACGCTTGAACTTTTATTCTTTCTCCCCAAAATTGTTCTTCCCTCACTGCAATGCTGCAGTGACACCCACTGGCTGTGGGAGGTGGAGTTTCAGAAAGCACTTGATAAAATGCTTCAGTACACTGACAAGATCACGGAGACAGAATGTCAGAGAAATGCTGCCACCCAAAAGCTGGCATTTTGTCAGCTTACTTAAAGTTGTAACTCAGTACCTGTATTGAATACAGCTCTTTCTCATAAACAGCTTTAATGAGGAAATAATGATCAATCAGTTACTTGTTAAGTATAATAAAATACCTATTTGTATATAATTACTAGTTAATTAATTACTCCCATTGCTTGGGTGATGGGAGATATTAGTTTACTTCATGCCTATTTGCTCTGTGGCAAGACTGAAGTAGCACTAGTACCAGGTTTCAGTTTTTCATCGGGAGAACACTAAACTGAGCAGGTACACCACTGTGTGACTGGCTGGCAGGGGAGGCATCTTACCTTCAGGAACTCATTAAGGCTGCTGTAGGATTCCCTGCATACACCAGCAGATTTCTTTTCATACCCCCAAGCAGTAATTTCTCATTTCACACTTGAGGAAGAGAGGAAACACAAAACTAAGTGACTTGTGTAAAGACTCACAGGAAAACCACGGAAACCAAATCTAACAAATCACAATCTAATGGCCTCAGCTAGAGGACAATTTGTTTCTTCAATGGTATTAGAGAAACTTCTCTATCATACACATAGGTTCTTAAAGTTTAAACAAAATTATCCAAGTTTAAGCTGAAACACAAACAAATCACTCCTGTTACACAAGGTATTTACCAGAAGAAAAGGCTAAGTTTTAATTTAACTACAACATGATGGCTTGGAACGGATCAAGGGAAATTTCAGAAATACTTAGAATAAAAAATTAGAAAAAAATAGAGAACAACTTTTTGCCTACCCCATGGCACAAGCCAAGAGCAAATGGCTCCTGGCTGTGAGTGTGCAAGGTGTGCTTGGTGACTTAACTCAGATGAAAAATATTTTAGTCACCTTTGTGTTATTTCCTTCATATACAGCCACTAATGTTCTCTCCAGAGAGTCAGAAGCAGAACTATTACATTCATGGAAAACACATTTATACAGGACTTCCCGCAGAGCTAAAAAAAAAAAAGTTATCCAATGCCTTCCCAGCCAAACTTCCTCCTGAAGTGAAAAATCCTTCCCTTTGATAAGAAAGCTGTGTCAGACCACATTTCTGTCCCTGACAAAAGAACCACTCTCCCTTGGCTTGCTCCAGTTTTGGCAGCTGTGCTCCACAGAACCAGGCTGCTCTTCCCAGCCAGTCACCACACTTAGCAGAGACACCACTTTATCTTTCCTGAACAATAAAACAAAAATGAACTATGCACAAGCAAGCAGTTACTGTGGGTAACACTGCCCACAGCTCCGAGGCAGGCAGTTCTCCTCTGGGTTAGAAATGCCATCAATAACGTAACACATCATTAAAGACCTCTCTGTCCTCCCCCCCCCTTTTTTTTTTGCCTGTCCACATTCAAAGCTACCTAAGGAGGTGTTCAATGCTGCATATACACAGTTTGCAGCAAAACAAGCTAGGCTTGTTAGCTTCCTTTGTTCCTTCCATATCAGGAGGAAGCAAATTAATAACGCACAGGGAAGGACACTTTTCACTCAAACATGGAAAGCTGGTGCCTTATAGATTCTCTTGTTTCTAATTCACTGACAGCCAATCCACAGATACACAAGCAAACTTGTTCTAGAGTTTTGGGCTAAGAGCACCGAGCACCACCCAATGCTCTATGTCCAGGTTCCCTGGGGTACCTACTGACTTTGTCTCAGGCCATCTACCCTTCTAGAAAAGCCAGATGCACCAACTCATGAAAAATATTACGTTATCATGGATGCAGTGCATTTCTGCTCTCACTGCGAGCTCCTATGGACACAGCACTGTGCCGTGAAGATGCCTTAAGCTGTATCTACCCTTCAGACATTGAAGGTCACACAGCATTTAGCACCGAGCTGTGACCGGGAAGAGCTTAACCTGGGATGTGCTAAGCACTTCCTTATCTTCCCTAGAAAAACCCACCAGGTCCAAGCCATCTCTTAATATTCCTGTGAGCAGAGCTGGCTAGATTAATGTTTAAATACCTGCACCTCAGAAAACAACCTATTTTAGGCCAACAGGCCTGATTTTGTAGGAAAGGACAGCCAAAATCCAAGAATTCCAGGCACAGCAACGATGCCCCCATTGACTTCCTCTCAAAATTAAATGCCATGTGAAAAAAAGGCATCCCAACATTTGATAACTGAAGATGGTCAGAAAGAAGAAGATCAGACCAAATCAACATTAACACTTCTTTCCTTGTCCTGGAAAGTTACAGAGGATAACACTAGCTCTCCTATAACCCACAAGTGGACATTCATCCCCTTGGAAGCATGTTCTGGGGAGAGGTAGTGTGGTGGTCAGGAACAGACACATGGGATTTTTATTTGATTTTGGTGAATTCAGATGGCAAGTAGCAATTATGGCAGCATTTTTGGCTAAATGAAAACTGGCAAGAGAAATGAAAAACCAGACACAGCTCCCATCCAGTAGAGGGTGAGAAAAAAAAAAAAAAAAAAAATCAAAAGCCAACCAACCAACCAAAAAAAAAGATAACTCTTCTGAAACACTCCTGCTAGATGATTTTTTTCTTTCCTAAGGACTGTTTGACTACGTCCTCAAAGTTGAGAAACTCCTACAAAAGCCAATGACTAACCTTTCCTGAACTGCTCAACAACTGCTTGCCAAATCTTGGTATCATTGTTTGATTCAGCACAGCAGATAAAACCTAAAATTAAATGTCTGGTATCCCAATCTTGTTAATGAAGATATGCTTTTCAAATCTAATTCACTTCCATGCCACTTACCAATAAAGCAATGTCAGCTCAGGATAAGTAGATGCCCAGAGGGCTTGGCCCACTCAACCCTACTTGGCTGCAACACTTTAAAAGCGTAAGTGGCTCCCAACTTCTGCTTGCTGCAGGGCAGGCACCTCAAACAGCTCATTACTGAGCAGTTGATTTGCAGCAGCTCCTTTATGCTGCTGCCTGGGTGCAGACAGCCACAGTTCACTGTAAATCCGAGTCAAGATCACTTACTTCTTTACATCCTCTGTGTGTGCCATGGGAAGAGAGCTGTGTTAAATAGAACAGCAGATCCACAACTTGTGCATCAGGGACTGGCTTTTAACTCCCATGCCTTTTCTTCTCCATGTGTGGAATAGTTTCAGTAGTACTATAAGACATATTAGTCCAGGGAGATTTGGTGTGGAGGGACCTATCCAGGGTGGTGGGACATGCAGGACATGGCAGGACTCAATGTACCCATGCTACAAGCTCTCCAGAGAGGGTACAGAAGAATTTAAAACTCAGTAGATCACTCTTCTCTCAGTCAAATTTGCCACCTGAGTTTCTCACCTCACAAACTCCAGAAGAACTAGGTCTATGACTGTATTTTAGCTTTAGGTTTCCCAATGCCCTTACTCTAACACACTATTCTATCTCAACAAAAAAGTGTGGTGCTTCCACACCCTATGTCCTCCACAGGAAAAGGTGGGAGAATGCAGCTTCAGAGGACAACGACGATATGAAGACATCCTCAGCCTTACATACAAAACCCAAGATCAATATAAATTAGGTGTTTTAAATGCCATGTGCTATAGATCAGAAAAATAGTCAAAAAACTTGAGCATGATGCTTTGAATTGTATGGCTATACCCCAAACAGCTGAGCTACAGGCTTATGTTAGGAAAAGCAGCCTTGTCTAGATAAACCTGAAGTAATCTTTATTTTACAAGTCTCATCACAGAAGAAGAAGAGAGGAAGACTAAATAGCATTGTATTTCAAAGCCAACAATCTATGGCCATTGGAAAATAAATGCTGTGTAACTGCTATTAATTGTATATAGCTTTCACATGGAATATCATACTACCTTACAGTTGTAAGGTATATACACAGTAGAGGCTATGAAATCTTAGTAGAAAAGTATTACTTGGAACGTGGTTTCAGATCTACTTTATTGAAAGAGATGGAATTTTTCTCCTAATGCTTTATGGAGGCAGCAAGAAGTCCAAAATCAGACTGCTCCTCTTTGCAAGCAATCCTACTGAACTTCCTCCAGGCAACGTAAGTGCACAAGACACTCTAGATGGAAGCTTCTGTCTTCTAGTTGTTTTTAAGTTTCTTTGATAAGAAACCCTTCAGCTGTCACCAAAAACTGAACCCAGGATACAGAAGAATGAAAATTACAGGTGGCCTATAGGACAGAAAGACACCACCAAAACCAAACAACCTTGAAACATCTACTTCTTTCTGAATTTCCTCACGTGGTTGAGATCAGAGGTAACTAGACAAAAGAAGTGCTCCCATCCTTTCTTCAGGTGGTAGCCAAAACTCTTTCTTATGCCACCAATGGAGAGAAATAAGAGATGTCAATAAGTTAATGTGAAATTATGTCAAGACCAAATTCCTCCTGTCAGTACGTGAAATTGAAGAGTGGAGTTAGGGACATGAGGACAGGGCCTCACTATGCTTAAGCCAACCTCAAGTGTAAAGGAAAACAGGAGGACATTCAGAAGGGACATACAAGAAGGAAGGGACACAGTTCTGCTATCAAAAATACAGACGGAAATAACTGAAATGGAGGATTTGCATAGTGTGAACAGAAGCACCGAGGACACAAAATACAAAAACCACAACAGATGTGACAGAGAGAATAACAAGAGTTGCAAACACAAAGGTAAGGAAGGCCCCTTGTTAAATTCAACACACGTAAGAACCTGTGCCTGAACGACACTGACCATCTCAAGGTTCCCAATTGTGAAACATGACTTTGCTACAAGGGTTGGAAACTTTTGTTGAAGGAATAGCTCTTTGGTCTCTTCAGCCTCTTGGCAGAAAGATTATGGGTTACTTCTAACTTCTGGCCTTCAAGTAACTTGCATACTCAGGGAAGCCTTGAGAAGCTGGACAATCCTTCCACTGAGCCTGACAGGCTTCAAAGCATATTTAACTATAAGCTGTGTTATTACAGAGTGGAAAATACTAATCAGTTCTAGCCATCTAGGGAGACTGTGGTTATCATTAAGAATATGTGGGACACTCATACAAGAATTCTTTTCCCCTGCCCGCTGGACAAGCTCTCTCATATAGTTTATCTGCTCCAACTGCAGGCTTTTGAAAAAAAGCTTGACTAAATGAATACTTTCAACTAGAGCTAAAGGCAAACACTCCACTGGAACTTTGCCCTAATCAATAGTAGCAATGTTCATGTCACATGAGAGTCAGAGGATAGAATACGGTGCTTACTGAAGTCAGCAAATAACCTAATTATACTTAGCCTGCTTGAAGAAGGAGACAAGAGAGGTCTGGTCCACCCACCTATTAATGCAATCATCATTATCCTTATCCCTTGTTTGCTTTCTGCTTATAGTGTAATAAAAACTTGTGCCAAAGGGAGGGTGCTACTGACCCCTTGTGGGAGAGATACTCACACACTTAAGGATGGACAAGCATCAGTAGGGAAATTGGCTCAGAATTAAGTTTGTCTCCTTACCTCCCACAGATTTATTTTTAAGGAAAAATCAGTGAAATGGTGTTATAGTGTTCCAAGAGGTCACTATAGTCTCCCAAGTGTATTTTCACAATTTTAGGCAATTTTACAGAAATTAAGGTTTATTAGCTTCTCTAAGGCAGCCTAGTAAGCGTCAACAAATCCTAACAATAACAGATATTGCACTGACTTTCGCATAACAAAGTCTTGCATTGTTAAAGACTGAAGTTTATACACTGCCAGTTGGCACAGTTCTCGACTTTTAATGTAATCTAAGATATTTTAATCTATCACAGCATCAATCCCTAAAGATTGCAAAAAACCCCCACCCTACTGTCTGCTGGAAAGCAAGGAAATACTACTCTGCTGAAAAGGGAACAAACTATTTAAAACCCTGAAGTATTTTCCAGCCAAAATCTTTTTGTAAGTATCAAAAAAAGTTGATATGATTCATTCTTGAAAGTAAAAGTTTTCCAATAAGTGTCACTGTCATGAGCAGGGCTGCACAAAGCACAACAAGAACTTCAACAATTTTGTTTCTGACAACTTATATTTCCTTTCCTTATGGTGGAAAACCAAGTCTGAAAAGGAAGGCTAATGCTTTTTATTCCAATACTACTACTAATCTTTACTCCCTAAATGAAACAGAGTACACCCATGAAGAACCACCCTCTGCACTTAATTCATGTCAAATCCAAACAAAATCTCCATGCACTTTAACCATGGCCATCGAAAGCAATGACTGTATATGTGATATAGCTGGAAAGAGTCAGAACAGCAAAGTGCATTATACAGAAATTAACTGCATTGCACAGTATTTATATTATAAAGTTATTATAATTTATAACAATATTTAGCAGTATAACACAATTAACAATATAATTATTTATATTGTACAGTATGAATCAGCCTTCTCAAAATCTAAACCCATCAAGACCAAACACCAGCAGCTTCCCCTGCAATCAACAGCAGTGGCTGAAACCCTTGAGACCACAGAGATCAAGTCTTGAACCAATGCCAACACTGCTCCCATCACGTTCGATGAACACATACAGAGAAATACATGAACAGCTTGTAAATCCCAAAGCAATGAACAAGAGGCTACTTCAAATGTATTTCAACAATTTGCATCAATTATTTTAAAATAAAGCTTTTTTCAAAAGTATTTGAGAACACAATGTTTTCATACAGACCTCTCATATAAAGCAAGGCCGAAGAAACTTGAAAAATGAAAAGAAACTGAGAAAGAGAGCAACAAACTTTTTATTCTGTCAGTTCCTTTTTTCACCTGTACACTAAAACAAATAAAAACACTAAGCCATATAAGACTGGTTGGTTTTGTTGCCTTTGATTACATAGATTTTTTTTTTTTTTTTTTTTACAAATGCATCCATTAAATTGAATCCTAAAAGTACAAACTATGATGCAGCATCTGTTGTCTCAGAATATGGAAGTTACTGTATCTGGCAGGAGATGTTTAAATGATCACATTCATGTAGCCAGATCTGTAAAGGCCATTCAATTACAAGTAAACACAGAGTCTAACGTACACTTAAACAGCAACTCTGGTCAGTAGAACAGTACTATGAACTGCATATTTACAGGAAAACTTGCACATAATAGAGATCATTTTAAATCAACCTTTTTTGTTGTTAAAACATAATCCACCCTTCGAACTTGTACTGTGCTGCTTTAACAAAGTTTGAGTACCTTGGAGATTCAAAGGCACATAGCACTTCCGATGCTTCCACAAACTCATTCTTCAGGAACATATCATAAAAGAACCAACCAGGTTTTTAAAAACTTTGGACTGCAAACTTTCTCAATAAAGTCTGGTGCACTTTTAAACATTGCATGCCAACAAGTAACTGAGTTTGCAAATATTTTTTCAGGTATACCATTTTCTAATTTCATGGTGACATCTAACATCATTACAACTAAGAAGGAGGAAGACAAATGAGCCACCACCCTTTTTCCAATGTTGTGTGCAAAAAATCAGTATTAATTCAGTCCAAGTATACTTTTAAATCAAAGCTCTTGAAAAAGTCCGTATACATCTTATATGACCAGTTTTACTAACCATACAGTACATCAGCATTTCCCTTGAAAAGCTTAGACCGTCCTAAGCAGTTTTAAAGTAAGCAATTATATAATGCTATCTGCATACAGAAATACACTACATTCACACAGGCAACCTTAAATTTCTCCAATAAACAGTCATGTCAAAATCTACAGTTTACTGAAAATACAAAGTTAGTTTTAACAAAAGCAAAAATGTTTGTGTGATTCAGTAAAACCTGTTTTCCAACATGATTAATTGCATTCATAAAGACACTAGTTGGGACAAATTAAGTATTTCCTAGAAGCTCAAAATGAGACAAAGTTTTTTAACTATGAAATGGCATACAAACATACTGATTTGTTGTTGGTTATTTCTCTCTCACTTAAAAAAGATCTACTAGATCAGAGTAAAGCAGGTACTTTTACATGTTTATACAAAGACCTCTCCCTCACACTAAAAATGTCACATACAGAAAATTTTCTCAGCTGTCTTTGACACAAAAGCTGCTTCTGTAAATTTGAATATTACGCCCTTCAGACCCTCATGACCAGTGCAACAATTAAACAGCTTTCAGAAAGCTTAACAATACCTAAATTTGCCAATTTTCCTTTACAGAAAGTATATACAAGTTTATAAATCCATGGCAGGGACATTACAATTATATTAACATCAACTCATTAACTGGATTCGAAAGATACTTGCATTCTGTGAAGACCCTATGGCTGCTGCCCATTCAATAGTTCTATCAAGGCACTGTGCAGTCATTAAATCTCTAGTATTCTCCAAGATGTGCTGAAGAATATTGTGAATGTGTTTAAGTTGTTAAAAAGCCCTGAGTCAGAACTTGCGTATTTACCACAGGCTTAGCTATAAAAATGGCACATACTAAAGCTTCTGCAGACAACAGTTTAGCTTTGTCAACACAAACAAGTTATGAAATGCACAAAAAGACAACAGTATGAATTCCAGCAACTTATACAAGACAGGTATACAATGTACTTTGTGGCAAATCACACGCTGCTATTGTACGCAATTTACACAGTAAATTTATAGAGTAAAAAACCTTCCCAATGTATTCAGACATCAAAACTGATGAAGCAAAAGAAAACTGATGCACTCCCCATCCCTTCCCAAAGACAAAGAACAGCTAGAGAAGAATTCAGCACTTTGACAGAAAGGAGGTAGCACTGCTAAAGGTTAGACTGTAGTGTTGTTGGGGTTTGGTTTTTTTAAGTGAAAACTTGACCCATGCAGCACAAAGAACAGGATAGGTTCTTCAGTTCACCAGCTGCTACTGGAAGAGTAAAATTAAATTTCTGACAATTAGTTTTGTGGAGGAAGCTCAGATCACTAGCTGAAAGCAGCTTCTTCAAACAATTTAGTGTTTACACTAACTGCAATTAATACTGCTAAAAATAATTAGACATACATAAACCATCTCTAGAAAATATCTACACAATAAGTACTTAATTATTTTTAAAAGACCATTTCACCCCTTTAAAAGAAGCTAATATACCAACTGTAAGACTATGCTAACAAGGCACAAGTACTTGTGCAAATCTGCTATATCCTCACCCAGTCCAAGTTAAGAACACCACCTTCTAATCAAACTTTCACATTTACAAAGTAACTTGTTTACTATCTCACCAGTGTAGTTTTCAGTATCCACTTCAGCAAAAAGGGATTTCTCCAAACCCCAACATACATATACACAGTAATCCAGCAAATGGAAAGTAGGTAACAACAGCCCAGATTTTGAGAAGTGCCATATGACCTTGGGCCACAGGAAGTGATGACACAAGTTTTGGGGGGGGGGGGGGGGGGGGAAGGTCAAACATAGTTATACAAAAGTTAACAATCCACAACTATTAAGCTTATTCTGTTAACCTCTTAGGTCATCTTTACACTTTAAATCACTGGGTAGTGATATGACTGTTTATGTCTCTTAATGAATGGAAAAGAAAGCATTTTACCTAAACATCTGAGCATACCTCACACTGAACAATTTTTAGGTGTATTGTTACTTGTTTCAAGAAACAAATGGAGATATTTCAATCAATTTAATTTCAAAATTGCTATTAAATGCTGGGGGATAGATGTAACAAACCTTACAACCCTTACAGTCTACGATTTTACAGTAAATTGGAGATAGATGCCTTACTGATTTTTCTAATTTTCACTTTGCTCAGGTGAAATTTAGACTTTAATCTTTTGCTGCAGACAGATGCACAGTGGTATTTCCTCAACTCTACTACTTGTTATGATCCCCTTTGGCTTTCAAGTGAACTTCTCATCCTTCAAATATGTTCTATCCAATTAAACATTTGCAATCTGTGCACATTGCACAGGTAACAACAGAATTAAGTGAATGAGCTTACTGGGTTCCTCAACACTAGTTCACCTTCTACATCTGTAGGAAAAGAGAGGGTCTGTATACAAATATGTATTTCATAAATGATACTTGATTTGGAAACATTTTTCCTCATTAAGTTTTTTGAAAGGCAAACTCCAGACAAGATACAGCTCTTGCAGCTGTCAATAAGAGACCTATATAAATAATTCAAGCACCTTGGTTAGCTTTTCTAGTTTTTCTAATTCCATTGTTTTTCTTGGCACTGAAATAGCACCAAATGGACATACTTCAATTTCAACTGGCACACAACACTGCTGAATGAGCCCAATCACAAACTCCTATGCAGTCACATACATCTACTGTGATTGCAGTACAGGAGGCTAAAGCTGCTTCTACGGCAGTACCTAACTCACTGTCTCCGTTTCCATAGGACTGTGCTGGTATTCAAGTACTGAGGGTGTTAAACAGTAATTTACACCTTCTCTGTTCGAAAGGACAAGCCTAACACAGCACTTACCTTTCTATGCTCCAAGTACATGCCTCCTGCAGACTTAACACTCAACTCCAGTTTCCTACCCAGGATGCTTCAGATCTGTTCTAAATCAGCTGAATTATTCAACTGATGCTAAGTTGGAATACTTACAAGTAACTCTGGCTTGTTCCAGCAAAAAAGAATTAGGAAAATGCAAACTGCTATACTGAGGTTTCAGTTTTGAGTTGCATTATCAAGAAGAGATCCACCCTGCATCTGTGCTGACAAGTTTGCAGAGGTGCCCTTGAGGAATTAAGAGGACAAAATATGTATGCCAGAGACAGAGGAAACCAAGGTACAAATCTGATGTGTGACAGGCTAAAACTCAAAATGGATCATCAAATGGCACACCCTACCATAGAAGTACTTCCAGGAGAAGCCTGACAAGAAACTGAAGCCTACTACAGAAAATTCAGCTGTAAAAAATGCTCCCAAAAAAAACCCCCAAAAAACCAAACCGAAAACCTTAGTGATGTGCATATTGGCCAAATGAAAATTGCACTGAACACTCAGATGCACGTGGAGGTCAAGTGGAGATAGCAAATTGCTGAACTGAAAAAAGGCCTTATATCAAAAACTTTCCAAAACTCCTTGAAATCTTGATATTTTAGAATAAGAACCAAGGAGAAAAAAAAAGGGAAGGCTGCTTCATTTGGCCAAGAATACAGATGCAGATTATCTGAGAACACATGACCACTAGTACACAAAATAAAACAGATCACTACAGTGACTCCAGATGTGATTGTGTCCAATGAAAAAACACTGAAAATAATGAGGAACAATTGGAATGCTGGATGAGGATTAAAGACGGCTATTGTAAGGCTGTGTATTACATCACTTCATGGTGTTAAAAGCCATTCTACATACACTTTTCCAATATATCACTGTACTTGTTTCCTGGAAAACTTTATTCAGTGTTTAAATCTTATTGCTTAAAGGTTTGTCTATCTTTACAGTTTACTAGTAATAGTCTTCTGAGGCATTTGCCAATGTTTGCACACTTCAGGCATATCAACATAAGCCTCTGAAGACAGACTGATTTATCTGAGAAGACCACAATTGCATCTTTATCTTTACTTGGATCTTTCCCTGAACTATCCTTTTGTCCACATTTCTGACATATGCAATGAGAATTCAATGATAAATTCATCTTAGCTGCTAGCAAGGCACCTAAGTGACTCCAGCATGGATCTCTTTATTGTTCTGCAAGAGCACATCCAAATGAAGTCTGCACAATGGCAAAGGGCTATGTGAACTATGCACTCAGAAAACTGTTGAATCACTTAGGAGTAAGCACAGATTCCTTTTAGCTACAAGAGATCCTTAAATCAGCTATTTTCTACCACCAAAAAGGAAGAAAGGATGCTTTTGTTTTCAAAATGTTAATAGTTTGCAGTCCCTGACAGTAGCATTTGTTTTGGGGGTCAGGAGCAGTTTTTTATCACATCAGTGACAGCAAACTCCTTCAGCCAGATTCAGCTCAACTTGACAAAGCTCAAAAAATTCACTGTTCTGTCAGCAATATCTTCATTTGCAGTATTGCTCAGTAATGCTCACAGATAAGTTCTGGTGTTAACACCCCACTTAGATGAATAATCAATATTAAGTATTCTCTTTTGCTGTTGACACTGTTTGCCTGGAGACAATGAAACTCACTTTAAAAGAAAGAAAATCTTGCAGAATCTTGTTTTTTTCCAAATTCACAGACCCACAATTTTTAAATGGCTCCACATGTATGTTTCTCCACAACTTATCAAATTCACTCATCTGAAAGGGATAACTGACCCACTGCTCAAATGTTCTCCTTTCCACTCAAGCTAAATGCAATTCCATGCAAAGTCAAGTAATTAGGAGAATTATGAAACTCACTATTTAAGTTACTTAGCTCGAACCTGTTAGACTAAAGTGCAGTTTTGGAAACATAATGTTTCTAAAACAGATTTTTCCTTTTCCTGTTTCCTACACAACCCATCCTCGGAACAAAGGGCATGATAAAGTCAGAATTACCTTAACGTATTCTGAGGCCTGACCTTATGGGAATAGTATATTTATTACTACTACGTATATATTTTGTATAGATTTTTCATGACTGTGTATTTCAAGACAGAAATTACTGTGAATCAGAACTGTCAGAGGAAATGTTGACACTCTCCAGAAAAGCCTAAAGCGAAAAAAATCCTAAATATTTATGTTTGGTAGTAACTGACAATATAAAAAAAAATTCCCTTACATCACTTGACATCTGATACATACATGATACACAGGAACAAAACCAAAATAAGATTGTCCCTTTACACTTTAAGGGGAAGAAGAAGACAGAAAGAAAATGAAAAAAAGACTGCTTTAAATTAGCAGTAGGCTTAGATGTTTTTTAAGAGTAAAGCTACAAGCTGACTGTTCAAATACTGTTTCTTTTATTTGGTGCATTCAGAGTCTTTAAACAATTACTATGTAATGAACCTGTGCTACAGTATTAGAAATGTTTCCATTAGAACCCTTTACTGCCTTTCAAACTTACAGAGATTTAAACCATCAACATGTCCTTACTCTTGCACAACCTAGTAAAAGACACTGGCCCCTGTTTAATACAAAAGGATCCTCCGTTCGATTGCCTTGCGGCATATGGGGCACTCGCTCATTCGGTCTCCACAAAGCTGACACGTTCCATGGCCACACAGAAAGATCATGTTCTTCAGGCGGTCCAGACAGACAGGACACATAGTCTGGAAAAGATTTTGACAGGTTACACAGTCAGTGGTAGTTGTTATACAGTACTGAATATGCAACATATGAAGTGTTGAAATTTAACAACAGATACGTGATCCTAAGCATTGCAGAAAATTGCCATAGCATAACCCAGCCATTAAACCAAACCGGGGTTTCTTTAAATCCCATTTTTACTCCACATTGACTTACAATATATGGGCTTTTCCTACTCCATCAAGACACGAGTAACTATGTAGATTTTTTCTAAATATGATTCCTTTTATTAAGACAATCTAGTCGTAGGCTGACATCATACTTTCAATATCATTACCCAAGTTTGCAACATTAAAATATTCTTCAGAAATATTCTCCTTTATGTCATGTAATATTCCAGGGAACAAAACACAAACAATTTGATGTATGCAATGCTTGGGTAATGATTTACAAATTTCTTCTCAGGCCATTCTAGCCATTCATTTACTTACCTCTAAAGACCAAGCACTCAACACCCACAGAAGGAATAAAAATGTTGCATAATCAATATGATATGTAAAAATTTAGTACTTTGTTTGAGGAAGTTATCTAGATTTTCAACCAAAAGAACACCTCAAGTTTCAACTAAAGAACAGTTTAGTAAATCTGTAACCTTAACTCATAACAGCAGCACAGCAAACTTTTAAAATCAGTTTTAATTGCTGAATGTAAAGTGATAGCCAATGCCCAAAAAAGATCTTTTTAAGTTCTTCAATGGCAAAATTCATTTTGTACCAAGCCACTAAGGAACAATGTCCTTCATCTTTTGCCATGTGCAGAAATTGAAGTTTTCATAAGGCATGTTCCTTCACCATAAACATATTGCAGCCATATTAGGATTTCATTTATAACAGTTTATCAAATGTTAGTAAATGAACAGATGTTACACCAGATGAAAATTGTTAAGACCACTCTATAATAGATCAAATCAAATCTAAGATGTCCTCAGATCTGAGACATATCACATATATCTAACAATTATAAATGTTGATCTCGTACATAATACAAAATACTAACAAGGCTCATATTTCAAATAAAAATTCATTTTATCACCATCTTGCACCTGTGACTTGTTTTTGTATTCATCATTGGGGCTTTATTTCAATTCGTTCATTGCATAAGAGAGAAACCATACCAAGGTACCCTATTCAGAATAACCCTGAAGCACATATTCTATGAAATCAA
Organism: Aphelocoma coerulescens; assembly: GCF_041296385.1. Lineage (NCBI taxonomy): Eukaryota > Metazoa > Chordata > Aves > Passeriformes > Corvidae > Aphelocoma > Aphelocoma coerulescens. The sequence goes on along the minus strand of NC_091015.1, from coordinate 119,066,006 downwards.
TAGGTATTACTTTCTAGGATAGATAGCTTAATTGAAGACCAAAAAAAATTCACCATATTTCTGCTTAAGAGTTTAAATTGGCATGGAATCTGGCCAAATTACTATTTTAATCTCCAGGATACTAGTATAACGTACTAGCAGGAAAATAAAACTTCCAGGTGAAACCTTAAGTCAATTTATCTTTAAAAATAACCGTGAAGGGGGGTGTGCTCCAGCTTTGCCAGAATTTCCACAGTATTGTAACAAAACATTCTCAAACTAAAAATTTACAGAAGACTGTCTGTCAGTCCTGCTCATTTTTCCATTCACACTAAGTTACCACCTTCACATCCCACACGTCAATGGGACCTTTAGAGTATTCTTCCTTCAGTAACTCACAGACTTCAGACATCAATGGAACAGCTCCTTCCAATGCAATGAATACACAGCTGTGTGACAAGGATCTATAACTTGACAGCATTGGCATCACAACCTTTCACAAAGGACTGACAAAGCAAACACCAATCTTATCTTTGGGAAAATCCCCAATGGGTAGCCTTTATTCTATGTTTAGCTAATTATTTGCTTTTCTGTCTAAATGTAATGTCAGAATTACTGAAGCTACAAGAGTCTGTTTCTCTCCAAATGCTGCACCATCATTTAAAAATGAAAACATCCACTAAGGGACTCAGAAATAACAAAAAAATAAAATCTGTTGAAACACCATTACTTTGAACTGTTTCATTTGGTAAAGTACAGAAATCCCAACATTTTCACTTTACAGATATGCAGTATTAGAAAATTGCCCAATTTCTCTTGTTTAGTACAAAAGCAGAGTATATAAAATACATTAGCTGTTAAATTTCTTAACATGATACTACCTTAAGTTACTTCACACAGTAGGAGAACTCAGCCAGCAGGAACAAGCAGCTTCCTGTTTCCTACACAATTCTATTCTGACAGGCTTTTCTCAATTAGTTCAGCAGTTTCCCACTGGGATAGAAGCCCAGCTAACTGAGTTTTAGCCAACTCTGAAAGAGAATTCCTTACTTAACCACCATGTTACATGTACTTTTACAGTGAAAGAAAGTTCACTGCAAGCCTTATACCCCATTTGGGCAGTAGAAAATACGGAGTGAGAAATAAGCAGTATCTGTAACTATTGTACTATTAGTTTGTTAGAACATCCTCTGCATGAAATCCCATTTTCTACCTGCCTGACACATTTGACTCCTATCTTTTGAAGGAAAACAATTAGTATAAAAAGGCACTATGCCTGTTACATATGAGAATTACTTCTTCAGATAAATACTCTGGAAAAGTCTTCATTGCACCTTAAGTAGAATTGGGTTTGCAATCCAAGTAATTTTTTCTAACTAACAAGGTGTTTTAAACTGCTTGAAGTATGAATTCCTCACTATCAAAAGCAGTTTTTACAACAATATACAGGTGCACAGTGACAAAATAAATTTATTTTTAAGGAAGAAGAAAGTGATGTAAGTATGGTGAAGGAACATACATAAGATATTAGATGGATGATGGTGATTATGTATGAAATGGAGTGAAGGTATTGCAATTACAGTCAAAAGAGTTCACATTCAGGGAATCCCTGAAGAATGGTGTGGTCATCAGATGTGGGAGATTCTGTTGACATCAGCATCACTTCTGCTTGGCACCAGAAATAGTTTTAAAAGCTTGCTGCACTAACATATTAGATTATCATTGAAGGTTTGACTTGAAACAAAGGCTTATACCTGCTGAAAGAGAACAAATTAATTTTAGGTAGAAAAATATCAATTGAACACAAAGACTGAACTGTTACAGCACAAATCAAAAAAATACACAATTACAGTGGAATGCTGTGCATAACTTCAAGCACTAATTTAAAACATGACATCATCAATTTTAATCAAATCCACAAGTGTAGATTTGCTACTCACAAGTGTGATATACAACTTGCCCTGTCACAAGCCTAAGCACAAAAGACACTAAAGAAAGCCCAAGAGTCTCACACCAAGAGGCACACAGGGAACGACCAGAACCATCTCTTTCTAGTCAGATGCACTGAACGATTCTGGCTGCTGGCTAGCAAATCCCAAAGGTTAGGCAAAATCATAGAGAATAAAACAGCACCTAAGGAAAACTGACAAAAGCCCCCTGATATCACATCTAATCAAGAAGAAAAACTGTAACATAAAGTACTTTTCTTTTCATGTGCCTATACATAAGAATATCAGCATCCCCAAACAGAACTCTGATCTTCTATAACTCCTAAAGTACCCTGAAAAAATATATCTGAACAAAACAGATTACTTGCATTTAAGCATGCATCTGCATCTTCTGCATGTATCATTTCAAGTGCCAAAAAAGTAACTTTATTCTTTCCACTCAGTGCTAGAAAGTAAAGCAAAAGCTGAAGAGGAGATGCAAGACATAAGAGATGACAGAAACATCTGGAGCTTCTAGGTAAGACAGACATGCATTTTCAAATGACAATTTTCAATCTCCATGTTCTTTACAGATAGAAACTACACAGAAAACTGTTTTGAATATGTATTACTGGGGTGCTGGTCCATTCACCATATGACAGAAACAGCTCTTCACAGACATTCAGTTGAGCATATCAGCTCTCAAATTTAAGGCATTTAGAGACACAGCCCCTAAGACTGGAAACCTAAAATTCTAGCCCTTGCTTTCATGCACATGAACAGCTGAAACCAACAACTATCAGGACTAGATGTGATGCTGCCCTCACTGAAGTATTACAGACTGTTTTAAGCCTACTAGAGGAAAAGGCAAGCTAGAACACCTCAGTTTCCTGTATCTATGACAAGTTTTTGCCAATTGTGTTATACACAGGGAAGCAAAAGATCATATTATCAGGGTTCTAAGAGAATAAGCTCATTCATAGTCAGATACTCCAGATCCCTTACTGCTGAAAGATTTTCAAACATAATTACAGAAGATAAACCTTAACATTTAAATTCCAAATATTCAAATTACATGTACAGTAATTTCAAAGTTTTAAATTTGCAGTCACAGAGTGTTTTGAAGAGTGTGTTCACTACACTGTTCATATGACGGATAACAGTCAGCCATTGTTCCAAGGCACTTAATGAACAGACAAGTCAAGATTAAGGTAGGTACAGAACAGTGAAGATTTTCTATTTTATCACTGTTCTGTGAAAACAGCTTCTGCTGTTTCCTACATGCTCAGGTCAACCTAAACAGTCAGAGCATGTACTGACTGGGCAGAGAATCCTTTTTCAGTCATATCAACACACATGCTCTAACAGATAGATTATCAAACATGGCCACTTGATTTTTTTTTTTTTAACCTCATACATAGAGGACATACAAGCCACATGACACAAAAAATACTGGTCTTTTAACTTAAGTTCAAGAGCTGATGCACTTCAACATTCATTTTGCTTTAAATAATAGAGGATGAATTGGGTTTTTCAATTGGCTTAGTGGTCCTTACAATTTTTATCCAGCACTTTTACCTGTTCCTTGATGTCTTGCAACTGTTGCTGCAGCTTCTGTACATCTGCATTGACATTAGTGTTGTCTTTGTCTTTCTGCAAAACTGGAATGTTTCCACTTGCTGTAATGTAAAGAAAATAAGGACACATGATTATGCAGCAATCTAATAAACCAGGAATAATGATTTCCAGTGTCACAGCTACAATTTTTCAACTATCTAAAATAATGTCAGTCAAACATCTTTGATAATCTAATTAAATTCACTACACCATCACTGCAGCTCAACAAAGAATTTCTTTTAGTGGCAACACTTCTTTGACAAATATTTCCATAATAATGGTGTCTGTAGTCCCTTAATGTTCTCAGAATTCTTATTTGCCAGTGAACTTCCTGACATAAATATTTTTTGCCCGTGTTTAAAGAAAAAAAAAGCCAAATCCTTTCCCATTTAAATGAATTTTTATCTACAGAGATGATTTTGGTGTTCAAAAATGCACAAGTGTCTTGGAAGTAGTTTATTCAAAATTTGAACAAGCTCAGATTCCTGTATTTGACTGATCTGAGAAGCCATATTACTATATGAAACAGAAAAATTGTCAAGTCTTAAATTTCCAGTGTGAGTATTGAAGACCTGATTTTAATGATTATTCTTATATTTATTTCAGAACATTATGCTAAGAATGAACTAATATTCCAGTTCCCATAAACTCAACTGAAATACTGTGTATCATATATACACACAGAGCAAATATAAATAATTCATAGAAATTACTCAAAGAAGTCACATGAAGTTTAAAAACTAGTCAAAGCAGAAGATGTAAAACTGGACATTCTGTCAGGAAAGTTGCTTGTACCTAGATGCAAAATACTTACCACTCCTTCAGAGCTCCAGAGGTAAAAAAAATACATTTGTTTGCTCATTTGCACAATTACAGACAATCTTCAGCTTTTACTTCTTAGGGCATTAGTAGGTGGCCAAGTCATCACACGTTTTGGATTCTAGTCTGAATGCTGGAAGCAATTCTCCAGTGTAATGACTTCCGGTGTTACCACATTTGCTGCTACCAATGCAGAAGGTAGTGCAAACAGCAAATGAATACCTGGGTTAACACTGTTTTCATTAAACTTTTCTTCAGAAAGGAGAGGAAGATTTAGATCATTTAAGAGAATGAGAGTAAGTTGGTGGAGGAACATGAAAGAGTATGGGCTCTGGAGTCACTCACAAATATCATCACTGGTATCTTCTGTACCTTTCCCTCCGCAGCACATTATGAAAGGCACTCTTCGCTCAACCACTGCCCGACACTGTACACATTTCTTCATCAAGCTTGCACAATCTGAGGGGACAGAGAAATAAATCAATTTCATTTTTCTTCTTTACTATCCCATGAGTTTGTTTATTCACAGTAACTATACAGCAGTGACTTAACAGATGCTTTTAATACAAAAAACTACTTGAGTTTACCTTCAAATAATTTTCTGCAAATCACACCTAAACAATGCCCTGTTTGGGATTCAAAGTAGATCTATTCTCTATCTCTTTTTAAGATATTTCAAGTGAACAGATTCCTCTTTCTCCAAATGGATGTTCAGTGCACAAGAACTAAAAAAGTTAAAAGGTAATCACACATTTGAGACCAGAATTTCCAAGAATGTCCTGGCTATCCCGCTTTTTGCTTTAGAACAATGGATCTCACTAACTGTCCTAATGCTCCAGGGGCAAAGAGGTACAGCTCTTTACCCTTAAGAGTAAACTAACATATTTTGATATAATCCTAGAAAGGGGACTGTAATTTTTCTACAAAAGGCAAGTTATGTCTCATAAATGCTGAAAGGTTACTGTGAATCAAGAGAGTGGGTCCTATAAAATACACAAAATTGAAGACTCTCTCTCATTCTGCTTGAACAAGACGTCCAGAAAAAAATCTGGAAAGAAATCATCTACAACTGTTAAAACTTTTGCTGTCCTTGTTACAGCTTAGACTTGGTAATGTGTATTGCACTGCTGAAATCCTTCACTACAGTAATCAATCTTCTTGTTGTCTTCTTTGCTGGGAAATGATTCAAAAAAACTTCTCTCATCATCTTTCAACTGCAGACAGTGAAAGAGGTCAGATCAGGATAACTATAGTCAGTGATTTGATGTCAGCTGCCTCAGCCAGAAGAGAGGAAGAAACCAGACTTCTTTAGCAAGTAAGAAGTTACTCATGGGAATGATTACCTTCCCTCTGATGTAGATGCTCATCAATAAGGACTGCTCTTCTCTAGGGAAATGACCCTTCAACAAAGCCCTGAAATGTCTGGAGACAAGGTCATAGCTGCATTCTTATCCACATATACTCAAAACCAAAAAACTTCTGGAAATCTCCTATGTATTTTTTCACTACACAGGATAAACCAAAGTGAAACATAACTAGTGCTCTTTGCAAAGATATATGATGTGACTTTTGGGGCAAAATACAGCCCTTGAGCAAATCTGTAGATTAGTAATGAAGCATACCAAGTATTTATTTACAATATTCTTTTAAAACACTATCTGCATATCTGAATGCCCTCAAAAAGCTGCAACAAAACAACAAAATTGATTCTTATTACTTCCAAAGTGTTAATGATATACAGTAGGTGTCTATAATGTGAGCAAGCCTACTCACAGTTAAATAATTGAGATGAAAGACCACATGCTTTCTAAATTTTTGAAAATCTCCACTTTGTCCTCCAATTATTACCAGCATGACAAATAATACCAAAATTCTGATGATCACACCAGACTACCAAGTAAACTGAACCTGAAATCAGATTACTCATGACCTTTTTGCAATCAGATTTAAAATGTTCTGTTTCACGATTACTTCAAAAAGAGGTTTTGCCAAGTTACTTACTCTCACAGGCACACATATGACCACAAGGCTGGAAGAGCACTGCTGCCTTTTTGTCTGAACACACTACGCATTCTTCAATCTGTCAATAACAACACATACACATGAGTAAAATTTATCTCCTGCTCTCTACATTAATTTCCAAGGTATGTGGACTTCAAGAATCTCTATCTAGTGGGGCTTTTTAACTAATTCAGCACCTCAAAATGCAACTTAAATGAGTTCTAACACTAACTTTTAAGAACACATATTTGCTGGCAATTTTTACACATTCAGTACAAGGACAGGCACAGAGAAGCAGTGAGGACAGCATAGATTTCTTTCCCTTTATTCTTTTCTCCTTCTTTATTCTTTTCTCCTTCTTTATTCTACCACACATACCTAAATCAGGGGTTGTTCAGCCTGGAGAAGAGAGATCTATGGGGTGACGTTATTACAGCCTTTCTGTATCTAGAGGGGGCTTATAAGAAAGATAGGAACAAACTTTTTTGCTGGGCCCATTGCAGTAGTACACAGGGTAATAGTTTTAGACTAAAAGAAGGCCAATTTGGACTAGATATAAGAAAGAAATTTTTTATGATGAGGGTAGTGAAACACTGAACAGGTTACCCAGAGCGGTGCTAGATGACCCATCCCTGGAAACGTTCAAGGTCAGGCTGGACAGGGCTCTGAGCAACCTGATCTCATTGAAGATGTCCCCGCTCATTGCAGGGTATTAGATTCACTTAAAAGAACTTCTACAGAAATGTTTTAATATTCTGGGTTAGGGTTTCTCAAGTCCTTTAATATGAGAGCTGTATATATCATGGAACCATCAAATGGTTTGGGTTGGAAAGGACCTTAAAGATCCTCCAGTTCCAACCCTTGCCATGGGCAGGGACACCTTCCACTAGACCATGTTACTCAGGGCGCCATCCAGCCTGGCCTTGAACACTGCCAGGGATGGGGCATGTATAGTACGATCATAGACATCACATACAATTCCATTTATACTGGCCTGGACCACCTCTTCCAGTTCATAGAACCGTTGTCCTGATTCATTCATTCCTTAGCCTTGCAGATATTACTCTAAGTTTTTATTCAGAAAAGTACAACAGAAGTACTGACCAGATATTCTAATCTCTAAAACTAATTCAGCAAAAGAAATCAAAGGAAGGTTATTCACAAAGCTTAGCTTTCACCTAGGAAAGCTGATTTCCATAGATTAACTTCTTTAAATGGATGAGTAGGGGCAGAAGCCTCACTTGGCTGCTCCAAATCACCTGGTGGCAGAACCCTTTCACTGATTATAAAGTCTAGAGAAAAGGAGCTCCCATTATGTTAACATTTGGCTTTTGAACATACACAGTGCAGAAGAGTGAATGGTGTAAGAAGAATAAGAGAGTGAGTAGTAAAAACAGTACAAATTTATATTTACAATTCTTATATTTGCTCTGAGATGGAGGAAAAAAAACAACATGCCACAGAAGCAGACTAATCAAATATGTTTGGAAAAAGTAAAAAAAAAAAAAAGTTTCCTAAAAAACCAACCAACCAACCAAAAAAAACGAAAAACAAAAACAACAACCAAAAACAAACCCAAAAAGCTAAAAAAACCCCAAAGCCAAACCAAAACCAAACATAAACCAAAGTGCAGAACACAATTTTTTTTTTCAACAGCTAAAAAAACCAGGACAAGACTTGGTTATTACAAGGAATAAAATAGTACTCAAACAGAAAAGCAAAGTTTTGACCATATGGTCAAAACTACTTGGGAGTAACCATTTGAGAAACCTTGGTCTCCAAAATAGGGCATGACTGGTTGATACTCTGAAGAAAAAAGACAGCGTAATGCAACTCATGTTTCCAAACAAAGAGAAGGTGAAAGCTGAAAGTAATTATTATCTACAAAAACAAACACATATTAACTCAGTTTACAGCCAAATCATCTTTCAAGCAGCCCTAAGGAATAAAAGAACTCAGAAGAACTAAATATTACTGAGGGAAATCATGCTTCAGAAAACAGCAATTTATCTTAACATGAAGAAAAGAATACCATGGCAGGGGGGAAATAGTCTATTTCAATAAAGCATCCTCAGGTGACTGTATTAGGGAACTCTGAGGACCTGAACAACAAAGACATTGCAAGGCAGGGAAAGGTAGGTATGACAGGCAAACAGAAAAGAGCAAGATATCATTATGATGCAAAATTAATTCCATCCAGTGAGACATGTGTAAGGCATAATACCACATAAAATAAGCTGTATATTTCCTCAACCTATTTTTTCGCTTTTTTTTTTAACTTTTCCATTAAAAAAGTAAAGAGATTTTTTTACCTTTGTCCTAGACTGAACTTGTTCTTTACAGATGAGGCATTTTTTCACCCGTGGTGAGCACAAAGAACACGTGGCAATGTGGCCACAAGGGCCAAACAGAGTATCTCTCTTCATGTCTGAGCACACCATACACTCTTCTAAGGTTTCAGAATCATTGTTGATCATAGACGGACTTCGGGAACCAACCTGGCCACTACAAAGAAACCTTGCAGTCAAACTTTTAAGAACTAAAAATACCCACTTAGTTTAGAATGCACATCAGCTGGCTGCTCATATACTCCTACGCACTCGGGCATAAATGTATGATCATAAAGCAATCTCAACTACCTTTCCAAGAAGCACAGTTGACACTGGAATGCAAGGTCACAAACTCGGCTAAAACATTGTACAGAAATAGGACACGCAAGTCAGCGTGTCGTGAACGTAAAAAGCCGCTCCCTTTCACCCTAAAAGCTTGCTTTACTAACAGAGACACGCACGGCCCGTGGTTCCGATCCGCAGAAGCAGCACTTGGGCCTCGCCCGTCCCCACGGCCGCAGTGCCCGGGCCGGAGCTCCGCGCTGCGCTCGCCCGCAGAGGGCGCGCGTGCCCCACCTCCCGCCGCTCGGGAGAACAGCCGAGGGACGAGACCGGGACACATGGGCACACACACACAGACTCCGAAAGGAAATAAGCGCCTTGCTCTTTACCAGGGCAGCGTCAATAAAAACAGCCGCGCCCTGGCACATTTTAAAAGTACAGTTTTGATTTCCAGACAGGAATTAAGGATGAGAATCATTTAGGGCAAAGTGGTGGAACACAGCCTAGGACAAGGTGAACCATCTGATACTGCATGGACCTGATAACATGGTATTTCTCTGAAATCCTAATTCCTAAAGATATCAGAGCCACCCCCTGGTTCTCTTTTTACAGAATCATACAGTTGTTCAGATTAACAGGTACTAAATAGGTCACCTTCTCAAAGCAGCATTAACTCTGAATTCATACCAGGTTATAGCGGGCTTTGCCCATTAAAACTTGTACAGACAGATTTCAGAACTTCCTAGGCCAACCTATTCGCAATGCTTAGTTACTCTCCCAGTGATTTCCCCCAACCCTCTTGTGAAGTCCTACCAACCTCCATCTGAAGATTGTCACCCTCCTGTTTTCCCCCTTCCCAAATTAATATGCATGAAAATCCCCTAAGACTTGAGTACATTTCAATTAATGTATTTGTCAACAGTATTCAATGTACCATAAAAACATAAAGAAGCACACACACACACAAAAAAAAACCCCAACAAAAAAACCCACACAAAACCCCCCACCAAACCCCCAAACTTGCAGTTTTAATTAGCTATTGGTAATTATAGGCACAACATTTTAAATAAATCAGTTAATCTGTGGAAAGCAGGGGTTTGGAAACTGTGCATTTTATGAATATACAAACCTGACTTTTTCTTTGTGACATTTAGCCAAGGCTTTGCAGAGACTTGGATCAGGGCAGAGGTCGAGAGGGGACTGACCCTTCTTGTTACGAATGCCGAGGTCAGCCCCGTTGGCTGCCAGGAAGCAGGCAATAGATGCAGCACTCTTCTTCTCTGCTCCTTGAGTGCCAAGTCCCATTATTAACTGAAAGAAAACGAATACATAAGCAAGAAAGACTCTCTAAACAGTTAAGAATCGTCTGACACACACACATGCACATATATGCATAAATCTGTAAGCCCAAGGAAGTGTCTCTAGAACTAAAATCAAAACAATTGCTTTATTCTGAGTCAGCTATATTCAGCTTTCCTTTAAGGAACTAAAATTCAGCAAGGAATAGTTCAACTACTGAAGCACTCAATCTCCTGCACACCTATACTCACATGTGAAGTGGCTGTCCTTCTATGCAAGCACTGTAAAGGGCAAAGTTTCAGTGGGTATATTCAGAACACACTTCAGTATACTCAAATTGCTGAGTTCAGACAAAATGCTACCACTGCACTTGGACTGAAAACACAGTTGAGCAGAGAAAGGAACGCACACCTACTTTTAGTCTAGCAAGTAAAGTACCTGCCCAAGAAAGTAACTGAATTTCAGTCTTTCTCAGCCTGGATGGATGAACACTCATACACTGTCCCTCCTGTCTAATCACATAATGCTACTTTGCCCTTTTACAGCTGTCACTGTATCCTTGGGTTACTGCTTCACAGGGTCAGCTAGAAACTCTAAAAAGGCTGACTACCATAGCCCAGCAAGGAGAAGATTCCCCTACTCCAGAGCATTCTGGGCCTGCTCCCAGCATCTTTTTGTATTAAAGCTTGATCAGATAAAATGCATTAAGTATAACAAAAACTACACATAACACAGAACTGCTGGCATCACTAAGAATCCCTCAGCAAACTACACTACACTGTATTCAAAGAAAGAGCTCTGGCAAAGCTAGGGCAGCTCCAACTCAAGGAAACCCAGTTGTCTAGGAAAGCATTTTTTTAAACCTCAATCTATACATTTGGGTTTTTTAATTAGGAGTTCTTATATCAATATGTATCGCTGAGGCTACAAGACTCTTAGACTCTTGATGGTTACTTTATGAATTCAGATACTGATCCTGTATTCTTCCTTAACAGTACAGCTCCAAAGGCTTCATACCAGGAAAAGCAGTAAGTTATGGAAACGAATTGTTTTGTGGTGTTCAGATAAGAGAAAATTTTCATTTATCAATTGAGACCATTTTTCTGCACTTCAATTAGAGCACTGGCTGAAGCAAAGCAGAGATTTTATCCAGCTTCAGTCCTGGTACTTTGGACTGTGTTATTAGTCCAGCCAAGGCAGCACAGCACCCAGTGAAACTGATTTGCTCCAAGGTTGGCAGAGTCACCATGGAACAGACATCTACATTGGTCACAAAAACCTTAGGTCCTAAAATGCCTCTGGCATGCTGTACAATTTGAAAACACCAGGACAACAGTGCATCCTGTGACATTTCTCAGGAAGCCTGCAACTTTTCAGGCACAAAGAATGAGAATACCACAAAACCAAGCCATGCACAAAATATTCTCCATTTTGTCTTAGTGCCCAGTATGGCTGCAGCAAGCTACCTCTGGAGGGGGCTAGCCCTGAAATGCATCAACACAGGCCAGTCCCAGCCAATTCACCAGTGAGGGAGAAGCCTGAGTGTAATCCACAAGAACCATATAAATATCATCTAAGTAATTATAACTAGTGAGCTACCTTTGAAGCAGTAAACACCTTACATTAGCTTCTTGCTTTTAAGTTCGGATTTAGGCAGTGGCATCACTTAAAAGCATTTTAAGTGTCAGAAAGACACCCATATTAAAATAAATAGCACAAAATGACCCTGGGAATAATACATTTATTTAGGATAAGAAGTACTCTAGATGCCACTCTAGGCATCTGTAATAAAGCAATTCAAATTACTTTTTTGTGGTGGTGGTAACTATACTTCAGAAAATTTCTCCTCCTCCCAGCTGTACAATCACCACAATATGCTGGATGGAAAACTTAAAAATTATTTAAAGAAATGGGGCTCACTGCTCATAGTGCTTGAGGACAGAAATGTTTTTCAAAATGGTACCTGAGTAGGGCTTTGTGTACTATCAAGATTGTTCACTACATGCATTGTAAATAGTCTATCAAAAATTAACTGAAGAAACCTGACAAAAATTGTTTTAGATGTAACATAAAATATCCTGAGCTGGAAGGAATTCACAAGCATCATCAAGTTCAACTCCTGCCCCTGCACAGGACAGCCTCAAGATTTGCACCAGGTGCCTGAGATCATTGTCCAAAAGCTTTTTGAACTCTGGCAGGCTTGGTGCTGTGATCACATCCCTGGGGAGCTTGTTCCAACAGGCCTAATGTTGGCATTCAGAAGGAACTACTAAAAAAAAATCAGTGTTAAAGAATTCATTCCATATAGTTCATTTATGAAGTAAGTTCATGATTATCAGTAAAACGTTTTGTTTCATATTTTAAACAGTGGTCAAAGTAAAAAGTAATAAATGGTACAATTTCAATGAGTTGCTGTCAACCCAACTTGATCAAATACAAAAAAGCCCTAAAATCTGGCAAGTGAGTTTTTCCTTCTTCAGTTTATTCAACTGAAACAAAAATAGAAATAATTATTTGTTGAAGTACTATGTACTACAAAGAGGCACCCTACAGGTCTCAGTAGGTTGGAACCTCCAAGACAGCAGTCCAAAGTTAATTAAAATTTAGCCAAGCAAAAATGAGCTCTAAAATATTAAATATTTATAGAGGTGCGTTGCTATCACATAGCCTAATGAAATCCAACATACTTCCCAATCTTTAAAGGAATTAATGAAGAATAATAAAACACCTCCCAAAACAAACCCTCAACTTAAGTCATCACATTTATGAAAAGAAAGCCTTACTGATTCCCAGGCTAAATTATTAATCCTATTTATCTTCTATTATCCATCACCTGTATTTGCAATTCCATGCAAGACAAATTACCAATGTGTCTTTGGATAGGTTTAAAGGCCCAGATGCCTGCACATATTTTCACAGCTTTGATTCTGTCTTTGTTGATATTCAATTCTGGGCCAAAAGCGGCTTAATATTTAAAACCGTTTAATGGCAAAATCTATAGAACTGTAGAATTCTATACAGAATTTTTTAATAGAAAAATACAGAGTTTTTACCTTACTTTCATTTAAATAAAGGTAGACAGGTACAGGTATTGTTCTCATTTACTGTTTTTCACAAAACATTTTCAGGACAGTTTGATTTGCTGATCATCCTAAAGCATTTTCAGGTATATTTACTCCATCTTTTACATATCACATAAAATAAAAACAAGCAGGTTTTCATCTCTCTGACGGAACTTATCTTCTCCACACCGCTTTAACCTCCCAAATTTGTTAGTTAGGCAAAAATTTTCTCTGCAGCTAAACAAAGTGCAAAGAAATGACCAGTAGTTTGATCACACTAATAAAGGAGAGGAGGTACTGGCTAATCATGGTTTTTTAAAACTTTAAAACATTTTTAGGTGATCAGAGATACAATGATGAGGGATTTTTTTCTTTGTTTCCCTTGGTCTTATTACTTCAATAGAAATTTAAAAATAAATTACACTTTTGGTTCAAACTAAGGATACCTGTCAAACAAAACTAGAAATAAAACTTAATTCTCTAAAACCTGAAATCCCCCCACAGAGAAGTTTAAAAGGTGATGGAAAGAAACCCCACTTCTTGTGTTCAAACCCTCAAAACTCAACACACAACTCTAGTTTCATTCTGGATGCCATTAGTAAGATTGGGCAGAGAAAGCAACTCATAAAATGCTGAATCTGAAAAAAAAAAAAAAATTCATCTCCCTTTCATTCATTCCACAGTTAAATACATGAACACAAAGTATTCTGGCCACCTCTCATAGAGTCCATTTCAGATAATGGAAAAAACTGAGCTGTAACTGCTCTTCTTGTCTCATTTAAAAGGACACAAGCATTTTCTTACACATGCTAGTCATATTTTAAATCTCCTTCAAAGCTTATTCCAGTGTATTTCAGTGACAATAAGTAACCAATTTGAAAAAAAAAATTTGTACAGTGGAACTATTGTTTTGAACAAAGTTTTTTAATAACGTTGGTGTGTTTGTGAAATGCAAAAACATCACCCTCAGCTGAAATTAGAAAAAATACTGTACTGGTAACTAGTGGTTCAGCAGATCTGATCCACCATTATGTTGTGCATCTTTAATATCTAAAGAAATAATTGCTTGTTTTTCTCAATCCAAATTGCTTCAGAATTTTAATTCTCCTTTGTCTCTCAGGTAAACTATAAACTTCACCTTTGCATATGGCATTCATACAGCTTTTTGGGTGTGAGAGTTTCTTTTTCTCAGTAAAACATTCCGTTTTTTATTACCTGGAGGCTTTTTGACTATTTCCTTACTGCAGCACAATTTCTGAAATGAACTCTGTCAAAAATAGGCATATCAATAAACATACAAAATTAAGAATGCCTTGTTCTAACAGAACATACTCTTAGAAAGTTATAGAAGCAACGAAACAATTAAAGCTATAAAGACATGCAAGATGCTGAATCACAGAAAACTATTTCAGTCTTATTCTGTACTGTAATACTGTTTAATTCTCTTTCCAAAAAAGCTACTTTGATTTTTTTGGCAGCCATACGTGTTCACTATAGAAGAGAGATTTCCAGAAATATTTTTGAACTACATATCCCTCTTTTTTTTTTTAAACAAAGGTAATGACTTCATGTGAAAAGCCACATATAACAACATGATTTCTGCCTACACTGCAGTTTAATGCAGAATGTCTACATAAACTTATGTTGCCAAAAACCAGTCCAACAGTACAGAACTAGACAAACTAGACAAAGGCAAATATACAGGGGGAAAAAAAAGGAATAAATAAATGTGGTTTATTTACTGTGTTCTTTGATGGCTCCCAAGCAGTATCTACCTTGCCCACATCTTGCATGTCTTGGAGCTGGCGGAGCTGTGACAGGGTGTGGTGTCTCAGGGCTTCATGCAGGGGAGTATCCCCATCTTTATCCTGAATATCCAGTTTAGCACCTGCACGGACTAGGAGCTGAAAAGAGAGAGAACCGAAATTTAACAAAAAAACCCTCCTATTTAGAATTAATTTCAGAAAACTATGGTTTAGGATTTTCTAGGAGGTTCAAAAGGGCCACTCTTATCTTGCTACAATTCACAGTTGCATTTATTTAAATTTCTTTTCCATACCTGGAGCTCAGCCCTCAACCAAAACATTTATCTGTCTCAAATATCAAGCTTATTACAGCAGAAGCCTAATGCTTGCCTGTCCTCTGAGTGCTACAAAAGACACAATTTTAGAGGATTCTTTCTACTTTCTTAGACTTTAATTCTTGTAAGGCAGCCTACAAACAATGTAATTTATTACAGCAATATGTGCAATACTTTTAGATAGGTATATATTCTTTACTGTTAGGTTTCAATGACCTCAAAAATCACCACTTTCATACCATGCTAAACTTTACAACTTAATTTACAGTGTCTTCACATTAGTAAAGCAGTTAAGCACGTACTTCAGTTTACCCTAATTCAGCAGAAGACATAAAAACCAATGACACTATTAAAAACTCTCTCAGAACACTTTGGAAAGCAATGAACTGTAAGACTCGTCTCTAAGGCTAATTTTAGACACCCATTCCTGGTCACATGACACAAAACAAGCACAAGGCTGCACAGGTCCTCCTATTCCTATGGCCTTTGCATACAGCCCTTCCATAATTCAGTCCATCAGAACTTTCTTAAATACACTGTTAGACAAAACAAATCAACACATGCTGACAAAGAAATACCAACTGCCCCTAAAAATTAAACCTTGTCACTGTCACCATTCAGAAACCTGTAGGCAGCAGCTGAGGTTTTAACTTTAGTTTTTGAGATTTTGCTACTCTGCAAAATTGGGATTAACAGTAGAGACAAAAGGCATAATCTAAAACCAAGAATACATTAAGAGGGATCTCTGTCTTTGGAACCCACATGCTGGCAAGGAGATCAGCTTCTCAGAACCAAAGCATCTCAGACTTCAGAACAGGCTAAAAGGAAAATAGCTTATAAGGAACTCAAAGCCTAATTTTCAAGAAGTATGTGCCTCCAATTATTTGCATCTTATCATTTTCCCCAACCTTTTCTTCCACAACTGAAACCAAGAAAACAAGCTAATAGTTGAGGCAGTCTAGTCTCAACTTCTTACACTCTCTAAATGGATTTACTCTGGTCCAGTTTCTTTTCTCATATTCGTATCTTGTGTCTGCCACTAGCTCTTTATTGCTTAGAGTTTCTCCTGGAATCCCTGACTGCCATAGAACTTGAGAGTCTTTGCAGAAGTTTAAAAAGAATTTTTAAAAAGGCAACCTTTGTCACCACCACCCTTTGTCATGGCAGCAGGGCTTTTAAAAGAACCCTGCTACCTTTGACCACTATTCCACAAATGCCTGAGGGTACAAACCCAGCCCTGGAAGGTATCCAGTAGGAATTAATTTTGAAATACAGAGCCAACATGTTCTTTGCATGGCTGCATGAGCTATTTTAGGACTCCTTAAAGTTAATCCAGCTCTGAAAAACGGATACAGGGTCATTCACTTAAACATTCTCAGATATAAGCATGTCAGTCCAACGCACATGCTAGTTCTACATGCCTACCTTCCTGCTCATCTGCTACATTAATATTGTATTCCCAGGTACTTTGTCTGTTCCAGAAGGGCACAAGAGTTCACCAAATAGCTGCCAAATACCTTGCAGGATGCAAGTGGCACTGACTCTAGGAAACCATTCTTCTGGTAGCAAGCAGTTCCAGATATAGGGCCATATCACATGTTTCACTGTAATGGGATCACACCCATCAGCCCTCGGAGAGGGAGAAACCTTTACGGTAAAATAACGCTTAACAGAATACAGGTCTGCATAGGGGGGACAATTCTCTGTAGGCCTGAATAAGAGACAGTTTTTCATACTGGATGCCTCTACAAAGACAAAAAAATTACGCCAAAGGCCAAGGCAAGGTTGATGTACCCACTCTGAGAGCAGTGAGTGCTCTCTCTGAGCCTCAAAAGCCCACAGTAGCAAGGCAAACCCTCAGCCACATAGGTCCTGTATGACAGTGCACACAGGCCAGAAGCGGCAAGCTATGCTCCCATTTCCTGTGCTAGTAACAAAGCTTTGTTAAGTTGAAGTATTAACTTTTGCAACGATGGAAGCAAAAAAACCAGGACAGCAGTCCTTTCACCAATAAGGTACTACTGTTACCACTTACAGCTCTCCCAAGCTAAGACCAGGGAATGTTTAACACTCTGAGACTGAAAACTAGTTAAGATCATAAAAAAGATGTTTTGTGTTACAATCTGCAAAAGTTATGAGCAAGAATAATTACTCATACAGCAGGAGGCACCAGAAATGCTATTTGAAGGTCCCTTTACAGCACCACAAGATTCAGACAAGTAACAGCAGAACACATTCTTCCTTATTCAACAAGAAAGGATGCTGGAATTGGCAACCACGTAGAGGAAACCATAATGTACATGTACAAAAATTTAGCATTCTTGAAGTGTCATTCATATTGCTGACTGACCTTCTGTGCAAGTTGGCAGGCTTCTGAATTAAACAAAATGCCTCAAACAAACATGCAGTGACTACATGTTGTCAAATAATTTTTTAAATGTTCATGAAGTACCCATATTTTAACAGCTGCCATCAGCTTTAGTCAAATGCCATTAACCATATGGCTTACTGCAAATAAGATACTTACCCTAACAATTTGTGTATGCTGTCGTTCAACAGCAAGATGCAGAGCAGTTTGCTGGTTAACATTCTGGATATCCAGGTTAGCATTGCCCTGCAAGATATTCAAAGCATTAGAGCATTACTACCCCAGCAATTCATCTACAGGCAAGGCAGTCCATTAGGACACTGACTGTGACCCTGAATATGATTTCTAGTTAGGGGATTTGAGAACAGAAGTGATTAAATACTTTAATTATTCACTGTACAGATGTTAATCTGTTGAATGAAACTAGGTATCAAATTTTTCAGTCCCTCTGCACCATTAGGCCGTTGTAACAATCTCAAAGGCAAATTTGACCTTTGGAGCTCAACACATCCTTCCCTGCTCCGCTGCTTCTGCACTTCGACTGCAGGCGTAAAGCAGCCAACTATATTCACATCAGATGGTTAACCAAAGCATGACATTTAAATCCCCCTGAGAAAAGAGTCCTACCTGATGCACCAAAAGTTCAGCCACTTCCACATGATTATTGAGAGCTGCCAGATGTAAGGCAGTGTAACCATCATCCTTTTTCTCGTCAACAATCCACGGTCGTGGTAACTTGGACAACAACACACGCATTGCACTGAAAAAAATATGCAGAGATGGCATAAACACTCCTACAATGTATGCTGAATGACAACAGCAGAACAATATTAATTCTCAGAACTATGTAGCAGTAGCCAAAATAACCTTAATATTTTTTCAAACAGAGAAAGCGGGTGAAAAGCTATACCAACAGTTTCAAAGCACAGTAATTTCATGTTCACTTCCTCCTAGTTAAAGCATACAAACAAACCATACAATGCCTGGAACAGTGTGCAGATCAGGTTTGTTTTGTAAAAGAGTGCTATCTAGCAGTAAAAATTACCTTAAGAAAGTATTCGAACAAATTCTGAAACACAGACAAAAGGATTTTCTTCCTCAAAATCTTTATAGTGTCCTTTACTTAAGTATTTAATGACCAAGTTCCACTACATTAGATTTCTTTGAAATCATCACTTTATAAACTGTAACAGTTAAAACTCGGTTTCTGAGAAAAAAAATGGCACGAGATCTCTTAAGCACAGACAAAATAAATGCTGAAACTGTGAAGTGAGTACTAGTGGGATATTTTCTTAACATATAATGGTTGAGTATAACATACCATGGCAGTGTCTGGTAGTCAAGGGGTAGGGCAGGGAAAAGCAACTAGATTACTACAAGTATTAATGAGGACCAAAATCAGTGAAGTCCAAAGACTGAAGTGTTAAGGGTATTAACAACACAATGCTAAATAAACATATTGCTCAATCTTGTATTCTCTGAGGAAGAGTTTTCTTCAGCCTACATGTCTTCACTTAGCTTTTGGAATACATAAGTTACCAAACTTAAATCCCTTATTGTCTTATCTTTATAAACAGCATATGCAGCTCCCTTATGACAGTTCCTTAAAGACAAACAGAAAACCAGAAACCGCTACAATCTTGTGCCAAGAAACCTCTTCTGTCATCTGATGTTTCCGGAGTGTTGAAGGAACATGCTATCTACAGGAGAAACAGAGCTTCTGCACAAAATTCAAACTTCTAAAATCCAAGTAATAGTTGCTAATGCAAGTGGAACCACTTAGTCACACAGTGCCTTGCAAGGCAGATAATGTATCTGAATTAAACAGCTCTTCATTAGACCTCTGGTATCAAAAATGTGGGATCTCAATAATCCTCAGAAATAGCCTCATAAATTGAACCTCTCAGCTTTTGCTTAAAAATACTCACAACAGGTATGAATGACTGCCCTTCAAGTAATAACTGAGCTCCCAGCTCATTCCAATCATCTGTCACCTTGAACATCCACACTGAGGTGAAGTGCTATTCACTCCTAAGCTGTTTTTTTAGAGCAAGCCAATGCATTTCCTATTAAAAAAACCCTAAAAGCTGTGTCTGGGCACAGCTCACCCTAACAAGCCCTCCTGGAAAGCAGAAAAAAGTCTGTGAGGTAGATTACTGTGGCAGTAAGGAAGTGCACTCCTTCCTACACACTGTTCAGACGCTCCCATAAGAGACCCTGCTTATTACGTATCTCCAAGTTCTCCTGCTGCTGAGTACACAACATAACCCTTGGTTTCAAACTTAAGCTGCAGCTGCCAGGATGGTGTATTAAGTGACACTTCCCCCCCCCCCCCCCCATCAGAGTGTCTAAAGGAACCACAAATAACCAACTGCATCTTCAGGCCACAGGATCATACAAACCCACAGGAAACCAACTGCTTTGTAGAGCATCCACAGCCAGGCTGTTCTGGATGTTTGTCCTCCTCAGAGTGGACAGAAGACAATCTCAGCCTCTTAGGATTTTTTGTTTTCCTGGCAGAAAGCTTCTCGCTTCCTCACAGTCCAAATCACTTTAAACACAACAATTTAAGACAACAACACTTAACAGATTGTACATTGCTCATTGTGAGCCATTGCTCAGCTTCTATTCATAACGCCTTCTACAGCTCTCTCACATGCTAGGAAGAAAAGACTAGAATACTTCAGAAAAAACCAAACAATGGCAACATTAATTCTTTGAGAGATTCACTTACGCAGGATTTTTCAAAATTAAGGATATAATTTAGTAAAACTCAAGTTACCAAAGCTTTATGAAACGTGGCAAAATAAACCAATACCAGTTGCACTGATAAACATAGTCTATTTTGTAATGAAATGACACTGTATTTTCAAATGCTGGCAAACATCAGAACTGTGTTTAGCTGCTTTAGGCAAGGAGCAAGTCTGGAGCACTGTGGTTTTCTTGGTAGCTGGACTGTATCTGGGCACACCACCACACCAGCTCTTCAGAATGCTGGGCTGATACAAAGCACACAGTACCAGCAGTACAACAAGCCTTCTACATTGGCTTCCCACAGGGCATCATGTCATGTAAGCTCTTTATCTGCACCTGCCAGGCTCAGCGCCTCTAAAGACCCCATAAAGCTCTAGGGTGTCTACTGTGGATCGTCTAAAAAACACAATAAAAAATTCCTGAAAATTCCCTGTGACTGACAGAAGCAATATGACTACTGTGAGCGACCAGGAAAAGGTGGAGCAAAAATAACCTAATAAAAAAAAACAAAAACAGGAATTTTTTCTTAAAACTGCAACTACAACTTGAGGAACACTGTGGAAGGGCATCAACACTGTACTCTAATTACAGCCAGCTTGTCTCCAAAGTAGCTCTGGTCACTAAACAAGAAACTATCCTAACCAACTCAATGATATTTCATATCCTTTTCTTCAGTAAGGAAATAAGAAAATTGCCAACTCCACAGGGAAATAAAATTTAAAGTACACTGACACACTTTATCAGATGCCTCGATAAGTAAATGTACTTCAGAAATACTACTGACATTTCTTTAACACATCTCATCTTTGAAACAAAAAAAAGAAACCAACCAACTCAGTATTTCATATGCTGTGAAGAAAAATCACTCATCTTAATATTTGTGTGTTATCCTTACCAGATCCTCTTTCAAATCTTTAGTTTGCTGTCTTATATCTGAAAAATTTTTATCTGAAGTTTTACAGAAAAATATTTGGAGATATCTTGCTTTCAGAGAAATGAGATGCCTGCTGCATTTTTGGATGCTTTTAAGATGCTTTGGTCTTACTGGAAAAACAAAAGGACCACCAAAACAAATAAATGGCTTCTGTGTGGAATGAATTTTTATCTTACTGTTCACAGCAAATCATCAAAGGGCCAGGAACCACTACGGAGTTGTTTCTGTTTATTCAAAAAAAGACCTCTCCCTCTTCCAGACCATGCTATATTACTGGACAGCCGGATAGAAGGACTGTTTCATGGAATGACACCTTAAAATTCTGCAAGATATTATTATGCTACAATGGTAAATTCAGCTCAGTGGCTGCATCCTCCTCCTCATTAGAAGAGAGGTAGTTTCTTTCAATTTTTGCAAGATTTTCTCGAGCTGCTGCCAAAATTTTGACAGCTAAGTGGCTACCATTCAGAGCAGCACTCACTGGAACAGGCATACATTGCATCATAAACAGTCATATTAGTGAATTGATGTTGCCAATTACACAGTAATTCTTGATTCCCTCTTCCCCATGAAGTATTATAGAAGAAGCTGGGTTGTACTGCTCTGTTTTTATGACCACAACATAGATGTGAAAACTTGCTTTTATCTTGTCCACAGACTGCTTTCACTGTAGTTGCATTGAAAAGATCAAGAAATCAGCAAATCTGTTAGTAACCCTGATCATGAAAGCAGCTAAAGGAAACTTTTCAAACTATCACCTTCAGTGTATTCAACTGTAATAGATTACATGGCTCACTAAGGAGCTGCAAAGATTATTGATGAAATGCTTAAAACTCTTTACTGAAACCCTGAACTTATGCCATCACTATGCTGTTTGTATATTATTTCTAAAGAAACACCAATAAAAAATTTTGTAACAGGTAAGCTTTGGTATTTGTTGGTCTGCATTATTTTCACCTTAGCAGGAAGCTCATAAAGATTTTGGGTCTTTTTAGCTGGATGACCATTTTCAACTTCTGAAAATTTCTAATGGAACAACAAAAGAAAAACTTCAGTGAGAATTTTTGAGGGAGTTATCTGTAAAGCTTTAATAGGGATGAGTAAACTATTGCTTCTTTTCTAGGGCTAAACATGTGCTCAGTCAAAAAGGAACAAGAAAGCTCATGTGTACATAGGGGGCTGAGACTGAGGTATCTGTTGCTTTCCCAGGCACAGCTGTTGGGGGTACAATGATTTACACTGCCCAACATAATTCATCCCCATGAAATGACAGTCCAGACTCTAATAGTTACAAGTGATTTGGTAGAAGGAAAATCCATTAATATGGTGGTACATTTAATTTGAGATGTAGAAGAGTAATAGCAAACACTGCTGTTGTGTGCATCTTTATTTGACCTTGCCACACGAGTAATACTTTTTTTTTTCATTTTAAATTCAAGTTTTAAGAGAGTCTGGAACCACAGTATAACATATATAGGATCATATATATGGGCTGGAAGAGACCTTACAGATCATCTCATTCCAACCACCTTGCCATGGAAATTCAGCAGTATGAATTGTGTATTTGCAACATAAGATACCTCACAGATGTGAGCAATACACTAATTCACTTTTAGCCAAACAGAGTACTTGTTTCAACACCAGTTACCAACATTAGACATACAAAAAATAAAATTATTCTTATGATGAAAAGTTAGCATACAGTATATTATTCATTACCAACCTACAGATAAAATGTTGGGGTTTATGCAGTACTTTGCTTACGGAATTTTTACAGATGCTCATCAGCACTATCTGAGAATGCAACATACAATAATGGGTTTATTTGGAAAATCTACAAGATAAAAGTACTTGTAAACAAGATGAAGCTAGCACCTCATTGTATAAAAACAATTCCAGATATAGCAGTCTTAACTGCAAAGGCATCCTTACACCCTGTTTAAAAAATACATGAACAAAAACTAGAGAAGATTCTCTGCCA
The DNA here is from genome assembly GCF_041296385.1 of Aphelocoma coerulescens. NCBI lineage: Eukaryota > Metazoa > Chordata > Aves > Passeriformes > Corvidae > Aphelocoma > Aphelocoma coerulescens. The sequence goes on along the minus strand of NC_091015.1, from coordinate 119,042,572 downwards.
CCAAATGCAATTTGACTGCAAAATGAGGTAAATTAAGAAGGCTGAGGGTTTCTGGGATAGTGGTGGGGTGGGTTTGTTTGTTTGGCCTTTCAGGGTTGGTTTGTTAAGGTTTTTTAAAAACAGATACTTAGGCAGAAAAAATTAGAAAGGCTACTTCACAATCTGCATAAGCACATTTAACTGAAGTTGCTACTGAAAGACACAACCCCACTTTTCTCCCTGCACTTCAGTTCCTGCATTATGTTGGCTCTACAGACACATCATTTTCTAGCAAGTGAAACAACCTGCCAGACTCCTGATTTGGCAAGTTTGCTTTCAGACAGATCAATGAGATAATCCAACCTACCCCGCAACTTCATGATCACTAAAATCAAAAGCAGTAAGGAAATGACAAAGCCAGAGCTGCAGGGAGGGCAGACCGCCCTTTCCAGAAGTGAAGTCTTAGATCAGCATAAACTTATCAGCAATCCTATCACCAGAGGTTGTAATGATTCACTGCACTTTCTATTACAGGTTTTTCTACTTTTGTGCTGTTCTCCTCCCTCAACTCAGGTTTCCACTGTCTCAGTGTGACATGGTTTCATAATACATTTTACAGTAACCCTGGCTTGAAGTATTTTACACACACACACACCACCTCCCACCTCCACATACTCCTCTAGAGACTCCCAACCCTGGCTCAGCTAAACCCGTTCACCTGTCTCCTGTTAGAGCCTCAAATAGTTGAAGGAACAGTTCAGGTTTAAGGACAGCTTCCATAGCAAAGTCCTCTTTCAAGACTGTGTAGTCTGATATGCATTTTACAGCACAACAGAAGCAAAACTACTTGTAACTAAATCCCTTTTTTGTCCTCTTGACTACCATCTCTGCTCAAAAAAAAGCCTCCACCAAAAAGTGGTCCTAACACAGCATCTGAAAGGTCATCCCCTTCTGCTGGATGATTTCTCATATGGAATAGTACTCCAAGCCTGCTCACTGTGAAGCCAAAGAAACATTTGTACCAACATAGTGCAAGAAGTAACACAGGAGCAGGACAGTGCTATTTTTGGCAACCATACGATCGTAAGTGCACGTCAGCACACAACTTCAAGCCAAATCAGCTCCCTGATCTGATTCACACCATACTCGCTGTGCAGTACAGAGAGAACCACTGGAAGAATGAAGAAGGAAGTATCCATCTCTTGGGAACAAGCAACAGGAAGAGATTAATACCTTAGACTGGTATTACTGAGCACACTGTACCTTGAAATTAAGAGTTTAATATTTCATATCTGACCAATGGCCTAGTTAGCACAAGTTTAAGTAGGCAGGCTGTTTCCATTTTTTTTGCTTCTCAGATTTTCAAGCATCTCTTGGTTTTGAAAAATCAATTTCAATATATATGTAACCAAAGAAGCAGTGAGGTATATATACACATTTACACGGAATTCACAAAAATGTATTGCACGATGACTTCGTCTTCAGTGTATAATTATAAAATCAAAGAGAAAAGAAAAAATCTGACTTTTATCAGAAAGCAACAGAAGTTACAGGGTAAACAGTTACCAAGCACAGGATTAAAATCAACACAAAAAGAAGCAGCAAGGGAAGTATAAATCCAAGATACTGGTCTGCTCAGGACTTTGCAATTCACTCTCTACCCTTCAATACTGAAATATGTAACTACTAATTACAGCAATTTAACTGAGATGGTATTTTGATTTAGTAAGTTTAATTTTAGATTGAGGTATTTTCACCTTTTTCATTCTTCTTACTCCCTAGCAAAGATTTTGTCTGCAAAACACAGAGAAAGTCTTGAAGTATTTGGGTTCCTAACTGTTGTATTTAAATGGCTACATTTCAGTTATTCTTTTTTAAAGAAAATATTGCATATACTTCCCATGAATATGAAAATCCATCTCCATATTTTGAATGTGCAGTTATTAGGCTTGCCACGAGCCAATTTTGTAAACATGAAAGATTAATGCAATGAGCTGTTCCCTTGATTTCTTTTTTTATTCTTTTCTTCTATAATTTTTTTTTAAAGAACAGTAGCACCTAATTTACACATGCATTTATTTTCTTTAGATGTAATTTTATGGATAAGCATTACAAACAAAATACTATGGCATTATTAAACATAATGGTACAGAATTATATTAATTTAATAATTAAAGTTTTTTCAAATAATTTCTAACTTGATTTGAATACGGAAATGCAGGGCTACAAATGGGCACCAACTTCTTATTTATAAAACAGATGTATGATTGGCAGTTTAAAACTTAGATTGAGGCCACTCAGAGCTCGGGTTAATCGACACGTTAGTCACGGCATTTTTCACTGATCAAGAAACCAGGTTACACAACCTGCTGTGGCAGCGCAGGATATTTATTGTTCTATATCTGCATGAAGTCCCTGCCTTGTTACTAGCAGGGCTGCCTTTTATTTTTCCCCTCTTCCACTCCTCCCCCCCCGCCCCAAACGTTTCTAAGTATAGTGACAACCTCATCAGGGTTTACTAGTAGCAGCGCAAGCTCAGTGAAAACCTGGGAAATCTAACTGGAAACACGAGAGAGAGCTTTATTTGGCAGTGCTAAAAAAACCTGGGGACAAATGGCTAAGCGGCGGTGGAAGTGCAGGCTGCACAATCAATAGGCAGAGAGCTGGATAGAGGCTCCCTTCGCAGCCGGATCGACAATCGACAGCTGAGAGACTATTTTTTGCAATGGTTGACTAAATATGGTCAGGGAAGAGAGAGGCACAAGAGAGCCTGTTTGCCTGGGAGTGCATGTTTCAAATGCTTAGCTGCCTATAAAGCCGTAACAGTTTTGCTCGTGCCCTCTAAGTGGGAAATACGGTTGGTGACTTCTGTAGTGTGTGTGCGGGAGCCCTGACCTCGCGAGCAGACTTGACCTCTGAAGATGGAAAGTAGCTTCAACACAGACCTGCCTACAGTTAAGCCTGGAAACATAACCTCAAGCAAGAAAAGATGCAGTGCAATATCTAAGGAACTAGAAGAAACCAATATTTGCCGGGGGAGGGGGGAGACGATCGCTGGTTTTTTGGTGCCTTTTTCTAATTTTTTTTTTGGAAGCAACTCCAACTTTTGGGGGCTTGGTTTTGGTCTTCTGTTGGGTTTTTATTTTTTCTTTTTGCCTGTGATTATCTTCATCTGACAGTGGGCTAAGTTCACCTTCCCTTGGCTTCCTAACATCTATCCTTGGAGTCTTAACTCTCAGTCCAGCAGACATAAGGTATAATTTCTATACAACATCATCCATATTTTAGCATTCAAAAGAAAGGAAGAAGGTGCCAATTAGGCACCCATCTTCATGCCTTTTTTTTTTCTTTTAAGTTTCATCTATTTAAGGTGGTGAGGTACTGTATGCACCGACATTCGCCCCCCCTTGCCTCCCCCTCCCATGTAACGAAGAGCTGATTCAGCGAATAGAGTGAGAGAGCACTCAGGATGAGATGGCTGCTGCTGATGTGTCTCTAGGTCATTACCTCTCTTCCAACTGCAAATGCTGCATGATACTAAGCTTACAGGTAACAGAACATCAGGAGACCTGCATTATTCTGCACGTTTAAAGGATGCCTATGACTTTCTGCATGTGTATCTTATTTACTAGACTGCTTTTTAAATTGTTATATTAATCCCTCTACTCTGGGAAGAGCTTGATTTTGAGTGTGTTAAAGTACCAAGCATTTGTAGTGTAAAGAGCAGATTGAAAGAAAACAACTGTTAGTCCAAATTTCATAGCAAAAAAAAAAAATGAAGAAACAAACAAAAAAAAAATCCCAACTTGCTCAGTAGGCAGAATTCTTTTTAAAGAAGATAAACTAATAAATTGTAATGCCATTAACTGGTTGCTCATTTCAGTGAAATATATTATCTTCCTATGCACAACTAAAAATGTACAAACTTGAAAAAGAAAACCTAATAAACAGTGTGGTAGTGCAATGCTGAGTTCTCAAATAGGTCTAGCCAAAATTTTCAAGGTGCTTTATATCAGACGTACATGAAAACAGCCTACTTAAAAACTAGAATGTGACTGCTGTGATTCTAATGCTGCATTGCTGATTCTCCTTGTACTACTGTGCTAGCTACTGCTACACTCTGATTTGCTCTCTATCAGCTGCACTAGGTTTTTGTCATGAGCTGCAGAAATCCTTACTTCCTCTGCTCTCAGCTTTCCTTATGACTATTACAGTTACTAATTGTTAAGCTTATTTCAAATTTACCTTCTAATGCTATAGAGACAAAGCTTACTCTTTACTGTAACCCAAATCAACTCCTGAAATACATATTAAGCAACCATAAGCTATATTCGACAGTCCCTCAGAAGTCAAAGCTGTACTGCACATCAAGTATTTAACCACTGTTCCAAACCAAGTCGCACAAAATCTTACGAAACAAGGTTAAACCTGGGCTTTGTTTCTGTGAGGTTTTTGTGTTTGGTTTGGGTTAATTTTTTTTTAGTTAATTATTTTAATTGTCATAAATATTTCAAGGATGGACAAGACTTTGACTGAAGCAGGTGAGTGCCAGTTTTAAAAACAAGAAAAGCTGCTTGCAGAACTGTTGAATAGGTATTAACTTTCACATGTGACCTTCGGCCTAACAATCCAAATCCTGTCACAGCAGTTAGAGGTTGTTTTCTTAATTCAATGTCATCATCTTTACAATAAGCAGGATCACTGGCGACATGTGCATTTGTGTTTGGGTTTTTTGTGGTTTTTTTTTTTGCTGTTGTTTTGCTTTATTTTTTGTTTTGGTTCTTAAACCACTCTGAAATACAGTGTAAATAAGTATAAACCTGCAGAGAGTTTGCAGAATAATGGATGGGATACCAAAAGCATAGAAGTGGGATCTGGGGTAAGAAAATAAGTTTATAACTGCTATTTTAGATCAGTCTATGCTTCCCTTCAGGACACTAGATGCAAGCTCTACCCCAGCACGAAAATCCGCTAGAAGACCTGGGAGGAAGCTGAAGTTCTCATAGTGGACTACAACTACAAACTCTAAGAAAAGACATTGCAAACTTACCAGTGATTCAACTCTACTTAAACAAGGTCACTCAGAACAGCAAGAGGCTACAAAAATATGGAAAAGCACTTCTAACATCAGTGCCATCCCAAAACAATGAACTATGCCCGGCTTTAAGACACTATGCAGGTAAATTACATTGCAAAGTTCAGTTAGCATAGTAAGTTTATTTTCTATCATCAGTTAATCAGAACTGTTGTCCTTCCAATGAACTGTCAGCCAGTTTTACCTAATGACAGCAAGAAAAAGCAGCAAAATACTTTTCAGGTTCATCTGACAGGCAGTCAAGCAACTCTGTGTGTACCTGCTCAGAGCACATACTTCTTTATGTACCCATATGAACATACAATGCTATGGAATGTAAAGAAGTATGTATTTTTGGCAGGCAAGGAACAACCAGTAAGAGGAAACTAAACAGCTGCTGGAAGAAACAGGTTTCCCTCTTGTTTGAATGACATTCATGTGACAAATTGGCTTGCTAAGGGTCAGCTGGTATTGCCAAAATAACTCATACTTGCTAGTAACAAATCACAAAACATTAAATTAAGTGATTATAAATGTGGGTAGGAAGAATTGTTAACAGCTGATAAGCAGAATATTAGCTGCAAACAGAATTCAAAGCAAGGCTGGAAATAAAACCTTGAAATGCACCAATTAAGACTGCAGCATAGCTGCAAAATTCATCATTACCAGTACTCCTAACTTAATAGATTTTAAACTAAACTTAAAAGGCTGGTTATCAAAATGCATCTCATAAAAACAAGCCATTGTTCTAGTAATCACAGCCTGTTCTGCGTACTTCAGATGGTAGTACTTAAATCTGCATCTACCACAGAACATTTAATCCACAGGTTGCAACTGAGACAAGTATTAACAGCTAAAGAATTACAGGTGTGATCTAGAGAAAATGATAGCCAAAATAATTGAGCATAACTTCTGCAATTTAGTAAGACTTAAGTTAGAATTTTCTCCAAATCAGCACTTATTATGCTCACTGAGCTCTTCGATACAAAGTGCAGTGTCAGGTTTATGCACAGAGAGTGACAATACAGAGATTTCTAGGCCAGAGTTGCTAGTCAGCGGATTAAAGCTATTGACAGATTCCTAAATGAAAACACAGATGACAGCTACAGCCTAAAAGGTAAGTTATCTTAAATACTATTTTCAAATAAGATGATTTTAAATCCAAATTTCACAAAATTGGCCATGGGAAAAAAAGACTTTGTAGCATCCAGAAAATTAAAGGAACTACATGAGAAATAGTTCCGCAACAGTTTCAAGTTCTAAAAGCAATATTAATCAAAATATATTGGTGCATATCATCCCTAAGTAAAGATACTCAACATCAAATTCAGGAACAAGGGAAAAAAATGAGGAAAGAACTCCCCACTCATCAATCCAGCCGTTTCTATTCATGACAGCAGCCTTCTAAAAACAGTTATTAAATACGATATCCCCATGATAAGTAGGCACATTTGGCCCAGATTAAAGATTCTAACTGTATCCCTTTGCTTACTAAAATGTCTGGGAGAAAAAAAAAAAAAGCAACCAAAACAAACAAGAAAAATAAACAAAGGTAATGCATGATTTTTAGATGGAGAACTTATTTTTAAATACTCCCATAATTCTCAAACAGCTAATAATATACGTAGCTTGATATTTTTAACACCTGAGACTACATATTCATATATATACAAGAAGAAATACTATCTTACCTGCTTAAGAAAGCAAAGTTTCAATATTTGTTTTAAAGCTCTTTCTCTTAGGAGCAGATATTTCGACACGAAGGCTACAGTATCTTAACGCCTAAATTAAAACCTGGTTTATAGTGGGATAACAAATCAAATTGCAGTAGCTTTTTGGAATAAAGCAAGGCAACTAAACTTGATCACGTTCACAGAAGTAATTGGGTATTACTAACAGTTTCATTGAGGGGTTAATTGCTAAGCACTTTCTTCTTTCCTGAAGAGTTCCTGTGCTCCCCACCAACTGATTTAGCTTCCACTATATGAGACCGATTTTTTAATAGCTTTAATTTATCTGAAAGGTTTTTGGTAACAATTTATCATACTCTGTTCTCCCTTGTACAAAATTGCAATGCTATTCTAACACAAAATGACAGTTCAGAGTGATACAAAAGTTAAAATTATATGTTGACATTGCTTCCTGCTAGTTCATGTTAGCATATCTCTAAGAATACATATCCAGTCACTCTAAAATGTCACATCCATCACTTAGATCAGCTGTTCAATTTTAACCGAGCACACATTGAACTTTGGGCATCTGCTGACACAGTTGTAACTCAAACATTTCAGCTGTGTGACTGACAGGGATAACAGATGCTGACATTATCAAATGCTACACGGCTTTTTTTCCACAGCCGTTTTTTGTCCCGATATGGCCAGTACATGAAACTGTATTGCCATCCAAAAGCACACTTGAGCAGCTGTATCTGTAAAACAGTTCCTCTATAACTGGTAAAAATAGAAACTCCTTTATAGCCATCTTGATGCTTAAGTCCAAGTGACACACCTGCTACATTTCTATTAGAATACATGGTGTTGGGAATATATTTACATAAATCTTCTCACCATCATCAGACTATGCAACAAACAGATGTAGACTATCCTTGATATACTCATTACTAGGGAATGGTTTGAACTAACATTATCCCCTACTTTCCACTGCAGTCAAAGCTCAGAAAGAATTCAATATAGCATAAAAAAGCTATGTGAGCTTGCACAATTGTATTAAATATCTTAGTTTAGAAGAAATCAGATGCAACCCCAGATAAATCTTTACAAGCTGTATTTTTTTGGCATTAAAGGTGTTTACATATAGTATCAGGGTAAAAAAAAATTAAATCTATCCTGCTATATTATATAATCATTCCTAAAAAGTTAATACTAACCAGAGATATAGCAATGGAATTGAAAGCACTTGACATTTATATTTGTGCTAACCAATTACAGCATAAAAGCAGCTGCAAAAGGGAACCTGCCAGAAAATGAATGGGGGAAGGGAGGGAGGAGGGTGACGAGGAAACTGAAACGTTCTTCCCCAGTAAAGTTTAACGTAAAGAAGTAAGGGAGCTCTACATGATTAGAAACTGCAGTCTGAGAATTTCTAATCTAGTCTAAAATTTGATTACACTAGATAGGAAAAAGTTAAAACTGTAACTATGATTTGATTTGAGACTCATCCAAAGATCCCCAAGGAAATACTCAAGGACAGAACAAACCTGTACAAGCTTTTCTAGTACACAGCTTTTCATTTTGCCATCTCCAAATTAGTGAAAGAGTTAAAAATTTGCATTGACAAGAAACAAATTGTGTAACGTAGAAGAAAGGCACATGTTCTTTGTGCACTGTTCATGTGCTTTGAAATGTGTTACCGAATTATGAGCTTCCTGCACTCCAATGCTTTGCTAAAGCTGGTAAAATGGAACCAAATCACCTCTTCAATGGATTTGGTCCCCTTCAACCAGCTGTAGCTATGCATTGATCACTACAGGATTTCTCATGTTTTTAAAACTGGACAGAAACCTGCTCAGAGCAGTTTCGTAGTCCTCTCTGCAGTTCAGCTCAACTTCTAGGCAGCCTGAAGATGGAAGGTAACCAGGAGCATAGCAAATTCTGTATTCCAAAATTTCAAGTTTGTATTTGTAAATAAATAGCTACTGGTGTTTAACATTATGTCCATATGCAGTGAAAACTCATCTCTTACAACATTTATAAAGAAGACAGGTAAGCAGTGAAATAAACATTTCCCAATGATTTATTGCCTCTTGTATTTTTCCTCAAGTCTGGTGCCCTTTCTAGCAGAACTGATGAAAAAAACCCAAAAACCAAAAGGAAACTATCATGAACAGTACTGGTAGGGCAGGTTTACTTTCTAGCCACCCCTCTCCCCTTGTTTTCATTGCACAAGGGAGGAAACCCCACAGGGCAGGTATTTGCCATTTTGTATCTGTCAGGTACATTATTTACTATTTAAAGATAATAAATTTGTCACTGACCTCAACAGCTACATGCTAATCTGCCATCTAATTATAGGTCTGCTCATGGAGATTATACTCTTTCTCCAAACCAACTTGAACAAAAGCATTTTCCAAAGCATTTTCTGACATAATACTTTAATAAGAAATTTTAAAAACAGGCTCTCTTTGCACTCAGCTTCAACTAAGCTTAACCTACACTTACTGTCCGAACTGCAAACACAAAAGCAAAAAACCACTTTGACTGATTTGGAAAATAATTGTACTACTTCCATTACCTCAGAACTTGTCTCTCTGAGGACCTCCATGACAACACAACCCGTGAGTCCTGCAGACACTTCCTGAAGACAATCATAAAAACTACATAGAAGTGAGAAACCCCACCTCTCAATTAAATTGCTACAATTAGAAATTTCACTGCCAACCCATTCAAACCATCTGCAAAACTAAAAACAAATGGAGATCTAAATAATAAGAAAACTATGGGGAAAAATTACAATTCTATTTTAAACCACAATCTCCTACTTGCCAGTTTATGAACATAAAGATGACATACTCCTTGCTACTGGAGAGCAATACATGAAATCTACATCTTACTCCAGGACTTTAATTTTTTGATTTGAAGTCCAGCAGAATTTACTGCTCTGAAGAACTAATCATACACGTGTGTGAAGTCAGGTCAGCTCCAAGAGCAGCCTCTATTTAAGATGCTAGCTGCAGAGTGAATAAAGCTCTCTTCACAAGATACAATGCAAATCTAAAACTAACTGGGGCAACGGATATAAAATACGCCTACACTTCACAGTCATGTCTTCAGCTCAAAAATCTGAAGTCACAGGTATGCGAATAGATCAAACACAAGCAAGAGATGATAACATGGCAAAAATAACCAATCTGTACAGTATTTTCAAATTTTACTCCCCCTTTTTCTGTCTGAAAAAAATCTGATTAACGCTGAAGAGGCGAAGTCTGCCAAGCTTTGAGGCTCACAGTACTTTGAAAAAAGTCCAAAATAAGTGCACTTTTAATATGACTGACTCAGTTAAAAATCACGAACAAGAAACTATGTATTAAATAGAAGTTTAACTTCCCCACACTTAATTTAAAATTTCTTTTTAGCTCTATCTCCCATGCACAAGTTTAAAGCTACCTACAGCATACACTAACATCCATTCTATATTTCAACTTTATACCTTAGCATAAAAACCAAAAGTTCTCCTTCTGTACCAATTCACAAGGTACAAAGAGAAGCAAAATACAATAAGGAGAAATATTATACTAAGAATAGGATGCTCTCTGAAACACACTCTACTTTGACTTGTGGAAAACACAGCCAAACTGCCATGGAAGATAAAATGCTGAGAAAATCTAAGCTTTTTGACAAAAATTGCTATCTTTCTTATAATATTTATCCAATATTCAGACATTTAAAATAGAATGTATTTGTTTTCATATGAAAAATTAAAAACTTTGGAATGTTCTGCTCAGCACAATTTGTGGATTTTTTCTTGGACATTTATCTCCCTATTATTTATAAAAGTCAGACGTCAAGAAACAAGAGGTATTGCTCTGAAAATGAAATTGGTTCCAAATACCTACTTGACATCAACTGGAAAAAATACTGTAGAAATCCACTTCAGTTTATTGTGGCACCCATGCACTTAACACATGCATTTATATTATTATCCTCAACAAGGAAGAGGTATGTGAACTTTATCAATACTTGCATCCTTAGCATGTTTTTAATTTTGAGAATTTTAGATATGCACACAAATGCATACACATTTATATACGCATATGAATACATGTCTAACTTTTATAAAATAATACAGAAATTACATAATATATCTATATATTTGAGTATAAGGGGAATTTAGTGCACTGTATTAATATAATGCACCACATCCTGAAGCCACAAAAGCTCCAGTTTAGGTGGAGCGGGGAAGCTTAGATGAGGAAAGATAGGTCCTTAAGTAAGATTTCAAGCAAATGTATTGTTTGTCACCCACAGCAGCAACAAGCTAAAGATCAGGAAGCTATTTTAAACAGTGTTTTAAATAGCTTTGTGCTTAGTGCATTTAACAGATAATAATAATTAATAATAGCCATTGTTGTATATCAGATTAGAAAAACAAAGTGGTAAATATAAAGACTTCGGTTTCATTCAGAAACAGGCAAGTGGCAGAACTACAAAACCAGCAATGAAACAAACGAGTACCACTGAAGGCTCAAGGAATATAAAACTCAACTATTAAGTGAATCAAACTATTATGACAATTTTTGGCCGGGGGGAGAAATCAAAATAGATTTATTTTGGTTTCATTTTCAATCATTTCTTCCCAGGATGATGGGTAAAATATCTAATTGCTGCAAGCATTAGATATTTTAGATGAAACTATTACTTCTGTGATGGGAAACAAAATTCTTTTTCTGCATGCTTGAGCAGTGCTCAGACGGAACTGCAACCAAAAAAGAATATTAAATATCTGTTTTAGATTCAAGTGAAACCCCACGTATAGGGAGAACCCACATAGCATTCAAATCACTAAAACTGGAACATTTTCCTATACTTCCAATAAAAACTTTTGTAAAGGAGAGAGGATTCTGATTAAAACTGCACTATAGCTCACATTCTACCAACCACTGAACTGACTCAGTCTGAACTACAACTTGGATCTCTCCACCAAAGGAATGGTCTGTCACTCCTAAACCATTCACCCACCGAAAAATCTCCAGCACATGCCTATGAAGAACATTTTTTCCCCATACACTTTCCCTGCATCTTATATTGAGATTATGGTCACACAAACCAACTACCACAAGAGCTAAGGAAAAGCATTGCAGGGAAAAAAACTAACAAAAAATACCCCACCTAGATAACTGAGACACGAAGCAGTGCTCCTTGCTAAAGCTGTTATGTAAGTATGAAGAATCCACATAACAGGAAGAAGTTACCAAGTCAGACTTGAAAGAATTGTCTTCTGAATGCCAAAAGAAACTCCCTTCACTTGGTCCTTGACATGTTCTCTTAAAGACCTTTTATGAGTACTGTAGAAAATGGTAAACACATTTATTCATCCTATCAACACTTCCAACCACTAATTTTACCTCATGAAATGATTCCATTCCACAGACATAGATAAATAATTATGTTTACTTTTTAACTATCAGTCTTGATAGCTATGTTCTAAGAGACTAACCTAGATTTTAATCCCATATACTAATATGGGCAGAATTTATACAAATTTACAGCCTTATTTGCCCAACTTCTCCCAACTGAAAAGCTGAATTTAGTAGTAAAGAAGCAAACACATACATTTCTTCTTGTATGTAAACTATACTGAATACTCTACCCCAAGATAAAGTATTACTGAAGTCTTGTTAGCATGAGAGCTTTGAAAAAGAACATTTATCCACAATGTAATAAAGAATCAGCAACACAACCTTTCTTTAAAGTTCTATCTATGCAGTAGTTTTCAAAAGCTATCTTAACTGAAAATTGAATGTACACATATGGAATGCAGCTAGTATAAAACAAACTATGCCTTAAAATGAACTTCTTCAGTTGAACTGCTATATCAAAGCGGAAAACCAAAATTCCTTCTAGATATACTTCTATGAAAATATAATTAACAGTTTCATATACTGAAAAATATAATCTAATGCAACAATCCTGAGAGTGCCTTGTAACTGTATGGTTTACTTAATGATTATCCAGAAATAAGTATTTCTAAAAAATTCAAATCCCTTTACCAATTCCAGTAGTCAAGAGGGGAAACAGAGCAGTATTTACTATTTTTATCCTATTTCAAGATTCCATCTTCAAGACCTTACTTATTAACTTATTTATCAAAACTTTAATTGGCAATGACAGGAAATTTCTCAGGAATTTGGAGTTACCTGAATACAGCATTAAACTGAGCAGACTCCCAGCTTCATTCTAGTAAGGGCTTCCAAGCATTAGAAAGATGCATTGCTAAGCAACATCGACGTTTAAGAAATACAACTGCATGCAGATTTAAGGGTCTTCTGAAAGAATACCATAGTTCTACCCTCACATGCACTTGTTTTCCTTTTACATAGGATAAAAAAAAAATCTTTAAAAAGAAATCTGTACCTAGGGTTTCCTCTTAGTGCAGCGTGGTGAAGAGCATTAAACCCATTGTTGTTGGTGATAGTAACATCTGCTCCAGCTTCTAACAGTACAGCAAGAATATCATCACGCTTTTTACTTATTGCATCATGAAGTGGAGTGTCTCCTTCAGAATCCTAAAACCAGAAACAGTTTACATCAATTTTTGCATGCATCCACATTAAAAAGATGCTAAAATATCACTAAGAGAACTGACTACACAAACACAAAACAGCTCTTCCAGACCTGGGAGTGTTGCTATACTGCAGAGTTCAGAGCAAGCTGCTTCTCATATTGCTCCAGTTCTGCAAATGCTTCAGTGGGAAGCCCTACCCTGGGCTCCGCAATTGTACACTCACACTACCTGCCAGAACTGTGCTCTGCATCCCATAGTACTGAAGACACTGGGGTAGATAGTGACTTCTCCATGCCTCTTATCCAGATGGAGCTGATGGCCAAATTACAATTTATGAGTAACAGGACGGCAACAAAAACTAACACTGACAGAGAGAAGACTAGTCAGGCAGAAGGAGGCATGGAATTTTGAGTAATAAATGCTAAGTTTAAGCCAGCAATTAACCATGTAAAAGACAATACTAAAATGACAGTGTGAAATAAAAGCATAGGCAAATCAAAATAAAATGCAATCCAAGGACTAAACACAGGCATATCTGTTGTTTCAACTGAAGCAGACCATTTTCCATGAAGCAAAAGCCAATGTCATAAAGTAATACTAAACTTTTAACTTGTTATGGCTAATACAAGATTATATTACACAAGGTACAGGATAATACTTGACTGCATAATTGAACAGGCAAAGAATTTATATTTTTAGCTTGATGTTTTATGTTTCAAATATCCCAAACAAGGAAAAAGTACTTTTTACTCCTAGAAAAGGGCTTTGTACATATTCAAGGACTCAAATGGCTGGACTGAAGAGGAATGCCCTAGACTAACAGCGAGAAAACACATCCATTTAAGCTTAGTTGCAGCTACATAGGCAAAAATCACTAGATTTATGTTCCAGTAAAATTCTTGCACCATATAAGTCAGGAAGTCTTTTGTCACCAACACTGACTCAACTGCTAGCTGACTAACACAGAAACTGAACATTTTAGCAGTACACTAGTACGAAAACAGATTTCTAGAGTGAGAATCAAAACCTGCCAAACAAAAAGTGCCAGAATATGGAAACACTTGAACCAGTGTGAAGCAATTAGCTAGAACGAAATCATGTAGCTTTTATATGGTTTAATTGATCATATTTCCTGAATTTCCTGTTTACAAACTAACATATGTTTCTGTTTACACAGGGAAGTTGCTGCAGTAGTAGAGTGCTGGCCAGTTAAATTCCAGTCATGCCTCAGTCTTACTCCCCTGTGCTCTCATTGACCAAATCAATCACCTACTCACATTTGCACATCACAGCTCCTCAGCACACACGCTGAATCTCTAAGTTCATTCTTTTCAACAGCAATTATATTTTTCCAGATGGAGCGTCATAGCACCATTCTACTGACTTTTTCAACTGAAGCAGAATTCTGTAATTTAAACTCAGGCAAATCCACTTTGGCTACCCATACGTTCCTATGTGACTTACAGTCACCCTTTACTGGTCTCAGCACATCAGATTCCTTATTATATCTACTGTTCAACAAATACTAAACAGGATCTGGATGGACATAACAGCTCAACCTCAGCAAGATCAAGACAGAACCTTAAGAGTCAGGCAGAAGGAGATAAATGAACAATCAGTGTGCTCACTAATTTCAAAAAAGTTTTTGCTCATCTTCTTTTACGTGGATATACAGCTTCCAAAAAATCTGATTACTGACATGGCAAAACAAGGAGGCAAGGTGTTATTACTGCATATCTTGATTTGCCCAGGCCACTACAGCTTTGTCTTTCTGATGCAAATCTCTTCAAATTTACCCATTCTCATTTGTTTTACTAATGAGGAGCATGCAGCTGCATTCAGCAGTGCGGATGGATACCTCCTTATCTGACAGCACATTTCCACTCTACCTTCTTAACAGGACTTATGTTGCTGCTTCCATCACCTTCATTACAGCTGAAATTCCCTGTGAAATTATAGTACTTGAGATCCTACGCACGAGGACTTTCTAGATAAAAAGCTGAATATTTGAAAGTGAATCTGACTAAATAGTTCTATCAATGATAGGTCAACTTTAAGAAAAAAATTAAAAGTTTCTTTTAACAAAACATTCCACAGTATCATCAGCCTGCTAAACTGTAGCTTGCAGAAGGAGCAAACAGTTGTGGGTTCAATATATGAGTAATTAATCTGGAGGGAAGGTTAACAATTAGAAATAACTACAGTCTGTGAAAATACCAATTAATATCAACTGTCTAGAGTAAACCAGGTGTCAGTCTAGCTGTCAAGAAACAAACAGACTTAAATAGCATTTTTGTTACAGCTGATCACAAGTTGGGGTAAAAGTTGGGAGAGACAACTTTACGGTGTCTGTTTCTTTCAATCCCATTTTCCATAAATTTTTATCACCTCCATGCAGCAAATCATAGAGTTCAGTAGGCTGAGAAGTGAACCTACTTTAAAATTTACTTTACCTGGAGACTGGGATGGCAGCCAAAGTCCAGTAAAGTCTTGACAACCTGCAGGTGACCTTTGTTGACAGCAATATGGAGTGGAGTCTGCCTGCGCTTGTTGCGAGCGTTCAAATCTGCGCTGCCTCGGTGCAAAACCTCGATCACAGCACCCTCGTCACCGAAGGCTGCATGATGGACGGCCCTGTCTCCATCCTTGTCCTAAAGGAGGAACATTCACTTCACCCAGTGTATTTCACATTTCCTTTGCATTTAAATAAGATTAATTTCAACTAACAACTGTACATATTTGATGTAAGAAGAAAAATTAAACTACCATAATACCATTAAAATACCTAATTAAATAATTGCTCAAACAGCAGCAATAGAGGATGAAGAATCAGTTCATATATAAACACACATCTTCTACAACATAAGATACTCTACAGCATGTACAACTATTGCCCTGAATCTTTGTGTGATGTGTTCCTCAAACTCAAATGGATTTATTTGGGTTTCTACTACAAAACAACCACTGTCAAGAAAAAACTCAAAATAAAAAAACCAAAAAACCCACAAAAAAAATCTAATGCCCAAACAGTATTACACTTAATATCCCAGGGTAGTTCTTCCTGTAACCTGGGAAGCCTTACAGATTCCAAATCATAATGCAAGACATGAGTATTTCTTTGTTCATACAATTAGGTTAGTATTTATAAGGATTTATTATGTGTCTTAGTTTTCACTTAATAAACATTTTCCAAAGGAGATTTGTGATTGATGATGACATTAAGTAGAAGTTCTGATTCTGTGATGATGATTCACAACATTAAAACTCTGATTCAGTTTGTTTCAGTTTCACCCAAATTGAGAATTAAAGTATGAAAGTAAAATTTGTCAGTTTAGGCTATTTTAACATTCATAAAAGTTGACTGTACAGCATGAATCATTTTAAAATATCAATCAAGTGATTTCAGCATTAATGTCAGTATACAAAAGATAAACGTAAAATGGAAGTTATACATGATGAAATAACTTCCATAAGCTAGTTTCTGAGTATTTGTGCATAGTTTCATATAACCATCCATTTGTAGGATTCAATTTTGAAAAAAAAGAAACACTGAAAATTATAAAATAAAACCCATGACTTATCAAGGGCTCACTGGCACTCCTGAGTTAGCTTAGTTTCTCATCCATTTGCTTCTTCAGCAACATCTCTCAAAAGTATTTATTATATAAAACCCATTTCTAATATATTTTACACTGATGCAAAAATTAATAGCTCTTAGCATAAACTGTATTTGCACAATGAGACTAGTTACAGCATTTAAAATGGTGGAAGAAGACTTATTGCCCTAAGTTTCAAATGTACCTTTTTGAAAATATGGATATGGTTTTCAAATGGTCAGGGCACTAAATAGCAGTTTCAACAGCTTTTGAAAAGATACTTTTATTCCTTCCAAATCAACTCATTCTACCAAGTTGCCTTCTCAGATCTCAGGACTCCTTCTCAGGCTCATCTAACATGAACAAACAGTCAAAAGAAGCCAAAGCTTGCCCATTTGGAAGGGGAAAGGATCAGAAAGGGGAACTTCTCTATATTTTTCATCTGGGTATAAGGATCATTATAAGGCAAACCTTATCAACAGTATGCCAGTAGTCCTAAACTGCTACAAGACTTGTATTTACAGAGCACTTGGTTTCACAGATGCACGGTAATTTGTCTTTTCATATTTGCAGTCTGCAAAGTACACCAAGATATTTATGAATGAACCCCATATAATTATTGAATGGTTTAGTTTAAACATATTTAAATCTTGAGACACAACCCCCTGATTTTATTACATCTTAATGTTTGAATTCCTACTTTAATGAGCAGAGGTCCAAGATCAACAAAACAAATAATCTCAGGAGCTAAATCCTACCCAGTAGCAATAATTCATCTAGAAAAAGCTAGCATCTAGTAAGTCATCTGTCCTAAGACTTATATTTAGATATAAATCTCAATAGTAAAAGCACTACATTTCTATACATGCCAACAGTACAATATTGTCAGTACTGTCAATATCATAACTTACAACCAGTAATTTCTGCAGCCTAGAAAGTTACATATTTTTACTATGTAATATCTGTATCAGGCTTTTTGAGCTATGTCAATAACAAACTGTTTTCTGACTGAACAGAGGCCACTTGTACTCTACATTAAGACATCAGAGAAAAACACAGGAGACAACGAGGGCATCCCCAGAAAATGTCATCATGAACATATATAACATATATAAATGTAAAAATATCCAACTTAGCTATAATGCAAGGAAAGTAAGGATTTTTATCTTCTGCTTCCATACCACAGACCACAATGGTGAAGTAAATGGACTAAATTTTTGCTCTCTGCTTAATGGGATGGCTCTGCTGGATCTTTGCATTTTATAAACAATTATGTTTATAAACATTATAAGTATACAAAAATATTTATAAACAGCTTACATTTTTTAAAGCCTGAAAACTGTAACTACTAATCTAATAATATTATCAGAATTATTAATATTGTAATAACCAAGGCAATTATATAATTAAGTGGGAATAACACATTCACTTAAGCAACACAGTTATGTGAAAAAGGCTTTAAAACTCAAATAAAATCCCTGACAATTGTTTTTCTGCTAGTGTGATGGTGCTTCTGAAGCCTGAGCAAACATGAAACTCTTCACAATTCTAGTGCTAGCAGATTACCAGGTGTATTGTCTTCCAACTGTTTAAGTAGTGCTTCTACCTACCTCTTTAATGCTTCTAACCCTTTCTTCAGTCCACTACTTGATTAACATGGCAGCTCTGAACACCACAGTACAGATGAAAAGCAGTTTAGTCTAATTTTAACAGTATATGCTTTGTACTGCAGTGAAAGCACTACTTCTAAAATGAAGTTACTTCACAGAAATCAGACCACAGCAAGTATGTATTGCATCAATCTAAGCCATCTTTAGAATTTAGCAGGAAATCTTTATAAATTAATGGTGTATCTGTAAATATTAAAATAATGTTGGTTCCAAGAATTACATTGCTTCATTAACGTTTTAATATTCTATAACTTCTGTATATCAAATACAATATAATGCTAGATGCCAAAGCATGTGAAGTTATTTTTCTGTTATGCCAACAACTGGGTGCACAATTAGTTTCTCAGCATTCCACAAGGCTTCAATTTTTATTCTTAATAAATCAAATTTGACAGATTCTTTTTGTGAATCACAAAATGAGAAATGGTTGCAATATCAGTGCATTCTGTGTAAATAATTGAGTAAAAATCAACTCAAAATGCAAGTATCACAGTATGCTGATAGAGAATTCTCACAAACAATTATTCTAAAAAGCCTAAACAAGATAAACCCTTCCATTTTCGGTGAGGTTAAGAAAAAATGCACTGAAAATCTGGAAGCAGAGCTGGCAGTTCCTACCCAAAGATACTGCTATTACTTTCTGCTTAAACTTGCTTTAGTTAAGAATTGAAAGATTTCTCCTAACTGAACACTGTATAAGAAGCATGGCAAGCATCTGAAGTCGGAGATGCAGCATCTGACAACATCTTTTTCCCTCAATGCCACAGGCAGAGGTCCTATTGCATTCTATTGTTGAAATGAAACAAAGGAAAGAAAGAAGGGCCTTCAACACATACTGGTTTACATAGCTCTATTATGTTAGTATTGTATTTCATTTAAGAAGAAGTGTTAAAGAATTAGATATTGACCCTTTATAATACTGTTAGTAGGAGTCTAATTTGGGCACACAATCACAATATTAAAAGCAGTTTTTCATTCTCTGACATTTAAAAAGAAGGCAAGTCAAGTAGAATTGTCATGCATGTAACTAAGTTTAAGGACACATGAAGCGTATCTTGAAATTTTTAGGTTACCTCTGCTTCTACATCCACGTTCTGTTTCAGAAGCAACTTCAAAATGTCGACATGGCCATTCTGGCTTGCAGCTTGCATAGCTGTGTGTCCAGCACATTGCCCATTCACCTGGAACACCAACACTTGGAGGTGAGTTGCAAGACACACACGCACGTACCTGTGAGGCTGTTTAGCAGGAGAAAACTTAAAGCAACAGCACACATATCACAGAATCAAATTAACAATTCTTAGCTGCCTTCCTGGCACAGATAGGTGATCTCCTACATCTTCTCTATTTCATTTCTATAGTATTAGCTAGATTGAAGGAGAGAAAAAGAAATGGATTTATAACAAACATTAAGACATCCAAATCAGTGCTCAGAACTGAAGTTCAGACTCTTAACTGTGAGCATTACTACTGCTGTAGTGAGAAAAACTGTGACTTTAAAACATGTTCCTGAAATGAAGTCCTATGATTATTAAGCATTTTCTTTTAGACTTTTCAGTATTAGGTAATTAGACAAGTTGGTAAAAGGAATCTGAACGAGAACAGATTAGATGATTTACCGCATGAGTTAATAAAACTAAACAAAAACAACAACAACCATAAAATCTATCCTCCTTCCTTCTATCCCCCTTGAAACACAAGAATTTGAAGACCCTTCAGTAATTCTGAACATTTGGGTCTCTGCACCAACTCTGGCAGCCAGAGGTTGAAAAGTATTTTAATTCATGGCAGACAAAAGAATACAAAATCTGTCCAGCACGAAAGTATGTACAGCTCTATGTTCACACAGCCCACACATTTCATAGGACAACAAATGGGAGAAAAGACACTGGAACTAACTGTACTACTTCTAAGAAGGCACACTACTGACTGGCAAGGAGTATTCAGAACAGCTGCACTTCCTTTAGCACTACAGGTCCCCAAAAGACGTACTCCCAAAACAAAACACTCACATCTACATCTGGCCTCTTTAGCAAGTCTTCCACTTTAGCAACGTCTCCATTGGCAGCAGCTTTAACCAACTCTTCATTGAGATCTCCAGATTCTTGGGTTTCAAATAATTTTTTCAATAGCTGGGACAATCTCTCTGTAATTATTAAACAAAAGACAACTAAGATTACAACTCTAATTACACAGGAACAGAAAAAAACCTGGCTACATTTCTGGTGTTTCTAAGGCCATGTACATACTAATACACAAACCACCATAAAATGGCAGCTGTAAAATATTACTGAGTTCAAAGTAAGAGCTACACCCCAGTACCCTTTAGACAGGGCAGACTGCCACATTAGACACTTCAAAACAAAGACAACTGAACCATGAATAGCTTTTCTCCCACAAAAGCATGAAGACAACTTGCTATAAGAGACTTTCTAACATCGGGTATAGCCTGTCTTCTGCGATTCGAAACACTGAGTTGTATTACTCTTCTAGATAGTTTTATGGCCACTGTGACTTAGTTCTTTATTGAGAAAACTCACTGCATAGATGCCTCCTTAGGAAAAAAATCCAGAAAACTATGTAGGAAGGTTTATTGGCATTAAAGCAAATATTTGAAGAGGAAAAAACAACTAGCTATGACTTAAAAAAGGAAAAACTCTAGTTTCAATTGATCTGTGAAACTGCCAACAGAACATAAAACACATTGGACAGTCTTTCTGCCTTGTTATTATATGAATGACAGCATGTTCAACAAAACTGAAGCGTGATTACATAGACACCAAAAAAATCCCACTGTAATTACTCAGAGGATGTCTGACTAAATTTTAAGACAGAAATTTTGAAGAAATAAATATCCTGAGTAACAACCTGCAACAGATCCCTTACTTATACTTGCTATCTTAAACCACCTATTAAACAAGGAGGCTGCTTGTTACTGCCAGTAACATTCTCTTCGTGCCTTAGTCCCTATTTCAAACTAATGTCCCTTCCAATCATTTTGAAGTCCTTAGACTGGACCTCCAAAGACACACCTGCACTGTGACCAAACAGCAGCACCTGACCAATATAACAACATCTCCATATTGACTGCAAGCTTTTTTTCCTATCTTTCTCAAGTACAACTTCAATTAACTAAACTCCAAGTCTATCACTAACCTTGCATACAAACAATGTATTAGTACCTAATAACAACTTTTTAATTAATACAATTACTTGTCATACATGTATTACTGGTTATTCTTCAAACTTACCACCAGATGCATTACTTATAGCAGATCCTGCTGATGCCACCTTTGAGACAGCTGCTGGATTATAGGTCCAAGATGTCCCACAAACCTCTACCTTTAAGTCACTGTCTGAATAGATCTGCTGAACCCGACCAACTTTACCTAAAGTCTGAATTAAAAAAAAATCAAATGCAAATAATATTAAAAATAAAATATTTAGAAATCAGATTGTTTTATATAAATTTTATGAAGTCCATTGTTTAGCAGTACAGTCACTGCTACCTTTAGATAGGTTTCATTAGGCTAAGCAGACTGCTACACCTGAGCAAATATTACACTGTGTTTCATGAAATACACTTCAACTTGGAAGAAAATCCCTTTTAGACTCCCACAGCCTCCAGGTATATTACCAACCATAACCAGAAATACTGTACAAGCTTTACCATTCTATGAATGCAAACGCACAGCTACTCACGGGAAGCATTGCCTCAGCCCACTCTCCATGGCCTCTCTGGAGAAGCTTGATTCGCTCCAGGTCGTAACATACTTGAACAAGGTCACCCACTTGGAATTGAGAGGTACCTCCTTCTGCACCTTGAGCAGCATCTCCACTTCGGACAACGTTGGCCTTGGTGAGAACAGCTGGATTAAATGTCCACCTAAACAATGAATCATTTAAAGTAGATTTTAAACATACAAAGTGAAATATATGTTTAAAAACTATCTGTTGGACAAGTTTCTGCTTGTATGCCTACAAACTTTCTGTGATTAGCTACTATGGATACTATATTTATTGTTACGCATTTTTTGTCCATAAACTTGCCTGTGGCTCATTAATTCATTAATTGTGGCTCATTAATTAACTTCAAGGATAATCTTCACAGATACACATTTGTAAGGCAATTAAGAAATATCCTGCCTAAGGGGAAGCAAGCTGACACCAATGTAAAACTACTGAAAGTAGCTATACAGTTGATTTATTTTTCTGAGAATAGGAAATAACTGGTTGAAAAGCAGGAGATCCAAGCTGTCTCACAAAGGACTGAACTGTCAGGAAACAACACGGGAGAACACAGAATTTTGGCCCCTCCCCCAAGGTCAAAAGATGCAACATTAAGTTATAAAAGTACTCTTCAACTAAATGGATGTCCCAGATAGACCTCAAATTTCAATAAAACTATCCTATTGGTACTATAAATTTTACTGATTTAGAGGCATTTAGCTATTTAGTCAGGGAGGAAACCACAAGACACAGCAGCTCCTGTCACTGACTCTGCTGACGACTATGAGAAGAAAAGCGACTTGCATCTCTTTAGCTGGGAAAACAGCTTTGTTCTTCATTACTTTGCAATATTAACAAACAATATCTTGAGGGAAATCCTGAATGAATAATGTACTGTTAATTCTTTCTGGACAAACTGAACAGGTCAAGCTCCATATACAATTGAAATTATATTCCATTCACTGCTACTTTTTAAAGGTAAGCCAAATACTTGAGAGCAAGAGAACAGAAAACATGTGGCCATATCAGATTCAAACCCAGCTGGCACAGCTGGGTTTGAATCTTGTTAACATGGATGCAGCTAAGCAAGATTCAAACCTGAACTTCTTGCAAGGAGTGGTTTTAGCTTCCCTAATGCCACCTATTCTCGGTCTGTATTTACATAAACTAACATTCCTTTGAATAATATAAGGTTAGATATGGATCACGCCAAGGTGACTCCAGTTTAGACAAGATCTCCCCAAAGTTTGTCACCTGTCTTCTTAACCTATTCTCCTGAAACCCCACAAGGAATTGCTATTACCTTTCCTCTTGAAACCATGGGATAGATAATTTGTAATTAAAAAAGAAGTTACTGCTTAAAACACTACATTTTGCAAATAAGATAGCCCAGAACATAATTTCTTATTTTGAACTCAAATTTTCACCAAGTCAGAGGGGCAGCAAACTTCCTTTTTCCACTAAAGCATCCTCCAAGACAAGTCCTCATAACACATCTAGAAGGAAATCTTAACAGACACAAACGGAGAAGAGAAAGCTTCTGGCACCAAGTAATCACAAGCACTGAAGGCAAGGGAAGTTTGTTAGAAGCAACAATGAAGGCTATCTAACAAACCTGTTGCCACTTGGATATTGTACTACAATGTCATGGTCCTCATCGATGCCACAAACTGTTCCGGTTGTTGTTAAAGTTTCAAACATGCCATCAGTCCACCCTCCATGGCCATGCTGCAAAGACTGCACAATTTCCAAGTCGAGGTCAATGTTTACAAGGTCACCTATTTGCAGCCCACCAGGGTTTCTGTTACCATTTTGCTCACCTGAAAGAGAGTAAGGAAAAAAAGTTTACATCACCATACTAACTTTCCAGGCAATTTAAAGAACAGACGTTAATTTCTAAGTCTCACAGAATTGTTAAGGCTACAAAAGACCTTTGAGATTTTCAAATCCAACCACCAACCCAGCACCACTACCACCACACTCACCATTGAACCACGTTCCAAGTACCCTATCCACATCTTTTTCAACACTTCCAGAGATGGTGACTCCACACCAGTCTCCGTAAATGTAATGGCCAACAGGTAAAAAAACTTCTGAAACTCTGCCAATGGAATTGCGTGTTTCTTGTTGAGTTTTCAAGGCAAATAGCAATGATGCTGGCAAATGCTAAATATTTGTGACTAGCTCCACTATGGGCTCTAACTGGGATCTTAAAAGGTATCATATGGTGTTAGACATCTAGATATAAAAAAGCTCTGGTGTCAATGAAACAAAAGTGCTTGTTGGTCATACCTCAAGCATTTGCGCAAGGAGTTTGATTAAGACTTGTAAACAGAAAATTATCATCACTTTAGAAAAACCAGCATTATCTGCTAAGGTTTTTTAAGCATGTAAGTAGAGTAAGAAATTCAAGAAGAAAAGCAAAACTTACTGTAGTATACAGTTATATGACCCAGTGTTTTGCCAAGGAAATGCACATTAATAATTAGTACATTTGTGCCCAATGATCTACAACCTTTATCCCAACTTGCCCATATTTCAAAAAACCGAAACACTTGTCAACCATTTTTATACTCTGTAGATGTCTACAGCACAACTAAGACACTAAGAAGAATGAGTCAGTGCAACAGCTGATACAGAAAATCTGAACCAGGATGTCACAACATACACCAGAGTATTACTACAAAATAACAGGCTACAGCATATGTTCAAGTGACTCTTGTTTTGGCCATGTACACATGCTGCTTCACTGAACATGGACGACTATTCAAGCCACTTTTATAAGAGTGCACAGCTATGTTTGGCTTTTTAGAAATACAGTGCACAGGACAAGCAACACAATTTATAACTTAATGAACACTTAAAAGCTCTCTTGCCATCTCCTTGGCACACTAATACCAAATACAATTTAGAAAAGTATGACAATTTATCATTAGTGCATAGAAATGTTACTATTTACATTTCACTAGTAAGGACAGTCCTTTTAGAAGACATTTAAAAAGAAAAGAGAAATCCAGAGTGAGTATAATTAATACAAACCAACATTAATTTACTTCACCTTCAACTTACCTAGCACAGGACAATGGTCTCTGTAGAAAGAGCCTCCTTTTGCATCTTGAACACATTTTAGGTCAGACTACAGAGAGAGATTGAGACAACTTTAGTCCTCAGTGACCAAGTCTCCAGGTCAGTGAAACTAGAACTGAAATATTCAATTAAGAAAGGCTGAAAGTTATGTGTACAAAGAACATGTCCTGTGATGCACACAATCTCAAATACTTTCCAATCAGCCTTGACATTCTCAAGACTCTAATAACCTTTACTAATATAGGAGGCTATAAAGGATGAGACAGTTTTAGTTCAAAGACGGGAATTAAAATAACACAAAGCACCTTTGCATTGTTCTATGAAGTTATTTTTCCTTTTAAAAAAGAATTCTGTGAACACAAGCAAGGAAACATTTAATGCATGCCAGTGCTGCCCACTTCCCAACACTTTTTGACAGATCCATGTTTAACTTGGAGAAAACCTGTCACTCAAATTCTATAAAATAAAACTTTTCAACTAAGAATATGCAGAAGGCTATTACTTCAAAAAAACCAACAAAACACTACACTGAGGTAAATATGTTCTTTTTAAAGAGAGAAGTTCTAAAGCTCATCCTCCATAAAATTGTTTCATATTATGAGAAAGAGAATTTTTAAGTGTGGTAACCAACTCCTATTCATAAAGCCAGAGGATTTTCTATAAGTCTCCTTTCCTTTACGTTTTTGCCCTGTGTAATGCTTAACTCCAAATGACTACCATCTGCCATTGTTCTTTATGAAACAATGCTCACTAAACAAAGGGCATTTTTGTGTGCACAGTAAGTTGGGAAGGAGATTGGAAACTGCAAAATGTGTCAGAATATTCTATGGCATGGGGGAGGAAGTAGGGGACAGGTGGTGGTAATGACATAATTAACCATAACTAAACAAATACTTGACAATTCTTTTACCCATGCCTAAGATTTACTGACAGACTGTCCTCCTGCAGAAAGATTAAAATGAAAACTCTGAAGTCTTCCAAACCATCAAGGCTCTGATGAGCACAATACCACCCTTGGCAAGTGTTAAGCAGCCAGAAACAATACAAAATTCAGTGTATGTCCTGATCTACAAAGAATGTAACGCCACTTTAGAAAAACGATGAAGACAGCCAGAGGAAAATAATGAGATTTAGCCGCTCTTCAAATCCCCTGAGAAACCAGAGAAAGAGCTTGCTCAGTGCAGCAGCAGAAGGCTTGTGACAGGATGCTGCCACCCGGTGGGCAGGTGCTGGATTTAGCTCGGCTGCAGACAAAGGGGCTGCGCGGACCATCCCAGATGGCAAACTCATTCATTCCCCGGGAACGAGGGAGACTGAATGTGCCCGGGAGCACTGCGTCTCACCCACTGAATACAAGCCCTCCGTGTCAGGCAACAACCAGCTGTCTGTGAAGGAGACAAGGAGGGGTGCACATGCAAGAGCTGCTGTCACATTCTTCAGAACACTAAGAATAGAGTGCAGGAGGGTCCAAAAATTTCTCCTCCCTGCCAGGCAAAATCAGGGTGAAAGATCGCTTGTGTTACAGTAAGTGTTAATGCACTGAGCAGACTGATGGCTAAAACCTAGCAGAACAAACAAAATGTTCATTAAAAGGCTAATTACTATTTTGCAGCTGACATTACTAGGAAGCTCATTACAGTCTCTTAAACTTTATAGAAACAAAACCAAACCCAGAAACCTGTACTTGTATTTTATCCTGCCTGTACTGTGCCCTGCACACAGTTTATTTCTGGAGTATAATGATATGCTTGGTTGAAAAACTAAGTGGTAGTTTGGTGTCCAACCTCAGCTTCACAACTGTCTTCCTTTCACTTACATGATGTAGTCAATGTTATATTGCTAAAGAATAAAACAAGAGTCTGATCTAACTATTGCAGAAAAGCAAGGGAACATTCTTTTTATTTCTCTTTTCCCAGAAGCTTTAAACGGAAAAATGGAGGACCCAAACCACACAGAAAGATAAGACACTGACAGATATTAAGGCAGTACAAAACAAACATATACAGCATATAAGCAGAGTTCCTTTGGCAATTTGGCAAACAGCACTACTAAGAAAAGTATTATCAACATGATAAAGGCTTGCAAATGCCTTAAAATATAACCAAACCCAAACAAGATTCTGGAGTTTTAAGACAAAAAACTGCATTTAGCTGTATTTCAGTACCACAAAAGCTGGATAAGCAACTACAGTTTTCCTTCTAGCATGCAGCTGTTACACTAATCAGAAAAGGAAAATAAGCACTCTCCTGCTCAAGTAGTTTAAGTACAAAATCAGGGATGTTGGTAAGCTCCTGGTCACCCTACTCTGAGGACTCACGGCAAGAGGCCCCCCTAGTGCACATGGAGCAAAACCATACAGGGACGGAGCCTGGATGCACCAGGCTTTGCACTTCAGAAAACTCCACTGGGATTTCTACAAGTTATATGAGTCACCCTGAGACTTCTAAATGAATCAAAATAGCAGATTGTCTGGAGACGTGCAAGTGCAAAAGGGGAAGTACCAAAACAAGGGATGTTAGAATACAAGCTTTAGACTCACAGTGATACCACCAGAGAAAGAACAACTGAGGCTGAGTGTAACGAAAATACATGGTGGAGATGAACAAATCAGCTTTTCTACAATGACTCGATAGAGAAATCATTTGATAAATCCCAAGTAGAATTCTTTTGGGAAACAGAAAAGCAAACTATAGACTTTGTAGAATTTGTGTACAATTAGAGATGGAAAGCCCAGTTAAGCAGGTGATGAATGAGAACTCAAGGAACTGCATGGGAACCAGACATTGGACAGCACAGCTCAAAGGTCAGTAGTCACAGCAGATGCACATGAAGAATGGGTAGTAATGGTTCTTGCCTACAGTGGAGAACTTTGGTCTTCTAGCATCCACATTTTAACTTCCCAAAAATCTGCATTCCAGCAGTATGTGACTGTATCACATAGAGATCACGACTTGCTCAGTCAAATGGGAAATACAGTAAATGTAACACTTTACTTTGACATACCATCCAATTACACCAATGAAAATAAACAACAGTAATTTCATCTTCATAAAGCTTCAGAGAATGAAAAAATGTAGAGCAACGTCGGCAGTGCTGGCAGATGGTGTAAAAGCACCATTATCCCCAACCTCCAGGAGGAAAACAAAGCTGAAGGAGCAGTTGACTACAGGAATAACTATTAAGTTATTCCAATCAATATGGAATGCCATCCATCAGACCAGAGAGGGAGGGTCTACAGACTTGATAAGAGAACTGAGGTGTGCTGCTAAGAAAAAGAGGAATGTTTGATCCAGATGCACTGATACATCATCTAACACCAGCAGCAAATATCAGGAGAGAAATTAACACTGATCTTACAGATACACCTGCACAAATAGTGCCACAGCTGCAGTTGTTCAAGGTGGCAGTGAATACACACAGTGAAGGGCACTTCAAGTCTTTAAACTCACAACAGCTTTAGGCAAGGAAATCAGCCCTTAGGAGGCACATGGAAAACGTTCAGTGCATGCTGCTTTGTCACCAGATGAAGGCAACAAGAGACTGGATAAATCCGTAAGTTTTAGCTAAAGGTTTATAAGAAATGCCATATTTCAAACTTCAGGAACTCAAATCCTTTTCCCAGCTTCTTGAAACTGAGAAGTGAAGCAATAAAAGGAGAAAGTAGAAGACGGTAGAGAAAGTGACTGAAATGACAAAGAGGTATGAGGTACAGAAACAATAACAACAGTTTCTTACAGAGGAAACCAGACTTCAGGCAAATCCCAAGTGAATGGTTTATAACCTTACTGTTTATTATAGGCACTTACAAAAGTTTTGCATGTGTTACTTTTTTTTAAAAGGAAGATGCAGTCTTCCTTGTCAGCTAATACTATAAATAAAATTGGAAAACGATCAATAGATACATTTCTACTAAATGGAAATATTTTTCTTCTCAACTCAGAAAGATGAAAAACTTGATTTGGTTGAGTCTACAGGAGAAATGTGACTACAGCAAGAAGCAGCAAAACAAAGTCTACTGACAAATGCAAATAAATGCACACGGTTAACTCAAGTATCTCGTTATTCTCTGGATTCCAAAACAACTGATCACTTAATTTTCTTACTGACATCTAACTTACACCACAGGTAACGTATTAAAAAACATCTGCTGCTTGAGTAAAGGTGGCCAAAAATTC
Organism: Aphelocoma coerulescens; assembly: GCF_041296385.1. NCBI lineage: Eukaryota > Metazoa > Chordata > Aves > Passeriformes > Corvidae > Aphelocoma > Aphelocoma coerulescens. The sequence goes on along the minus strand of NC_091015.1, from coordinate 119,013,021 downwards.
TTGATTTTGTTTTTTAAAACAATTATGGTCAGCACCTGGAAGAAATACAAGGACACTAAACTAAAAAAATAATGAAAATTCTTGTGTTTCCTTCCTAAATACCTTACTTTCATTGTTGTGGTGACAAGATAAATGACCAGAGAACTGAAGATTTGACTGACATTACAGATCTGACAGTTTTAACTGCAGTGGAAGGCGTATTTCTGTATATTTTGTAACACTCACATAAAATGCCCAGTATACCAAGACATTTACCTCGATTTTATTTAAAAAAAGGAAGTGGTAACAAGTAATTCTTAAAATCCTCTCGAGCAATTTCAAAGAATAACTTCATGGGTAATTCAAATAAAAGTTGATGAACAGACATTAGTTATCAATCACCCGGAGGCAGGCAATCTCAATTTCCCCTATGCAGTCACTATTTGGAATTTGTGGAAAAAAGTACACCAAAACAGATGGCTTACAGATTACTGTGACAATGATGGATAATAACTACAGAGGCTTTAATAACTTTCAGAGGCTACGCAGATGAAAGCACAATCCTCCATAACGAGAAACAAAGAGAGGCTAATCACAGCAAAAAAAAGGCAAGCGGTACAGAGCAAGGAAATACTGAAAGAAACTGATTCCTAAATAATGAAATTGATTTAGGACACTCCTGACAATGGAACTATTTTCCACTGAAAACCAATGGACGTTACCAACTTTACATCCTCAGCTCACGTGATACGAAGAAATAATATCTAGACACAAGCCCCAAAAGCAAAATCACAGTCTTTCCATTAACTTTTTAATTCCATATGACCTCTCTTTACTGTGAAAGGATATATCCACACATTTCTAAAGCAGGTTATGTGCTTGACAGCTCCGTTTGGCTCAGGACTCTGAACACATATAGGTAAGAAATGTGAGTAGTGTAACCAACTATACTAGCCAACAGTGGTTTGTTCTTACTAAGGATGTAGCAAGCATTTTACCTGACCTAACAGCATCATAAACACAGATTTCAATTCAGGAATTTGTGGTCTACGGCAACAGAACCTCCCAGATTTAAATGTCACACTTCTCCCAAAAAAAAAAAAAAAAAAAAAAAAGAAAAAAAAAAAAAAAAGAGAGAGAGAGACAAGATGCACCTCTCAGCCACTTCATATGTAAACACAGCAAACACAAATAAAACCTCCAAGTATCTGACCAGAAATAAATGGAAGTTTTCAGCCAGCACCTGCTGCCCCACATGCCAAGTCTCATCTCTCCAAAGCTGGCAGGCCAGATAGATTAATTTTGAGGACCAGATGCAGCCTATCAGCTATCAAACAAGAACACTGACTTACAATAATGAGCTGTGTTTCTTTAATCAGCTCCATTAGCATGAGTCAAGTGTCATCCATTTGCAAGTCAGGGTCTCTTCCCAGCTGTATTTACATGGGCACACACTCTTGAGTATTGTTGATTCCACATTCTCTGGACCTTTTAAACCAATTTCCAAGCACCAAAACAAGTTTGTCCCAACTTTATATGAACTTTCTGACAGTCTCAGCTTTACATAACAGCACATAAATAGTAGTAAATAATAATCATGAATTGTACACTTAGCAAGTTATTAATCAGTTATAAAATTAAGCATTACATTCAAATGACTCTCATAGATATCCAAGAATCCATTCTGTCTGAAGTGAAAATTGCATTTGATGAAAATATCAAAGATAAAATTAGTGTAGGAATGGATTACAATTACATTATCAGGTAAGCACTACTTACACAGCCTCAAATTATCCTTTCTGTACATCCACATGGACATACTGTGTCCTCTATTATCCTAAATGTAACATCTATATACGTAGTCTCACACAGTTTAACAGGCTTTTTTTTTTACTTGACCGACCAAATACTTTTATTTCTATGAAACTTGTGTGAAAGGTCACCCTCACCCCTTCAAATTTACAGTTGCAGTACTTAATGAAGTTTTCTAGATATATTTAACACTTTCAGAGGTGGTAAAAGTTTGGAAACAGAATATAGCTGATTTTAAAATATTTTATTTTTTATTAAGGAAATAACTATATCAAAAGAGAATATAACTTATCTCAAATATATTTTTTTCCTGAGGCCAGAAGGAATCTTCAATGATTCCACAGCCTTTTACTATGTAGTCCAAAAATTTTAACATAGCAACTGAAGTCATAACAACCACAACAACAAAAAAATCAGCTGATCTGTATCTCATTCTATCTAGATTTTGTAACTGTGTTACTGTTCCACATACCACAAGAGGAAAGATACCAAACATTAATTTAATGTTATACTACACAACACAACGTACATTCATTTTGGTCAGTATATAAGGAATTTTATTTAGAACTGGGGGACACCATGAAGCACATAATTTAATACTGACTCATATTTTACCCCTAGCATCTTCATGCATCAGAAAAGCTGACCTGCACTAAACATGTTTACTCTTTTAAAATGTAACACTAAAGTATGCATTTACTGCAAAAGTGGTATTTATTTTCATTTTTTAAATATAAACTTTAAGTGAGGCTATAAGGCCAAATAGTTTACATTCAAAAAAGTAACTAGCCATTGTTTAACATCTTATTACTGTTGTTACACATCTGACAAGATGACACTTCAATGTTAAGTTAACATGGTTTTCCTCTGCACAATCAAACAAAAATCATGCAGAGAAAATGCTAATGAAGATGTTTTAAGCAGCTGATAATCAAAGTAACCTTTCCTTGACCCACATTAGGATAAGAAAACCCAGCAACAGAAGGCACTTAGGCTAGAGTCGGACTCATTTTCTCTCTAAAGCTGGAAAAGTTGCTGGAGAAGCTTCAAAAGGAAACAGAAAATTTAGTGCTAAAGCAAATTAAGGTCATAATTTAATTCAACACCTTTCCATTTGCAAAAAGAAAATTGCTCTCAATAGGATTCCAAGTGTTGACAGTAACTTAAAAACTGCAAATCTTGCAGTAATCACACCAAAATTTGAAGTCAACTGAAGAGTTCAGGAGATGAAGAACAGGGGTTTTTTTTAAAGTTTGTAACTATGCTTGCCCTTCTTTTCTGAATTTTAATTTAAACACAACAGTAGCACAGAAAGATAAACGTGTGTGATACAAATATTTACTATGGCAGAAAGCAGCTCTTAACTTGTAGTTATTTATATTTAATAAATTCCCAGATCAGACTTTCTTACTAATACATATGCATGACCCTCACAGCTGGATTCACAATGACCTGACTACCAGTATGCAAACTGACAAAGCATATTATAAAGCAGGACCATAAAGCACAAGTTATTCTTACTGCCCTTCCCCCATCATGCATTTTACCCTTTGTACTCTTTTATACTTACCATGCCCTCAAAGCCAACTCTGTAAAGGTTTTTAGCACCATTGTCCCAAAGAACATATGCTGCACTATGTGGACTCGACGCACTCCAATCTTGGATTTCAGTCACCTATTCAGTAGTAAGAATACAAAAATGGTTTCTAGAGCAAAGACCCAAAAGCACAATTTGAACTTAAAAATTTACTCATCTCTTCAAAATAATTAATGATATCGCAGTTCTACTAAACCTGATAAAATTCATTGTGAAGCTGTTTTCTGCTTGATACAAGTGTTCCCTAGGTATGTTAAGACAGCAGCCTGAATGCTCTGAAGGCCTATTTTTCTTTTGTGTATTTGGTAGGTTATCTAACTACGCAAGCAGAGAACAAAATCTGAACTGCTTTGATATGTTTTCTTTTACCAGAAGCAGCATTTAACTAAGAAAAACAGGATGAAAACTATTCTAATTGCTTCAGTATGTCTGGTTTAACCTGCATTAGCCTGGCGGTTGTACACTGTGTTAAGAGACAAAGCTTTATTTCCAAAGCCAGTATGTTTAACACCAGTACAAAAGGAGAGTGGAAATGTCTTTCCCTGACATTTCTCAAATCAGGAGGCCATGCACCAAATTCTGAAAACAATTCCATTATTTAAAAAAAAAAAAAAATCCGTTTCCAGAATTTGCTTTCACTCTTATTTATATTTATTTAAACAGTGTTTCTGCTATCTACAACACACATTTCCTCATTTAAAAACATTTATATGCATTTATATATGTTTTCAGATGCACAGGCAAACAGTTCCTCTAATACAAATTTAGTTCACAAAGCAGACCGTGCAGGATAAGACTCTTATTCTGCAAAGTTTCAGAGATTTCAATGTATCTTGACAGGGGAAGGGGTAAACAATCGAGATGAAAAAAGCTGCATTGAAATATCCCTTGCTTTAAGAGATTTAAACTTACTATTTCCTTTCAGTAAAATTCAAAATTAAATCCCCCGAAGTCCTAAGGCTTCCATAAATGTCTAGGATATAACATAAGCCAAACAAGAATATAAAATAGGCTAAATACCATATTCAGGAACTTTTCACTCTCCTTTAAATGCTGTTTAAGTGTACTAAAAATAAATTCAACAGAAAACACCAGGTCACCAAGATATAAGGGCATCCAATTCTCAAACTTGGTGAAAAAAGTCATAGTATAATTTACACTGCCTGTTGTATGTTCATACTTAGAACAAACCTTCATTAGTTCTCAAGGTAAATGGAAGTTGTAAATGGAAAATATGCAAGGGTTATAATTATTAACTTATCATTCCATACAATTTTCAATAAATCCAAATATTTTTACTATAGCACTGCATCAAAAGCACTCAATATATTGTCCTAAGCCGGTAACGTAATATCCACACCCAGAACTTACAAAGCTTTTAATTTTAAACTGGAGAAGTCCTTATAATCATTAGGTGAAAAACAAAACCCTAGGGTGCCAGCACTGAAAACCAAGAGCAAGAGATACACAAATGTGCTGCCCCACAAGCAATAAGACTACAGAATGCAGTGATGACTACAAAGGGCTACTCTTGATAGCTCTGTATACCACCTCCCTAGTAATGCTGAAATATGCTCAAGATCTTAATGTTGTTACAAGTCAGTCTTAAACAGACAACCATGACAAATATAATAATTTTAAAAATTCTGTGTTGATATTGTAAAAAATGGAAATGTAAAAGAACTAGCTATGGTCTACACGCCCTCCTCTTTCTAAATGATTAAGTATTACAGGATAAGATTAAAAAATGTCCAGCCAATTAAAATAGTAACTTTTCTGATTGTATTTTTACTCTACAATTATAAAGGCCTCTGAGGCTATTAACACAAGCACAGAAAGGTGCATCTTTTTATTTAAACCAGTTTTATTTTTACCTTTCCTCTACGCCCATTGCCACCATCTTGATCTTCCCATTGCCAGTCAACTCCTCGCACCACCCTGGCACCTGCAAAGATTCCTCTTGCTGTAATTTTCTTTGATTTACGTCGAGACTCCAACAATACCCTGAAGTCATTAAAAGAAGAACCCACAAATGTCAAGATAATAAAGGAAGTCCAAAACAAATCTTTGGGGATGGGAAGGAGAGCATCTTAAAACAAAAATAACCCACAACTGCAGATTTCAGTGCATGAATCACACAAGCAGTACACAAGACAAAAAACCACAAGCTTCCAAAATCTGATTTATTGTATGTTTACAATTAGTTTTTTAATTCTAACATTTTTTCTCTGAACTTTCTACTACCAGCATTCATCTTGTAAATGCTTGCATATAGATCTGTACTTGTATTATTAAACTCATTAAAGTACATGCAGCCATATAAACACATTTCTGTTTCTCTTAGATGCAGTCTAAGCCAATACTTCTGTCCCACAACTGCCCTGTCACTTTTATTCAGAATTATGCTATTAAGAGCATCTCTTTTCCCTCCTCCCTCAGTTTATATTCTACATGCTTTTTACAGCATCTCTTGGCAAATTTAAGTCAATATGTTAACATCCATTTTTTCAGTCATATTGGTTTTTTTTTAAAGCAAACCTCTTATTTTCCTTCTGACTTCAGCAGGACTGAAGTAGATAAGCCTAAACAGAACAGTTCACGATTATTTAACTAGAAATAATCATCTCAAAAGCCACCAATTTTCATGCAACAAGGTTTCTTACTTCATGCCAGGAACATGTTGCCAGACAAAAGAATTTTTCAGCTGACATTCAGAATATTTCCTGACCACTTCAGGAAATTTCTCAGCCTCCTGCTAACTTTTAACATCCAGCAGATGGCACACAAGGAGAAAGTTCAACTGTTACAATCAATGCAAAGAGCGCATGAAAATACTGGTCATTTTTTTTCTAAGAAAAGTAGAAGAGTTATTGAAAACACAAAGAAATCTTGTTTAGAGAAGCTTCTTTAAAAGTTCTCAACACCTACAAAACTGAGACACAAACCTGCATACCTTACTTCATTATGCCACCCATATCATATCCCAGACTCAAAAATAAAATATAAAGAGCTTATGCTTCCCTTCATCAACACCTTCTTACACGCCTCTTGCCATTTTTCCTGTGAGACATCCCTCAAATTCAACAGCACTGCTTTGCCCTTTTCTCCTCCCTAAAACAGTTAACTTCCATCATTTTTTCTCAGCTAAGCTTGATCCAATAGAAACAGCTCCTTGGCAGAAGAAGCTGCCTTCTAGATAAGAGCTCAGTGAGAGTAAACAAAGAAAGGGAGAAAGTGACAAGATGCAAAAAAATTCCAGCAGTATTATACACAGTGTACAATTATCTTCAAAACTAAAACTTGTGTTGCATTCACCATAACCAACCTCTTGAAACTACAAAGGAAACTTCAGCTTAAGAAAGCAGAGAAGTCTGGCAAGCATTCTCAAAAGCAATGCGACTTTTAAAAGAGAAATAAATAGAAAACAAATTTGTATTTTGTCACCTATTCTCCTTTAATTACACTAAGCCAGCATTTCTAAGTACAACTTCTAACTCTTCTTCTGCATTCAACATTCCAATTGAGCCTAAGTTTTATGATACCCATTTGGTACCTAAATATACCGGTGTGATCCTGCAAAAAAACAAACAAGCAAACAAAACAGAAACAAAAACAAAAACAAACAACAACAAGAAAGTTTTTACTTTTCAGTTAAGCCACTGACCTGGGCATCTGAGCCAGAGTTAAAACTTTTAAGCAAACACTTGAGAATATAAACACAAACCCTACGAGACACAATGTGAGACCTCAGGTTGTGTGGTCCAGCCACTTCCCTTAACTGTAAAAGAACTGATTAAAGCACATTGCTAATTTACAGCATACTTGTAAATCTAAATTCTCCAAGAAAAATATACAAGTGCTGTCTTACACGTGTCACATTCAAACAAGTACCATATCTAAAAAAAAAAGATTTTGATGATTTAATGAAAGAACATTCAGGAAACAAATCACAGAGGTGACACCAGAGCACGTAGCCTTGACGCAGTGCTTTTCCATAGATCTCCAAGTATTTAGCAGCAGGCAACTATCACTGTTCTCACTTATGTGGTAGCTAAATCATGACAGAGAGGGGCTTTGGATTGAGGTAAGTTGTTTAAAGTCAAGAACAGCTATGCAAGAACACACCAAATGCAATTTTGTTCAGCGTTTTCCACTGAGAGATGAAAATAGATGCTTAAGAACATGAAAACCACGGCTAGAGTAGAACAACCCTACAGTGTCTTTTCTCTGCTTCCTGTAGTGAGCAGTTTAAGCATTTAAATTCAAGTTATTTCCAGATCATTCTGTTTTCCATCATCTTCAAGGAGGGTATTTTCCCTCAGTCTGTCCACACCATTATTGAACTTAATTAACTTTCACATTCAGAAATTCACTGACAAATCTTTTTGTGACTACATATAGTGTAAAGGTAGTTGCCTTTGTTTTAAAGCTGCCATACGAGAACACAACAACTAGGAAGACCTCAAGGAAATTAAGCAAAACTGAATAATCATATCCTAACTTTTTCCTATACTCCATTCTTCCTAAAATTTCCATGTTTTCCAAGATCCAAAGACTTATCCTAGCTATCCTCCTTCACAAGGGGGTAGAACCAGAAACAGAATCAAACCTCAAACCACTCTCTTACCTAATCCAAATTTCAGCAACCAAATGTTCAGTTTAAAAGCTTACTACAAATACCTGTTTCTACTTGATTTCACGAGGAAAAAGTTAGGTTTTACCTTTCACTTCCTGGTGTGGTAATTCTGTAAAAACGATGCCTCAAGTGATGCTTGTCCCCGTGATAGCAAACTGTGCACAAGTCATAATTGGTGCATTCAGCACATTTCCATCGGATGCCAATGATAGGCTGCTGTCGACAAGTGTCACACATAGTGCCATCATGCTTGATACCTGTGGAAGGAAAGCAAAAAGAACAAAAAAACTAAAAACTTTGCTGCATCACTATGCAGACTTCTGTTGTACACCATTACAATTTGAAACCATAAACTAGAAAGTTAACAACAAAGAACAGCCTATATCACTGAGGGGAAAAGATAGAGGACTTTGCCTCATATCTCCAGTTGTCAGTCTGTTCCGGAAATATTCTATCTTCTCTCAGCTTAAAAAACTGAGAAAGCTATGTCTGTTTCCTTCCATCTATACAAAGGAGAGAAAGAAAAGGAGAAATCTTTTAACTACAAGTTAAAGGGTCAGTAATGCATTTATCAAAATACACAGGGCAATCTAGAATTTTATCTCTGGAGTATGGCTATCAACACATTATATCACAAAGACTACTGCGCCCAACTGTGTGTGGCAGCCTGAAAATTACTGGTTTGACTTACACATTTTGTACCCTAGAAAAGATGAGTGCTTGCCTCTATGCTTTTTTACACAGGAAAAAAATTAAGCTCTCTTGGATAGATGCCATTAGCTGCATGAAAATCTCTTACCATTTTTGAAGCATTTTACTGTTATTCTGGTTTTGTTTTTAAAAAGAAATGTGCCAGAGACAGACCAGATGTAACCCACCAGCATGGGCTCTGCCAAGCCTTCCACAAAAACTGATCCCAAGACTGAAGCAGTCTTAGAGCTCTGCCAAGCTACAGCAGAGTGAAAACGATCAGTCACAAAGTTTCCATCCACCAATTTTGAATTCAGTGAACAGCCACAAGTTTACTAAAAAAAAAAATCAAATTCTACTGCTGTTTGGAAAAAAATTGAGCAATAGAAGAGAGAAGCACTAGGATTCAGTCTGTAGCACTCGACAGAAATGAGCACTAAGAGTAACATAGAATTTTCCCACTCCCCCTTAAAAAAAACCCAGATCAACTTGAAATTAAGTGAGGAAAAAGAATGGATTTTGCCCCCCCCAGAAGGGATGTTTTGAGAAATGACTGCCAAATTCACCGTAAAGCTATTAGTCACTTACATCCAACAGCTAAACCATCTGTAGCAAAGAAAAACCAACAGTTGGAAAGGCAAAACTGAAGGAAATGCTTTCTTGTTTGATCACTTCACAGAAACACGTAACAGCTGAGGCTGGAAGTAACCTTTGGAAATTGTCTCTTCCAATGGCCACTGTTCCAAGCAAGGTAAACTAGAGCTGGCTGCCCAGGACTGTATCCAGTCAAGGTTTTGAGCACCACCAAGAACAGACTCCACAACACAGCATATTCCAGCACGTTCCACACCATCTCTAGAACAAAAATGTTTCTTCTTATGTTTCAGTGGAAATTCCTGTATTTCAATTTGAGCCCAATGCCTCTTTTGCCCTTTCACCTGACACCACTAAAAAGAGCCTGGCTCCATCCTCTTTACAACATTCATCAGGTATTTATATACATTCTTAAGATCTCCCTGAGCCTTCTGTTCTCCAGGCTAAGCACCACCAAGACCCCTCAGTCTCTTCCTGTACCACATGCCCTTAAGATTCTTTACAACACAAGTGCAGCCCTTCACTTGATTCTCAGTACATCTCTCTCGCACTGGGGATTGAAGCATTTTACTTTTTTTTTTGCTTCAAAGCCAAATTCTTCAAGAGCGGGTACATTAAAAGCACTCAGATATCTTGTTAGTGTTTTTGTCACCTTGTTTAAGAAGTCTAACTAGTTATGGTGCTTGGGGTTGAGAGGTGGTATTTGTTTTGCTTTTATTTCTAACTGATTGCTAAATTGGTATTTCACATAGAAACAGAGAAGTTACACATCTTTGGATTTTATTTTTTTTCAATGCCTGCTGAACTTCAGGAAAGACATTTGGCCAAGGAATACATTTATTCTGGATGTGAAAGGACCAAGGAATTGGGTGCTGTAAGATTCTTCCACTTGACCAAACAGCAGGAAAAAGGGCAAAAAGAGAGGTATAATCAGGAATTGTGTGACATAGAATAGGTCATCTCACTGTAAACTTAAATAAAAACTAAACAATTCTAGCCACTGAGGCAAAAGCTGCTATGCAAAAACTCAGCAAAATTTCTTTAGGAAAGATCAAGAAAAAAAATGTACAAAGATATTTGACTCAAGTCATTTTACTGACCATAGTGTCTGGGACTTAAAAAAAGAACAGTACATGTCTGTACTTGAAGTGTCTGATCTAAAGGGACATATCTGTATCTCACAGATCCCTAAACACCATCCTGATAGATATGGCCTTTCTTAATCCATTCCCTGACACAATTCCAGCAGCAACACCCACTTCAGTGCATGCCTCACCTGACCATGCTGCTCCATTCTTTCCATTATGTGAGCAAAAGGTTTTTGCAGAGCTGGGATGCAAACTGCATCAAGAAACATACCAGGCTGGAAAATAGTCAGGAGGAAAAATATTCAGCTGAACTGGTTTCCCAATCCCACTGTTTGAGGTGCTGCACAACACTATCACCATGAGAAACAAAGAATTGCAGGGTAGGAGCAGGCAAGCAATCCTGTTACAGAATGTCTAACTGCTGCACCAGACATTGGGAGGAAGAAGTAGATTTGTGTGCTTCTGGTGATAGGGGACTAAGAGACCTTAAACTTCATCTGCTAATAAAAAAGGGTAAAACAAGGTGCTACTACTGTTCACATAATGTGAAACTAAACTCTTATTCATGGTTATAATACAAACAAAATTCTTTAGATCAATAATACATGTTAAAGAAGATTGAAAGAATTTACCTATTTTTAAGTTTTTCTAGGTATTATAGGTACACAAGTGTGGTAGGTTGACCTTGGCTGGCTGTCAGGTGTCCACCCTACCAGTCTCTCACTCTCCCTCCTCAACAGGACAAAGAGTGAAACAAAATGAAACAACTTAGGTCAAGCTAAGAGTGAGATTATTTACCAACTACCATCACAGGCAAAAAAGATTTGACTTGGGGAAAATATACAGCTAATTAAAAAAAAAAGAGGATGGTGAGGAAAACAAAAACACCTTCTCCCTATACTTCATCTTCTTCACAGAGACAGCTGTACTCCATTCCAAACTCCTCTATCTCCCTGCTTATTCCCAGGGTAGATTAAAATCACACAATCATTTTGGTTGGAAAAGGCCCTTAAGACCATAGAGTTCAACCATTAACCTACCACCACCAAGATCACCACTAAACCATGTCCCTAAGTACCATGCCTAGATGTCTTTTAAATACTTGCAGGAACAGTTATTCAACCACTTCTCTGAGCAGCCTGTTCCAGTGCCTGACAATCCTTTTGGTGAAGATAGGGACTGGAGGGTCAGTCTGTAATAGCTCCTCACACTTTTCCCCTGCCCCATCATGGGTCCTCTCCACAAGCTTTATTCCTTCAGGAAAACACTGCTCGAGCATGGGCTCCCCCATGGGCTGCAGTAAGGATCGCTGCTCCACTGTGGCCCTCCATGGGCAGCAAGGGACAACCTGTGTTCCCATGGTCTCCATCTGCTACTTAGCCATGTACACACCAAACTCAGCACTGAGGAGCTGACAGAAGCACTACAGATACTCAGGGGGAGGGAAGGAGACATTATGTCCTGTGTTTCAGACTAGCTTGGTTCTACCCCAGCGGACTGAAGGCTCATCAGCATTGAGATCATGTATTTCAATTTACTTTCACCAAAAAGCAAAGTAGTTTACGTGCTCCAAAACCATCCATGATGTAAATCAAAGCACAGCACATAAGAACAACCAGGAGACTGGATCAAGTGTAGGCTCTGGAGCCAAATTAAAATCCTGACCCAAAAGCAAAATCTATCTGTCACATAAATTCCTCCACTCTTCAAAAGGAAGGTTGTTTAAGAAAGGTTGAGAAACGCAAACATTGCAAAGATTATATTAGGAAAGAATGCCTTCATTAAACTACTGGAATAAATTAAAGTACCGTAAGAACTTCAAAATTCAAACAGCAGCCCTGTAGCTGACCAGATATGCAAAAAAAGAGCACTTTAGCTCTCTAAACTGAGATAATGAAAAAAATTAAACTTCTAAATATTCTTCAAAATTTCCTAGAACCAGGCTATTTCAAAATGAAACAGGTTTTGTGTCATACACACTTAAAAAAAACAAAACAAATCAGGTAATGAGAAGTGTAATTTCACCATGCCTAATTACTTTTTAATAGCTACCATTTCCTTATGTCCCTTCACCCTTAGTACACCATAAAATCCAATACTCCTGATGTCCACTTGTCATTAATGCTTTTTACTATTTGAATTTCTTAGTAGTTCTCTACCTGAATGCCATGGTTATCTTCACTTTCGTCATCCCTTCCAAAACCGTCCCTGGATTACCTAGCCCACCATTCCTCTGTCACCACTCATTTATACATCAGTTTTACAGCCTTTCACATGTTTCGGAAACTCATGCTCACTCTTACAGCTGTGAAAGGTAATAAAAGCAGTGTTGCTCAAATTGCTATTTGAATTTGTTACAAATAGTTATTTTGTATTGAAGGTAATTACATAGCAATATACAGCTGTCCAGTAAAAGGATTTTAACAGCAAAATCAGATGTAAGAGGGGTATCCACATCACTCACTGTTAAACACAGAAGACACCAATAGTGATTTCACTTACTTCTCAGAACAAACAAAATCTGGTTTCCAAAGGAGTCATTACTCTCTACAGAACTGTAGCAAACCAAAATCCCTTCATACCGTAACGACAATACTACCATCAGTTAAGGGATACCATAAGCAACTTAAAAAATTTATTTGTTTACACCCCAATTTAAAAAGCAGTAACAATGTCTTGTTCTTCCTATTCCTCCATCCCAGACAATTTTTACACTACGACCAGACACCAGATAAATTGAAAACAAAGAATTCTTAGAGATAACCAGTTAGATTCTGAAAAACTTCATGAAAACTCCAATCAGTGTTCCCACAAACATAACTCATCTATTAAATACACTGTTTTGGAAGCAGCCAGCTGACCAATTACTATTATAGATACAAAACGCCAGACTTGCTAAAGTATGTGTCCTATCTGGTAAGGGTATCACAAGATACACAGGAAGGGAGAGGATTATCGTGACATGGGGGGAAGGGCAGGAAGAATAAAGAACACATTTATTAAAAAACACCCACACCTCCCGAGTACCACTACTCAGAAGGCTACTAAATTTTTTAATTTGTGAGGGCTCCTATAAGTATTTATACGTAACCACTAAAAAAACCTTGACTAAGACAATTTGCCATAAATTACACTCGATGTGCTAAAAGAAAGAACAAATAAACAAATACACAGGATAAATCACAGGTGGTCTGTCCTTTAAAATGTTCTAATATGTTTGACTTCATGATCAATTATGTGACTTTTCAGATACAAAAAACCTATTAATGCAAGTACAGAAAGCCACTCATCTTCCACAGGTAACACCTAAATTTTCAATATTACCAGAATACACCACATACTGCTTTCCACGCTGCACTGATGCACACTCCAGCTGGGGGATAATTCTATATCAATATTTCCATTTCCTGACCCCAGCCCCTCTACTACCTCCCCTTATTCAAACACAATTGGGTAAATATTTTCAGCAGGAAAATAGTATTGTTACTTTGAACCAAATGTATAAAAAAGGAAATGAATGACAAATGAATTCTGGTCTAAGCTCTATAGAAAGCAAATCTTCAGAAAGAGAATAAACGGAAAAAGTTTCTGTAATGCTCGTGACTATTATGTGAACATAGCCAGATGTGCTCTCTACAAACATGATGCTTGTCTGGCCTTTACCTCAGGCAAAAGGCTGCCTTCCCTTCTAAATAAAAAGCTTGGACTTATAACCTTCTTGCTTCTCTTCAGCAACTTAGAAAACTACTCCCTTTTGTTTCTTTTCCACAACACTACCAAAAAAAAGGGGACACTCAAGACTCATATATCCAGGAAAAAGGCTACTTTACACAAAAAAACAGGATTTATTTGTAAATAATCAACCAACCACACTGCACTACTGATGTATCACATCTCACCACTTTCTCCACTGAGGAGCCCACTGCGCAGGACCTGCTTGAAGTTTTCCTTCTGTGTGAAATTTCGATTCTTTTCAAATCCTTTGTTTACCAATTCCTCTCACTGGCTCTGTCTCACTTACAGCAATGAGGGGCAATGTAAATATGACCACACCAAGGGGCAGCTAATACAGCAAGCCTGGTAGACATAACCAAAACAACCCCGAACGTCTTATCACAAGTCCCTCATAACCCAAATGACTACAACAGGAGCAAAGAGCTTATAAGACACTCTTCATGTAAATGAGTTTTTATTTTAAGAAGACCATCCTAGTGTCTTAGCACTAAAGCTATTAAAGTTGTATAGGATGTTAACATAGTGTCAAAATGCTGGTAATAGCCTACAACCATTAAAAGACAAAAACGGTGTATTTTTTAAGCCTAGGACACATAAATATGCACATACATGTATCAAACTCAATTGCCTTTTTTTTTTTTAATAGAATGACCTTCAAACATTACTTTATACCACAGTAAGTTCCTGATGCATCACTACTGTTCCTGGCCACACAGGCCTCTAACTCAAAACAGCAACTCTGGCTGCAAGCACCACTTTTAAGAACTTATAATCAAGACTGGTTTTGAATATTTAATAAAAAGAACTGCCAGCAATAACCAATTTTTCTTTTTACTATTGTACTTCTATATTTATTTTCACTATAAACTTACAATC
The DNA here is from genome assembly GCF_041296385.1 of Aphelocoma coerulescens. NCBI lineage: Eukaryota > Metazoa > Chordata > Aves > Passeriformes > Corvidae > Aphelocoma > Aphelocoma coerulescens. Next base: position 118,998,014 of record NC_091015.1, on the reverse strand, counting down.
ACATTGTGACTGTAAATTTATGAACCAGAGAACTTTTTTAATTTTAAACTATAAGAGCCATGACATGCACTCCACTAAGTACTATCAAACAAAAAGCCGCCCCATATTTTATAACATTTTCTTGCTCAACATCATCATTATTAATACTACCACAAGAAATTCCTGTCATCTAATCCCACATACATTAATGTCCCTAGAGAAAGTATCAACCTATCATCCAAAGTCACTCCCTTATTTAAAACAATGGACAGTCACAACCGTGGAGAAAAAAATCATTACAAAAAGGTGAAGAAGGGAAGTGATTTAGAGAAGACTACAAAGTGAATCCGTAGCAAACCCAGGATTTTAGTCCAAACTGACAGCAGCCTAACTCCATTAAGTTTACCCTTTTGTTCCTACTACTTTACAGGTTTTTACTCTTCCTATCTCCAGGGAAAAAGGGCCTCAAAAGCAACTCCCTCTAGCAAAAATCAACCCTGGGTAGCTCCACACAACAGTTCCATGAGGATGATGCACAGTTCATCAGAAACCGCAGGAAGAGAAATACCATTTTGCTAAGCCTGACAACAGCAATGTCTGTGACACAATATACACGGTTCTATCTGAAAGAGAAGTTAAAATTCTAATACAAAAATATAAACAGAAATGAAAATCAGAAGGAATAAAGCAAGAAACTGGAAAAAAACCCATGACAGTTTTAAAACTGAGTATTAAGTCTAGGCTTCCGGATACAGTTAAGAGGACACCATCTGCTTACAAATACATCAGGCAGGGCTAGAACAATGAGCATTCGAGGCTCATATGCAACATTTATGCATACACTTCAGTTCTAAGCAGAAGCAGTCCCACTGGTTTCTACAGGACATCAAACACAGGTAAAAGTTTTAAGCATAAACATTTCCAAGACAAGGACTAACCACTTGAAAGACTCCTCTTTCTTGTTTTAAAGCCCATTTCAAAAGGATTTTCAAAAAAACCAACATCATCATGCCAGCAGAGAGGAAGGTAGCCAGACACTGAAAAATTAAATCCATCCCCTCCATGCAATAATTGGGGTTCTTTTCTTAGCAAGTTTTTTTGTAATTAATTAGAATGAATTCCATGATTCTGTCTCCTCAAAAGTCTTTTAGCTTCATCCTACTGCTATCATTTTCCTTGCTGTAACACTACACAGCTGGCACAAAGATGGTCTCTCCATCATGTTCTAAATGAAAGACACATTACAAAAGCAGTACAGCCCAAGTGCCTCAAATCAGTCCAAACACCTCATTACTGAGGCAAGCCTGACCAGCCCAAAAGTCATCTCACAACATTTCTGATGAAACTTAACACTATATTTTTCTGTGCGAGTTTTCAATGTAAAAACAGGTGCTAAAACGAACATTTCCCTGCAGTGTTTGCAACACTAACACTGCCGCATAATGTCAGTGCAGATCAAATTCCATTGTCCAAAATGACTGGATTTAAAGCATAAATATCAAGCAGCCAAGTAATTAAAAGAATGAACTAATGCACTTTTTTTAGTACCTTTACTATTTTACAGCAGCTCTGGCAATACAAATAAAAGGCAACATGCAGATTACAGGCACAAAAGCACAGTATTTCAACTATTTAGTGTAATCTTTAGAAAAAAGGTACGATACATCTCTTCTGCAATCCTCCCTATACTTGATTCAAGGATGACTATCACTATTTCACAAAACTGCTCTGAAATATAAATTCAAGAAGGGGGGTTGGGGCGTGAAAACAAACCCAAAACCTTGACGTATCACCTTCTCGGTTCCCTCTCTCCACCTCCTCCCCGGCACAACGGGAGCCTGCTGCCTGTGGCAGATCACTTTTGCTTTGTCCACCCCAATTTAGCCGTCCCGGGACAGCTTCTCCTGTTCCCGCGGCCCCGCTCCGTAGATTTGTCCCAAGTTCGCGTGTGTACACACACACACACACACACACAGACACACACAGACGCGCACAGACACCCACACGCGGGGAGGGGGGAAGGTGCCTGACTCCCCCCCGCCCAAATCCAAGGGAAAGGCACACCCCTAAAAGACGAAGAAGGGCGCAATCCGCTCCACAGGACGGGACCCCCAGCACCCCGGGGTGCTGCCCCCCGGACCCACCGCCGCGGGGGTGGAAGTCCCTCCATTCCCTCCCCGGTGCTCACCGGTGGGCGCGCTGTCGAGGATGCGGAGGTCGTAGGCCCCGGAGCAGCGGTAGTTGGCGGCGGTGCCGTTGTCCCACACCACGACCACCTCCTCGGGGCTCTCGAAGCTGCGAACGGTACCCACATGGCCCTCGCCGCCATCCTGCTTTCCCCACTTCCAGTCCGGGCCGCGGACCACCCGGGCCCCGACTCCTTCCACCATCACCCGGTTGTTCCGCGAGCTGCTCATCCCGGCGGCGGCGCCCTGAGGCGGATGGAGGGGGCGCGCAGCCCGCAGGCGGCGGAGAGGGACCTCGATGGGGGCGGCTGCCTCGGGCGCCGGGCGGGAATCTCCGTCCGGCTCTTCTTCTCCTCCTTACCTCGCTCGCTCGCTCGCTCCCTTCCTTCTTCGCTCGCTCGCTACGCGCCCATTCCGCGGCCCCAGCGGCGCTCCCCACCCGCTCCCACCGCCGGCCCCGCTCCCGCCGCTACATCCGGGACCTGCGGCCGCGACGGCGGCGGCTCCAGGGAGACCGGCGGGGCCGCCCCCGCCCCGCCACGCTGCGCATGCGCGGCCGCCGGGCGGGCGCGTCGCTCGAGCGCCCCCTGCGGAGCCGCGGCGGGCACTGCCCCGCTCGCCCTGGCCCGGCCCGGCCCCGGGGCTGTGCCCGAGGGAAGGGCAGGAAGCGGCGGAGCGGGCGGGCGTTGTTTATCCCTGCCGGCAGGGCTGCCTGGGGCTTCTCCAGGTCTCCAGCCTGGCCATTCCTTCTGGAATCGCGGCGTCCTGCCGCCGAGAGCTCTGGCACCGCCCCGCCCGGCCCTGAGGTGATGATGCGGTGGCAGCGGCGGGAGCCGCTCCTGCGGCCGGGCTTCCCGAACCGCCCTCCTCCTTCTCCATCCACAAGTTGGTCCTATCGCCTGTGCTTCAGTGGCAGAGGGATTATCAATTCAATTGTATCAACTAAGTCATGAGCGATCTACCTTAGGTAAACCACAGAATTATTGAATGGTTCGGGTTGGAAGGGTCCTTGATGATCATCCTGTTCCAACCCCCCTGCCATGGGCAGGGACATCTTCATTGACACTGACCAGGTTGCTCAAATCCCCATCCAACCTGGCCTTGAACACTTCCAAGGATGGGGCATTTTATGATTCTACAATTCTATGATTCTAAATCCATGTAGTAGTTTCCTCATTTTTGAATTACTTTTGTATCCTCAAGTCCCATTTTCTTTTCAAATTGTGGATATGAGTCTTGCATGCTACTGAGGTGAGTCTGGTGGGGTCATACTTTTGTAGCCCAGGAGCATTTTAAGCTGGTGTTCTAGTCTGCCAAAGGGAGGAATCAGTACCTCCACCTGCCCTTCCCACCTTGGGGCACCCTTTGCAGGGGATGTACCTGCTCAAACTTCGATCCAGTACCTGCAATGCAATTCTTCATAAACTACCCTCTTCTCGTGTGTGTCTCATGACACTCAAAGATTTCCTTTAACTCTACACATCCTTGCTAATCTTTTATAGAATATGATTCTTCATTTCAAAAATGGTCCTCCATTGCTTTTGTCTCTCCTTTTTTTTAACGTTACCTTTTAAAAAGCATGTATCTTAAAGGACAGACAAGTCTGAACCAAACAATAGAAAACCATTTCTTAGTCAACAGGGCTGATAAAAGGCAGCCCAGCTACCTTATGTCCTGGGTATTTTTACTGTTTCTGTGCTTTCTTCCACCTTTGTGGTTATTAATACAGCTGGAAGAGTCTGTGAGGTCATCTCCTGACTTCTTTTATGTAGTTTTTTACAAAACATAATATGAGCATGTAACCACCAGGCCACCACATTCCTCACATAATTTACTCTTTCTTAACCCCTGCTAAGGCTAAAGAATATTGCCTCAAACATGAAATTTTGTCCTGACAACAGGCAATCCCAAGCAGTGTTCAATTTCTGCTCCTGCAGTGGAAACCTCAAAACCCTAACAGATACCACGCAATTGCCAGGCAGTGTGGGGTTTATGGCAGATGCTTCTCCATATACAAAAGCTACCCACAGCTTGTACTAGCTTATTACATTGGTACATGGAAGAATTTCCAGAAATTCTGGAGGTTTCTTGGTATATCAAAGGATCTAGCTGAGCTCTTACAGGCATAATTTCCCCATCTGCCTCTTTCTACTTTTTCATGCTTTGATAGTTATGGACAAGTAAAAGGTTCACCCATGCCTAAGGATAACTCAGAGCATGTTTTTCTATTACTCTCTGGTACAGTTAGATTAAAAAGGCTTTTTGTAACCAGGAAATGTATGCCAGAAATAACCAATAAAGTCTGAGATCAGAATTAGTTCTGGAGAGAATCCGAAAAGTTCATCCCTTACATTAATTTTTGCACAAAGGATATATTCTAAATTACAGACCTTAAGAGAGTCTGCTGCTGCTGCAGTTCAGCAGCAATGCATGTGGGAAGAAATTATCATGGAGCTTCTTCTCTCCCAATAATCCTTATGACAACTCATGCTCTATCACAATAACCCCTGCCTCTCCTCCTACTCACCTGCTTCTTCTATCAGATGATTTACTTGCAAAAACCAGAATCTCTAAAGATTCCTGGATTATTTCTGAGGTGTCTTAGACACACAGGAACATAGGTAATAACTGGAACACAGCATCTAATGGACTGAATATGAATGCTCCCCCAATAGCTGACAGGGAGTTCTTTACCAGCTCAAAATACAGAGACTTGCACAACTCTATTTGTGTGGTAGAAAATAAAGGCTGGATAGACTGATCTGATACATTCACTTGCCAGTGACTACATGACTGATTTCTGCTCTCTAATCTCCTGTCATTTTTGCTCCTATATGGCCAGATAGTTGTGGAAGGTGCAAAGTTGTCATTGGCTACATGATTCAGTTTTGCAGAATCCCAAATATTTTATTGTATAATCTCTTTGAATCATACATTGTATTCTATATTCTATGCACCTGTTTAACCAACCACTAAGGAAAAAAGGTACTTATCTCTTGAATATTTTATTTGAATTAGACTTCAAAATAAGAAGTAAACACTGTTCTCAGATGGAGATTTAAAAAGTGACACGAGGGCATAGAAAAGGATATAGCTTTGGGGCAAGATTTGTCAACTTATGTTGGACAGTTAATGGTCCTATCTGATATTTTTCTGGTATCAACCACAAGAATATATACCAGCATTAGGGCTAGAATAATAAGCAAGAGAATCTGAGTAAGCACCTGAAGACTATTGGAGACTCACAGAAGGATGTAGATAGAAGAATCAAAATGTGAGAGCAAAAGGAAAAAGAGAGCTTTGAGTTTTGAAAAGAAGCTGAAGTAAAATTAGAGAGAAATAAAACAAGCAAATGTATAAACAAGATAGAGATTCCATAGGAAGTTGGATCCAATTAATATGTTGTGACAAGTAAAGTGACAGATACAGCATTTTCAGATATGTATCAGCATTTGCTTTAGACTGGGAAATTAGCTACAGTAACACCTTAAGGAAAGAACTCATATTAATTTTTCAGCTGAAAAAAACAACCCTTGTTGGCTTTAGGCCTTTTGTGAGGCAGAAGGGGTTAGCTCCCTGGCTGGCTGGCTGTACACAGAATAAATGCATGTGGATTTTCAGTTGTCTCTAAAAAGTCTCTGGTCCCTCAACAGGACTGTTCTCATCTCTCATATCTCCTAAATGTGCATTTGCCCCTAATTGTGGGGAGGGGAGGGGAGGGGAGGGGAGGGGAGGGGAGGGGAGGGGAGGGGAGGGGAGGGGAGGGGAGGGGAGGGGAGGGGAGGGGAGGGGAGGGGAGGGGAGGGGAGGACTGCTGGTGACCAGTAACCAGCCAGATGTGACTCCATTCACCACAACCCTGTGAGCACTGTCTTTCAGCCAGTTCTTCAGAGAGGAGAGGAGAGGAGAGGAGAGGAGAGGAGAGGAGAGGAGAGGAGAGGAGAGGAGAGGAGAGGAGAGGAGAGGAGAGGAGAGGAGAGGAGAGGAGAGGAGAGGAGAGGAGAGGAGAGGAGAGGAGAGGAGAGGAGAGGAGAGGAGAGGAGAGGAGAGGAGAGGAGAGGAGAGGAGAGGAGAGGAGAGGAGAGGAGAGGAGAGGAGAGGAGAGGAGAGGAGAGGAGAGGAGAGGAGAGGAGAGGAGAGGAGAGGAGAGGAGAGGAGAGGAGAGGAGAGGAGAGGAGAGGAGAGGAGAGGAGAGGAGAGGAGAGGAGAGGAGAGGAGAGGAGAGGAGAGGAGAGGAGAGGAGAGGAGAGGAGAGGAGAGGAGAGGAGAGGAGAGGAGAGGAGAGGAGAGGAGAGGAGAGGAGAGGAGAGGAGAGGAGAGGAGAGGAGAGGAGAGGAGAGGAGAGGAGAGGACTGCTGGTGACCAGTAACCAGCCAGATGTGACTCCATTCACCACAACCCTGTGAGCACTATCTTTCAGCCAGTTCTTCACCCAGTGCATTGTGAACCGGCTCATCCCATGTTTGGATAACTTGTCCGAAAGGATGATGTGAGGGACAATACAAAAGCCTAACTAAAATCCAGAAAAACTGCATTCACTGTCTTCCCTTCAGCCACTAGATGTGTGACCTTATCATAAAAAGATACCAAATTTGTTAAACAGGACTTTCCCTTGTGAATCCACGTGCTCACACTCCAGGTAATTTTATCTGTTAGTCCTCAGGTTGTGGAGGGAAATGCCACCTAAAAGCTCACTACTAGAGTTAGTAGACTATTTATTTCATTGCTGTTCAGGTCTACAATCTAAAAATTATAATCCCCTTCAAACCTAGGACCAGTAGAGGAATGAGACTGTGGGGTTTTTTCCACTATTCATACTGGCAGAGCAGTAATGCCTTAAACTGCTGCATCAGGAGCAACCGAAGCTCATCTGCCAAAGTCTTATTTACCTGAACAGTATTGCTGGCCCTGTGAGGCAGTGAAGGCTGCCTGAGCCTTTGAACACCTCAGGTAGTCATGACAGAGCAGCAAACTCACTTGTAATTGCAAAGACTCATTCATATGCCTTCACTGCAGGAGTTTGGATGCACAAAAAGAACTACTGAGCAAGTTCTCTTCTGGCTACCTAAAATTACTTATATTGCTGGGTCAATCCCCCAGCTGGTGATTATGGTCTTCCTCACCACTCCCTGCCATATTGGAGCAATCCCGTGACGGGCCAAGAGAGAAGAGCTCTAGTCTGTGCAGAATTCAGTGCTGTGTATAACCTGGAAAGGCCTTGGTTTTGTTGGAAAGCATATTGACTTCTTGTAAGAGCAGCTGCCGCCCTTCTGGAGGCTAGGGCAACCCTCAAGACAGCTCTCAGAGTCACAGGAAATAGGACTTTGAGAACATCCAGCCCATGCTCCTGCCCATCTAAGCCATCCAGAAAGCTGCTTGTCTAAACTCTGCCTGGTTGCCTTTCAGATCTACAAAATGTCATGCTCCAGCAGGAAATTCTAACATAAGTATTTGCATGGATTGAAGAGAGGCATTGATAGAAGTTTTTCTGGACTGTCTTGTTTGATTAAAGCTGAACTTGCAGTATAGTATCTGGAACACATAATGTAGAAAGGGGACTGTGCCTTTTGCAGGAAAGAATTCCGTATGAAAGACTTGCTTTTATATGTTTCAGAAGAAAAAAAATCTCAGCTTCTTGGAAAGATAATTTTTAACTTGCAGAGTTATGAGGTTTTGCTTACTATCTTGCACAAATCCTGAGTTCTTAGAATTTGTCATATGAAGTGTATATATATAAATAGCTTCCTAGGAGTTGAAAAAGAACATCTAGTTTGGATATAAAGAGCAGATGGTATTTTTCTTTTTAAATTACAGAGGTAGCGCTTATTAATTTATACTGATCTGAGTCCAAAAATTCTGCTTCCTAAGTTCAAGACTTTATTTTAGAACAAGCATGGTTTTTTAGTCCTCCTCTTGAAAACTGAAAGCATTCTAATTTTCTGATTTCCCCAAAAATGGTTTTATACCACAGTTCTTTCCTGTGGACAAAAGTACTAGAAAAATAAATTAGGAAAAAGGAAGCAACTGCCTTGCTTTTATCAAAATAGGCCTACTCTTCTCTGTGGAACTAACTCAAGTAACTGAGGAAGAAAGACAGAAATACTGGCAAATGAGATGAAAACTACTGTCTTACTGAAAAAAATCACCCCAAATGCTGGTTGGTTTTTTTGGTTTTTTTTTTTGGTTTTGTTGTTTGTTTTTTTTTTTATGGAAAGTATGTAATCCCTCTCCACAGAAACTTCTGGTCTGATGAACATGCCATTTCTTTAGGTGAAAATGTACATAACGTATATTTTCTGGAACCTGAAGTGCCAGTTAGGAACTTCAGGGCCTATCCAGTTTATCCTTATTTTAGTGTTAAAAACAACCCTCATTCCGCAGCCTCTGCTGCCATCGTGCGGCCATGAACCATATCTCACTAACGCTAAAACTCACTCGTCTTCTGAACTTGTTGCACTCTACATCCTCTGCTTTATTTACCAGATTCATTACCCCGGCACAATCCAATTTTCTTCTTCAATTTTCAGAAATGTCATTAATAATTGGCATTTCTTTTTTTCCTAGTTTCTGCAGATTAAAATATTTTTAATGCCAGATGGTGAGCAAGTTGTCATGAAACAGAGCAAATTGCTTTGGTGGGCTTGGTTTTCACTATGCTAGTGGCATTCTCTATGAAACTGTTAATTAGAACAGATGTGTAACTCACAGTGTCCATGGCACTGGTTTTTTTCCTAAGGAGTTTTATCTTCTTTTCTAGAAAAGAAAAACAGCTGAGCAGAGAACAGAATATAAATACATCATTTCATTTTCCTGCTGTGAAACAAAAGCAATACTATGGAGATCTGCTAAAAAAGAATGGATGTGGCTAAAAGCTTCAACATGTTGAAAAAAGTGTTTTAGGATAACAACTACCCTTCCATAATGAGTATCCTACAATCTTCTTTCTTGGTTAAGGTTTTAAGTTTTACTGTGCTGAAATCTTTTGAGTGGAGAAAAAACAAGAAACCTGTGAAGTTAATCTTGAAGTTTTAAATATTTAAAGATAAAATAAAATAACTAAAAATTATGTAGCCATCTAGGGCATACACACTACAGTACCACATACTCATGTTTGCACATCTATACAAATTCTCCCACTTTAATGCATCTTAGAGGATTCAAAAATGTATACTTACCTGATATTTCCAAGGGTTTAGCCACATACTGTTGTTTAATTCATGGCTGATTTTTAAATTAGTTGATGCATTGCAAGGAGGGATTAATTTCTTCCTACTATTCAATTTCCTCATTGCAAAGATTGTAAAGAAAGTACTTACTTGAAATTCTAAGATGTAATCAGAACCAGCTAGGTCATATTTTTAGACTGATAGGAAAATAAACTGTCTCCATGAGTCATCAAGATATTTTAAGAATGTTCCTACCTTATGTGCATGATAATTGTTGTTGCAATCAATGGGGCTAATCGTGTGCTTACAGTATCCTGTGTCAAGTACAGGTTTGTCTTGTATTACAAAGGCACCCAATATGCACTAAGTAATGCCTGAAAGATGACTTCAGGCAAAATATCTCTGTTTAATTTTAACAATCCTCCAAAATAGTAACAAACATTGAGCAACTCAAGCAGAATCCAAATTTTCTACGTTTTGTCATAAGAAAATAGTTCCAGTCACAACATTATGTAATCCTAAATTCTAGGAAGTCATATTTGCAGTACACACTGATAGACATGTTGAAATCTGTATTTATCAAAAACATGGCTAGAAATTTTTTTAAAATTAAGAAATCTTTTGCTAAACAAGGCAAAATGCTTTGCATAAAGTAAATATTTTAAAAATACATCTCATTAAAAATTGTATATAATTCTTATAAACAATTTTCACTCTTAACACGCTAAAGAAAATCTAAGAAATTGCCTAAAGGAAGAAGATTTCAGCTGGAACCATACTGCTGATGTAGATAGAAAAAGAGTTTACCAAATGTGTATGGAAGTTATTTCATTGGGGAGGGAGGTTTTACGTGATTGTAAGGCATAAGATGTTTTGGTCTTTTGTGTGAAATACAACTATTTATTCTTTTATCCTCTTTAAAGTGATTATGAAGGAATGAAAACAGGTAAATAAAATTGAGAATGCTTTACTACAATAAATCTTCCTTGAAGACAGGAGAAAATTTAAAATAGATTCAACATCCAGCTCTACTGTACTCTTACAAAAATTCTCTAAGTTCTGTAGCAGCTTCTGGTAATATTTTTGATGAAAAATTGGTAAGACAAATGCCCTCAATATAGCTGCTCACTTATTTTATACTGTACTGTCTCATATCCACAGTTTTCAGCATGCCCTGGATCTCTGGTTTCTGAACAAAACAATTTTACATTAATTCACATTCCTGAGAATTACACTCAGCTATACATCACAAAATTTTACCCTTCATTTTAACTCTTCTGCAAATATTTTAAATGACATAAAACAAAGTTTCATCACTATTACTTAAATATTAAATTTTATTATTTTTACAATGATGAGTCAAATTGGTCTGATCCTCTATTAACCATGATTTTGTATTTAGCAGTTTGCCAGCTGTAGTCAAAGGTAGATTTCATGCAGATTAGATCCTGCAAGAGTCATCCCAAGGGAGACAAATACTGAGCAGTCTTCCTGTTGCAGCAGCTGTTGAAGGTATCTTCAATCACCTAAACAGAGAGTAAAACAATACCTGCTACATCTGCTGAATTGAAATACATTTAATTGAAGGAAACATAGTTAAGGAAAGAGGTTAAATCAAATTATCACAGAACCATAGAATGGTCTGGGTTGGAAGGGACCATAAATATCATCAAATTTGAACCCCCCTGCCATGGGCAGGGACACCTTCCACTAGACCAGGCAGCTCAAAGCCTCACCCAACCTGGCCTTGAACACCTCCAGGTATGGGACATCCACAGCTACTCTGAAATCTCTCAATCTACCCTCATCCAGTTTAAAGCCATTCCCCCTTGTCCTACCACTACAAGCCCTTGTAAAAAGTCCCTCTCCAGCTCTCTTATAGCTCTCCTTCAAGTGCTCAAAGGCTGCTTTAAGGTGTCCCCAGGGCTTTCTCTTCTGCAGGATGAACAACTCCTGCTCTCTCAGTCTGTCTTCAAAGGAGAGGTGCTCCACCCCTCTGATCATTTTTGTGGCCCTCCAACAGGTCCACATCTTTCCTGTGCCGAGGACTCCAGAGCTGGATGCAGCACTTCTGGTGGGTTCTCACAAGGACGAAGTAGAGGGGGAGAATCACCTCCCTTCCCTGCTGACCACACTCCTTTTGATGCTGTCCAGGATGCTGTTGGCCTCCTGGGTTGCAAGCGATTGCCAGGTCATGTTGAGTTTCTCATCGGCCAACACATGACCCAAATGATTCCTTTTTAATCCTACGTTCCTTCCAATTTTACCACCATACTTCTTGAGGGAGTGAAGAGAATCATGGTAGAAAAATATATGGATGCATGGGAATATGGAGATAATAGAGTAGCAAAGCTCAAGAAAGGGACAACAGAGGCAGCTATTTCTAATGCCACAATTATTGATTTTTTCATGAGCACCAAGAGTACAAACATAAACACAGCCTGGCTTTTCCCATCTGAAATTTGAAGGGCCTCCAACACAGATCATTTTCACTGACTTCATTCATACTTTAAGAAAAGACAAATAAATAATATGCATGAGGAAGTTTTGAGAAATGCTGAATTGAATTTTTCAAATGCACTTTTTTCTCCCATTCCCTTGCTGATAATAAATATCACCAACATTGGATGCCTTTTCCTCTGTGTTAATGGAAAACTTTTCAGATGTTTTATGTATGGATTTCGAGCTTTTTAAGTATCCCAAGATAGTTTATGCTGACACAAAGATTTTTTCCCATTGTTAGGTGAATACTAAAGTTAAATAAACAAACAGAACCTCAAATTTAAAGCTCTGAGGTTAAAAGTCACTTTGCTCCTCCTCAGAGGTGCTGCCCATTGAAATCCATTCCAAGAGTGGGGCTACAGAGAACTTGGGACCAACTTGCAACTGTCCATTGGAATGTCAGCAAGAACATAATGATTCTGTCCCAAACTCCAAATGATCCCTTAACAAAAGATAACATAAACATAGTGCAGCATAGTTTCTAGTGATAAAAGCAAATCAAACTGTGACTCTTCAATTGCTTCTGTCAATTGGTAAATATTGCGTAAGCAAAATAAATTGGGAGACAGTATGAAAGAACAGTCCTGTGCCCTTTCATTTCTGCTTTATCTATAATCCATTAGTGGTGGTTTAAAGCAATAATATTATGAAGCACCTGGAGAGAAGAGAGCATAGTGCAAACAGGAACTCTGTCTGGGAATGCAGGACTCTCTTTCTCTGAAAAAAATGCAGTAAGTGTTCAAAACACCATAGTGACCTCCTTGTTTTTTCACACGTGCACGATTTCCAATGACTCAGTCACTTGGAAGTGGTAGTAATATGAGCAGAATACAGCCTTTTCTTTATCAGCTCTGCAAAATGTGCTGCAGGCCAAAGGACAACCTTTTAAAGACTTTAAAAAACCCAACACCGGAACTGGAGGATCTGATGGGGATTGCTTGAAGCAGAAGGAAGTTATTAACATTATTGCTGTTGTCAGTGTAGAAACATGTTTAAACAGTAAAAAACCCAAACCTCTCAGCCCTTCTCAGTACATGTAATTTATTTTAGTTTAGCCTGACTCTGTTAATATTCCCATAAGTAACCAACACAGGGTAGGTGGAAGTCCAAGACCAGATAAACCTCATCAACCTTTTTGTCTGGATCTTTTTTCATGCATTCAGTCTCTCTTGATTGTTGATCAAGTCATTAAACTACTGGTTTTGTATGACTCAAAGGCTTTCTCTAACCATAACAGCCACGCCTTCCACTTTTCAGTTAAATGTGCGGATATGCATTTAGAAGTCTTCTAGACACTAGGACACAAGCTATGTCCTTTTCTTTCTCAGACAATTGGGATTTTTATTTTCTCTAGATTTTGGGTGACTCAAGCATTCTTCATCTTAAAGGGGGTAGGATTCAGATAAAGAGCAGTCTGCTGCAAGCAACAACCAGTTCCTCCTTCAGATGTAGCAGGCTCCTCTGCATCCTAAAATCTAGTTGTCAGTTCAGCCAAATTACTGTCTCTGAAGATTCTTGAGTTCCCAGTGTAGATGAAGCCTACATGTTCTCAAACTAAGCTATCTACTCCAGCTCTCACACTGGAGTGTCCCTTCATGATAAATCCTTTTATCTGGGATGTACAGCACACATACATACTCCCAGCAAGTCAGAACTAAAACCTGGATGTGGTTGTTCTCCATCAGAAGTGGAAGTGCAGTGTTGATGACAGCAGGTTTCCACCTATTCAGTTTCCTGTTTCTGTAACAGCTCTGGGGAAAACAAACAAACCCCAGACCATCCCTGCCTTTGCTTACCAATTCCCACACTCTTTTCAACTTTGGACAGGTGACTATATAGGAAGAATAGGTATTTTAAAATCTCTTCAGATATCTGCAATACACTCTTATTAGTCTTTTCATGGTGAACAAGAAAAATTTGGACGGAGATGCTTCATTCTCTCCGGTAAGCTCTGTCCTAGATAGGAGGAGCAAGTGAAAAAGGCCACATCTCCTTATGTGCTGTTATATTTTTTCTTCTTTTTCCTTCTAGATTTTAAAATTTGGATATAGCAAGAAAACACAGATAATGTAAGAACTGAAGAGTCTCCACTGAGCAATGTCTGTCTTCTCTCAGCAGTTCATGGAGCTGGGCCATAAAATAAGGAGAGGGGAAGTACTTCTGTGTACTGTGGGGAATGCATGCATCTCAAATAGCAGATGCTCAGCTCCAGGATCGTCGTGTTATCAGCTGTGCTCCTACGATTTTGCCAAGGAAAAGACGCAGATACTGTGTGTCTTTTTATGAAGCTGAAGGGGGGAGCATCTGAGTTAGCAAACATGAGGGCCTCCAAGCAAGAATACATAAAGCTCAAAAGGGAGCTGACCAAAATTCTCTTGGGAATTAGAGATACCTGTACTCCTCGCTAGTCTTCACTAATGCCTTGTAACAGCAGGGATAAGTGGAAAAGCAGTAACACACTTCTGTCTCACGTAAAAGATTTAGAGAGAGATTGCTGATTAACCACTGCTTCATTTAGAAGCCCATGTTCCCTCTTCCCTGCCCGGCAGTGACTGAGTTTCCACATGCCTGCATCAGCTGCTTGTTACGATTTTGGACGGGTCCCTTTCCTATCTGACCCCACACGCCCTCCCTGCCTTCCCGGCAAAGCGAAGGAGCCCCGAGATGTCACCTGCCGTGGAGCGGCCGATGCCGGCGGCACTACCGCGGAAGAGCCGGCACTGGCGGCGGCGGCTGAGGCACCCCGGGCCGCCTGCTTCCCCTGCGGAGCCAGGCTGCGACCCAGCCCGATCCCGGCCCCTCCGAGCCGGCCGCTCCGAGCCGGCCCCAGGCCCCGGCGGCCGCGGCGGGGGCGGTCCCGGGGCGGCGCTGTACCGCGGAGCGGGCCGCGGGCAGCGGCAGCGGGAGGCGGGCGCCAGCTCCTCCTTCTGCTCTTCCTCCCCTTCCTCCTTCGGCCCCGGGGTGGGCTTGCCCGCGGCAGCCGGGGTGTGGGGCCGTGCCGTGCCGTGCCGTTCCCCGTGTGCGATGGACTGGCAGGTGCTGACCAGGGAGCTCTCCCTCTATCTGGAGAGCCAGGTCCGCGTGGGGTTCCTCGGCTCCGGCGTGGGCTTGTCCCTGGTGCTGGGTTTCGGCGTCGCCTACGCCTGCTACTACCTCAACAGCATCGCCAAGGTGAGCGGGAGGGCGGCGGGGCGGGCGGGCTCCGCAGGTGTCCCGCCGATGGGGACAGTCCCGAAGGTCACCGCGACCCACCGCCCGTAGGCGAGGGGATAGCACCTGGAATGGCTGGGAGGGCAGGGCTCTGCAGCCGCCTTGTCCTCTCTCATCCCTTGTCCGTCCCCCTGGAGGTGCGGCTCCGGGGTCCCGGCCGGCCGACAGCCCGCTCGAACCCCACACGGGCCCGGCAGCGCAGCCTTCCCCCGCCCGCCGGGGCTGCGTCTTCCGCGGGGGCCTCGGTGACCCCCGGGGGCCACCGGCCTGCGGTGAGGGAGGGTTCCTCTGGTCGTCCCCGGTCTGGGAGGGGAAGGGGCTCTGGCCTCGGCAGTCCCCAAAATGTAGTTGTACCAGTTGGAGAGCTTGGCTGGGTGCCATGGTTTGGAAACAGAGGTTAGGAGACCGTCCTCCACAATACCAACCCGACCTACTTGGTTTACTAGCAGGGCAGGTGATAAAGTAGTTTTGCTGTCCTTGTGTCCCTGCAGGTACCATCCTAAGTACCTCTGAAGGCACAATGACAGTGTTTTGGGGGCTGGAGCACTCTTGGGTACTCCTCGTCAGCAGTGGTTTTGGAGATAAATTAGGCAGTCGCAAATTAATTACTTGGATACGGTGAGCCTGATGCGATCTGAAGTGGCCCGTGGTGAGAGCGCCTCGTTGAATGCGTAATCAACTGAAATACGCATATCAAAAGGTTTTTGACTGTTGAGGACCTGAGTGTTGCCACAGTCCTTCAGAGAACCGCTGGGAACATAGACTTCCTCTTCATGGAGAAGAGGGTACTTGATTTTGATTTTGGTCAGAGGAGAAAAACGAAGGGAGGATGTGCCATTACAGCTGTTTATGTGGAATGGTTTCCCTCAAAGCATCTGTTATTGTCCTATTAATGCTTGCATGTTGGGGAGTCACTGTGACAGAGAGGTATAAGAAATATAGTTGCTAAAACATGCAGTGTTTGGTATACAGGGAGTTTTCCATGTTAATTGGTGTACAAATGGAAACTGTAAGCAAATTGTCTACATGCAGAGTATTATCAGAGATGAGGAACCGATGCACTTGTGTAGTGTAGAATGAGATGGGAGGAGAAGTGTCCTACCACGTTAAAAAAGGTACTATGGGTGCACGGCCAAAGTGCATGCACGGATTAAGTGTCATTTCTGTGTAGTCCAAGAAAATGGACTTGGAAAAATCTTTCTTGCCTACTTCATTTGTCAGTGAAGATACAATGCTGGTAAAAGTAGAGCTAGATCAGTATGTTATTAGAAGTAGGTAAGGAATCCATTATGCTTAATGGGTTTCACTTTTCACTTGGGTGTTTTGGCATTTTGTTGGGTTTTCATTTACTTATCTCTGTACCATGAAAGGTAAAAGCATTGCAAATGATTATATGAAATAAAGTAGTTCACTGAGAGAGGATTTAAATAAGCTTTCATTTCTTTCTTTATTTGTTTTTTAGTTTGTTTTATAAGAATGCCCATGTCTGATTGTAGTCTCTTTTCCTAGAAACCCCAGCTGGTGGCAAGCAATGACCGTTTCTGCCGCTTTCTCGAGGAATATTGCCCTGTTGTGACAGAAACTTACTATCCCACGATTTGGTGTTGGGAAGGTCGGGTACAGACACTCCTGCGTCCCTTTATCACATCTAGACCCCAAGTACAGTACAGGAAGTAAGTGCCTTTATTCTGGAAAGTGATTGATTTGATACCCAGCTGTTCCCTTACTGTGTCACACCCACTGTCATTGCTCAACTTTGTGCCTGGTTTATTTTTTTTGCTTTATGCCCACCTTTACGACTTTGTCCACAGACTTGGAACCGTCTTCGTCATGGATTCAATATGAAGTAGGTTTGAAAGGTCAGTGTTCCCAAATGGCCCTATTTTAGCTCAGAGAGTTTTGTAGCACTGAAATATGGGTGACAATATAGGAAGTGATGTAGTTATATATGTTCACAGGATTACACAGTGGGTGAGGTCATAAAAGATCTCTGGAGGTCACC
The DNA here is from genome assembly GCF_041296385.1 of Aphelocoma coerulescens. Lineage (NCBI taxonomy): Eukaryota > Metazoa > Chordata > Aves > Passeriformes > Corvidae > Aphelocoma > Aphelocoma coerulescens. Next base: position 118,980,969 of record NC_091015.1, on the reverse strand, counting down.
TAGTCCAACTCCCTGCTCAAGCAGGGTCACCCAGAGCCAGTTGCCCCAGATCATGTCCAAATGGCTTTTGGATTTCCATAAGGATGGTGACTGCACAATACACCTGGACAAATTGTGCCAGTGCTCGGTCACTCTCACATTGAAAATGTGTTTTCTGACACACAGACATACATCCTGTGTTTCAGGTTGGGCCCATTGCCTCTCTTTCTGTCAATGGGCACCACTTAAAGGAGCCTGGCTCCATCCTCTTTGCAGCCTCCCTTCAGGTATGTAAACACATTGCTAAGTTCCCCCTTGGCCTTTTCTTCTTCAGGCTGAGCAGTCCCAGCTGTGCCAGCCTTTTCTCATAGGAGATAGGGTCCAGTTTGTTTGTCATCTTTGTGGCCCTTTACTGGATTCTCTCCAGTATGTCCAGGTCTTCCTTGGACTGGGGAGCCCAGAGCTGGACTCAGGACTACAGGTGTGGCCACGCCAGTGCTCCATAGAGGGGCAGGATCATTTCCCTTGATCTGCTGGCTACACTCCTCCTAAGCCTCCACAGCCTCCAGACTCTTGGCCTTCTTTCCTGCAAGGGCGCATTACTGGCTCATGTTCAACATGGTGTCCACCAGGACCCTCGGGTCCTTTTCTGCCAAGCTGTTTTCCAGATGGTCAGCCTCTACTGGTACATGGGCTTGTTCCTTCCCAGGCACAGGACTTTGCACTTCTACTCATGGAGCTTCCTGAAGTTCCTGTCAGCCCATTTCTGCAGCCTGTTGAGGTCCCTCTGGATGGCAGCACAATTACTTGGCATATCAAATGTTCTGGTGTTCAAATGCCATAGTTTTGCCAAGGTCATGCAGTCACTGTGTCTGTCCATTAAATCAACGTGTCCTACCTTAACTGTAGCATGGCCACATTCAGCCTTGTTTTGAATATACAGAACTTCTGGGATTTTCAGAGTAACTTTTACCTGCGGAGTTTGTGTTGTGTTTTTTCATGCCGAAATTCTAAGAGGGGAGAAAACCCCTTGTATTTATTGTTTGTCCTCAGCTGATCTCTTTCACACAGAAATGAGACTTAGTCTGGCAAATGAGGCATTTGGCACAAGACCTAAGGAGAAGGACTTTTATGCGCCGGAACCTGGATGCAACACAAGTTGTTTCAGCTCTGCTTGCATGGTAGAATAGATTTAGCATTTAGCAGCTTCCCTTAGTTTTAGTAACTAGGAAACATTTCAGTGGTATGGCCATGTCCACTTTTTCTAGTCCTTGTACACTTTTATTTCAAGGGTTTTGAGAGAAGAAACATAGTTCCATGGGGCAGTGCTTATTTTGCACCATTTGAGATTGTGTTGGCAGTACTCACTAGCATTGCATCTACTTCCCATTACGGAAAAAGGGCAAAGCTGAGCTAATGAGTCCGACAAGGGTGGTCACCCTTAAAATCTGGAGTAGTCACTACCAAGAATTTCAAAAGAAAAATCAAATGCAAGGTAGGCTTACATTTTGGTAGTTTCTAGACCAACTCTCTCGAACCATTCAAATACATATTTATTAGCTTTTATCGACATGTTTGTCTATCTCTTCTCCATTTGGATAACTACTTCACTGAATTGTGAAAGTAAAGTAGCACTTTAACTGTTCAAATTTCCCGGAAGTGGGAAGATGTTGTACATTTCTAAAAAAAAGAATGAAACTTTTTTGTCATTGTTTAATGCATGCTTAGCTTATTGAGATATTATAATATTTGTTGCATTGTTAAGATATATTCTGTAAGAGTGCATTCTAGCTCAGTTTGTAAAGATCTGGGGTGAAAGATGCAGTAGTGTGTGTCTGTGTTCTGCATGTTTAAAACATAACAACCCATTATACACTCTGCTTCTTTGGATGAAGAGGAAAAAAAAAATGTGATAAATGTTTATTGCATTACCCAGTGTGCTATCAAAAGATTCTCAGATGATTCAAAGGAAATCTGCAATACACAAAAATGCCTGTATAAAACACAAGGCAGTGCCAAAAATCACATTAGTTACAAGCTTCCAGTACATCAGCAGCAATTTATGAAAGGCCATGTCTTCATTTACTGTGAATGGGAATTACTTCACAAATTGACTGTTCTAACTCTTGTCAGCTGTAGGTGTGACTCTTTCTGAATGCAGGCATGCCTAGTCAGGTGGCACTTTGAGTATTAAAACATAATGAAAAATGCAGAATTCATACCTGGTAATTTGTAGACTGCAAGCACTCTTAATAGCATGTATTTTTCAATTTAATCAGTGTTGTCTTAAAATGTACCTTTCAGTGAGCTCATTAAAACAGCAGATGGAGGACAGATTTCGTTGGATTGGTTTGATAATAATGACAGCTCATATTATCCGGATGCCAGCACAAGACCCACCGTCCTGTTATTGCCTGGCCTGACAGGAACAAGCAAGGAATCCTACATTCTTCATATGATCCATCAAAGTGAAACACTGGGATACAGGTACTGTTGTATTTCATTGCTATTCATTTTGCTGCTTCTGGTAGGATCCATATCAGTATGTATATGTATCAGATGCTTTCCTAAGGCAAATGAGATCTGAATACAGTAGTTTATGTAAGAAAGTGTTATTAGTAATAATAATCATAATGGAATTATATAACAGGCAGTACATTTGGAAGGGCTGTTTTAATACCTACAGATGTGCCCCAGAGCTTGCAGGGAAAGCCAGCTAAGTCTGCATAGGGCTTTGCTGCTGCTTCTTAAGTTATTATATCAGTATTTGTGTTAACCTTTACACTTTCTAGAGAAAGGGTTTGTATTCAGCTCCAAGTCGGGTGGATGGGTTGCTGGCAGTAGGCCTTGGAGGAGGTCAGCTTCTGAATGCCAAAATTGCTTGATTCAGCAGCCTCAAATTCCTGGGTGCAGAAAGGAGAGCTAGCCTTCTTTTACTGGTGGTGTTTAAGGGGGTCTGTCACCTCTTCATTGTCACTGTGTAATTTAGTTTCATTCTTAAGGCTTCTGGTCAGTTGGGTAACATAAGTGGATTATTCAGTGAGTAGACTCCTTTATGTAACCATATTGCTGCTGCTGCACATTAAAATAAATTGTCATTGTTCCAGGATCTCTATTTGGAGTATTATGTTTTGTCTTTGCAGACTGGCTTCTGGTACTGACTCTAATAAGTTCTTCAAATATGGATATATTAGCTTTTATCTACATGTTTGGCTATCTCTTCTCTACTTGGATAACTACTTTACTAATTTATGGAAGTAAAGCAGCTCTTTAACAAAGTACTTTTTAAATCACTTTAAAACTTACCAGTAAGAAATATCAGAGGAAAGCCCTGAAATCAACAATGTGTTACGATTAATTTTTAAGGTATTCCTGAAAGTAATATCTGCATTTGATCACCTAAGAGAAGAAGGTAGAATATTAAAAAGGGGAGCTTTAGGTCAGATTTCAAGAAAATGCTATGATTTTGTTTTTAAATAGCAACATTTGAGAAAAATACCAAATAAGTATTCTTTCATGCCTTTAACCCATCTAACTATGTATTTTTAAAAATTATTTCAGTGAAATGGTAGAAGAGTAATAGAAAAGTAGTATTTATTAAGAAAGTATAGATTCTTAAATCATGGTGATACTGCTAGAAGATTCAGAGACTCCCACCAACAGAGAGGGACCAGAAACTTCTGCTGTACCAGACAAAAAAAAAACATTCCCAAGAACCTGCAAATTAGATCCAGCTGTCATTATAATTGTGACTTGGCTCATTTCTTCCAATTTAATAGAATTATGTAGCTTTGGGGGATGTCTACACACGGATCTCTGACGTTCTTTTTGCAGAGCACAGCTTTAGGCTCAGCCCTGCACTAGCAGAGCTCATGGCAGAGTGCAGGCAGGGCATGTCTGTACCATCTTCAGCTAAACCTTGGGGCTCTCACCCTGCAGTCTGACCTCAACAAATCACGGAGCTCAGACAGTCCCACTGACATCAGTGAACTCCATTTTGGCATAAAGCTTGTTCCACACTGGTCAGCCTCTAGGATCTGTAGGTCTGTAAATATTTATGTGCTGAGCTTATTCATAGAAGTGGCTCACATTTCTTCATGCATTTTCATTTTTTGGTGTATTTATCTCTTTTGGTGAATTTAACAATGTGTACAATTGAATTTACTGTCTCAATTTTTAGATGCGTGGTTTTTAACAATCGGGGAATTGCTGGCGAGGAGCTTTTGGTAAGGATGATTTCTAAGATAAACATCTCTCACTTATAAGTGGTAATTATGAAATCATTTGTGCCTATTTGTACAGTTGGATTAAATGAGAGAAACTCAGAGCATGGGTTGAAAATGCAGAGAAGAGAATTCAGCCATCTGGTAGATCAATCATGTGCCAATATTAATTTTTTTATTTTGAAACCCTAGAGGGTCAGCTGGTCAACACATGATTTTTTCTGAACATTTCAGTTTAGGAAATTATTCAATTATTAATATCTGTAACATAAAACAATCCTTACACTTTTCTGTCCAAAAATACTGCAGTATCTAAAATGTGCAAATCTCTGTTCAGTCAATGCAATTTTCTCCCATTGATTTAACATACATATCCAAATACAATCCATTGTAATTTTTTCCCAGTTTAAAATGTATTTTTGATATGGTTAAAAAGGTGTGACATTAAAATTGATCCATACTACATGTTAGTGAATTAATGAACTAGATTTATATGGGTGGCTGTATCTTAAAAGTTAAATGTGTTCTTGTATTTTTCTCAACAATTATGACACAAACTCAGCTACAGAGGACATTTTTTTGGGACAGACATGTCAGCTTAGCAATAACTGGCCATTCCTCAGATGAAAAAATCTTGAAGCTAAATGTTTTCTGCAGCTAGGGACAAGGCTTGATGAAATATTGCTGAATAAGCTTTGTTTTTTCATATGCGTTTTGTTGACAGTTCTGCAGCTGGAATGAATGTGCATAATACTCAGTATTGTTTTGCATTTTTTTAATCCCCTGGTTTCAAACTTTTAAAAGCTCAGAATATTTTCCCATAATCAGATAAAGCATTTCAATGCAAATATTGCCATGTTAAGAGTAGTTTTCTGCATACTTTTGGAGATGGATCTACAAAGCAGTTTTGTGACACACAAAGTCCTTATTGATGAATTTCTGAATCATTAAGAGAAAAGATCCCTTGTTTGGATACATTGTGTGTATTTTACTGTAATCGGATTTACATCTTTAAGCTTTATAAGTTCTTGTGGTGCAGCAAACTAGCTGAAATTATCACATTTTCTGCAAAGAGGTTTCAACATTTTAGTATAAAATCCCTAGTTAATGAGTCTGAAGCATAGTTAGGCACCACAGTAGAAATTAGTTATGTAAGCAGTTCTTTTTCTAGTCACTTTAAAGACAGATTCAAATTTACAATGCATAATAGTTATTTAAAGAATACTGTTCCCATTGATTATTGAAAGTCGTTGTGAATTATTGCTATGGAATAATCAAATATTATATTGACCACAGCCAGTGTGAGCTGACGGTGTTTTAAAAATATCTTCATACAAAGTGCAGATAGCTAAATGTGAAACTGTCCAGAATTAACTGAATTTAAAATGCAAGCTGTATCTCTAGCTATATAAACTTTAATCAAATACACTTAGAATGGATTAGATCCTAGTTACCAAAAATAATTATTTTTCCTTGTAAAGTTGACAATTTAATTAAAATAAAACACATTCACAATGTTTATAATTAATAGGATGTAAGACAGTGAAGAGTGATTCATGCAGATGAGAACTGGAAATGCAACATAAATGGAAATTAAAAATGTCTTCAGTTTTAATTATCTAGATTTAGCTTTTCTTTCCATTTCTTAATCTTTGACGTCAACATTTCAATATTCTTGTTAAATGTATTTTAACTAATTAGTTTAATGTAATTAAATTTGTTAAAATCACCCACAAATTGCAAGGCAGTTTAACTGAAAGCAATGGAAAGAAAACACCCTTGAAATCCATCATTGCTTCAGGCAACAGATAAGTTCCATTAACTCACAGTTACGTATTTTTATATTTAGTGTTAATGTTTTACTGAATTTTGGCACTTCAGTCAGTACCTGTAGTTAAGTCCAGGTCACTAACATGTTAGTAGCAACTCTAAAGTTAAAAACTTCATTTTTCTGTAGATGAGATCTGGACAACACCATTAGAAAAAAACCCTTATATTATTGTGATTCTTAAGGTGCCTAGATGATTTGTCTCCCTCCTACTGCTCCAGATAGTCCCTCAGGTTGGATTATGTGACCTATTCCGGGTGTCTCTGCAGGGGAGGCTCCAAAGCCGTGCTTACCTTTCAAAAGCAGGGAAGTGGTTAACCGAATCTTACCCAAGGGGTTACTCAATCTGATGCCAGTGGAAGTCATTCCAAGTTCTCGATTCAGGATTTAAAGAGACACCAGTGATGGATAAAGAAGGGCTAATATATGTTTCATTGCTTTAGTTAATAGAATACTTTACTAAATTAGGTAAATGACACTGGGGAATTTATTTATCTGCTTATTTTGTTTTGTTGTATGTAGAATCTAAATATGGGTTAGTTTTCAAATGCTGGCTGACAGAACTTGAAATCTAATGCTTTCTTTTGCATTTGAATGTGGGTGAATATAGTAAAATTGTTGGTTTAACTTCCTTTTCTGTAAATCACAGCCTTTATAATATGTTTCCATTTCCTTGGGGTATTTTAAAAATATCAGTGTCTATCTAGTTCTGATCTAGTTCTGTCTAGTTTAGCACATTGTTCTCTATTCAGATTGAATGACCTGGAGGTTGCAGATCCTGAAGATACCTGTCACCTCTTTTATTTTGTAATGATAACAAGTATAACTCCTTCCTTCACCTCCTTGTGAAACGCTCTGGATTTATATTTGCCATTTAGCGAAGCTTCACAATAAATGCTAAATTTATCTTCTTATATAATGATCCACTGTTCAGTTTGCTTTGTCCTTAAAGGATAATACAAAAGCTTATGATGGCATTTTTTCCCTCTTGACTCCTTACAGACACCAAGGACTTACTGTGCAGCTAACACAGAGGATTTAGAAGCTGTTATTCATTATGTGCACAGCTTGCACCCCTCAGCTCCATTCATGGCAGCAGGTGTTTCTATGGGCGGGTAAGGTTGTGTAACACAAGTCTCAGCTTAACTGTGGTCATAAAATAAGACTGATGTAGCCTGATTGTAAATTATTACTCTGGAATACTTGCATTACTGACTGAGCTGCAAGCAAGTTGGGTTTCTCTCCAAGAGTTAATATGCAGAAGACTTTTAGAAACTTCATATCTTGGAGGCTGTTTTGTCTGTGTCAGGGAAGGTAGAAATTGGCTAGCATTTAAAAATTGTGGGGGGAGGTAGAGAAAGACAGGAAACAGTGACAGGCAGATGGACAGCCAAGCAGGTAGGCAATACAGTCTTTGGAAAGTATGGAGGCTGCCTTTGGAACAGAGGGATATAAAATAGAATCTTGAGCTAATACACCATGTTTCATAGCAACCTCTGGCAATAACAAGATTTGTCTTCACTCTGTTTGCGTTCTGCAGTGTGTGGGTAGGTTAGGCTGGAAGAGGTGTGGATATCTGCTCTGTCTGGCTCAGAAGCAAGAAGTAGTATTGTTGTTCAAACCAGTATGGGTTGGTAGAGCATGTGGTATTAAGACTTGCTGTGTCCTGGCTTCTCTCCAGAAAGCACAGCTAGAACAGACAATGATAGCACAGTTTCTTAGGAAAAAAAAACCACTGCTAGAAGCTAGCAGAAATGTTCCAGCAGCCTCTTTAACAAAAATCATAGCAGAGGAGAATTTTCCTTAGAAATACTGCAGACACAGTGGTAAATTCCTGAGCCTTCCCTCTTCTCTAATAAATTGGGGCAGGGGGGGCAGATAAAGCCCATATATCTTGATATTAATATATATTACTATATATTGACATTAATCTATCAGTGACTTGTAGGAGCTTTGAGATAAATATATATTTGTTCAAGCAATAGAGTTATTGATAATGAAAAAAATAATTAACTTTGAAGCTTTTCAAATCAGGCCAGTCCTTTTCCATTCATGTTGCTGCAGCCTTTCAAAAGTGATAAGACAGTAGTCTGATGATGACATTGGCTGCCTCCTTCTGGAGCTTTGGTGCACTTCACCTGGTCCCACTGTCATGTCTGTGCTCAGTTTGCATAACTGGGCCCTAATTTGGACCCTAACTTGATCTTCTGCTGCCATTGTCCCAAACTCTGCCACTAGGCAAAGGGACTGGGTAGGCCTGAGAACAGACCTCAGCAGTAAAGACAGGGAAGACTGGTAGCCTCTGCTTTTTTGCAAATCTTTAGTCACTAGGTTCCCTGTTCTGTTGAATAGTGGTTCCAGGAGGGAAAAAGGCTGGTCAGCCTAACTTCAGTTCTTTGGGAAGATCCTCTGGGAGCTATTTCCAGGCATATGGGGAATAAGAAGGTGACTGTTTTCATCAAGGGCAAAACATGCCAAGGTGATCTGATTGCCTTCTATGATGAGATGACTGACTTCACTGATGAGGGGAAAGAAGAGGATGTTGTTTGTTCTGAAGATGTTGTTTGTTCTGAGGATGTTGTTTGTTCTGAGTCTTTCTTTGTACCAAAAGACTTGCAGAAGCCTTTCTTGCTGCAGAAACCTTTCTCTTGTTGTCTTGTACATCCTGTGCTTGTTCCAGCTCCAGCTGAACTTCAGTTTTCCTAACTGCATCCCTGCATGCTTGGGCAATGACTGTTTCTCCCAGGCAGACCACCCCTTGTCTACCTTAAGGATACTTCTTCCTTGAAATTGCTCAGAAGGGTTTTTTTTCTCCATGTGATCTTCTGCCTCTCTTGCTCAACTTCTTGCATATCAGAATGTATCACACTTGTGCTTTATGTTTGGTTATCCTTAAAGTCAAACAGGTCTCCCAGACCCCTTTGCTCATCAGGGCCATCTCATGTGGCATCCTGCAAACCAGATCCCTAAGCAAATGAAAGCCAACTCTCCAGAGTTGTAATTCTGCTGCTTACCTTACCCTCTTACTTTTGACCTTAAAAATCCACCACTGAATAATCTCAGTGGCCAAGACTGTTCTGCATCTTCTCATACGTGACGGGTTCTTCCTTACATATGAATAGCAGACCCATAGAATATTTTTCCTATTTAGGTCCTTGATTGTGTATCAAAATACTGTCCTCTACTCTCCAGAAATCTGGCCTGCTTGTGCCTTGCTGCAGCAGTTGATGCCAGGATGGCTACAATTCCCTGTGCCTGGCAATTATGAAGGGCTGAAGGTGTGGTAGAAGCTGGCAAATCTGTGACTAGTACAAAAGGCTAGATCAGCCCTTAGTGTCATTTCTGTCCTTGGCTTAACCTAGTTATGGTATCCAAAATACTGGCAAAGTCTGTTAGTATGGCACAGGGAATCTGCGTTGTGTTCCTGGCTTATATCTTACCAGTACTGCTGGGCAATTTTAGGCAAGGTGTTCCACCTTCCCCCTCCAATATGTTTTTAAAATCCTGAACCAAAACCAGAAAGCATATGCTTTTAGAATAGTCTCTAATCATCTACATGAGAACTGTTTCCATGCTTCAGAATTAATTGGAGCACTGCATGTTTAAAATTAAGCAGGAGCAAAGATGTCACAAGGGACATACTGCAAAAATCATCCACTTGTCTTAATCTTACAGTTTTTATCATCTGTTGCTTTTCAGAATTTTCTGAATAGCCAGATAATCTGTATAAGACACATTTGCCCCAGTTAAGAATTAAAATAGACATTCACATCACAGACATGTAAATGTAAATGAAAGACCACCTGTTCTGCTATCGTCAGTAGGTATTATTGTGGAAAGGGACTTTATTTTGGAGCATCAAGATTCCTAAGCCTTCTCTCGACTACATGTACTCTGTGAACTCTGTTTGAGAACTGCTTCTTCTATTACTGCAACTTTTTTTTGGTTTATTGGACTGCTGTCCTATGATCTGGTAGGTAGTGCAGAGGGATAAAGTCTCTGTGATAGCAGGCTGGCTCATAATGCCTTTGCTGAAGGTTGCTGTCTCCTGAAGTACAATAAACGAAGCCAAGATACAATGTGGCAATCCAGGGAGCTGTATTAACATTACTAATTAACTGTAGTGTTTTGTGTTAAAGACTTGGTATTAAAATACTCTGTAAACTTTGAGGTCTCAGGCAGTAAAGTAAGACTTAGATTCTGTCAGTATTTTTATTTTACTCTATTCCTGCTATTTTATTTTTTCTACATTTGAAGGGTAGATGCTTGTGAACTCCCCCTTTTTGTAACTCAAGTATACATTAGCAGTAGAGACTATAAGCTGCAATTGGTCAGAAAGACCATTTATTTGGGTCACAAGTTTGTTTCTGTAGTTTTATTCATTATCCAAGACTTCATTCTTCACATACTTCGTGTTAAAGAACAGCTGTGTTCTTTCTTGTGTGTGAGGTGAGGTAATGGCACTACCTTAATCTCAGAAGACTTCATAGTGAGGCAGGTGTGCCAGGGGCAGCTTGCATTTGTCAGGCATGCTGATCAGATTTATCACATCAGGAAGACCAAGAGCTTGTAAGACAGTAAAAGTTACTAACACTTGGGAATACCTGTTCCATGAGTAAGAATCACTTGACTTTTCCCTCCCTTTAGTGATCTAAGTAAGACTAGTACATCTCTGTTTCTAAATGCACTCCTACTCACACCCTACACAGCACACCCTGTTCGTCTCTGATAGTAGAGAGAGCAAGTAAACTTCATGAGTCATATGTTGATTATGTGTTGATTATCTTCTAGGTGTACTAGGCACAACTGTTGGACTCATATGAGAAACTATTGAAAAACAGACAAAAACACGGCTGACTGTTCTATTTACTCTAAATTGAAGCAAACAGTTTGATAGTATATATGTTTCTGTTTTTCATTTGTAGCATGCTTCTTTTAAATTACCTGGGCAAAGCTGGCAGAGACACTCCTTTAATGGCAGCTGCAATTTTCTCTGCGGGTTGGAATGTTTTTGAATCTGTAGAATCTCTGGAGAAGCCACTAAACTGGCTTCTTTTCAACTATTACTTGACCACTTGTCTACAATCCTCTATCAGCAGGTGAGTTGCCTTCAGAACTGTTTAGCAGGTGGAAGGATGTTAACATGAGATCCACAGCAGGTATAAAAATATTGGAAAAATTAATGCTGTAACAACTCTAATTGTTCTTTGTTAATTATTTGGTAAGTTTTGAAATCAAAGGGGTCTTTTCAAGAAAGTTTGTCATCAATATGACTAAATTTATCTGCTGCTTAAGGGACTCGCAGCAAGCCCAATGTTCTGTATTTATGGATGAAGTAAATGGATTTTTTAAATTTTTAGACTTGCACATACTGACTTTGAGTAGATTTCTATATATAATAATTGTTTTAAGTTGGTGTTGACTGCAAAAGCACAGAAAAGCCTAGCTCATCCTTGACTTTATAAAACCAGGCTGTATTTTGTATTCCCAAATATTAAGTTCTTTTATCTTTGGCATCTTTCTCGTGGCTTATGCAGATTTTTACCATACTTCTGGATGTGCCAACATATAGATGAACAATTATTCTGTTCTCGGATTCCAGACAGATTTTTAATATGACAGAAAATTAAAAGCAAGCATGTTAGACAGTTACTTCTATAAATGTATCTGTAAAGCAGAGAACTTCTATGTTTGTTTACATAACAAAAAAACAAGCCCTCTGATTTTTCTATCCTTCTTTATAGGCATCGACAAATGTTGGAGAAATTATTTGATATGGATCTTGTGATGAAGGTATGTGAAAATGTTACATCTGCTTGAGCTGGATGCTGTTTTCCAAATGCTGACATAGTTCCCTATTTGAATTCTGTACTTCAGGCTAGAACTGTTAGAGAATTCGATAAACAGTTCACTTCAGTCATGTTTGGCTACCGTTCAATTGATGATTACTATGAAGATGCTAGCCCATGTCGCAAGCTGAAGTCAGTAGGAATTCCAGTGTTATGTCTAAACTCTGTGGATGATGTTTTCTCACCAGCTCATGGTAAGTTTAGGCTTTTTAAAATGTATTTGTCTGTATATGCAGTCATTAAGACAAACTACATAGGTTTGAGAATAAACTCAGACCTATGTGTCAAAGTGTATTTAAATGTTACTTGCTGTAGGATCAAAATTCCATGGAGGGACCAGTCTTGCAGTTAAGTTTAAGACACATATAAAGCAGATGACGATGGAGAGATTTGATTAATCCAGAATGCAGAAGTATATGGGGTGACCTCATTAGGCATTAGTGGAGTCTTTACAGTCAAAAGAAAGAAATATGCACATTTAGGGTATGAGTTACCTTACTGTAAGGAAGATACCAGATGTAGTGCCCTCTCAGAAGCACCTGTTTCTGTTCACCAAGTATGAAGAGAACCCACAAAAAAAGGAACTTGGATTCAGATGTCTGGATGTAGACATTCAGAATTCAAACTGGAAACAAGTAGGGTTTTTTACTGCCATTCTTTAAGGCCCTACAAAGAATGTTTGGGAGTTGCTTATGTTTGAGATGATTTGAAATCCTGATCTGTTGATCTCAGTGCCACCTCCAGTGCCTGTAAATTAAAAGTAAGGAAAAAATCAAGTTAGATTAGTTACATCTAATCGTGTAGGCCAAAACCTTGGGCAGGGGAAGAGATATACACAAGGTGAGCTTCTAGAAGGAGGAATGTTGAAATTAGTAAGGAGCAGCAGTATCAGCTAAGTAACAGGCTGAAAACTCTGTTTTCCATTTTCTTTCTGTTTCATGCCAAACACATGATCATTATGAATATTTTGCTTTTCCTCTGAAGATCAAAACCCTGTTGCTAACTATCCTGAAAATATATGCTTGTTCCTGTGGTCTGTGTTTTCGTTATAGTTTCTGAGAAGAGAAGGAGAACAAAAGCTAATGTAGAGGAAAACCAGTAAAATGAACAGCTGGTTGAGGCAACAGTCTTCAGCAGTGAGCACCTGACACCTTTAAAAATGAAGTTTATACAACTGATTTATTTTAGGGAAGTTTTCTTCTGCCACCACAAGTGAAGTGAGATTCTTGCAGAATGAGTCATGAAACCAAAGTGAACAGGCAAACAGATTAGAACAACAAGCAGAAATTAAAGAATTGGAAGAGACTTTGTACAGTTTATCTGTGTGCAGATGTACAACACATACAGAAACATGCACACACGTTACTCTTTATAGTTCAAAGATCAGTTAGAGACAAATGTGACATGAAAAGGGCCGCTCCAGTAGAGTGCACTAGAAAAAGACAGTCTGATTTCTTCCTCTCTGGAACAAAAAGCATCCTGTGCTTTCATGGACAATGTAAAGAGATGACAGACACCTAGTATGAGGGAAAAGAATGGTCACTCTAGATTAGCCAAACTACCTATCCCTTACACTGGCCAAAACAGAGGCTTATAAAAGAAATAAGGTCTGAGTAAACACAGCAATATTATTCTAGAATACTGTATTAACCTTTAAAAAATTTGCAGTTCAAAGACTTTCTGAAACTGAGCTAATCCCTTTGTATTTACTAGCTTCTGTGGGACTTTTTTTTTTCCTTGAAATTGGACCCTGGACATGACTTTCCTCATATAATTGTAGGGAGGTCATCTGCTGTGCCATGTTTCTTTCACAGTAGCTGAGACAGGGAACAATGGCTTCACCTCTTTGTTTAGCACTAGCTTAACCACTTAGTTTGTGGTTTCTGCTCTAAAGTAATAACTGCGGCAGGGTCTACCTAGTTAGCATAGTGACAACAGCAGTAAACCAGTCAGTGTGCCTCACTCCCTGAAAGATTTGTTAACCTTTTCCAGCCTGTTATGACTGGAACTGGGACATTTTTTAGCTAGATGAAAGCTAGTGCAGATACTCCATCCTCTTTTTACCTCCAGCTCTCAAGAGCCAGCCATTGATCTGACCCTATGACATTCAATCTGAACACAAGAAAACATTTTGTTTTACTGCAAGAGCGGTCAAATGCTGGCATAGTTTGTGTGGTCTCCATCTACTGAGATACTCACGACATTACTGAACACAGCCCTGGAAGACCTGCTCTTGGTAACCCTGCCATGGCTGGACTAGATTATCTCAAGAGGTCTCTTACAGCCTCAGCAGTACTGTGATGTGTTGTTTGAGTACTCAAAAGATTGAGTCCCCTAGAGTACAGCTGTAGCAAATCTCTCCATCCTTGAAGCTGTTTTTAAAAAGTAACACAACTCTTTGTGAACAGTGGGATGGTTGGTTGTGTAAAATTAGGTATCAAAACTATTGTGACAATGCCTTAGAAGTCTTGAAGTGTATAGGGGGGCAAGGTAGAGCACCAGTACTTCTGAAACAAGAAGTGCTAAGTCTGTTGTAATGACTGTCAACTGTCTCTTGAAATTCTGACCCTAACCAGTCTTTCTCCATGAAGATATTTGGGTGGTTAGGCATTCATTTATTCCTTGTTCACAGAGTTAATGCTGTTAGCTGTAAACCCTTGTACTTGTGGAGACAAGTTTACCTCAGAAAGGGCCACCAGGACAATGTTGATTTACAGCTAACAGCACAACTCTGTTACATCTGTCTATCCTTGGCTCCTTTTTCATTTGTGCTGTGCACCCTCATTGGGAATGGTTGTGCTGGCAGGAGACACAGAGCACCCCAGTTCGCAGCCTGGGATTTATGTCTGCTGCCATTAGTTACTGGAGTTCATTCATCTTGACATTTCTGCGAGCTGTTTTATGTTAGCAAACAGAAAGGGCTGGTGTTACTCTTGGAGGTGACTTTATTCTGGCAACTGGCTTGTTTTTTTTGACTTAAAAATGTGTGGACACATGGAAGCCTGTGGCAACCAAAAGCAGTTCCCACTCACAACTGTATAATGGATTCAAAGCCACAAAATTCATACTCATCCAAACCCCAGCCTTTTATTGGCTTTGGGGACTGGTTATTTCATGCCTCATCTCTCCCAGTAATACCTACCAGCTTTTAAGCTACCTTCCAATTCTGTTGTAGATAGCTGTAGTTTCCAAGAGCTGGGAAACCAGCCTAGAAAAATCATCAGGGAGAGAGCCATGCCAGAATTCCTTTGTGTTTAAATAGTTTCCATAAAGCCAGGCACGTCTATCTTCCAGTAACAGAGCTTGAGGGATACAAAACCAAGTCTGCTTTGTCACTACACAATGTGGACCTAAAGAGACATTTCCCTTAAAAAGTGCAGATGCTGCCTCAGTTGCTTGTTGCCACCTGATCATTTCTTCTTACGTGCTTTTTGGTACACTTTGTACTTCCCAGCAGTTATTTTTAAATATATTGTGAAAATGTGCCATTTGATCTCAATCCAGTATTAGGAAGAAACAATCAATTTGCAGTCCTTCCCTAATGTTGCTGTTTAAAGTTCACAGAGCTTGGCAGCTGATGTATCTGTAGTTTAATTCTGGAATGCAATTCTCATATTGCATAATACTGACTAATGAAAACAAATGCTTTCTTCATTGCATGACACTTCTTTCACATAACTAATTTAAACAAGACACTGCTTCAGGAAATACGTAATAAAACCAAGTCAAGTCCTTGTATTTTTTAAATGTGAAAAATAAATCAGGAAGATGGGGTGATAGCATTCATTATCACTGTCACATTTAACTTCTCATCAGAAGTGGCATTTTTCTCTGAAGAGACTTTAAGCAGGGTATTAGGCATCTGACTTAAATTTCACTACACTAATGCTTAGCTAATTGCTGCTGGTGAGCATTGTGCTCGAGCTGGAAGCCTGCCCTTGGAGCTAGGTACCATGCCAGTTCCTTCCTGATCCACTGTGACAAATAAGCACATGTCTGAAGCTCAGTTATATATATTGTATTGAACTCTCTGAAGCTTTTCTGTCCCCCTGAATCCAAACTTCGAGTAATTGCTCTTAGGTGTTATTTTGCATCCTGTTATGTAAACAGCACAGTTGAATGAAGTTGTCAGGAGAGACCAAATGGCCAAAGAATGGCAAGACAGATAACAATTAGGTTAAAAGTTTAGGGAACAGAGAACTCAAGCAAACAATGGAATGTCTGACAGCAGTGACTTACCTATTTTTTTTCTTTTGTTTTTTAAAAAAAGAATAACTTCTTTTTGGCAAAGAATGTACAACAAATTGGTTTTGAATTAAGTAATTCTGCATACAAGTATTTACATTGTGGTTCTGTGATCACAAATCACAGGTCTGTGCTTGCTGGATCAAACAGCAGTACAGATTTGGTCAATAAAAACTGAACTAGAAGGTTACACGTGGACAAAAATGAACAGTGGTATCTTTTGGCATGCCATCCTATCTCCTAGAATACATCACATCCAGTGCTCCATTCATCTGTCCTTTACATTGCAAAATTTGCTCTGTTGCATTGTGGTTTTATTTATTGGATGGCTAACAGTCCCTAGAAACAGCCTTAGAAAAGTACCACACCACTGCCAAGCATCATTTGCATTTTGGCACTGAGGAGCAACACAACATATTCAATTCTCTTCCAAGAACCTGTAGAGCAAGAAACTCTGCTGGGGAGGAGATACTTGGACAAACAGGGGGAAATTCAGGATGGTGAAGATGACATTTGTAAAGACCTGCATGTGGCTTGCACCTTACCAGGTGTGGAAAATAACCAGCATCCTAGTGCAGGACTGGTAAGCTTCTAGGAAAGAGCCACTGTAGCTGTTCAGAGGCAGGCAGCACACGGCACCCACTACAGTATTTCCAGCCAGTTTGGGAATGAATGACCACCAGCAAATTGATGTGGGAGCTATGATTACACTGGCAACCTCTGAATGACAGGTATGCAGAGGTCACAGGGAGATTGGCCTGTAAGGGCTTCCCCAGCTAGGTTGGAGGAGTAGAGGAGACATTTATTATGATCTCCCTTTTAATCCCCCAGCAAAGCAGTTTCTTACAGGAAAGGACATTCTCCCTACACATTCACACTAGTCTGCTGAAGTGAATGACTGTCATGTTTTTGCACGTTTTAGCTAGCGAAGAGGTATGTTCAGGCCAGTTAATAGCTGATCCTGAATCGGTTAGGATTGATGGAGTTCTCATGCCTGTCTCTGATTCTTGGAGGTCAAATCTGTCTCTCCTCACATATTCTTCCCCATACTCTTGCACAGGAGCCTATTTATTAGTCCCCTCAGACAGAGGGGACTTATAAATGACCAGGTAGACAGCTGCAGAATGGATGTGGAAAGTGTGATTCATTGCCTGAAGCAGGCATGGGGTTTGTGTCTGATCCCCACTTCTCTCTTGGGATTCTGTTTAACATGGATCACAGGCTACTGGGGGGAAGAGGAACAGATCACTTGGTACAGATAAGTGGGCAAATTCCTATGCAGTCGGCAGAAGCTGACATGAATTGCAGCCACTCTCTGTACATGGCAATGTGTTCATCCACAGAATCCAAGAGAGGCAGATCGGAGACTGCTGAGCAGATTAACTCAGGCAAAACTCCAGACAAGTGCTTGCTGAGTCTGAAAATCATGCATGTGTTTGATTGCAAGAAATAACACATTGTTTTCTGCATCTCGTGTTCTCAGTGTGTGCTATTCCTCAGTCTAGGCTTCTACATCATTGACTTCTTAGTCTGGCCTCAGTACTGCTTTAAAAGGCCCAGATCCTGCATACAGTATTTTCAAATTTCCAACTGAACAAAGGAAAAGCCAAGGACTTCTTGCAGAGACTGTTAGAAGCACGGTTTCTTCCTCCTAGTAAAGAATCAGAATCACTTAGTAAATGCTGGAAGCTATAAACTACTTAAGAGGCATGCAATTCTGAAAGGAGGGAAAGTGTGGAAGAAATGGATAGCACTGAGTAGCAAAGAACCTCCTATATTCGGCAAGAGAACCCCCATTGCCCTCTGGAGCTCAGTCCATGCTCCCCCAGGGCATGGTCAGGTACCTCATGTTACAGGCAGGGAGCTTGTGACACACCTTCACAAAAGACACTAACCCAGCTTTGCAGGCATTGGTCTTGCTTCCGTGCTGAGGCCCTGGAGTGGAACAGAGCACGTCATTCAGGCACGGCTCGTAGGGACCTCTGAGGCACAGACTGCTCCCCTGGCTCCACAGGTCCAGTGCTTCTGCCCTGATCTATTTTAAGTTGCACAGCTGTTCGCCACAATCATTGCACTCAAGTTCTCCTGTGACTTGCTCTGGCTGGGGGTCATTTTTTGGCTAAGCAAAGAGCTACTCTGTGCTCTTACTATGGTTGCTGAAAATGAAGGCAAAGCAGCATCTCAAGGACACAGCTATGAGTCTGCCAGCATCCAAGTGAAAGTAAGGAGCACATCTCTATGAAGAAGGTAGTAATATGCAGAGATAGGGACTATTCAAGGATAATGACCTTTGAGATAGCAAATGTATAAAGGGGTAAAGGAACAGACTCCTAGAAATTGGAATGAGTGGAAGGTGTCTCTGAAGGAAGTGCAGTTAGAAAGGGATGTGAACAACTGAACTCCCCCAAAATTGAACCTGATTCAAAAATACTTTAAAGTAAATGATGAAGTAATAAAACTCTTGTGAATGACTTGCTGCTTTGTGTTGTAGGGACAAGGCATTTTTAGTTGAGCAGTGTATGACTTAAAATCAGCTTTATTGTCATAACCTTTTTTAGATAACACAGTGAAACTACTACTACTCCTTTCTTTCAGGACAAAGTATTTTTCTTTTGCTGTTGCTTTTTCTCTCAATCCTGAATAATCAAAAATCTGTATGATTTTTTTTTCCCATTTCATAAAGTTTCTTACTTGAAAACTGGAACTTTGAAAGGCATTCTTTACTGAAATGTATTGAGATTTCTGCTTGTTCAGAAGTATACTTGGCATACCTAAAACTCCAGAGGAACTTGATTAAATAACTTAATTTTTATGGATCTGTAGTGTTTGCACTCTTGATAAAAAGCTGCACTGCTGTGTCAACCAGTTCAAATGATAACAGGGTCATCCCATCGCACCAAGTACCCTTTGTACAGTCATATGCTTCCTCTGTGTCAGTCTATGCTAACTGACCTCTATTTTCCTTCACAAAGGGAACTGCCCAGGTGGTGGAATTGATTAAGCCACACATCTATGCAGAGTCAAAATAAGAGGCACTGAAGCCTGCCTCCTGCCTGTTTCCAGATCAGTGCATATCTCAAGTGTCATTCACTGATGCCTTTAAGCTAATTGTAGGCTGTTGCTGAAATGGCCACCTCACTGAAGGCTCCATCTGACTGTGGCTGCCACTATTCAGATGTTGGCATTAACATGGGGAACTGGGTTAGGGCGCTAATCAGATCAGGAAAACTAACCCAGCAAAAGAAAAATCCTTGTACTATCCAGTCTAATAATCTACATTCTAAAATAATTTCTAGCAGTCACTATTCAGTAGAGAACCACTAATCTCCTGGGTCGCACAGAACAGATTTCTGCATCCTTGTAGAGTTATTTCCCCCTTCCTCTTTCTCTGTTTACCTTGTGTCTCAGATTATGAGCTCCTCAGGGCAAGAACCATCTCTCCCAGTGTGTTTGTATGGTGTGTCTAAACATGCAGGTGTAAATGTATGGCAGATCAGATAAAATGATAATCTTTTCTATTACCTGATAGGATATCTTACTGACCAAATCTTAACCCTGACATTAAAGGTTCTGTGCTTGGAGTCTCATACAATTGCAATTGAGGTCGCAGTTCCTCAGCTTTCCTAAAGGTGAATATTGCAGTAACAGTGCAGGGTTGATTGTCCTTTTACTTACACTATTTACAGCAAATCCTAAGTATGCATTAACATGGGTGCTGTTCCATCAGTGTGACTGAAAGAAAGATGAAGCTGAAATTTTTACAGCAGCCACGGGGGAAAAAAAAAATCACACAGGTAAGGTGAGTTAATGATGAAGAGAAAAATGGCTTTTAATACAGCTGTAGTTCCAAACCCTGTAAGACATTTAAGCATATATTAATGTTGTTCCTATTTATTCAGATATAATATGAGGAATGTTCATGACAAATTACTCAATGGCTGGCATTTCATAGAAGCTTAAGGACTTAAAACGTTTTTCCCCCCCTTTTAGCTATACCAGTAGAAACTGCCAAACAAAATGCAAACGTTGCTTTGGTTCTGACTTCATGCGGAGGCCATATCGGTTTTCTGGAAGGAATATGGCCAAGGAAGTGCACTTACATGGACAGAGTCTTCAAGCAGTTTGTGCAAGCTGTGTTTGAGCATGGAAATAAAATCTTTAGCATGTAGCTTTGGACCACTATTATAGCACAGTGGCACATTCTGACAAGGGCAGTTAAGCTTAGTGCACAGATTTTAACTCCTGTAAGCCAGCAAATGGATAAAGTCCATTACTACATGCAAAAATATTTTTGCCTAAGATTTTGTAGCAAGAAACTAAATATTATGTTGTCACTTTTATATTTATTTTTAATATGCCTTACTAAGAATGACCTTAAATGAAACAGTGTTCTGCATACATCAAATTGCACTTAACCAAAACTATCAAGTAGAGAGATTATAATTCCTCAGGATTTTAATTTAAACCAGTATGTATTTAGGAGACTTTATTTAGATGGCTTTTACTATTAGAATGGCAACACGCAAAATAGCTTATATTATCCTGTCACATACAGTACCAGTTGGCCCATTCCTTAGGGCACTGACAGTGAAAATCTTAAAATATGAAAACAAAAGGAGGGATCAAATAAAAGTACTGACTCTTCAAATAAGTCAAAAATTCAGCATGTTATTCCATAGCATTAGATTGGTACCTGCTTTTGCTGTTCTGCCCTGAGAGTATCCAGATTTAGGGCTGGTTATTGTTTTTTAAACTACTGTCAATGCCATACTTGTCTTACATGGTTATTTTTTAAAGAGCTAATTTACAGTGTTTACATATAACCAAAAGATTCCTTTAAAACAGTACTGTAATAACTTATGTAATTAAAAGACATTTTGCATTTTAGAGTTTATGTAAAACTGGGTGTTGTCACATAAGTAACACAGACTTCATATAAATGGTAAACTTGATTGAACCTGCTATGTTTATATTACCTTGCAAGAACATTTCAGCTTTAAAGAATAAATATTAGAGCATCGGGAAATTATTATATAATCTGCTTTAAACTAAAAAAAAACCCAACAAATTCAAACCTTTTGTCTCTGCTATTGTTTCATATCATTTCTGAGAAGAATGGAACAAATTGTTTAAAGAACGTTGGGATGGAGGTCAGAGCTGTGCCTCTGGTTTGTATATTTGATCATTTGTCAGCATCTTGGCAGTAGGTTGTCAAATCACTGAAGCCACTGCAAACCAGCTTCTGCCCTAGCGGCTTATGAGTTGTGAGGGTGGCCAAGGCATCGCTGTTCTCCTGAGCCCTGACACAGAGTGACAGCCAGCGCGGGCCTTTGAGGAGAAAGGACACTTGGACAGAATATCTTTTGAAACTATTGGGAAGCCCTAATTTAGGGCATACTGAAATTTAAAACAGGCCCTTAAGCAGCATCTGTGGAGCTCCTACCTTTTGCTGATCACTGATTTGGGCCTAGCTGAATAAGAAGTCAGGAAAGATGCCTCTGCATTTTTATTTTTATCTTTGAGCGGGGTCAGTACAAGAAGAAAATGCAGCTAAAAAAAGCAAGTCAGGTCTTTTGTCTCAAGCAGTACGTGAACACTCCCCTTGCAAGGCATGTTTCCTAGTAACAGCAAAGGAAGAACAAAAATACTTTTTGTCTTTAGAAAAAGAAATTGGGACATGATATACGAAAGCTGTTTTGTAAGGTGGACGGTTGAATTAAGAAAATTAAAAAGTGCTTTCAAGTTTTGACTTTTCAAACAGTCACTTGCCCAAATAATGAACTCTAACGTATTTTTTCTCTGATAAGAAAAATTAGAAAAGTGACTTGCAAAAGAAAAATGAAATTTTGTGCATGCTACTACAATACAGAAAATCAGCATATTAGTAGGGTGCCTTATTTATTCTTGTATTCATTTACAGGTTTTATGGTCATGCAAAAACAATGAGCAATAAACTGTATTTAGTGATACATTTGTAAAATTGTTTAGGTGCAGTACTGTTCAAAACTCAGCATCAAGTATTAATAAAGATAAAACCACTTACATTAAATCACACCTTACTGTTTAAATAAAGTAATATGATTAATGGCAGAATTTCTATCTCTCTGCATGGTCTTACTTAATTTAGATCCAATACCTATACAAATCTCCATGGGACTTTTATCTTTAAAGCTACATTAAGCAAAAATCAGTAAAGTTGGGGTTTCCACCCCCCCCTCCTCCCCAAGATGTACAGTGTTTTTCCTTAGACCCCATCAGGGAAAATACATTGTTCAAAGCATAGTGTGCAAGGTGGTAACAATCAAATTTTAATACGGCTATTTTCAAGCTTGATCTTCTGAAACAAAAACCTCAGACAGTTACCTCAGATCTTACAGAGTACACACAATCTAGAAACAAGTGCCATAAACATTTTTGCTGTGCAATAACTTTGTACCTCACACAGTTTCACAAGTAAGCCAAAGTCCACAATGTGCCCTATATTCAAAACACTGTGAATTCACAGGGTCTTTATTTGGCTTTTCATGCGATCTGAGTATCCAGGCATCAACAGGGATATGTAATGCTGACGATGGGAGAAAGTTGTTAGTTATCAATGTACTCCTTACTGGAAAGAAGAAGTAGAATGAAAATGAAATTCCAAGCCACAAGGGCTGCAGACACCTACCTCTTACAGAAAACTTTCTTCCTAGTTCAGAATCTCATAGTAGCTGAAGTCAGCAGGGTCCTCTAGAGACTGTCTAGTTCAGCCCTCTGCCCAAAACAGGAGATACCACATACATGCTCCAGAATATCCACCTCTTCTCACTTTGCCCTTGGCATCAATGCATGGTACAGTTCTTTTTATCTGTGAGACCTTCAGTCACCCAAGAGTCATTTGTGATCTCAGCTGTCTTAGCACCAGATCAAAAAGACCAAGATTTTAAGGTGTAATTTATTATGTCCACTCCTGGCAAAAAAAAAAAAGGACTTGGAAGAACTGAAAATTTCCAATATACAATATGGTTCTTTGAATACAGAGAAACTAACCCATACTATACATTTCACACTGAACAGATGAATTAATGCTCTTTTTGGAAACCATGACACGTAACAACACCATTTAAAATACTTAGAAAGGGCTGTGGAGGACAGTCTACAACTCCACAGGAGCTGGTGTCAAGAAAATGCCAATAAAGCAGTGGTGACTCCAGGCAGGTCAGCATGGTCCTGTCAATGTGACACTGAGTGTCACACTTTAGATCCCAACATGCTGACTGTTGCAGAGTGCAGTCCCTCCAAGGCCTAGACTCACGATTACAGAGACTGGAAAAGGGCTCCACATTCAAGAATTACTCCCCCGATGTGGTTCAGGAAGCTTCTCCTTCTCTGTGCTGCAACTTGCAATTTCTAGCTGAAATCTAATAGTCAACTGTTTGAGCCCTTCAAGTCAACAGAATAGAGCAGCTTACTTTATCTCAGCAGTTCCCAAGTGTTTAAGACAACAGCCTCCTCCCCTTTTCCTGTAATGGTCTGGACCCCTGTGTACCACTCACACACACATCCACTCTCTGTCCCAGACCCAAATCTGTAAGCCAGCTGTACCAGCCTTCCCTCCAGATGTAGCTATCTGCAGTCCATTTTATCCCTGTTCCCCTCCTGCCCTGAAAGAAAACCCCACAAACTTCACATTCAGCATGCAAGCAAAGTGGACAAGTCCCAGCCCAATTTTTTTTCCTGCCTCCCTGCAAAAAACAAAACCAACTATTCAAATTCTACCTCCCCCCATTTACATGGCCCCGTGTTTTTCAGCTAATTGCCCTGTAAAGCTCTTTAACTCCAGGCAGTCAGGGCACTCTCCAATCCCTGTTGTCCCACGTGCCACCTACACAGGAATTTCAGAGGGGAACTGCCTCTTTCACCTACAACTCCTGTAGCTACCTGGCTCATGCCAATGACTCACACCTACCAGGAAGAAGACTTTAGCCCTGCACTCTGCTTCTCCCCAGGTCGCTTGGGCTGAATGCATCATCACCTTGAGGAAAAGAAACATTTGTTCCCTGAGTCATCAAGTTGCTGTAACACATGGGCACCCTTCAACCTGTGCCACTTGCTGGGGTTCTCATCCCAGCATGCCAGCTGGTCAGAAAGAGCACTGGAATGCTCAAGGCAATGAATAAGAAAGAGGGGGGGTGTAAAAAAGCCCAAGAGACTCACCCTGGGGACTTGCCACTGACCTCCAGCATACATGCTGGGTCCCCCCAAGTAACTCCTCCTGCGGCCAATCTGCTGTGGGATATCTCAGCTACGGTTTGGGTTTTTGTTGTTGTTGTTTAATTTTCATTCCGACAGAAGGAAAAATCTACCAGACAGTGGTTCTTCATTGGCAGCATCTCCTCCTCTGAAGGATCCAATTTTCCTGTCTCATTCCTGCTACTTGAGATGCAAAAATCAGCCTCTCCCCTCTTCCTGCGGTAGAGGGACCTTTTGAATCTGCTGAACGGAGGGAAACTGGGGCCCTGTGCTGTCTCAACTCCTCCTCCGGTTCCTTAAATGTTCTGTATATGTAGAATGTATATGGTTTAAATGAGCTGCCCATGTGGCCTTACCTCACTTGTCTGAGGCATTCTGAGGCGCGAGCGGCGTCTGCAAGGTTAATTACCAGTGAAAGGTTAAGCAGCTCCTACCTCTTGGTTGTCTGTAACCACTTCCTTGCTCAGATGAGATGTCTGATAAGCAGCGGGGCAGGCTGGCAGTGCGTTTGCATGTCAAAGGGGGCTGTAAGATCGGCGTGCTGGCAGGACCGCTGGGATTGAGTTTGGGATCAAGAGCTCAGTCCTGTTAACTACGTAGCCCGCCCTAAGGCTGCAGTTTCACAAGCAGCTGTCAATGTTAACAGCTCCCTCATGCTAAAAAGGGGAAGGCTTGCGCTTCCTCCCGTCTTTTCTTATCCTCCTGATTCCAGTCATACGGTCCTCAGCCTTTCTTACTCTGGTAGAGTATGATTCACTTTTTCCACTGGGTTATTTTTTTTGCTAGCTCGGGAAGTTAAATTTGCTTGCCTATGGGGGTCCCTCAGGTGTTAGATGGAGGCTGGCATGAGGTAAGGAGCTGGAGAACACTGGTGGGAGTGGAGAAAGGAAGTGGAGGAAATAATAGGAGAAGCTTCCCCCCTCTGGTGACAGTCATGTCCCAAAGCTGTAGCCCAGCGGGGCACTCTCTGCAATTAGTGGAGTGATCCATTACCAGCTGAGTTATTCCGTGAAAAAAGGCATAACCTAGAAGCAAGTAATTTTTCACTTAGCTGCAGACAAGAGGCACTCCAGCAGTATTACTGCAGTGGTAAATATGGCTAAATTAACAAAGAATCTTTTTGGGGTTAAATCTGTCCTACATACTCCACCTATGTGAATGCAGTTTCTCCTCCGTCCCCAGGTTCCCCAGTTCTGCAACAATTCATGCCCAAGGACTCCTGTTTATATTCACCACGACTTCCGAGGAGAGTAAATTTCTGTGAGGTTTGTGTTCTTTCAACAATGACATTTGCTAGCAAGTTCGCACTAAGATCAGTGCTTCAAAATGCTGCCACCTTCTGTGGAAAACTGGAAAATTACTGGTCTTCTTCTATCCCATGAACTAAGTTTTTCCAAATTTTGGAATTTAATGCTTTATAAGAATGCCTGCTACTTTACTATTTCCCTGCTATACAGCAAATTACTATTTCATGGAAGGATGTGAAAATATCTAGGTTTACTTGCTTCATGTTCCTAAGAAGGAGACATGGGAAAACATTATTTTAAATTTATAAAGATAATGGTTACATAAAGAAATGCTTTTACCATCCTCCAGGAAATTTACATGCAGCCCAGTGATTAAAATATCCTTCATCTGGAAAATATTCTGTCAGATACTGAGGGAGAGCAGGACATGTTGCTGCGTTCATTGTAAAGTCACAGCAGATTATCATGCATTAAAGAGGAGCTGCTACAGGGAGTTATAAATAACATCTCCTCCTATCCGCTTTTAAAAAAAACTACAGCTGCTGAAAATTCCCATTTGTCCAGTACAAACTGTGCTTCAATGAAGCGTGTCCAGAAAGAGGACACACCAAGGAAGGCAGTTCCTTGTTTCAGTTAACAAAGAGACAAAAAACTTTACAGGCAAAACAGAGTATCTCCAGGTAAATCTTATGTTTATACAAATAAATTTATGCTATTCAGAAACTTGACAGCAATTTCCAACAATTGATCCCATAAATGTAATAAAAATAGAAATCACTAAAATGTTTCGAAGATTATAAAACAGACCTAGAAAGTTTATTATAAAAACAAAAATAACCCCTTTTTAAATACTGCAGGTATTAACAAATGAATATTTACAAGACCAAATACTGAAATACTTTTGTGATCTCTTTTAGATCAGTGAACTGTTACCAGAAATTGTAAAGTAAATCATAAATCTCTGGGAGAAACCCTTTCACATACTATCATTAAAAACCTTTCCTTCTAACACCTTTCCTGGCGATTGGCTGAGGTTCCTCACTGTTCTCCAGTGGTGTATACACATCACTAGGTGAATTCATGGTCAAATAAACTGAGGCTGTGTCTATATTGGCAAGTAGAACATACTGATAAGAGTGGACATGCCCAGCAAAGATACCGAATGTTGAGATGTTGATACAGACATTTATCTGCATTTCAGGTAGGACCTCCTTCAGGTTACCCCTAGGAAAGTCATATGGATGGAGCACATTAGGTGTGCATGAGGTACCTCTGTGTTAGTATTCCAGTTAGGATCAGCAGCTCACTTTCGAAGGGAATCCTCTGATGGCTTCCACTTACCATCCAGGGTCTTGGAGCATGCATAATGGATTCCTTTTGAAGGAACCCAAACCCATAGTTACATCCCCACAACATCCCCAATGTATTCAAACTCCAGCTGTCACTGCATCCAGTGACAAAGCTGGTCTGGACTGCCACATCAGTGGTATGGATGTCAGATCTTCAGCTTTTTGTTCAGAACTTGCCAATGTAGACAACAGGCTCAGACACAGAAATATCCTGAGGCCAAGAAGCCATGACGTAAGGTTAGGTGAGGTATAAACACTTGACAAGTGTAGCAAGGACTGAAATATCCCAGACTCTGGCAAAAATCACAAATAGGTGGTTACACTATAGAATGAGTTGTGAAACACTGTGCAGAGTACACAGAACAAAAGAGCTAGCTGGCACGTTCAGAGTTACTGCCAAACTTAGCAAAGTAAAACAAGTTGGACAAGTGGACTCAAAAAGGCAGCTCTCTGAGTGAACTCAGTGCTCTGGAGAGAGGAGTGGACACTGCACGGGACCAAGACACACCCAAGAACCCTCTTTAATCTGACACAGACAAGCAAACGTCTGTCCTGCTTGACACCTAAGTGACATACAGTGGCACCACGACACACCTGTACCAAGGGGGCTGGCAGCTGTCTGCACACCTGCACAGCTGAGCAGCAGCTGAGTAACCTACTTCAGAGGTGTCTGCAAACTAATTGTGAGAAGGGGTCTGCAAACACTTGAGGAAAGGCTGCTGCAAGCACATCTGCTGTAATACCACCAGGAACTTGGTGGGACTCAGAAACACAGAATCAGTCAGGTTGGAAAGGACCACAGAGGGTCATCTGGTCCAACCTTCCTGCCCAGGCAAGGTTATTCTAGAGTACATGGCAAAGAATTGTGCCCAGATGGTTCTTGAGTATCTCCAGTGAGGGAGACTCCACAGCCTCTCTGGGCAATCCGTTCCAGTGCTGGGTCACCGACACAGTAAAGAATTTCTTCCTCACGTTCAGGTGGAACTTCCTGTGCATCAGTTTCTGCCCATTGCCTCTTGTCGCACTGCTTAGCACCACCAAGGAGAGCCTGGCTCCATCCTCCAGGCACCTCCCTTTAGATATTTATACACATTGACAAGGTCCCCTCTTAGTCGACTCTTCATTTTTCATTTCACTACGGCTGCCAGCTGTGAGGTGTCAGCTGCTGACTGACACAGCGTGGGCCGCCAGCGCGGTCACTTTGTCCCCACTGGCCCCATGGCACGTGGCGCCACTTTCCCTCCTTGTTTTTGGCAAAGGAGGAGGCTCGGACAACCCACCCGGGCGCCCAGCAGTGCGAGTGGGCCGAGCCACCGGGACATCGCTGCCAGAGGGGAGCTTAAAGATTGTCTGGTTCCAATCCCCTTGCCGTGGGTAGGGACACCTCCTACTAGACCAGGTTGCTCAGCGCTTCATCCAGCCTGGCCTTGAACACTTCCAGGGACGAGGCATCCACAACTTCTCTGGGCTACAGGTTCCAGTGCTTCATCCTCTCACAGTAAAGAATTTCTTCCTAATACCTTCCTAATACCTACCCTCTCTCAGTTTGAAGCCATTCCCCGTTGTTCTGTCAATATATGCTCTTGTAAGCATCCTCCACTCCTTAGATGCATGTTTTAATTAGTACCGGCTCTGGATTCCTTACCGAACGTTCCCATATGGCAGCGACGCCCTCACACAGGCGACTGCGCATGCGCGCACCACGCCGCTTCCCGCCCTCCCCGTTCCGACTCCCGCCGGAAGATGCCCCGTCCCCGCCGGGGGAGGCTGGGCCGGCGGCGGGGCGGGCGGGACGGGGCGGTGCCGCGGCGGTGCCCGGCTGTGGGCGGGTTCGAGGCTCGGGCTCGCCGCCTCCGCCAGCGCCGGCACGTCGCTGACACCCTCGCGAGGTAAGCGGCCGCCGGCAAATCGGGGGACGGGGGGGCCCGAGGAAGTTGCTCTCCCCCGCACTCCCCCCCACCCTACCCGTGTCCTGGCGGGCCCCGTCACCCCCGTGCCCCCGCCCGGGGCCGAGAGCCCGGCGGCGGCTCCTCCCCGGGCCTGCCCGCCGCTGTCGCGGAGGAAGCGGGCCGGCCGTGCCTTGTCGTGAGCGGGAACCGGAGCGGGCTCCCGGCGGCGTCCGGCCTCATCCCGGCACCCCCGCCCTGCCCCGGCGGCCCGGGCCGCGGGAGCTCCTGGCCGGGAGCGGGGGCTCCCCGCCAGGCCCTGCTCCAGGAGGGCTGTCACCGCGGGGCGCTGGGGCGGCTGACACCGGGCCACGCTTGGAGCCCAGCCTTTCCCTCCCCTTCTTTTCCCTTCCCCCTGAGTTGTGCCGTAGGGGCTGCCAGGCGCTGCCCTGGCCCTCAACCGGGACGCCTCAGATTCGAGACGCCCGCGCCCTGTCCAGCAGGTGGGCAACCAGCCTTAGCCCCTGCTTTAAGGACCGGAGGCTGTAACACTCTCTTTTCTCGGTTTTGTTCGTTTGTTGGTTTGGGGTTTTTTTTGGGTTTGATATTTTTGTTTGCTCTGTTCTGTTGTTCCGGTTTATTTCCCCTGTAATTCTTGCACCAAACCTTTGCTTGAGTTCTCGTTTGTTCTGCACTTGTGTGTCTTCCCTGCTTTCCATAATCCGGCTTTCACTAGAGGGTGACTTCTTCGGGGCAGAGACTGCCAGTTCTGGAACGTCTGGAAAAGACTTTGCTCAGTTGTGCAAAGTGTTAGTAGGAAAGAAATTACTGTTCAAGAGCTCTGTGGGAGGAGGGTGTATTTTGTAGTTTCCTGAGGAGTGCCAGTGAGGGAAGTTTTGTACTTTCTGTTTTGTACTTAAAAGTCTTCTGTGAGTGTGCCATGTCATGTCTGGAAAAAACCGAAGAAGGTCCAGGTGTATACAGTGTGTGTCATGGTATTCTCAGATTCTGAGGGTCAGTACTGTGCTCTAAGAGACCTATTCAGCAGCTGGGGCTGTTATTTTCAGGATGAGTGGCCATACCGCAGCTCTGACAGATTTTCTTTGACTGGTGGAAACCCATAGGCGTGTGAGATGTTACGGAGCTCATGAGCTATTAGAATGTAGGCACAGAAATTCTGTTACCTGTTCCTTAGGGAGAGACGTGAAAATAGCACCACAAAAAGCGCTGTTAGTGAGTTCTTCCCTGGGTGGAATTTAAAAAATATACCTCAAATACGGGTTTTTGTCATGTATGTTCTTTAAAGGCGGAGGTCAGAAGACAGCACTGGTGTCTGGAATCTGAGTTTTAATCAGCTTTTTAATAAAATTATTAGTTTTGCATGGTTAGAAATGCTTTCCTAAGTGGATAAATGAAAATGAGGTGAAGGACAATATAAAGTCTAAAGAAAAGAAAAAGTGCAGTTGTTTACTTTTTCCTTTTGGATAATGATTAATTATTAAGAGGAGCTTAACATAAGTGTCTTTCAGATTATTAGAGAAAGACATTCATTTGTCAATACTGGAAGTCGTACTTTAGTTGTAATGAACTGACAGTGTCTGGTCTGTGTTGCACAACTGGTGACTTGTTCCTGTTTGACCTTAAAAATTTGTCAGATTTAACATCAGATCAGTTTAGGTTTGAAAAGCAACGTAGTTTCATAGAAATCTGTATATAATCTGTCAGTCTGTCAGTAACAAAAATTAATAGGTAATTCTTGATTGAAAATGGTGATGTGGAAGTTCTGACCACTGAGTCTTCCAGTAAACTTTTTTTTTTTACAAATTTTATAAAGTTATTGCTGAAACTTTATTGAGCAATTATTATCTATGCCATAATACAGTAACAGTGTCTTTGAGTAAGGGAACTGAAAAGTTTCAGAAGTCAAAAATGTATATGAAAGGGATGATCAGCCAAATCGGTGAAGATTTTTTACCAAGAATCTCTGTTAGTTTTCAGACTCTTGTGCAGAGTAGCTTCTGCATCGTTAACATCATTTCAGTTCTCTTGAAGACATTAACTGCCCAAGGGAAATGTCTCTCATAATGCTACTTTCTAGGCTTTCCATCTCTCATTTGTAGCTTAAGTCATGTTAGAAGGAACAGTTGTAGGTGGTTGCTAATGTCTGTGAAGTTCTGTTGTAGCAGCCACAAAACTTGGTAACTGAGTCTAATGTATTTATTCCCTGTCGCTGTGAAGCACAAGACTGACAGCAGTCCCACTTTTTTATTGGCTCTGAAAGAGAGCAGCACACTATTTTCTGGAAAAAGGTGAAAGGCTGAGAAACTTGTTTTTGAATTGTACTGTTATCTGCCACCTTTCGAAAGGTAAAAGGGTAGTGTTTAAAACAGCAAACTGCCAAAAATTGTTGGATATGGAAAGAGAAAATAAAATTTGCCCGTTGTTTTTGGTTGGTTGTTGGCTTGGATTTTTTTTTTTTTTTTTTTAGTTCCTTATCAATGAAACTTTAAAGCTAAGCATTGTTTGAGGGGATGGAAGAGGGTGGGAATTCAGAGTCTGAGAAGGAAGTTAATGAAGTGTTTACTGCATGAACATTTTCTATTCTTCATAGGTGGCATGAAACGTCCTGTTTGTAAGCATATGCATAAGGAATGCTCTTGGCACACCTTGATAAGTTACTTTGGCCTAAACATCGATTGCCTTTTGTAAAAACCTGTAAGTAAAATAAGTGTAATTTGGTTTGAGATTGCTTTGATGATTTGCTTTCTGATCACAGCATGATCTGGCTATAAAAGGAAAAGTGAATATATAAAAGTGAAAAGTTACGATATTTGACAAAGAATCTAAAAGCTGAGTCACTTGGTTTTTTACAGAAATGGCAGCTCAGAAAAGGAAATCTGCATTAGTAGAGCCTTCTGCTAAACGTCCAAAGCTGGACAAGAACAGCAAACCATCTTTGTCAAAGAAGGAAAAAGAGGTGTCGGATACTAAACATGGCTCAAATAAATCAAAGCCCAATCAGTGTGCAGTGCAGGAGAAAACTGTACTCAAAACCTCTGTCAAACCAAACAGGTCAGTGACAAAAAAAGTACATAATTGTTTCATGTTACCTTGATAGACTACACTAGTGCAGAAACAATCTAAGCAGGGGGAATCTGAGTTAAAGATGCAGCTAAATAGTTAAATAGTACTAGAAGGGAGATCAGATTTAAATCATTATGTATGCTGTCTGCTACAGGATTTTTCTCTGGAAGCATGTAAGTGTCTTGAAATCCAGAAAGACCTCCTTCAAAAAAGTTTCTGAAGTAAAAATAAATTTAATATTATCTAAGCTCATACTTCATTTGAAAGTCACAAGTATCAGTGATTGAAAACTGCTAGACCTATTAAAAAGTGTTCATCTGGGGTTCATAGTTCAACCTTGCCATGCATAAATAACATTAAATACAACACTTAAGAGTAACCAGGTGGAAGTGAACTCCTTTTGGAATAATTCTAGGGCAAATTCTTCTAAAACTATTGAGTGTATAAGATCTAGTGTGTGTTAAAAAGAAAAGAAAAAAAGAGGCAGAGGAGGAATGAAAAGAGTCTTATGACAAATTCTACTTTCTAGATGCTGAAAAAAATATTATTTGAATCTTTCAGTGATAACACCAATGAACCTGAAGTAGTAACACGCATGACTACAAGATCATCAGCATTGAACTCAAATAATAAAACAATACCTGGCAAAACAGTCCAGCAGCAGCAGCAGCCTAAATCTGCAAAAAAAAAGGAGGTATGCCAGAAAAAATCTGTGCAAGAAATTCCTAAGTCAAAATGCTTAATTGCGCCAAACGAGCCAGTAACAAGGAGATCACAGAGACTGCAGCAGTTAACACATGTGCATGTTCCAGCAAGATCCCTGCGCAGCAGAGAAGTTAAAAAAGAAAAGGTTTTGGAAGTTAAGCATGGTAGCCAGGCAAAAAGACATGCTCACAGTGTTGCAGCAAAACCACTGAAATCTGCTGGAGGGAAAACGGAACAGAAAAACTTAAAGCCAAACAATACAAATGAGGATAAAGAAATACATGGAGAAGTGACCAGCTCTCTGAAAGAGAAAAAGTGTAAAGCAGACAATAAAAAAGATAATGCACACAATCTTCAAGGGTCCTCATCATGTCCTGATGAGTGTCTTGAGGAGGTCAAGAAAGACCAAACAGGCCCTGTATCTCCTCCTAATTCTAGCAACACGAAGAAAGTAGAAATTGATTCTCTTAAGCCAAATTCTACAGCATCTAAGGAAAAGCAACAAACACATCAGAACATAAAAGCCAGTACAAAACCAAAAAATACTCCACAGCCATCTGTAAGTGAGACAAATGTGGCTGATCAACCAGAGAATGATGCAAAATCTAAAAGGGTGAGCATCCTTGAACTTTGTGAAGAAATTGCAGGTGAGATTGAGTCAGATACAGTAGAAGTGAAAAAAGATTCCCCTAATGCAGAGGATAGCAAAACAGAGGAAAAGCACGATGACACGCAGTTACAGCAAAGTGAAATGCTTACTCAGAAAGAACCCAGTCAAAGCACTCAGTGCAAACGGTTTTTCCCTAGCAAAAAAGCAATGCCTGTCAAATGTACTCTGAATGGTAGAAATAACTCCTCAAACAAAAACTCTAAATGGACCAAAATTAAATTGCTGAAAGCTAGTAACGTGAAGCAAAGTAACTCAAATTCTCCAAATGCCCCCAAGCTTCCTTTTCTGAAAGATTTCCCTGAAGTTTCAGAGGCAAGTCAAATGGCTGCAGAAGCAGAGCTTTCAAAGGCACAAGGCAAGCTGTCAACAAGACTGTTTGAGAATGAAAGTACAACTTGTGTGCAGGAGAAATCAAATACTTCATCTGAAAGAGCTGAAGCTAAAGAAGTGACATTAGAAACAAAACAGCCCACAAGGAAAGGTGCAGAAAATGGTTTGTTGCCTAACTTGACAAAACGTTTATGTGAGCCAAGACCAGATGAGGTAAGTTATTTTAATTATGGTGTTCAGTGGGAGGTTGTTCTAAATCTATTTTGTTTTCTGAGAATCCCATGCTCAGAACTGTTTTAACACTGATTTTCTTTTACAGTAACCTGAAATTTTCAAATGTATTAAAGATTTACTGCTGTGTTGTCATAGATGGGTGATAGTAAACTGAAAAATTAATCGATTTTACCCTCCTAGATTCTGTTGTTAACTAAATGTTGATCAGTAAAATTTTGTGCTGGAGCCAAAGGTTGTACAGATTCATGTGGACACTTCTTTGTGCCTTCAGCTTCTATAGTTGCTTTGTTCTGCAAAGGTGTATTAGGAGAACACTTGTTTCCCTCTCGTTTCCCTATCTGAATGAGTTTCTATTAAAATTTAGGATTTTAAGGAAACTCTGTTATATAGGAGATATTTTACAAGCTTACATATAAAATGGATAAGATTTTTTTCAAAATCAATACCACAAAGTTCAACATGGACTAGCTAATCAGTTGCATTTTGTCTGCTTAAATTAACACAGGAATCAGAAAACCAGTGCTGTATTCAGCATGTTAATACTTAGTTAATTGAGTGGTTTTGTTAATAGGTTAAAGACATTGGATATCTTGCATGTTTTTTTATTTAATGTTTTCTGTTTTGCTTAGAACTTTCGATTACATTTGGAATCAAGTCCAGAAAGTTCTCCAGTAAAGTGTGTTACAGCTCCTAGACCACCAAAACAATTGAAAAAAGAACCCAGAGAAAGTGAACCTCAAGGTAACTGTCTAATATGAATTTCTCCACTTGGTTTGATCAGTTCTGTGGGAAGCATAAGCCTCCCTTTAAGAGGAGTGCTTCAGAGTAAGGTGTAGCTGGCACACAGCTGAACTTCTGGGGGTGGAACTGTTGACCTGTGGTTTTGTATGGCTTTGTGTCACACCCAGGGCCACTTGAGTAGCTGAAATGTACTGAACCAAAATGTATTTTTTTCTCTGGGCTGTGCAGTGAGAAAGAGGGGAAACCCAACCAAATTCTTTCCTTTTCCATGTAATAAAGCAGTAGAACTTCCATATTTCAGTTGGCTTCTTCTCTTGGCTTGGTTTTTGTTACTTCTCTGCTCTATTTCCTTTGAATAAGTATCTGCATTTCTTCTAAATTTTTCTACTTGATCTTAACCAAATTATTAATTCAGTAATCATTCTCCTGTTTTTATTACATCGTCTTCATTTATCAGCGTGTGAATGCAGTTTCTGAAAGCTTATGATGAGTGTGATGTGAATGTTTTGACTGAAGTACATTTGACTAAGAAATACTATCAATGGGTCACTAACTTGTCTCTTCATTAATTTTTTTTCTGTTCTTAGTGGTGAGGGGTTTGTTCTGGGGTTTTGGTGTATTTTCTTAGTCTGAACCTTAGTTTGAATGCACTGTTCTGTTATTTAGCTTAACTAAATAGTTGGGGTTTTTTTCCTGCCATTGTAGGATACTTTTGAAGGGTAAACACTCTTAATTTCTCTTGGAGAATTAAAAAAAATTTTTTTTTCTTTCTTTTGCTGTTCTTGATTGTTTTTCTTTAAGTGTTGTAGAACATGCCTCAGAGGGGGACATACTATGCATTTATTATTCTGATAAAATATAGACAGCTATTTATATATGTGTGTCAGTATAAACATATTTAAAATCCTATGTAGTTTACTGCTGGCCTTGTTTAGCTGCTGGCAAACTGTTCTGCAGAATTGCTGTCAAAATGCTGGAGAAAAATGCCTTTTTTTAATAAGTATACCTGGAGAAAAATGCGAATACTGCCTCAAACTTGAAATTTTTTTTGGGCCATGAACAGATTGCAAAATTGTCTTGAATATGCTTTTTGAAAATCACTGTTTATGTAACTCAAATTTCCTTTGCAACTAAAAACTTTATAATGAAGTTACAATCTTTGATTAATTGTAGATTTGGCTCCCACGCAGTTGATGCAAGCATCACTTACAAGTCAAGCTTCTGAATCTGAGAACAGGTATAGTATTTCATACATTAGGAAATTGCAGTAACCTGGCATAGAGTTATGAGAGAATTTATTATAAAACTGTTGTCTCCCAGCCTCAGTTTTCAGTTTCAAATAAGTGACTTGTCCTTTGTATAAACACTTTCATTTTACCCATTGTTAAGGGATGTTTTTGCTTTGCTAAGAAAATCATTAAGATATTTTTAGCTGTGCATTTATTTCAAAAAGTATTATTTAACAGAGTTGGAAAGATATTTTTACTGGTCTCTTCCTCAAATCAGATGGGAACCAGAGAGTAGGGGAAGGATTTGCCACATGATTTTCACTTGCTGAATTATTTCACTTAGGTTTGGAGGTTTTTACTCCTTGAACTATGGGAGTCTTGTACATGTGAAATCTTTTTAAGTGGGGAAGAGGGGATTTAATTTGGAATTTCATGATTGTTGTGAAATGAAGGTGTCAGCAGCCATATTAAAACAAAAAAGTTCTTAGTACTAAGTTTGTCTTACAGTTCAGGTTTGCATTTTAGCCTTGATCACATTGACTTAGAGTTTTTTGAGCAGTCCTGGCACAGGCTCTGGTTTTAGTCAGTTACAAGCTAAAGACAAAAATTTCTTTGTATCTGATACCTTGAGCAGTAGCAGTGGTCAGTGTGTTGTTACTGCTTTCTGTGTTCATAATGGGGACAAAAAGAAATGTTTCAGGTTAATTTTCAGTACATCTCTCTGAGGCCCCATTAACAATTCTGACTAACCAACTCCTTTGTACATGTTGAAAAACTCAACTACTATGGAACTTCACAGAAGATGGATAACGAAGATAGATGCAAACTGCTTAAATGAGTGGTTTAAAATGTATTGATAATTATTACGATAACTTTGATTTTTCATGTTTTTATTCTCAACTGCCAAACAGGTTTATGGTATCTACTTAAATTTATTTATTACCTTTATTGCCTGAACAAGCTCCTGTTGCTTTACTATTATCTGAATATTTATTTTAATTTTGAGACCTTTCTTACCCGGCTTTCTAAACGATGTCCAAGATTTAAGCCATCATTCTTTCTGTGGTACTCCTGCTATAACGTAATCTGTTATCTGTGTGCACATCAACAGTGACGTAGCTCTCTTTAGGGCTTTGTAGGAAAAGGCAAACCTGGAAGTAGCTACTTAATGCAAATTTTAGGGCACATGAAAGGAATAAATAATTAACCCTAATTTAACACAAAAAATACTGTTTTAAAAATGTCTGGCAAGAGTTTTACTTTTTAAAAAGCTCTCTGCATTAACCTGCTGCCTGTGCTGCAGCAGGTGCCACAATTAAGTGTTTGGTCCTGTGTCCTTACTTAGCTCAGAAACAGAAAATAGGTAAATATCTAGTATGTATTGAAGTATGTGTATTTTTGTGTTTGTTTTGCTTTGGCAATCTCCACGAGTTTTATCCAAACCTGGAATAAATGTCATTTTTTTTTTCTCCTGAATACAGTAGCAAGTTCATAGCATGACTTTGGTGATGTATTTTCCAGTGTTTTCTTTCAGCTGTGACAAGGGGAAATTTAAACTGAGTGAGATTGCAGTGATACCCATGCATTTATTCCTTGGGTCCTCTTCTTCCTCCCTTCACTGCCAGTTGTTAGAAGAGAATAAGTTTTAATTGTAAGGATTTGACATCTGGTTTAGATTTGTGAGAATCTATTTACATGGTCTGCTTTAGCAGCCTGATGTATGATACCTAAACCTTACACTGGAAATATATAGCGTTAGGCACCATCAGTCATGCTCTGGAAGTCCCTCTTTTAAATGCTGGTGCTAATGGTTGTGACTAATCGACCCACTTGATAATTTTTTTCTCATAAACCAAAAAATTCTTATAGTTAGGCTAGTCACAAACTGTGTTTTTTGATTAATCCTTTTATTTCCTTAGTTTTCCATTTGAATTGCAGATAAAAATATACAGGACTGTGTTTTATGTAAGTAATTTGGATTTGCATCTTGGTAAAGTTTGTACTAATCACAGTGGTTCTGAATATCTAGCATGATGTGTATAAGCAGTTCCATTTTTAACATGAAATGTATTTGTATTTCAAGGGTTCCATTGTCAAATCCTTCATTAGCATCAAAATGCAGTAACTTGCCATCATCTGAGGAGCATATTCAGAAGCTAAAAGAAGCAGGAAAAGATGGTGATAAGCAGCTGATCACAGTAAGTAATACCCTTTTAGTAAGGCTTATAGCTTCTTGAAGAAATTACTTCTGAATTTGCAGTGCTGTGTTTTAACAAATTTGTCTAAAAGTCATTACTTATTCATACTACTTACCACCACTGTAAATGACATGTAAAAGTAGAACCTGTACTAGATTGCCGTTCAGTGTTGATGGGAGATTGGTGGCAGCAAGCTTTAATGTTTAATGTTTCTTGTTAAAATAAATTTCTGCAATTTTAAAATAGAATAGCTGTTCTTGGAAGATAAGGGAGAGTGAATGTGCCTTTACTTACATATAAATTCTCAGTTTCTTAAAATTTCAGATTTATAGGGGGAGATGCATCTGGTAGATCGCGTGCAAAATTAACATCAACAGATTTGTTCCTGTGTCCCTAAAGTGTCCATTGTTCTGAGACCAACTTAAAAATTTCCCAGTGCACACACTTATTTTTACCGTAATATTTAAGCAACAGTACCAATTAGGTTATTTATTCTTACCCTTTTGACTATTAGCTACAAAATACAGGTAACAAGAAAATGCAAAATGAGAAGGGAGTGACACAGTTGTTCTGTTATCTTGTAGAATCACACAACTTGATTGTGAGAGAGTTGGAGTTTTTAGTTGTGTTTTGGTTTGTGTTTTTAATAACCCACATGTCAGCTAATCCTTGAGAAATGAAAGGCTAGAGAGGGAGAGGAATCCAGGCCATTAGGAAGGACAGAAGTTTCTTATGAAATTATACCTCTCATATAATTGGAAATGTTACTAAATCGTTATTTTTTCATGTAATAAATGGATTATACACATGGAAGTATTAACTAAAATAGAACCAAGTGAATTCTGAACACTGTCTTACATCCATATTGAAATATTTTAAAATTAGAGCTTCCTAGAACTAAATTTATAAATATATCCTTCATTTGCCTGAAGTTACACAAATCTAGGCACATAAAATCTAGACATATGAATGCCCAGCCGCAGGATAACTGAACTGTGTCTAATGTTTAAGAAGTATTTCAGTTACTGCCTCTTTGAAATTCTTTTTACCAACAAAATTAAAATAAATTATTAAATGTTTTAACTACATTAAAAGGACTATAAGAATATCCCTTTTCATTTCTGTAAAAGTAACTTAATTTTTACTCACACAGTAATAGAACTTGGCTGAAAAGTTGCTAGGATCTTTGACATGAAGAAATACAGAACTTCCTGCTTTGCTACTGAAGAGGGATTGTGTAGCTCTCTGCAGTGTTTATGATACAAAGAGAATTTTTGCAAGTTACTGACTACTATGCTGGTAGTATCCTTGTATTCAGCTAGAATTAGGAGAGTAATCTTTTCTTTAGGTATACAACAAATATTATTTACAACAAATATTAAATAACAAAGTTATTTACCAAACAAAATTTTAAAGAAAGGTTCATTGATGAAGAGCAATGGGGAAAATGAGGAAGAATGGGAGAGACTTAGTTTGTGGTTTTCTGTGTGTATTTCTGGAAAATGCAAGTGAGCATTGTATTTAATTTCTGAATGTGCAAGTAACAGCTTCACAGTATCTTACTATTTCAGCACTTCATACAAATCTAATTCACTTTGATTTCATTGAGTTCAGAGTAGGCTTTTTATTGTGTGGAAAGGGCATTTTAATCCTGTATTTCAGTTTACCAAGAAAACATTAGATAAGGTATTGGTCTGTTGTTCTTTTACCTTGGGGAAAACTGCTCTTCTGTCAAAACAGAGAGAGGAACCCAAATACTAGGTAAGCCACTTTGTAAAATACTGACCTTGACCTGGATTACAGTGGAGATGAGATGCAGTTACATTTAGAATAGTTTATGCCAGCTTCTAGAGGTGAAAAGTGGCTAAATTCATTTCTAAAGTACTAGACTTGCCTCTTACAAATACTCAAAAGATTGGGGAATAAATGCATGTAATAAAATAAGGTACATTTTGTAATTAATAGTTTTGCTTGCAAAACCGTGGTGAGTTTTTAAAATGTGGCTTCAGAATGGCTGGGCTTATTTTTCTATTATTAGTAGTAATTATTTTCAAAGGTGTTTATGTTGTGAGAACAGAGAAATTATTAATTTGGTTTAAAAACTGCTGAGATTGAAATTTCTCCTATGTGGAGAGCAGTCTCACTGCACAAGGTCAAATCACTTAAATTAGCATTTTTAGTATCTACAAAATTGTAGTTAATAGCTAGAAATCATTTTTATTTTAAGTGTCTGGCATGTTGAGAGAAGTGGTTTCATTATTCTTTACCTTGAGCAAAGTTGGGAAGTCATGCTTTTATTCTTAGCAAGAGGCATTTAATTAGCACTTTGTTACACTTTAAAAAAAAATAAATTAAATGCCTGAAAGATGCAATTTTGGGCTCTACAGTGTGAGAACTGATTCTCTTGCAGATCTGTCAAGCCAGTCCATCTTAATGTATGTACACAATCCTTTATTCTTTTTGTAACCAAAGCTGAAAAACTAATTATTTATTTGACTAGTCACATAATGCAGTATCTTTATTTTGCTGCTTTATTACTACTGAATTTTCCTAGTCTTTTGTATGTAAGTTTGACACCTGTCTTTTTAATTTTCTTTGCGGTATCTGAGGCTCAGCGTCTGGAATGTTACAGTATTGTCTGTGTATTCTAATCTTTTTGGTCCCTGAGCTATATTTAGAGAGGTGTTATGGTAAAACTGGGCTTTGTTTTTC
This sequence comes from Aphelocoma coerulescens, assembly GCF_041296385.1. Lineage (NCBI taxonomy): Eukaryota > Metazoa > Chordata > Aves > Passeriformes > Corvidae > Aphelocoma > Aphelocoma coerulescens. The sequence continues at coordinate 118,940,228 of NC_091015.1, read as the reverse complement.
ACAATATGCTTTGGTTTTTTCATATTTAATCCTTAAAGATGTATCTTAGCCTCCTTCTTCTCCCATATGATTGCTATAATGAATAGATTAGTTTTCTTTTTTTCTTAAGTAATATAATCTTTACAAGCTTTAAGGCTGTTTGGCTGTAACAGAAGTGAAATAACACAAATCCTGTTTGTAGAAGAAATATTTAGTAGCTGCACTTGCACCAGTCTCTTGGTACACATCATCTATTTATCTGGGCAGCTTTCAAACATAAAATTATCTTCATTTTGTAGAAGTACATCTAAGTCAAATGATGCATTGTTTCTGTTCAGATTTGCTTGCTGTCACACATCTTAAAAAGCAAGTCTCTTCAGAGCATAGAACTTCATCTGAGATCAGCAAAGAGTCTAATATTCCAACAAACTTCATAAAGCAAACAGTGCCAGAAAACAACGGTGTTTGAAGTGATAGCAGACACTTAGGTTCAGACTGAGGAGAGTATGATCTCTCTTTCTGCGGGAAAGAAATTGAGATCGAGGCTTAAAATCCACTGCATTCCAAATCCATGACTTGGTGTTTGATGGAATAGTCTGTTCTGAATATTTGTGAACTGCACCCCCTTACACTTCATTTAAATGAAGTTCAGTTGGTTGGTCAGCAGGTTGCATGAAGCTCCATAGGAAGCTTTATAGACTAATGCACTAGAATTGTTCTTTACTTTGCAATTACATGAATGTGATTTGCAAATATGGGAACTTGAATATGAAATCATCTGTTCTTTTAACTTCTGAAATAGAAAGAAATATAAATGCACAAGGCACGTGTTTTCAGTTTTGATCAAAGGAAAGATGCTGTACAACCAAGACAAGGAAAGTCAGTTGCTTTCATCTTGTAAAAATTCTGCTTGCCTGTCTGACCTAGGACAGAATTTTGACCATAAAAATAAGAATTGATAAAAGCATTAATGCTACAAAGGAACATCCTAAATAATTACCTATGAAGCACAGGGATACTTATTCCATTTTGAGGAGGTCTGTTGCTTTAAATCTGGCTAGTATTTTGAAAATAAGTCATCAGTTTTAGAAAAGAATATGTAAAATAAATGAACAGTGAAAACAAATCACCAAAGTGATAAAAGGATAGTATAGAGTTATGGAGACTTATTTTGCCTTTCTAGAGCTCTGAGTTAATGCCTGGATCCTAGCAAATGTGATTAAATGTAGTTGATCTTTATGAGTATCAGCAAGTGCATGGATCAGGATTGCTTGATGGAAGGTGCTTTTGATTCTGAGGTTTGAGTTGGTGCTACATGTGGATGTGATGTGCATGCTGATCCAGTTTACACATTTGAATATCATACTTGAATTTTTCCTTACATATATTTTGATTAAAATTGAACACAGTTTCCTGCCTGACTGAAATAGGTTATCTATTAAATAAATATTTTTATTTAAGGTGAAAACACAGCCCTTAGTGGAAGTGTAAGAGTGATTTCTTATGAGCCTGAAGAAACTTGCATCGCAATCATTTAAAGTCGCTATTTTTTTCCTTAAACTGGTATCGTCTGGTTAGGCAATTTCTCTGAAGATTTAGAGAATGGCTTTTGGGCAATCTCTCATTGTTCTCATTAGTTTCAGTACTGCCTCTCTCCTGTCCTGTAAGCCCAGTGAAAACGAGACAGTGACTGCTGTGTAAGCATAAGGGAGGGAGTTTGGTAGTTGAGAGCAGTTACTTTTCTTCCTACACAGATGGTGCCCTTTGGGATAGCTCTGTTATTACAGGGATGGTATTCTTCCTTATGATCACTTCTTCCCAGTTCTTCTTTGCTGCAGCAACCCAGCTTAGTCTTGCAAATTCAGGTGGCTTGTAAGTGGTGTCCTTTGTCCTGAAGGGAGGTGGGAATGTTTTGTAAGTTAGCTGGGAGCTGCTACAGGAATTCAGGCCCCAAGGCCACTAACACTGTGTTGTGGGTTAACCCTGGCCGGCAGCTGAGCACCATGCAGCTCCTCCCTCACTGCCCCCAAGTGGGATGGGGGAGAGCAGTTTCACAGGTAAAGCAAAAGCAGTGCATGCAAGCAAAGCAAATTAAGGAATTCATTCACTGCTGTTCATCAACTTGTAGGTGTTCAGCCTTCTCTGAGAAAACAGGACTTCATCATGTGTGACAGTTGGGAAGATAAATGCCATTAACTTCAAACACCCTCCCCTTTCTCCCTCTTTCCCCAGCTCTTATTGCTCAGCACGATGCCATACGGCGTGGGGATAGCCCTCTGGTCAGGTGGGATCAGTTGGTCCTGGCTCTGTCCCCTCCCAGCTTCTTGGCACCCCCATCCTCCTCGCTGGCACAGCAGTGTGAGAAACAGAAAAGGCCTTGAATGCTGTGTAAGCACTGTGCAGCAATAGCTAAAACATCCCTGTGTTATCAGCCCTGCTTTGGTCACAGATCTAATACACAGCACCGTAGCAGCTGCTGTGAAGGAAATTAACCTTATCCAAGCCAAAACCTGTGCTCATCAGAACACTTTCTGTGATACTCCTGTTTAATATTTTTATTTGGTTTAAGAACCTGTCCATCGTAAATATTGTGCAGATTTATTGTCTTACTTTGTATTGTTTTTCATTTTGCTTTAGCCAATGACTAGTGAAGATATAATTTTGTGATGGATAATGACCCTCCATTTTCATTTTTCAAATATGTTAAGTAAAACTAGAAACATCACAGCTTTGAAAGTTTCAAGTTAGCTTTGTTAGAATAGCTCTTTAGGAAGATGGGCACTGGCGACGGGCTGGTTTTTTCTTGGTTGGTTGGGGTTTTTTGTTCAAAATGAAGACTGGATTTTATTCTGAGTTGGGACATGTCTTCTGATCCTCCTGGTCAGCAAGGGGATCTATCCATCAGCTTCAGTCTTGAATGCATTTTTCACTGAAATAGCATTCTTTGACCTTTTAATTTTCTGTGGAGAGCCCCAAAATCTTTGTGTTGTTTCTTCCTGCACTTCTTGTATTTCCTTTGCAGCCTGCCTGTTTCTCTGGCTGGGCTTTATTCTTTGTTCTGTGAAAAGACTAGAGAAGAGGAAAAAACAATCTTCCTCTAAATAATACTAGCTAATCGAGACGAAGGTGACCTAATCTGTGCCTGAAGAGAGAGAAAAGAAAGGAAGAAAAAAAAAAAAGGCCCCTTTTCATCTCCTACAGAGGCACCAAATGCCTTTTTTGCTTGCAGGGTTCCTTATTGCACATATGGAGGATCAGCAGACATGCACCTTCTCAAAGAAGATATTGGTAAGACTTTTCTTTCTGTCTAACACAGAACTAAGAAAGCCTTCTGAATTTAAGGCAGTGTTGTCTCAATGTTCAGTTAGGCTTGAAACAGTGGATATCCTGTACTTGAGGATTGCCTGAGGTGCTGGAATGCTTAATTGCCATCTACACGTGCAGAATTTGCGTAGGAAATAAAAGCATATTTTCTCCTTATTGTTACTGTTCAGAAAACTGAGTTGTAATGGAGTAACACATTTTTTTCTGCCTGAAACCCCACATTTTCTTGAATATTCATCTGAAAAACATTTCTGTAAATTCTGAGAGTCAAACCTCTTGCATCTTTTTCTACTTGTGACAAGTCAGCACTTTATTTTTCAGTATCTGATGTTTGCTGAGAAGATTCCACCTAGGGGAATCTTCCACTTTCAAATCCTAGTTCTGTTTACTCATAATACAGAAGGTGCTCCTAGGTTGTTGGGGTTTGGGGTTTTTCAGTTTTGTTTTGTTTGGGGTTTGTTTTGCTTGGCTTGGGATTTTTTTGTTGTTGTTCTGTTTTTTTGGCAGCATTTTTTGCAGTTTTTTCGTTTTGGTTTTTTTGGTTGGTTTTTGTTGATCTCTTCCCATTAGGAAGGTCTGGCAAGCTTTAGTGCAGTATTATGATTTGGGACTTTTTTCCACTGGATGCATGCCCTTTCCACTTTGCTTATGCAATGGCATCAGTTTAAAAATAGTCAGATCCTGTAGATGTTTTATTGAAGTACAAAAATGCATTCTTCATAATTCCTTACTTTATTTTGCATGTCCTTTTCTGTTGTTGTAGTCTGTGTTGGATTTTAAAGCTCCTGCTTTTAATTTTTGGCTGAAGTATTGTGTCCTGTGCTGCAGCTTTGAAATAATACTTCAGTTATGCAAAAATCTTCTTCCTTGTCTTCAGGAGACTGTAAAATATTTCCTAAAGGCTGTACTCCACATTTATCAGGGCTATGGAGTTCAAAAGATTGCTTTAGATACTACAGTGTGCTTTTTTTGATAATTCATGAAACAGGGTTTTCATATTAACCGTTGTTGTTAGTCCATTGATACAACTGAATATGTGTAAAATAGTAGTATCAGTGAAATCCTTAAAAAACAAATCCAAAGGGAAAATCTCCTCCCAAAACTCGAAGCCACTGATACCAGTGACATCTGAGAAAGTCTGACTGTAAAATACAATATGGCAGTACTATTCCAGGGAAGTAATCTATTCCTGGAAACTTGCAAAACAGCATATGTATTTACAAGGCAAGATGGGGTGAGCTAGGAAGCCAGAGAACTTTGAGAATATCCTTGCCTTGAGTTTCCTGATGACTTCCTACATAACTAGGGTTTTTTTGGCTTGAGATTTTTGTTAGTAAACTTACAGGTTAGTTTAATACCTTGAGCTTCTTCATTATTTGAACAGAAACCACTTTACAAGACTTAACTGCAGTACAAATACTTAAGGCTTGCTTTACGTAGCTGATTTTCTAATTTAAATGGTGGGGTTTCTTGGCATATATTCCAGGCATCAAAGTACACTTCACTTACCCTCCTCTAGATAGAGGGGCTATGTTCTCCATCTTCAAGATAGGATTTTTAGGTTTGGTTCAGTTGGTTCATCTCTAGATAGTCAGCTGCACTGCCTTTTATCATTCAGGTATTAACCCTTGAAATGCAGTATCTTTTGGTGGCTAGAATAGGTACTTTTTTTTGCTGCTTTAGAGGAAGTCTGCAGGTGAAATAAAATGTGTTAGGTTCAATTTTTGTGCTTTTAAAAAGCTCGTCTTATTCTGACTTTACAAATCTAACCTCAGGGTTCATCTTTCCCTTTTCCTTCAGAAACATAGTGTACTCCTGTTTCTCCTTCTGTATACAGTAGGAATCTGTATGTTGATGTATGGTTAAAGCAATGACTTCCTAGATTCAGCTTCTTTGTTTTGGCTGAGTTCCATAGATGTGCTCCTAAGGAGATGTTCAACTCTGAGTTTGTCTGGCCTGTTGTGCCTTTAGTTTCTTCTTGGAAAGAAACTGATACCTATGCTTTAGATGGCACTAATGTCTCTTTGAAATAAGTTGCTGTTGTGTGGAGAATTGAACTGTTGTTTAGCTCTTAGACATGCCTTTGAAGATGGAAGGAATAGAAAATGTTTTGTAAGCACTTCTTCTGTGTTGCAAAATGCTAACTTCTATAAAATTAAGTTCATGTGATCTGTTTCCTTGCAAATTGCGCACACAGATCAATTTAATGTTAAGAAACACCCTCAAATCTTTTTCTGCTCATGTAGTGTACTGGTTTAGAGTAGAATAAAATAACTTCTTGTTTCTCTATTGCTTGTGATGTATGTTTAAATAAATTAAAAGTGACATTTATTGCTGCTTACATAAGCTCAACTTCCAGATGTAGTTGAAGAGAAAAAAAAGTAGTTTGAGCATCAAGTGGTAACTTAAACATGCCTTTTTGGCTAGGGATTTCATTCTAACTGGTATTCTCTTGCTCTTTGCAAAAGGCAACCCCAGCACCTGATACTTCACTCTTTATTAGGCACTGACTCTGAAATCTGAGGATGTTTCCAAATTAATAACACTTTTAATGAATAAACATAAAGCAATAGGTACTGAGTAGTGCCCTGAGTTTGGTAATGGTTGCATACAGAGCAGGAGGATAACCTAGAAGGTCATGAGTACTAGGATTTTTCATTTACAGTGTAGTAGTACGGTGTCTCAAAAATTGCCTTGGAAAGATTTGGTAGTGATCAGCTGTTGAGGCATATTGCTGATCTTAATGGTTATTTCCATAGCTTTTGTTTTTTATAATACCTTTCCAGATTTTCAGGAAAATGGCTCACCCGTGGCCTACCTCAAAGCAGCTCACAACCAAAAGACAGGCAGCAGCAGAAGTGTGGGGAAAACCAAATAGTGTGGGGCTGGATATGGGAATTTTCTTTGTGGAAGATGTTTATATTTCTGCAGATGAGGAAATGAAGGAAGAATTCTCTGTTCTTCGTATATCATAAAATAAAAGTAATTTGTTCAAAAGTTATGGGGGTGGAGGTAGGTTTTTACGTGGAGTTTGTCTTGTGATTGATGCCTGTGCCTTTTAAGGGTATATGGGTTTTTGAAAGATGAAATTGTAAATTCTGTGCTTGTTGTTTCTCCTGTTTCACCCTGTTTTAGCCTTTGTGTTGAATTTCCAGAAGATATGCTATTAGGAGGGATATCCAATTCAATGGAAGTTCTGTTTAACTGCATTTACCGCACAAGGAATTGATAAATACCTGTTTTGTGGGTTATTTGTTGGTTTGGTTTTGTTGTTTTTCTTTTTTTATAGGATGGAGGACAGAAGAGATTTGGTGCTATTTCCTGTAATATTTGTGGAATGCTTTACACTGTGTCAAATCCAGAGGATGAAACCCAACATCTGTTATTCCACAACCAGTTCATAAGTGCTGTTAAATATGTGGTAAGAAAACCTTCTCTTTTGAAAGTCATAAACAATATCTTTTGTTTTCTCTGTACTAGTTACAATTCATATTACATTAACTTGTGTTTTAATAAATTATTATCAGAGTAGGCCACAAATCATCCACTTTGGGAAATAAATGTTTTTAAAAGCCGTGGTAGACAGGTTATATGTTATATAAAATTAGTTAGTACGATAGTGGCGTTTCACTGCCATATTACTATTTGTGCTACAATTACCTGATCTTTGGGAGGTGTGAGGATAGCAATAGGAAAACAAAGGAATGTCACTCTTCTGAAAGTACTAAATACAGATTTCTGTACCACTGGTGTTTGCAGCGATTAACTTAATAGTCAGATGAAGGGCTGACTGTCCTCTTTCTGTAAGTGTGTGATCTTAGATGACTTTTAAATTACTTTTCCATTAATTATGTGTAATTTGAGGAGAGACTCCCTAAGAACTCAACTGATACAACTTCATAGTGTATTGAAGCTATACTGAATTTATAATGAGATTGTGATCTCCAAAATACAAAGTATTATTTCAAAGCTTCATTAGATATGCTTTCTCTGATTATATCTCTCATAATAAATCTCAGATTTGAAAAATGCTGTATAATTTCAAGTACATTGTAAAATCAGCTACTTCACACTAGCTGATATTACAAGACATAGGAAATGCCTGTTGACATGTCTGAAATCCAGAATAGAATCCACAAAGTTTATTTTCTTTATCATACATGTTACCTTCAGTACTCTACACTCGAGTAGATAAGACCTCCAGGATAACTGAACTGAGGCCACCTATTTATTTCATGTAGGTACCAAATGGCTGTTGGGCTACTCTTAAATCTCAAGCACAGCTTTATCACACTGTTTGCAAATATAAAGATGTAACTTCATAACTAAAGTGCTTGAAACTCTCTGGTGAATAGTTCTGATATTTATTCTGTCCTTGGTTAGTTTTCGCCAAATAATCCAGATGTCTGGAAAGATCTCTTCTGATACACATTGGCTGCATCGTAGGGTGGGACTGGGCAGAAAGTGTGATGGAACTCAGTGCATTATAATGGCAGCATAAAATACATTTCCCCATTTTATTCCTGTTTTTCCTCCCTCTCCCCACCCAAGTACTTTCAGATCTTGAATGTTACCAAAGATGTAAACATAATTTACAGAAGATGGTGTTTAGTTCTTTTGGACAGAAGCTGGCACATGAGTTCAATAGCTACTTAAAGCTGCTATGTTCATTGTAGGTAAGAAGCTGTTCTGAAAGTTTTGGAAGTTGAAAGAGCTGGAATTTCACACTTGTGTGTATGTCTAGGGTAACAACATGATTAACATAAAAGTGAATGAGCAGACTGCCTTAAACCAGTCATAAATAACTTCATACAGAGTTAGGCATGCTTTTAACTGGAGAAAAACTTTCCCGGTTATTTTCTCTAGAAGTTGCTAGCCATCTTCTTAAAACTTCCAACAATATGTACTCAAGCAAATTACTTGTATTGTCAGTTCAGTGAGTAAACAGTTTTCTCTCTGTAATCTTCTGATGCTTTAGTTGTGTGTTATGACACTGTAGACAACTCTAGAACCATGGAGCCATTAATGCCTTAGGTTTTAACTTTTGTATTTTTCAAATCCTGTACTGCCTAGTGTGTAACTCTGAAGTTTCTTGTAGCCTGTTATTTCTGCTCTCTCTGCTATGTAGACATAACAAAGTCTCTCCAGGCCTGCTCTCCAAGGACACTCAGACCGTCCTAGGCCCAAAATATGTAAACCAACATCTTAAGAGGGGGGTGAACTTGGGGAAACTACATCATTAACTGAAGCTTTAATTGGAGAATTAACCCTGATATAGAAATAAACCAAACTTACAAAAGTGTGAAGAACTCGTGAGCTCTCATCCATCTTGGGGTCCATCTTGGCAGTAGCTTCTGGCTCCCAGGGGGTACCTTTGAAGGCCTTTCAAATAAATACCTACCTTTATTTCCTTATTTTTGTCCAGTCTCTGTTTTTAGGTGGCCTCTCAAGGCATCACCATGATTTAGATGGTTATTCTGGAATGGAAACTGCAGAGTAAGAGGCAAAAGAAGAACTCTTAACGGGTCTTCAAATTCCCCTCTGATTTTTTTTCCCCTCATAACAATATTTTTCCCTCAAACAGTCTTAACACTGTTTTCTGCATGGGTGAATAACTTTTGCCATGCTAAATAGATAAGTTTATACCACTAGTCATTTGATCTGGAGTCAGTGGTTCTTGGTTGATAGTATTGTGACAGAAACATTCTCACCTCCTCTTAGAAAATAATTTCAATTTAAGATAAGCCTTCTTGTCAGTGAATTAGTACACCAAGTGACTACTTGTTAATTCTTAGTCATCCAGAAATACCAGAATGATTGCTAATTATCCTGGTTTTGCTAGGAGGTTTTTTGTGGGGATTGTTGAGAGGATGGCTCATAGGTTTCTGGATATTTGTATGTCGGTACTGTGTTGAAATTTCAGCTGCCTTCCTTCCTTGCCCTGACAATGTTAGCTGGACAGTAGCATCAGGGGATTAAAAAATGTGTACTAGAGAGTGTCCCAGTAACTCCTTGGTTAGGCTTTCTGGTCCAGGAAGATGTGGTCTCGGTGACCTTGATGTGTTACTTGATTAGCTCTCCTGACACTTGTTTATATGTAGTTGATATGTTTGGCATTACTTGTGATTTAGAGGCCATTCTAAGATACCTTATAAGCATTTGTCATTCACATTCTTCATGCTGAATGATGAGGTCCCAGTCTGACTTGAGAAAAACTTTTTTTAGTTTTTTCTCCCTTTTAAACATCTCTTGTTATGGGCTTAGTCGTTCTATGAACGATTCATTTCACAGACTCAAAAAAAATAGGTCTGTATACATTATCATGCTAGAGCTTCTTGCTGTGAGCTGTGAAAATGGACATTATTGTTAGTGTCTTGCCCACCTGCATGCAGCTGCTCTGTGGGCTTTTTTAAAAGTTTTGAGTAGCCAGAAGGTAGTTTGCATGTAAATAATAAATTATTTTTTATCCTCAACAAAATAAAATTTTGATTGTTGGCTTTTTTTAAAGGCCTATCTTACTTCTTGTAGTAAAAAATTCTGTTTAGGTCTCTAGAAATATCATGATGCCCCCAAAAGAAGGACAGGCTAACAGGGAGATGGTATTGGATACTTGCTTTGTCATGGATATCTGATAGAGATGATAAGGAAATTGTAGTCCTTTTGTGCAGAGAGGAAGTTTGGCAAGTGTAATGACATTTTCTAGATTTAGGAACAGAAGATTGGCAAGGATTGATACAGGTTTTCTTAAGGGTGACATTTGCTATTAATAGAAGTGTGCAGAAGTGTGCAAGAAGGTAAAATGGCCAAGGGATAGCTCTGGAGCAGGAATGAGAGATGCCTCCAACTGCAGACAAATGTAGCAATTTGTCTCACTGTTCTTCTGGTTTCAGACACCTGAAAGTCTCCAGACAGATGATGCCATTCTAGCATGTATGTGCACTGAGTGGTGATGTACACATCAGGTGGTAGCTCCAGCAGGATGGGCAACTCTGTGGGATGGATAAATGATCCAGTTTTATAAAATCCTCTAGCTGTGATACCACACAGTATCAATTCTGCATCCTCTCTATGATACTACGCAAGATCAACTTAGTATTTCTGCAAAATCTTTGTGTAAGAGCAAGGCATTTTTAATGGTGCTTTGAAGTTGCGAAGGCAAAAACTTAAGTTAGTAAATGCCTGTGTATTCAGCTGCCTGTGTGATTGCAGTTAATGTGTTTGTATTTCAGGCTCATCTTCTTGATTAAGAACATCTTGATCTTAAGAAAATGGAGGAAACTGTTATTAGGGCTGTGTAATCTGATGAGTTTACAGCTGTTCTGCTGTAACGGCACCCAAGTTCATCTCTGAACTACTTAGAATTTTCACATTTTAAAAAAAAGCAATATTTGACTTCTTGACATCTAAAATTAATAGGATATTGGGATTGAGGATGGTGCTGAACTTCATGTCATCTTGGAAGGATTTCACGCTTGTCTTGGTTAGCATTAATTCCAAAAGTAATGCGTCTCTATGACATAAAAATAATATTACAAATGAAGTTCTTAACCATTAGCTGTCTTCTGTGAGAAGTTGTAATAGGGGATGATATTTGGTAGTTACATCCAAGGATCTTTAAGCATTCTGCAGTCAAAAAGGCATTCTCTATATTCCATTCATAGGAAAGAGAGGCAGAATATCTGTACTTGTCAGGAAGAAGAATGCAGTAGACCCATTTCTCTGATGCAGATTGTCAAGGACAGTAGTTTACAGGATTTCACACTAGACTTCATTACTAGGGAAAAAATTAATGAATTTTTTTTAGTGAAGACCAAGAATTATACAGTATTAACCATGTTTTCCTCAATACCTCAGTATTTTTGAGGAAAAAGAACTTTTTAAGAAAGAAACAGCACTGATTTTTTTTTTATGTATTTGTAATCACTTGAGAAATAGTGAGTACAGAAAAGCCAGAACTGACATATACAGAAAGGCACCAGCATTGCTATCCCATTTCCTACTCATATGTTGTAAGAATTTCTAAAAAGTTAGGAAATTCATGGGAAGCAGGCTGTCACTTCTGCTGACTTAAGCTTTTTAAGACAAATCTACATCAGAGATTATTTTAAACTATTAAGCAGAAGATAATTAATGAAAAACAGAGCACTGAACAGTTAGTTACTGTGCTGTTAATGTTGGAGCCATCTTTACTACCTCATTCTTATATACATACATCATATGCAGTGAAAGCAATGCACTGCACTCTGTAGTGGTAGCTACTGTCTGTACTATTTCATGAGGTGGTAGCAATTGCTTGTCTGTATTGCCCTTTTTGTAATGGTGTCTTTTGTAATTCTACTGCAATTGCACCTTAAAAAACAAGCAGAAGCAACCTTTATTCTTGTTTGAATTGGGAGGAAGTTAGAGGTAGATTAAAAAGGAGCTAACTGTGCCTTGCAGAGTTGCCTTATTTTCTGAAGCAATTACAAATACTTGTAGGATAAATAGTCCCAACATGGGGGGGAGGAGGGTGTTGCAACACCTCTTACCATACCCCTTCCAGCACCAGTCTGCCTGGCTGTGGTGAAGGGTCTCTGTGTGCCTTGCTGCTGCTGGCTGGAGGTAATCTGTTGTTGGGCACAGACTTGCAGTATCAGGGAGGAGTGCTGAAATCATGTGCTTTTACTCCAGGCCTTGGGGAGCATGTATCCCTGTGGGAAGAGTAGCTTTCCTTTTAACTTCTTTGGTCATCACAGGCCACGTATGTCAATGCTTGGGCATCTGATTTAAGAGTAAGTAAGTCTTAATGTCCTGCAGTAATGTCAATTAAAAGGAAAGGAAAAGCAGTTTGTCTGACATTGCAGTAGAGTACTATATATTGCAGACATAAGACTTTTGTTTCTTACTGTACTGAGGTGTTCTTGTCATCTGCCTGCTGAAAGAGGCCCACTTTAGTTGTCAGTGATTGAAATACCTTGCAGACTCTAGTATTTTAGTAGTGTTAAAGTAGTGGGGGGTTGGTTAAAATGTGTTAATAGGTGTGTTTAGGGAAATCATTTTCAGACCACATGAAAAATACTGTCACTAAAGCATATTTTGTGTACTGTAAATATCTTACAGGATTAGTCCCAGCTGCAGCTGTAGCACTTCCCTTTAATGTTACAATATGACAGAGCTGTGACCAGTATTGTGCATTGCTTCCATTTGCCTGGTGTAAAGGAAGCAAAACTCAACAATAAGGATACTAAAGGTGCAAATAAATACATGAAATCATAGTTTTTCTTTTTAAAATTATTAGAGCTGCATATGACTTTAAAGGCTCAATATGGCTTTAAAATGGCTTCACTAAAAGTCTGGATGAGCATAGGGTTAGCAGAAACTTTTTGGAACGTTGCATCTAAAAGATGCATTTCTGAATAAATTCCAAAATACTCAATTGAGAAACTACCCCGCCTGTGAATATCATCAGTCTCTATGTTATACAAATCACTTCAGAAGATGAACAGGTGGACAGTAATGAAAAGAATCAGTCCTACGCATTTGAGAATCAATTATTGCATTTTTACATAATTATTTTTAGACTTGTGCTAATATACTGTTGCTTAAAAGCATAAATACTGTGATGTTGAGAAGTGTTCCGTTCAATATTGGATTTCATTTTGTGGAAATACCTGGCTATAACATTAACAGGGTATCTTAACCTAAAAATGAGTGTTGAATTTTCTGACCTAGGCTTCAGTAGTCTGGATGCTGTAATGGCAAGATTATCAAACATACTGCATTTATATCCTGAGTGATGGTTTAAAATAGGCTATAAAGAGCTCTTGCAGAGCAAACAGGTATCCAAAAGGCAGAAGAAGACAAATATTTGAGAGGTAAGGTTTGAGGCTGGAGAGTAGTAATCCTTGCCTGATTTTTTGATGCCTTTGCAGACAGTCTCAAAAAGCATGTCACAATCCCACAGATGGCACTTCTCTGCTCCCCTGAATATTATGACACTGCTGTTTACTGCCCTTTGTGTTCAGACCATAATATATATAAATTCTAGCAGGTTCTTCATTTGTGCATTACTACTGAGAAGAAAAGCAGACAGGATTAAAATGGTGTCTGTGTTGCAACCATTGCCATGCTGGGTGCTAAACTAACACTTAAATAGTTTCAGGGTTAGCAGCGAGTAGATAAATTTCTAAAATTATTCTCTTCATGTCCTCCTTGGGGTAAGAGAGTAAAATCAGTATGAATAAAATGAGGAGCAGAGCAGGTATTATAACACTGAAGTTTAACATTTTTTGTGGTAGTATATATGGCATTCATCCAGTGCCAAATTCCATTGCTTGGTCTTTAGTCAAACGTTATTTTATGGGAAGGTACAGATTTCAATGAGAATCACTCCATCAGTATTGTTTCTTCAAAGACTTTTTTATTTAAAGTTGCTTTGAAGTAAGACTTTTAGATCAGCCTTTTTAGTGGCTGAAGTTACTTCTGCATTCAGTATTTTTAGGTCCCATCAAAGCAACTTGAGTTCTAATATCTACCAGTCCCATCTTGCTAGATTTAAGTGGCTTTTTTGTTTTGTTTTTTTCCATGCAGGTACTGCTCATTATTCACCACGAGTGTGGATCTGAAGAAGAGTTAATTACCTCTATTTTTTTGAGTATGTTTATACTTCAGATACACACAACGTAGTCTCCTTCCCTATTAGATTCTTAGAAGGTAGTTATAAATTTTTTTCTAGTATCCTTCTTGTGGCTTTAACAGTTATGATCAGTAACAGAATAAACTATTCCTTACATTTTGGGCAACTGCATGCCAATCAGTTCACTTAGAACCTCCTGGAGGTCTTTCGCATGCCAGACTTTTAAAACTGAGTGTGTATTTGTGGAGGTAACTATGTTAAAAAGAATTCTTCTAATAAAACTTAGGGCTTTCTCATTCACTGGACTTGGAAAAATAAAGTATTTACGTAGGTTTGAAAATCAGTTATGTGAGCTGAATTTGCTACTTCTGTTCTTAAATTGAGTTGCACTGCAGTTCTGGGGGAAAAAAATCTAGCTGGGAAATTGTAAGACACTTTCACATTGTTTTTGGGTATAGTTAGGTTACTGTATAAATTATTGTATAAGTAACATCATATTTTATCCGTTGTGCTTATCTTAAAAAGCTAGCTGAAGTTTCCTTCTCTAGCAAAGCAACTGCTAAATTGTGTGAAATCTGCATAAATTCAGTGTCTAGAACAATAATTTGCCACTTCTGCTTGTAAAAGTACATCTTGTATATGGTTTAGATAAGTGTTTGTTTTATTTAGGGTTGGAAAAAGGAGAGAATCTTGGCTGAATATCCCGATGGAAAGATAATAATGGTTCTTCCTGATGACCCAAAGTATGCACTTAAAAAGGTAAGGTGAGAAGGACTGGACTTGTATGTCTTCCTTTGTTTGATGTTTTCATGTAAGTAATGAGAATGTTCGTAGTAAAGTTTGTGTAATTTACATGTGAACAGTTGAAATTGGACTCAAAACTACAGTGGTTCTGTTCCCTTTTTGACAGACAGGTCAGATACCTCATGCTTAAGCACTGCTGCTCTCTTCATAGAGAGGCTGGGCCTGGGCAGGGTTGGGAAGAGCATCAGCCAACAGACTTTTTTTAAGTTTGGTGTTTTTTATAAATATACTTGCAAAATGTCTGACAAATATTTTATGTAATATAAACTTCCCATTATATTTAACTGAAATTTACTGTTACTCAACACAAATATGGCACCATTCTCTAGGTGACTTTCTGATAAAAACAGAATTAGGTGGGAAGTGGCCTCAAAGCATCTAGTCCATTGCCATGTCCAAAGCAGGTTACGATGCATCTGACAACTTTCAAAAAATTCTACCACTGGAGATTTGTCTGATCTCTTCAGACTGTATTACAGTGCTTTGTTATCCATAACATGAGGAAATTTTCCCTAAATGTCTAACAGACTCTCCATATTGCAATTCAAACTCATTAGTACTAATCGTACTGCCATAGCTATAGAAAATGTCCTTCTTTTCCTCCTTGCAGCAGATTTTTTGTGCCTGAACAAACTGATTTTTTTTTACCTTAAGGAGATTGACCGGATGTGCTGGTTTTTAGTTTATAGTCCTAAATAATGTTTTTTAGAGCTCCATTCATTGTCGTGCTCTCTTCTAGATTGTCTCCATTTGTGCCATGACTCATGTCTTTCTTGAAGCTCTAAAACTGGGCCCAGCACACTAATGGGGACTTAGAGCAGTTGGGTACTTCAGTGTCCTGCTGGCTAATCTGTGTTCATACATCTTAAAGTGTCATTTCATTGTAGCCTGGCACTGACTCTGTTTAGCTGGGGATTTACTGTCACTAATAGGGATTCTTTACAGTACCACTGTCACAGGGTCACAGAATGGTTTAGGTTGGAAAGCACCTCTGGAGGCTGAATTGAAGCCCAAGACAGCTCTTGCTGGTGGTGTGGCTGTAGCAGGTTTCTTTAGTCAAAGTTACTGAATTGAAAAGAAACTACAAATTTTCACATGTAATGTAGATAAGTTTATTTGTTTAGTTTTATTTTTCTGGTGGGTTACCTTAATTTTAGTACATGTGTTGCACATTCATTTTTTAATGTAGCGGCTGAAGAAAAAGAAGGAAGACTGTAGCAAACTTAAGTCATTCAGGATAAAGGTCTCTGTAGTTCTGTGTAGCTGAAGTTGATAGAATCTACAGCTGTCATAACCATGGATGACTGATTTCAAGAATAATTTTACTTAGTGTTTCAAATCAGATAATTGGATGTGTCATTAAATGATTAGTACCTGAAGGTTAAGTGAGAAAATAGTAACTCATAACGTACCTGTTAAAAAATTATTTTTAAAGCATTTTTTAACACTGTTTTCTTTACTGTGAGGGTGCCTGCACATTGGAACAGATTGTCCAGAGAGGGTGTGGAGTCTCCCTCACTGGAGATATTCAAGCACTGTCTGGATGCAATCCTGTGCCAAGTGCTCGGGGATGGCCCAGCTTGAGCAGGGAGGTTGGACCAGATGTGGTACCTTCCAACCTGACCCATTCTGTAATCCTGTGATATTCATAGCGTCAGTAATTCTATTTTTGCATTACTACTGTGACTACAACATGCATTCAAGAATCTTATGCCATTTAATGAACCTCATAGGTGAAGGCACCTTATTTATCTTACAGGCGATGA
This sequence comes from Aphelocoma coerulescens, assembly GCF_041296385.1. Taxonomy (NCBI): domain Eukaryota; kingdom Metazoa; phylum Chordata; class Aves; order Passeriformes; family Corvidae; genus Aphelocoma; species Aphelocoma coerulescens. The sequence goes on along the minus strand of NC_091015.1, from coordinate 118,923,740 downwards.
GGCCTGATTGAGGCTGTTCCAATGTCCAGTTGCAGGTTCAGGAATCCCTCAGTAAAATACCAGCTCATGCATAAGCTTTCGTTTATGTTCATACTGGCGTTTATCTGTTTCTTCTAGACTTGCTAATACTTAATTTTTAGTTTCAGTTACTCTTTGCAAACCCAGTGGAAGAATAGAAAGCTGAAGGAAAGAGACAACAGTTACTCCTTTAGAACAAATGCATACACTTTCTACCTGCCTTGGCACTGTGCCTGCTGTCATCTGCTCAAAACCCTTAATGGATTAGTTCTTTCAAGACTTTAAAAATAACAAAAAATCTTCAACTCTTTTAACTTTCCTTGTAGGTCTGATTTACTTCTAAAATGTCAGAGCTCACACTTTGATTACCTGCATTCTCTCTATTAGCCTTTGACTAATGAAGTTTGGACTTAATGGAAGCTGACTAAGGGGTCTTTACTCTTCCTATTTCCAGATGAGCATTATTTAAGGAACATTTATGTGGATGATGTGTTGCAGGTTGCTTAGGTTAATCTTTAACTTCAGGAGTAGCTTTCAGTGTTCTAGATACCCTAATACATTTTTGCAAATCTGTGATTTTAATGTAAATTTATAAAAATGTGCATTTACACGTATTGCTTATAAAGCATTTAAACTTATTTTGACAGGTTGAAGAAATCAGAGAAATGGTAGACAATGACTTGGGATTTCAACAAGCTCCTCTCATGTGCTACTCTAGAACTAAAACTCTTCTTTTTATTTCTAATGACAAAAAAGTTATTGGCTGCTTAATTGCAGAACATATCCAGTGGGTAAGTGATTGAATTGGAAAAAGATCATCTGTGTTAGTACTTAACCTTTTTTCACAGCAAATTAGTATTCTTTGTAGGCCTTTTCCACAGAGGAAGAGACTGGGTGGTTGGACCATTCTGAAATGTAGTTACTCAGTTTTGTGTGGTTGATGCTGAGGTGAGACACATGGATGGTGTTGTACTTGGCTCAGACAGATCTGATCATCTAAAAACTTGCTACAGCTGAGGGCTGGATTTTTTCTTCCTGTGCTGTTATGCAGCTCTGGCTGTGCTCTTGCTTGTTAACAAGCAGGTTCGACTTCCTACCCAGCAGAGAGCCAACATGGATGAAAGAGTGGATGCTCTGTATGATTGAGTTGAATCACCACAGGGTGAAACAGCTCCACAGGAAATAGAATCAGAGGACAGAACTGCACTGGATTGTGGGACAAGAAGTCATGCTGCCTGTTGCAGTACTAATCAGTGATGTCACATTACCTGTCTGTTCCATTCCAAACTGTCGTGTTTTCTACTGTCCCTTGGGAGTATCAGACAACAAGCAAAACAATCCTAGCCAAAGTCAGAGAAATCTATGCAAGCACTTAATACAGATGGTAATAAGGATTGGATTATTTGTTGCTGTTACTTTAAGTGAGATAAACTTTAGAGGGTTTTTTGTTTGTTTATTCTTCTATCACTTGCTTCATTTTTGAAACTGTTACGAGAACTTAAATGAGACACAAATATAAAGTCTTTTTGGTAAGGCATTTTAGCAGCCAAGTGTGTTTAACTGAAATAAATTAAACATTAATTATTTTCTTCAGTCATTAGTGATGCTTTTATAAAGCAACACATGTTTTTTACATCATCTGCAGGGCTACAGAGTTATAGAAGAGAAGGTTCCAGAAGTCAGTTCAGAAAATGAGAAAGTCATATTTGAGAGACAGAAAGCATGGTGCTGTTCAACTTCTCCAGAACCTGCTATCTGTGGGATCAGTCGGATCTGGGTGTTCAGCATGATGCGCCGGAAGAAGATCGCTTCTCGGATGATAGAGTGTCTTAGGTAAGACAGAAATGTTCCTCCGCTACATGTGGTTTAGATGGAATTCAGTCCAAGACACTGATGGCTTTGTGTGTCTCAGGCTTGTATTTCCAGGCTGCTGGTGATACTGGGGATATGGATTTGAGCACGGTTGACAGTTCTGGTATTAGGTGGAGTTCAATAACTAACGTCAGTACTCTACAATAGTTTGTCTTCTACAGAAATCTCAGAATGCAATTTTAGTGAGTCACTCTGACAGACTGCCAGGGGGACATTCCTCCACAGTAATTGAGTAAAGGACACAGGACTGTCTTTGGTCAAAATGTGAGATGACTCATGGACTTGGGACCAAACCGTTGGCTGATTGTCCCTTCCTTAGAGGTAGAAAGAGGGAGGGAACTGAGACCCAGTGCACCAAACTATTGGGTATAGTCTGGTGGCTTCCAGCTGTTGGTTTGGTCTGGTTTTTTTATATATACTCAGGTTCACTGAGCCTTATGGATATTTTCAATTTCCATGGAGCTTTAGTAGCTAGCAGTGAGTGTATTCCAGCTGAATGCTAAGTTCATGCTACATCCATAAAAAGAATTCAAACATCTGTGCTGTTGTCTAGATAAATGTTAAAAATGTTGAATCTCCAAGCCTTAGGTTTCTTTCCAAGAAGTTTAAATGGCAGTTCTGAGTAATGGCAAGAACAGCTCAAATCTTAGGCCTGCTGAGCTGTCAGGTTTGTACTCACCCCCATCCTGTTGGAGTTTCTAGAACAGGCACTGCTGCTTCTGCCAGTCCTCACCCTCTTGGGTATTTGGAGAGCTTAGCAAAGCTGTTCTGCCCTGCACAATGCATCTTGCCTGGCTGGTGGAGCAAATCATGATCAGATCATGTTTTGGCTGACGTATTGACAGTAAAGCTGTATTCAGATAAGCATATTAACTTGATGGTTTGCTTATCGTTTTGGCAGATTAATAGTGTGTTCTGTAGCTTCCTAGAAACTTACTTCTAAAGGAGAGATTTCTCCCCCAAAACAATGTTCAAGTTCCTTCCTCAGCTGCAGCCCTAAAAGATCTTTAGAATGAATTTTGATCATTTGTTGCAACTAGTAAGGCCTCAGTTTTCCTTTTAACTGTGCACTGCACCTCCTCTTTTGTTGTGCACTGGTGCCTGTTTGGCCTTCCAGTAGCTCATGCTGTGTTCACTAAAAAGTTTTGTGTTACTCTGGTGCTCCATTGGTTTGTAGAAAGGTCTGATGAGCTCTAGAGCTGATGTAGATGAGGGAGCCCAGGAAGTTGCAGGAGGCAAAGGAAAGGAGTGAGACTTGCTTTGGGATGGCAGTAAGCAGTCAGATCTGCCCAGCTGCCAGTGAAACTTCAACCTAAACATAGTAAAAGGTAACTTGGAATGGGATGATTTTGGTAACCAGCTAAATCCTGAGTTCACAATGTTGAAGGCATGTCTGCCCTGTTTCATTCAGGCTTTCACAGTACCTTGGAGTCACAGAAACCCAGTCAGATAGTCTTAAGAACCTTGCAAAATCATCTTCCTGAACACGTGAAAGAGAATAAAGCTAGTAGTGATGAAAAAGGATTTTGTTCCTGTTACCTTTTCCTTAGTATTTTATGGAGATGTCCACATGAGTGAAGCTCATGCTTGCTCTTCAAGTACATTTATGATTATTTTACAGAAACTAAAAGATTGAAGTTCAAAGGGAGTGTCTTCTGTTTTTAAGGATAAACATTACCTCCTTCTTACCCCAGTCAAGGTCTTAAAGCCTGAATTCAGTTTTCTAAATTTACTCACATAGCGAGGCAGAGACGTAGAATGGTGTTCCTTGATTCCCACTCTTCCTTCAAATAAGGCTAAAACATACAGGAGGTAGTCTTCATGAACAAATTAAGCAAATTGATTCTTTCTTTTTGTATAGTTTATTACTAAATGTATATTTGAGAATTATGCCTTGAGGTTGGTCCTTTGAGGCCCCTTCATAAGCACCCCAACTTGTTCTGTAGCTTGTTTTCATTCCTAGTGATTGTAGTCACAGCCCTCATGGTCTTTTTTCTATTAAAAAAATATTTGGAATAAATTCAAACGTTTTATTTTAAACCATGAATTTGAGGTCTTGGTGCAATTGTTCTGTACAAACATTCCTCGTAAAACAGCAGACTGCCCTTATAAAGCCCCTCCCAGAGCAAGTGACCCTCCTTGCTGTTTAGATTCATGCTATTTAGAGCCATCTCCTTCTAACAGAACTTCATTTTGAATGTCTGTGCCACTTAATTAATGGTTTGTGGCCCAATAGCACAAATGTTTTTTGTTATTCCCTGAGGGTAATTGTCTTTTTTTCTTCTTTCTTTTTCCTTTTCCCCTCTTTTAAACAGGAGCAACTTCATATATGGCTCATACTTAAGCAAGGAAGAAATAGCTTTCTCTGACCCCACTCCTGATGGAAAACTCTTTGCAACACAGTACTGTGGCACTGGCCAGTTCCTGGTATACAACTTCCTCAATGGACAGCACCAGACTTAACTGCTCTGCAGGAATTCCATTTTTATTGGACACTTCTGCCAGACTATGGAGTGGGTGCAGACCTTCAGCAGAAGCCAGGGCCATTTTTATTACAGTGAACTCAGGACTGGTAACAACCAAACGGTTGTACTATTTTATTAAAATTGTAAACAATGCAGTAATAGGCTAACTTGGTTTTTCTAAAAGAAAGATATTTTATTAACTTTTACAAAAGTTTGATTGTATTTTATCTAGTTAGTCATGTTTACATGCAGCAGCAAATTGTTCATAGTGGACTGTAAACTAATGCAAAGACTCTAGTCTGGCTGACGAGTACATGCTGAAGTTCTTACTGAGGTGATATACCGGTGCTTCCCAGTACTGGAATGCTGGGCTCCTGGCCCAGCTCCACTGCCAGCACTTGTCTGACAAGAGTTCCAGGCTCTGGCCAGTGGCATCGAGGCAGGAGGTGTTACAGTGCAGACATTGTGGGCAACAACCCTCAGAGGCTGTACGGTGCCTTCTGGGGTGCCCCTGTACCCTGCTCCGTGTCAGGGCGCCTGCTCCCTGGAACCTTGTGTGCCCTGTCCCTTTCTCCCTCAGATTAGTTGTGGAGTAAAAGGTGGAACAAAAAGCCCAAGGCCTGGTGTACTCATCATTCTTCAAGTATTGTACTGAGTATATACCTTTGTTAGTGGACTTCACTTTGATACTTGTCACTCCTTCATAAATCTCTCCTCTTTTAAAGGGTTTGTATGTTGAAAAACTGCTGTGGCCTTTCTTGATCTGTACATAATGTAGATAGATTAAAAATAAAATACTTGATAGCTTTTTTAAAGTTACTCTGTATAATACTAAGTGTGAATGAATCTTTAGTCTATTTCATACTTTTCTTGGTGGGAGAAACCTAATACCCTGAGGATCAGTGCCCCAGGAGCTCTGACTCAAGACCATCCTCATACAAGGTTCATGGTAAGGTGAGAGGGGATACCCTTCAGTCTCAAGTAAAAGTTTAAAACCCTAATGGAAGATGGGAAAGATTTAGTTACAGTTAAACTTAGAGTTTGTTTTGATTTGGGAACCTATGTGAAGTCAGGATGCACTTGTTTATGGTGTGATGTCCTTAGCCTTGGTCTAGAGCTAAAGCAAAGAACTCACACCACAATGCTCCAGAGTACTCAAAAGCTGGAGTAGCAGAACAGCAGTGAATTCTGGGCTCCAGACGCTGTTTGTTTCCAGGCTGCCATGTGTGATTTTCCAGGGGAGGGTGAGCAGACTGTAAAGGGCTTTGTCAGAAAAGTGGTGCAGGTGCACAGGAACTCTAGAAGCGATCTTCTGTGGTGGGCTCAGAAAGCAAGAGCAGGACCAGTTTAAGAGAGAGGCAGTCTGAAATGGTAACTTAATATATTCAAATTTAATGAAAGCACATTATAAACATACCATAGCCACAACTTCAGACAGTTTCAGTTCATAAACAATAACATGAGGTAGACTGACTAGTGAAGCTAAATTCACCAAGTTTTTGGTTAAGAAAACTTTACACTAGGAAAGCAACGTTTTTAACCCTCTTCCAAAAGTCACAAAAAGCAATTACATAAGTTAAGCAAAAAGCATCTGCATATGATTCTTTATATCTTAGTTTACATTCAGTTTTAACCTGTGAATAGACAAGAACATCTACAGGTAAAATATAACGCTGGCCAATTTTCATACATTCATAAGAATGGCCTAAATGGTAAGGCTTAAAACCAAAATGGAATAGCAGTCATGGAGCTGTCAAACACGGATCTCCTTGCCAGGAATTCACAGGCAGCCAGTTAAAGTGTTCCTGAAGTGTTCCACGGAACAGGCCTGCGCTGTTGGGGCTGGTGTAGTGCACTCTGGCCAGAGCGTTACCAAAACTCCCTGCTTCCATCTGGGAGAGCACTAAGGAAATGGGTTTACTATGAGCTGGTAAAGGCAGGCAAATACACTGATTTTCTAAATGCACTCTCAGCCTTCAGGACAATTTCGCTCTGCTCCACCAGCGGGCTAACTCCTCCTAGTAGTCTCAGCACCTGGAATTTTAAGAACTTAGTGCAAACATCAAATACACAACAAACAGGAAACCATTTTTGAACATGTAATACCTGATACTTCTCTATGCCATGCTAAGACTCAGGGCTGGCCTTAAGCCCTCTGGCAAAACCAGAGCTACTGGAATACATTCAAGTGTGTAGCAAATGCTTCAAGAATCATCTTTCATATCCCTACTTCTTCCCAGTGTTCATATAGGTAAGGCAGGTTGTATCTGAAGGAAAATAAAAAATAAATTTACAGAAATGGGTTGTTCATGTGAAATTTGTTAAATTTACAGCATCAAGAAATAGTGCTACATCACCACAGACATATGCAAACCCTTTTCCTTTGGTCTCTGTCAAATATATTATGTTTATTCATCTGTAAACATCTCTTCACAAGATAAAAAAAGTTGCTTAATTAACACTATGCGTTAAAAAAAATGCAGCTTTGGCAGGTCCTTCTGCAATGACTGCAGGTCAGATATAAAGATGTGTTGATTTCATTAGTTTTTGGGGAGTAAATTAATATTCCTGAATAGCATTTAAGAACTCTGCATTTTTCTTATTGATAAAGGGGGTCACAATGTGCAGAAAGATGATTGTTGGGGGGGGGTGTGTGTGTGTGTAAACCGCAGCGAGGTTAACACCTGCTGTGAGGGGAACAGAGCACTGGTACATTTAACCGTGACAGCCAAATGCTACTGCACCGAGTTCATTCCGGAACACCTTGACAAGGATCATTATTGCGGCTGGAAATAGAACAGTGTGTGACTGTTGCAGAGCCAGGAGTTACACAGATGATGGGGTCAGGTGATGAGGTCACGATCTTTGCTTCTGGAGAGTCCCTCCTGAGCAGTCCCAGCTCCCTGGGGTTTCTCCACTACTCCCCCCTGGAGCTTCTGTGGAATACTTTGTTTCTCTCAGATCCAGCTCAGGCACTGTTACTCTCCTGCACATTTCTTGGTTTGTTGGTTCATGTACGGGTACAACTCAGACCTGATCTCAGCTCTGTAGCCAGCTGGAGTTGAGTGTAAAGGAAATGGAGAGTGAGGTGCAGACAGTCCACCACAAAGGCACTGGACGGACAGGAGGATGCATTTCCATACACAAAGGAGGATGGACCACAAGTTTCCAAAGCTGAGGAGAGTAGGAAACTGAAGGTGATTTGCTGGGAAGTTAGTCTGGCCTCTAACTGAAGAGAGAGCAGCTCTGAGAAGCCTTTTGCTTCGGCCCATGGAGCTGAGGAGGGGGTGCCTACTGGGGCAAAATACCATTGCTAAGGGTGCACAGTGCCTGCCATGCGTTTGCCCATTTGTTCAGGTTTAAGTAGTAAACTTTGAACACCTGTGGAAATTTTGCCAAAGACAGTTTCAATACGTACACAATTACAAATTTTAAACTAACACTGCACAGAGAACAAGACTATTCCTTGTAATACAAATATCTACTTTATATTGTAGTTTCAAACCCCTGAGTATTCCTGTACCACAGCACAGAGCTGAAGAGATGCGGTCGGCTCTCCTCCCCCTATCTTCGATAAATTCCACATGCTGGGGTGCGTTTCATGTAACACATTCAAGCTTGCAGCTGCAAGAGGAGAGCAGCTTCTTCCCCTAACTCAGCTGAATATAAAAAGGATTCTTCTTTGACCAAACAATATCCTTGGTTGGCTGTGTGATTAATGTTGGTGGTTGTGACTGATATGAAAATAATGAATCCAGGATCCTGAAAATCATAACCGACGTGGTAATTTTATCCCAAGGAATAAAGCTACTTCAGAATTGTGGGGAATCCTTTAGAGCAGTCTAGATAAATATTGGTTGCACTTTGCTCCACAGTGATTGTACTTTTTTTTTTTAAGAAAAAAGTTATTTTGTTTTTTTGTTAGTGGTGTCTCAGCGAAGCTTATATGTGGCGTCCCGTGAGGAAATAGAGTGGTTCATCATCACTACTGTTTGCAGTTTGAAACTCATCCCGAAGTCGGAACTGCCACTCATCCTCCAACTCCAGCCGGACTATTGTCTGCCGTAGCGAGCTTCTGTCTTGACATATGACACACAGGGTGGCACCTTCAATTGAAAAGCACGTTAGGTTCTTGGGGTACAATAACAACTCATTTCCTTCACTGATTTTCCTAAGGTATTTCAAAGAAATCTCTGCTGCTAGAGAGGAAAAAAGTAGTATTAGAAGGGTCTACCACCAGCTGTCCAGTCCAGGCTCAGATCAGTCCTGTGAGCCCCAGGACAGAAATTAATCTGTCCATTTGCAGGAAGGCACAGACACAGAGAAGCAAGCGTGGCATGGGGTCTGCTCTGGATCACAGGATGTCACTGCCTGACAGGCAGTGTTAATATCATCAACTGCAGCAGAGAGAACATTAATTGGATCTTTAAATTACTACAGATATTTATGCCCAAATAATAAAGCCTACTTGTTTGTTTCATGGGACATTTGGGTTTGCAGAAGGTCAGTGATGAAATTCTAAGCCAAACCAGTCCCACAACTGACTTAAGAAAATCCACTGACTTCCTTAAGTATGAGCACTGCCCTTGTTAAAGCATTCTAAGAGTCTCTAATTTCTTCTGTGGCTTAACAAACTTTAAAACTTCGTTGCACCTGGTGTTACAGATGGCCATTTAATGAGCAGGAGAACTGGACACCTTCAGGACTTTCTCTTTTCTGTTCCCAAGCCCCTGCACCCAACACACAGAAAGTTTTAGTTCAGATCCCTCCTCTGCTTGACTGAAGCAGGGAAAGGCCCTTCCTACCAGATGTCCGCTGCCTGTTTTTGGGAAGAAGCCACCCCTTGCCCAAGAAACAACAAAGTGTCCTCTCTGGCTGCATCAGCTCTGGGGACCTGGTGGTGGGCAGCACCAACCCCAGCGTGACTTTGTGCCCTCCTCTCTGTCCCTGCCCTGCAGGGCCCAAGAGGGCACAGGAGCAAACTTCAAAATGTGGTTCTTGGGACTGGCTAAGGGTCACCCCCATGGCCCCCCTGCACATGCACCATTCTCAGTCAGCACAAGAGGGAAACGGCTCAGCTGTGCCACCACAACTGCACTGGAACTTGGCAACACACTTCAGCATTACTGAATACGTCTGGCAATTTGCTAATTGTCAGCATTAAGACAAAAAGAAAGATTTTGATGAGATTTATCAAGTTCTGGTGGCGGTAGACCCAATCATCCTCTAGCTTAGGGCTGTCCTCATTTACAGAACTGAAAATTTATTGCCATTATAGACTGATTGCCAGAATTTCCTGTCCTCATCAGTAACACCTATGCTCAAAACTCTCAAGTGGCTGACTGCACAATTCACTGCCCGATTTCCACAGTCCTTGTTGATACCACTTTACAATAATGAATGTAATTTATCAACGCTTACCTAAGGTTCAGTTATCTATCAACAGGAACAGAAGTTTGATACACCCCTCAAAAACCACTCCATCTATTTCTTTTGAAAACAGTGCCAAAACAAACTGTGAAAATGATGGAGCTGTTTAGTGAAGTGGGTTATTCTTCTGCCTTTCCCTTTTCCTCCATGCTATTATTAGTTGTCGGGAAGCACCCAGGATGCCCAGCAGAGCAGTGAGATTACCTTTGAGAAACCTGAACCGCTTGAGGAGGTCTGCACCGACAAAGGAGTCGCAGAGATAGAGCAGAAGTCCACTGAAGAAAACCCCTTCACAGTTGACATTGACTGAGTGTGGGCGAGAGCTAATGTAGCATATGGCCACCTGAAACACAAGGGGGAAAGACAGGAGGCACTTCTGTCTTAGCAATGGCTAAGGATGACTTACATGGAATGGAATATATAGTGATAACAGGCGAGTCAGCTGGTGCTTGTAAAAAGTGATTCAACAAGACTGCAGTACTGAGCAATCTTCCCCAAGGAAGTAACACATGGAACAAACCTCTAGATTCAGATCTGGTCACCAAGTCCGCATCACGTTATTTCAGGGCTCTCTGTAATTCAGTCTGATTTTCTCTTTCTCTAGGAATTGCCTGCTTATAATGACTGTAGAGTTTGTATAGGTTATTCTGAGGAGGACACATTTGTCAAAGTAAGCAATTCCATGAGTACAGGAACTTCTGATGCTCATGGTTCCAAGCACTCTCGTGTCTGAGTGCTGTGATGGCTGTTACATGTCAAAGGGTGTCTCCTCTATCTTACCTCTGACCTCCATAAAATTTGTCTGAACAACACCCTTGTTAGACATTGACCCTGCTCCAGACCCAGTTCAAACTGACCACTGGGCTCAAAAATTCTGATCTCCCCACCTACAGACATCTAAAACATATTTGCAAAAAGCTAATTTCCCTGAAACCTGGGTTCATAAAAAGAGAAGTGTCAAAAGATGAACACCAAGTTCTTTCAAGAATGGCACTCCTTTCAGGTTCTTGCTTTGTATGAAATATTTCAGACAGACAGGCCCGATTCCTTTGCAAATCATAGAATTGTTTAGGTTACACTCATTGAGATTCCACTGTTATGGATCCATGAGATCCAAGATCACTGAGTCCAACCGTTAACCCAGCACTGTCAAGTTCACCATTAAACCATGTTGCCAAGTGTCTCATCTACACATCTTTTAAATACCTCCACCACTTTCCTGGATAGCCGGTTCCAGTGCTTGACAAACCTTTCCATGGAGAAATATTTCCCACTATCTAAACTAAACTTCCCCTGGCACAACTTGCAGCTGTTTCCCCTTGTCCCATCATTTGTTACCTGGCAGAAGAGGCCGACCCCCAGCTGGCTACACCCTCCTTTCAGGGAGTTGTAGAGAGCAATAAGGCCTCCCCTGAGCCTCCTTTTCTCCAGGCTAAACAACCCCAGGACCCTCAGTTGCTCCTCATCAGATTTATGCTCCAGACCATTCACCAGCTCCACTGCCCTTCTCTGGACATGCTCCAGCACCTCAATGTCCTTCCTGAACTGAGGGACCCAAACCTGAATACCAGATTTGAGGCACGGCTTCACCAGTGCCAAGTACAAGGGAATGATCCCCTCCCTGATCCTGCTGGCCTCACTATTTCTTATCCAAGCCAGGATGCCGTTGGCCTTCTTGGCCACCTGGGCACAGCTGGATCATGTTCAGCTGCTGTCAACCAGCACCCCCAGGTCCTCTTCCTTTGTGCAGCTTTCCAGCCACTCTTCCCCCAGCCTGTAGCACTGCCTGGAGTTGTTGTGACCCAAATGTAGGACCTGGCACAGTCCAGCAGTCACATTAATCCATCACAGACCTCTGGCCTCTACCCACACCAGCCAGCTGGAGGCTTCACCACCAGCTCCTCCAGTGAATTGGTCCTTTGCTTCCAGCAGCAGAATCCGTTTGAGACCAAAGTCTTCAAACGTTACACTTGATGCTGAAGAGGTTTCCAACACAAGAAAGATACTGAAGTCAAGATTTGCACTTCCTTATCCCCATCATCCCTGCAAATCTTTTGTACCTCGAGCCCGATGTTCAGGTAGCAGTCGATGGCCAGTACCGGGTTCTTGAAGTTATGAATGGCCTTGGGGAAGAGTTTGTAGGTGGCGTGTTGAAGGAATTTCTCCAGGAGGAACTGAGATGGGGCTGCCAACAACGTGTGCTCGCTGTCAGGGGCACAGACGTACTGAAGAGGCATTATTGGTGCCACACTGTCCGAAACCTGCAGTGAAAGCAAGAGGAACCCCTTTTAACCAACCTACTCTGTGTATTTGCTCTGCAGGAGTTCCTCTAACTGGGGAAGGGATTGCTATGACAGAGCAGGAAGAGAGAGAAGAGGATCAAAAGAATCAAAACTCCCATTCAATTGTCACATAGCACCACAGCACAGAAATAAATGAATTGCTTGTTCTCTGCTTGCTAAGTACTTCCATGGGTATCTGCTTGCCTAAAGAGGGGACATAAAACAGGGAGTTCAAACTGTCACAGTGGCCTTCATCCTGCCTTACTCCTGGGCATTACATGAAATTACATACTCCTTGTGTGGAGTCATCCATAAACAGTGTTTTCTATGGAGTTTTCTCATAGGCCAGTCCATCACTACAGATTCCACTGCAACCACAAGAAAAGGAAAATCAGAAAATTATCTCCAAACCCAGGGTTTAGTCAGTTAAATTCTGAAGTATGGGAGGTGTTTTTTTTAAAAAAGGGATGGTGTGGGATGTGTTCAAAACCACCAGGAACACAAACTGTAAAGTTCTTAGATTAAAGACAATCCTTTGAAATACACCTCCATTTAAAGCTGGCATAGGTATAACATACTCTGTATAAAATATTTGTTATATTTTTATAAATACTTGGATTTCCTGGGTGGATTTCAGAATGTTGCAGTTTTCAGAGCCTTTCCTGAGGCCTCTTCTTGTCAGGAAGTGCAAGGACTGAAAGTCATCACAAACCAGCAAACACCAGAAACTTGTGGCTGTGCTAACATTTTTAAAACTGAATCTGGTACAACTTGCCTGGTTTTGATCAGAGTCTGAAAATTCTTCCTCCATCAGAGGAGGACCAAACTCTTCCCAATCCCAGTCCATCTTCTAACAGATTATGAGGATTTTTGTTAGTAATTTATAAACAGCAAAATGTTTCTCTTTTTCTATTTTTGATGTGGCAGCTCTACCATCTTATTAATGGATTAAGCCATGAATGTAAGATGTCAAATAAACACAAAAGAAATCTGAAAGACTAGAGAATTCACTATTTCTAGGGAAAACAGGTCCTGATTTTACCCCTTCACTACAACAGAGCATGCTCCAGACATACCATGATTTTTGGCTTAACAACAAAGTCCTTTTGTCCTCCAACCTGAATATGTTTCTTCATGACACTGAAGTTGTTGAAGCGGCAGATGAGGAGGCCGCTGCTGTTGGTCCGCAGATTAAAATCCACATCTTCACAGAAATACCTGGACATTAAACACAAGATCACTGCACCAGCTCTGTGCCTGCTGTGCACAAGCATTCACACACCCACTGCTGAAATACACTGGTATGGGCTCAGCAGAGATTTTTGGATATCATCTCATATGGTGCCAGTACAAATTCTCTGCAGAGTTCTGAAGACTCATTCCTTTGATGTGCTCCTGGGTCTAGGAAAGCAGCTGCTGGTCATCCTAAAACCAAACTAGTCTTCACTTTTCAGTGTGCCTGTATGCTTCTTCCCCACACCAAATCTGGCTTGCCCTCTCATCCTCATCATGTACTGGCATCAATAATTTCCTCCCCACGCTTTACTTTTTTAAAAATTATTATTATTATTTTATGGATTTTTGTTTGGTTTTTTTAAGTATTTCTTTTGGACCTGACAGAAACTCTCCAATGACCAACCTCCACTTCTGAACAAGCCAGTTCCATTTGACATATTTCTTCATAAACTGGAGTCAGGGGAAAAATGTGGCTTTAACAAATATCTAGCTGAGAGAAAAAGCTGCTGTGAAGTAACCTTAGTCCTGCACTATTCATGATGTAGTTGCTCATTTCTATGGGCTGACTCCCACCTCATGATTCAACCTGACAGAGAATGTGAAATCAAGAGCTCTGAAAGTCACACCAGCTTGCACTGACAGGCTACAATTCCTCACTGAAACACACAGGATCCCTGAAAACAGCAGGAGCCCAAGGCGAGAAGCCTGAGGGCCATCTGTGGCCAGCAGACACAGGGTTTATTATTACACTCACTTGGCTGGGAAGAGGAAGAATTGGGTATTTCTTCAATCTGTGATGAGAACTAGCAATAAAAACCCACAATAAATGTGGGTGCTTTATTGCGAATGCTTTAGGATGAAGTTAGGTGAGGAGGGGGGGAAAAAAGGAAGGAAATTGTGGAAAGTAATTTTTTCCTCTGTTCTTGCAAACTCAAGTGGCAACAGGGATGGTAACTGTCTCTGAAGGAAATACAAGGAATCCCTTCTCCTAGGCATTCTGGAAGCTCCACAGTCTTCCTGTGACTGATGCCATTTTGCCTCCTTTCTTCTACTTTTGGTCTCCCAATTATTTTTTTTTGCTCAAAGTTTCTTCTTTCCTCATTTTTTCAGTCCTCTGAAGCCCTCCCTTGCCCTTTGTCTGTCTACCCCAGGTTTTCTTGGCTTATGGCAGGTTTATTTTGATGCCTTATTCAGATGAAACGTACATTACACTGTGTTTTATTTTTGTGATTGTGCACTCATTACCTTAGGCAGGATCTTTCTATTTATCTCAACAGCATTCAGAAACATTGTGACAAGGTTCTTATCAAGTCAAGATGCTATTTTTCCACAGATATATATGTACTGCCTACCTGTTCAGATCATATTGCACATTCTGGGTCAGGTCTATGTTGAGCAGTATAAAGTCACGCACGTGGCACCTGGAGAACGGAGCCTTTGCTTTCCTGGTATTCAGCTTGCTGTTCCATTTCTGAATACCCAGTATTGCATAATGAACAATTTTGGGGGTGGCTTCAATGTGTTGGAGGACGCTTTTCAAAGACACATTCTTGCTGAAACCCCCAGGCTCCAGGGACTGGCTGCAAAACATGATCATACACAACATACAAATACATTTTATTATTTTTATATAACATACACTACATATATATACATACGTGTATATAAAAAGAACCAAGAAATTCCATTGACAACTGAGAATGTTTACTCCAGATGCTGTAAAAATATATACATAAGTGCAGACTTTTTAAGCAACAGGGAATGTAGCCATCAAGAAAATGCAGCCATTAAGAAAAGGAGCC
This sequence comes from Aphelocoma coerulescens, assembly GCF_041296385.1. NCBI lineage: Eukaryota > Metazoa > Chordata > Aves > Passeriformes > Corvidae > Aphelocoma > Aphelocoma coerulescens. The sequence goes on along the minus strand of NC_091015.1, from coordinate 118,908,635 downwards.
TTTCAGCAGAATAAGTTCTTACACAGAAATTTAGGAAGGGAAAAGAAATCACCTTACAGATAATTTTTGGAATGCTATTTTCTCTGTACTGGATATTGTAAGCACTGAGAAGGTCAAGAGCTTGATGCCTTCTAAGTTCCCCAAATACACTGTTTGTACTAAGAAACATAAATTGAATCAAAACAAAGTAACACTGAAAAATCACTCAGTCACTAGAAGCAGGAGTGGCTTTATGCGAAGAACAAGCACAAGCAGAGGTCTGTTGGCAGTACTGACACACATGTAAAGGGACAGTCAGGTGGAAGTGTCCAGCAGCAGGTGGCTGAATGTTGGTGGTCAACAAGACAAACATACGGCCTTCCTGCTGCTCTGAGTACCCTGCCAGATGTTACAGATGAGCCTGGGTCACAGATGTGCTGCTGTCAGGGCTGGATCAGTGCAAGGACCCAGCGTGGGTGGGGACCAACCTGGACTGCTCGTGGAGGCTGTGCATGTTCCACAGGACGCAGGAGTCATCCATGACCACGATGAAGGGCCACACGCACTGGCGCTTCACTCCCAGCTCCTCCAAGCGGTTTCGTTCCAGTTCCAGGTTGTGGTAGGAAAGTTCCTTAATAAGAAACCTGGCAGCACCTGAGGAAATACCATAAAGACATGCAGACATCTTCATTAGACTTTATCTCTCTTCCCAGAGAAAGGTTACATGAACATCTGCAGTCATTACCCTTTATGAACTTAGTGCTCATAACACCTTAGTTTAAAAAGAAACATGTATGTCCCTTTTTCAGTGTGATTAAATCTAAAAGGCAGATTCCAAGAAGACTGGATGCTTTAAGACACTGCAGAACACAATTTTGTGGGCATTAATGAAGTAATTGGAACCAAGAAGGGGCTGAGATTGTAAAACTGAAGCTACTTAAAACTTCTTGCAGAATAAACTCAGCATCCATGAAAACAAAGTCCAAAGCTCAAGCCCCCAGTGTCCATCTGCAGTTAATATTTACCTTCTGCTAACTAAAGTGTTGCAATTTGAATATGTGTAAAACATCTAGAATGAACATTCACACAGCAGGGCTGAGTAAAATGAGTGAATATGGCCTATAAAACATCAGATTTTAAACTGAGAAGGCAGTGATCCATGCAAACCTATATTCCATGCCCCTGACAGCAGTCTTCCACATTTATGCACAGACATTGCTGCTATTTTCACAGCAGGAATGTGAGGAGCTACTGCAATGTTTCCTGCAACAGCACGATTCACATTGTCCAACACAGATTTTTATACCTTCACAGCAATGCACTGATGGTGTCTCTTACCAACTCCAGCATTGTTGAACATGCCTGGCAAGACAAGCATGATATGGTTGGGCCAGTATTTTCGGTAGAGTGGCATTTCATACTCCTTGACTACCAGGAGGTGCAGGTGGCTGATGCCTTCCATGGCATGGTAGAGGTTCAAGAGTCCATGTTCATGGCGCCCACTTGATGGGGTGAAGATAGGACTCTTGACTGCATTCAAATTCTGCTGGAACACAAAACATTTTAGCAACATGACGTAAGAAGCAGGTTATTCCCAATAGGGACTTTTATTTGTTTCTTTTTTATACCACATTTTAAGATCACTGATTATTGCAACACATATGAGCTGGACACTAGGAATGGAAAAAAGGATGTTTGCCCTCAAAAAACCCCTACTGAGGGCAGTCAGGCGAGAATTACACAAAGGACTTTAAAACAAAAAGAAAACAGAAAAAACCTCCCCCATTAATTTGCAAATGTATGTCAAGTTGACTGCATGCAGCAGATGGGTAAAAGCAGCACACACACCTTGTCAGAAACAAGTGGGAGTCGCATGCTTTCAAGATGTTTTCCCTGCTTGCTGAAGACAAAATGGTTCTCTTTGGACTTGGGGATTATGAAATGCAGCTGAACCTCTTCTCCCAGCATCGAGGATGAAAACGTGAATGCATGCAGAGTGGAGTCAGACACCTGAATACAAACAAACAGCAAAAAGAGATTTCCAAGCAGGTAATACATAAGGAGTATGTAAGGAGGAGCTCTTACAGTCACAGTACTGGAAGCCATCAGAGAAGAACAACAAAACATTCTCTTTCAGTAACCATTTTCCTCACAGTAAGGTAAATTATTTAGGCCTTGCTATTAAAATAATCAGATTTCTGTACCAGTAATGGTCTTTGGCCAAACTGGACTCTTCTGAAGTCCATTTCAGCTAGGAATTTTTTATCAATATTTACAAAGAGAAGTCAAATATACACACACACACACACACACAAAAGGAAAAAAACTGTCCAAATAGATTTCCTCAGAAGATTCAAAGAGCAGTGCAGCCCATGGGTGTGCCTCCACAGCAGCATGCACTGCCATTCAGACACCTCAGCAGGACCACTACTGTATTAGTATGGTATTTTTCCTGTGGCAGTACTCTCCTAAACCGTTGTGTGACCAAAGCAGACCACACCATTAACAAGGCTATGAAGAATTTGGGTGAGCTTAAGTTTGCACAGGACTTCACTGAACCATGTAACTGTATACAAATGCCTACACAGCTGATAGATTTCATCCTACAAAAGCATCTTGTTGGGGCCCTCCCCCTGCCATGTGGTCCTGGGAGAGGGGCCCTGAGGGGAGGCACGGGGTTTCCCTGCCCCTGGTCAGCCTCGTTCCCCATTGGTTGTTTTGTGTTCCCTGCGCGGGCAAAGGACCCTCGGGTCCCGTGATTGAGCAGTTCCTCGGCAGAGCCCCGGCCATGCGGCTGGGGAAATAAACATCTCTGAAACATCTACCAAGAATCCATAGATATTTCTTTTCCACAGGCCTCGTTGTCTGATACGCGCGTTGCAGTATCCGCACTGTAACAAATGGTGGATAATGTGGGCAGAACGATCCCTGATCCCTACAGCGACTGATTTGTGAGTAAACTCTGGATTCCTCTTCTTGTTTTTGTTTTGCTGTTCCATCTCTAAACTATGGAGGAACCATGGAAAGACTCTTGGCTCTCAGAGCCACATATGGACATTTATCTTAAACTTGAAAAGATTCTTGAACAACGAGTTGTAAATTTTAGCTTAATTCAAGCTCAAACGGAACTGAAACATTTCCTTTCGTGGTTGTTTAAGAACTTTTTCTATGTTTCTTGGGATTTAATTCTTACCAAAGACTTTTGGAAGACCGTTTGGACACAGTTAATTTCTGAGTCAAAATATATGCCGATGGAAGAATATTTTCGTGAATATTATTTAATTACTGAGACTGTTGAGCAATGTCAGCTGTGTCTTGGTGAAAGGAAGTGTGCCTCAGAGTCCGTGCGACCCAGGCCACGTGCGCCGAGCCCTCTGCGAGCAGCAGTGAGGCAGTTCCCGTGCGCGGGCGGAGCGATGCGAGCCGCAGTGTCGGCAGCAGAGCGAGGTGCGGCGGGAGCGGGGTGACCTGGTGGTACCCGCCCGGCCCCGCGCAGCGCATGGCGGAGCGAGCCCCGTGAGAGGAGTGGCGCGTGGGCAGCAGCTGGCGGCAGGGCAGAGCCGGCCCAGCCGAAACATGCGCTGGAGCAGGGCGCGGGGGGTCTTCGCTGGGGGGCCCGGCCGAGACGTGGGCACAGCCCCAGGCAGCGGCAGCGCAGCTCAGAGCAGAGGCGGCGGCGCACAGGGAGCTGAGCAGGGGAGAGCGCCTGGCCCGGCCCGCGCGGCCCCGAATGCGACCCTGGGAAGAGCGCACAGGCACGAGCAGCCCCGACAGCCCCAGCAGCACTGGCGGCTCCAACACAGGAGTGAGCGAAAGCGAAAGAGAAAGCAAAAAACCAGCGAGACAGAAAACAGCAGCCACTCAGAAAAAGGAAAAGATCACTGTAGCTAAGATTTTAGGAATAGTAAAATGGTATAATGTTAAACAAAATTATGGTTTTGTAACAAGATGTGACAACCAAGAAGACGTATTCGTTCATAGAACTGCTATTAAAAAGAATAACCCTAAAAATTACCTGCAAAGTGCAGGAGATGCGGAAATTGTACAATTTGATATAGTGCAAGGAAAGAAGGGTTTACAAGCAGTAAATGTTACTGGGCCTGGGGTATTCCAGTCAAAGGCAGCCGTTATGCACAAAATTATAAACAATATCCATCCCAGCAGCTTCTCTACCCACAACCTGCTTTCCCCTTTTACCTTATACCCAATATGAACCCTTTCCTAAGTTTACCCCATCTCCAGTTTATTCCCAATCCATTTTTCACCCCATGGCTTCCCTATACAATTCCCTTTCCCTACAACTCCTCTCCGATGCCAAGGGGGGGATGAAAAGGGGGAGGGAAGAAATTAAACCCTCTCCTGCCTCAGTTTCCCCACAAAGCATGCTCGGAGAGTCCTGTCTCCCTTCTGTCAGCCTTAAGATGTTCCAGAGAATCTGTTTCGACATTTAAAGACTCAGAAGGGTGGCTTGTTTTGTTTTGAAACTGTCCTTGTTATCTCATGTTTATCCAGTTGTTTTCAATGTTAACTTTTAAATCTCTTTTTGTTAAAATTAAATGGGTGAAGTGTTGGGACTCCTCCCCCTGCCATGTGGTCCTGGGAGAGGGGCCCCAGGGGGGAGACACAGGGTTTCCCTGGCCCCTGGTCAGCCTCGTTCCCCATTGGTTGTTTTGTGTTCCCCTGCGCGGGCAAGGACCCTCGGGTCCTGACTGTAGCAGTTCCTCGGCAGATCCCGGCCACGTGGCTGGAGAAATAAACATCTCTGAAACATCTACCAAGAATCAGTCCATAGATATTTCTTTTCCACAGGCCTCATTTTCTGATACGCGTGTTGCAGTATCCCCCTCTGTAACAGCATCTGTCTTACTACAAAGTCAAATCACTTACAAATGAGCTTCCTATAATCTTTGCTAAAAATTGAAATAATTAGCCTATGATGGAAAATGAAAGGGACTTTATCTAGGTTCTGCTAAAGCATTTAAGACTCTCTCTCCCTTCATAATGTTTGCTATCCAATGACTCTCCTCTGAGCTTAATTATCTTAATTCTATATACACAGCTCACACTGGCACATACAAGTAGATGTTTATATTTATTAGTACTAGTTATATTTGACCACAAGCACAAATATGAGTGGAGGGAACAACAGATGTCCTTGGGGAGGATTTGCTTCTGTCAACAGACTTAATGAAGCATGAGGTTTAGATCAGACCTGCTGGTGCTGCTTCGAGGGAACTGGCATTGTGCACTGCCAGGTCAGGGTGTCTACACTGCCATATCTTAATAGCAAGCTGTTAGAAAACATTAGCGAGCAAGGAAGGAATGATTTGAGATAAGAAACTTCCAGGTAAACTGCTGGTAGCGGTTAAGAAATAATGTGTGAGCTATTAACCAGGAATAATCTTACTTGCCAGTCTCCTGTGAGCATAACTGTTTGCTTTAGAAACTAAAAGTTTTTTAACTAAACAGATTAAAATGTTAATTTCTGTCCAGTGACTCATAAGATACTGCTGAGAAGGATGCACAGTTACAAACAAAGGGGGGAAGAAGTAGGCCTTGCCATCTCCCATCACAGGTGTGGATGGCTGGCATTTAGGTAAGACAGGCATTCCTCTTAATTTTTACAGTCTTTTCCCATGAGACACTGCAAACCCTCTGGGCAGGCTGAATAATGCTTTGGCTTGAGACAACTAATCACAATATTCACTCTTTGCCAGAGGCAGCTGCAGAGGAAAACTGCTCATTCAGAATGGGGCACACACAGTTGATGCTCCTGGGTCTGTAGCTCAATATCTCCCCTGAGAATGGAAGAATTAAACAATTCCATCTCGGGGAAGGTGAAAGCATGAATCCTGAGATGAGGGCAGTACGCCTGGAGGGACCACAATAAAAAACCAAGGATGCTGTTTACCCTTGGACCTTGACACCAACCTGTGCAGCAGGATTAATGTCCATGTACTGATGGCACTGCTCACAGTGATGGAAGGTATTGTAAGCTGCATATTTAGTCAGCATCATGGACACGGTCTCCCTTTTCTTAGGTTCCTCTGATTTTGTTTCTTTGCTTGTTTCTGTGCACAAAGAAAAGAAGTAACAGAAATTTTAGGAGTGTTAAAAAACAGAGATTGTGATCCTGGTAAAAACTGTAAAGAACACACAAATTGTTTTGTTCCATATAATTTTGGAGACTAAAGGTTCTCGCAAACTCATGTTCAAACAAACCAATAAAAACTGATTCTTTGTAGGAAAGTATTCCTAAAAATGTCTACATATTACTTACCTTGTTTCACTCTTGAGAGTTGTTCTGTGTATACAGGACTTATATTTCTGTACTTAGGATCATGCACACTCAGGTCAAAAGATATTTTGCTGAAGATCTCAATGTCTGGCCAGTGGTCGTTGCTAGACTGAGTAATTTCACTGTGTTCAGTATGATCTGCAACAACACACTTCAGGTAAGCAGAATCAGATACCCACCAAATTATGTTTACGTGATGGTTGCTGCTTTCCAGTTACACTTGAACTCACACAGGCACACACACACAAAGCAACATCTTTGAGCGTCACAAATGTTACCAGTGAAATTACAATCCACACAAAGCCATTTCAAAGACATGGCAACTCCTTAAACTGCGTGCAGGTGAAGGGACCTCCTAGGTATCTTTCTGCTCTGTTCCTCATCATGCTGCTGAGGTGTAACTCTGGTTTAAGCATAAATGCTCAGATGAATGGTCCTGCTTGTGCAGAAGGCACAGGCGTAGTTTTGAGCCTCTCTGTGATGGAATGAAGAGCATTGGGTAAATGAGAAGCGAAAGTATCCAAAGGCAGAAGGATGAAAGCACAGAAAAAGAGGCTGTATGTATTTATGAACTAGTAGCTGGTGGTACATGATAAAGGCAGTAAAAGACACACTCCTATTACAGAATGGAATGTGGCCAGCAAGGATCAAATGAAACTTTTTTGCTTTGATCCAACAAAGATAAGTCTCAAGTAGAAAATCAAGTTTAAGCAATGGGAATGGTAGAAAACACTAGCCAAAGAAAACAACTTTGGAATGCAGCTTGAACATGAGTCAATTCAGATCAAAATGAGATGGAAGAACACAAGAAAGTAGGTGTGTAACTGAGGTTACTGATTTTAGAAAAATGAATTCAGGTGAAATGAAGGTTGGGTCTACGGACAAGCACATGCTCACCCTACCCTGATGCAAGAAGAGAGACAGTAATCTACAGAGCTCTGAGTCCACTACTTTGAGCATGGTAATATTCAAAATTTGGAGAGGGTGAAGGAAATAATTAATTAAATGAAAAATGGGATAAAATGCAATATAAGTTGACTAAAGAAGTCCTGTGTTACTTTATATGGCTATGAAACACCTATTTCTCTGAACAAAGAACATGCACTGAATCTTATCCTTCTGGACTCAAGTATGGTACTACAGGACAAATTATTAATACAGCTGAAGAAAAATGGAGAGAGGGAATGGTCTGTAAATCGAAAGAGTTGACTAAACAGAAGATGGCAGCATGTAACATGGTAAGCATTAAGGCAGGTGAGATTACCAATGAAGTTAAAAGGTTGGCAGAGGGACAAACTGTTTAATATCCTCACTAATGTCACCAGCTTAAACCAAAAATTGGCTTAAGTTTGCTGGTGGCACACTGCTAAGAGTCACTGTCAACATGGAGAAGGAATCAAAGATAGCTGGAAAGAGTTCAATGCCCTCGAACACTGTAGCAACAAAAACTTGGTGATATTTAACAGAAAAAAATGTGAGTCATATGTACAATCAAGGACTAATAACAGCATTTCTGCAGCAGGTTGGGAACACCTTGGTTGGAAATGACTGAGTTGCTGAGGAACCTTGGAGTACAAGCTAAGCATCAATGCCAGTGAAAAGGGAGAATGGAAAAGGCAGTTACAGGTTTCATCAATCATGGGGCTTTCAGTGGGGGTGGGGGAATACATGAGTTGTTGTAGGCTGGGTTGGTTAAACATTCAGTTCTGCTCACCCATGCACCAGAAGGATAAACTGAAAAATAGATGTGCAGGCCAAAGTACCAAACTGACAAGGAGAATGAAGAGCCTGTAATTTGTGAGGATCCTGTAAGAAGACCCAGTCTACCTAGATGAATGCTGAAGAGGAGGTAAGATAGCTGCCTGATCATTCCAAAGAAGAGAAAAAGTATTTTAATTTAAATTAGTATGTTTTTTGGTCCCAAAGAGAATGTGTATAAATGGGACAGAAACATATTTGGGTTGGAGAATAAAGTATTATTTTAAATAATGAGAACACTAGTGCTCTGGAGAAGCATTCCAACAGAAGTAGTGGGAGCAAAAAAGCCACAACCAAAAACCCCATCCAAACCCAAACTGCTCTTGTGCTGAAGTTCCATGCATTCCTGGCAGGGGTGTGACACATTGCTGTGATCTCAACACGCCAGTCGGCATGATGCAGAACATCTCTTACATTGTGATATTTCATCCTAAGTTTCTGAGGTACTTTAGTTCAAATAATGAGGGAATAACTGCCCCCAAAGCTCCAAATCAAATGAAAATATTTCTCTTTTTTCTTTCTTTTTTTTTTTTTTTTTAATTTAATAGCACTGTATGAACAGAAATACAAATCAGTCTTTTCAAAGGTTTGACAAAAACTACATTCTCAGTATGTCAGTCTAATGGTCATGAGAGCTATGCACCACAGAAATTTCCCTACAAAACCACAGAGTTATGTAAAGAACACCATGAAGAGGACTAATTTTTAAAAGGCTTTGCTCTTCTCAAGGCAAAGTCCTGCCACAGCAGTTAATGGATCTTGTGAGATCTGACAAAGGAGCACAAATCAAAAGAGGATCCCACTCCCCTTTATCCTCAGCATAAAACCTGCAAACTGCAGACAGTCTAACTGAAAATTGGTATATAACTTATATATAAACGTAAATAATAGTTACGTTTCAGCCAGGAACAAAATGTTCTTAAATGTTCTGTCTGCTTAAAAGCAGCCAGCACTTAAAAACCCACAAGAAGAAAATACATAGGCAGATGTTTGCCATTTACAGCTTTGTGCACACTTTCATTTGAGTGCTATACAAAAGCATCAATCCAAAATACATTTAGTAGTTCTCGGATAAGCCCATTATAAAGTTTACTTTTTTATTAATCTATATTGAAATATATGCAGACACCTAGAGTAAGTCTAGCTATACACCAATGGAGAGGACACGTAGTAGGTGTAATTCATAGTCTTTCAGTGAGCCTAAAAACTTCCTTGCTGAATAATATATAACATAGGTTCTTTATGATACATTTTAAGAATGCTGACTAAATACTTACTGGTATTAATCTCTTCTTCATCATACACATCTACTTCCAGCAACCGGATCAGCATGCGGAAGAGAATCCTTAGGAACTGCAAGTAGGAACCAGTCTTTCCGACCTGAGCCAGAGATGGAAAGAAGTCTAAATGCCAACCCAAACTATTACTATGGAAGGGTGAACTTGAGATAAATGCCTCTGGGCTTACCCCAAAGCTCTGTGTTCAGCTCTGCCTGAAAATGCTGCAAGATGTAATATTGCCCACTATGCTGGAAACACTTCTACTAAATTGGTCTCTGAGCACAACCTGGCCACAGCCTGTGTCACTTTTGTATGCAGGGAGATCAGCAGTAGTAACTGCTTCTCTCCTGATGTGCTCATGGCAATGTTATGCCCAGTGCCATCCACATGTGTTTCACTTAGGCTAAAACATGACATAAAGCATCACCCATCCTCTCCTTACCACTTTCAGCATGGACTTGGTCTTAAAATTTGACTTTAGATTTTTAACCTCAAAACACATCACTGCAAACTTGGCCCTCTCAGATTGCTGCAAGAGGAAGGAGCTGTACTCTTACTTGTGGTGGTCCTGTCAAAAGCAGCCTCCTGGGGTGAAAAGTCCTGGTGCCAGACGCTTCAGCCTGATTGCTGAAGTCTGCATGGTGCTGTCGGGCTGTCGTCCACTGCCTGTAGTACAGAGACTGCTCTTCACTGCTCATGTCCTTGTGAAGCAGAGGCCTCAGAGAGCTCAGCCAAGACACGTCAGCATGAGGCAGGAGGGAAGAGGAGGAAGGCAAGTTCCCATTTTTCTGTGAGCTCAGGAGGCAGTATGCAGCTTTGGACAGGATGACGATGCGTGGCAGTGCCACACGGAGAGCCTTGCTGTCCTTGGCTGACTGGGCAGGCCACTGAAAGGTCTGGGAGACTGAAGACAGTGAGGAGAGTTTGGGAGTGGTGCTGCTCGCCATCTGGTTACCCAGCGAGTCACACTCTTGTTTCAGGGTCTCTCTGGCTGTAAAACTGGAGTAAGTTCCCTCATCTACTGAGCTGTGTGCCACAGTCTGGAAGTTAAGGGATGGTGCCTGTTTCTGAGACTTGTCTGCAGCACTCGAGGAGCTCACACCATTGTCAGCCAGGGAACCTGGGAAAACAAAAAGCAGGCAATGAAAAGTGACTGACTGACGTAAGAAAACCATGAATTAATTTGATCTATGCTACAATCCTAACACACAAATACTTCTGTTCAGTGAGTGCTGCTGTGGCTTAGGTCAGTGTTTCACCACGTAAAAAGAAATCATTTACATCTGTCTGTCCCTTTGGCTGGAGAGGCAAACACCCTGCTGCAACAGGGTGCAGGCTCCAAGTGTTCAACCCTAGTCTCTGTGTTCTAGCCATCATTTCCCATTTAGGATTCGGAATTTGATGGTACGATTTTCTGAAAGTCAAATTTAACAAACCACTGTATACACAGATCAATTGCATCTTCCTTTCTATGAACAACAGAACATTTATTTCACTGCAACTTGGACATGAACTGCTCTGTGTCCTCTCTTCCATACCAGTCAGGTTTAGTTAGTGCATGGGAAGACCTGGTGCATACCAAAGACCCAGTTCAGCTGTCTTAATGCCTCAAACTCATAGGGAAACAAAGGGAAGGACCCAGAAGTGTCTGCAGAATGCAAAGGGAAGGCTTGGTGGGAGGTGAAGCTTCACTGATGCCTGAAGAGGTAGGTAGGGCAAGACCCAATCATTCTGTTGGTCTTGGCAAGGAGGTAAATATCCATCCATCCTCATCCATAGGTATTCCTGGAGTTACAGAGCATTTTTCTATTTTATATTTTATACTAGCCCTTTTTGCTTTGATTTTTGAGATCTTTTCAGGATCTCTGAATAAAGCTAGCAACAAATGTGGAATGTAAGTTTAAAAATTAAAATCACAAGGGACGCTTAGCTATGGCATACCATCCCTCCCACTGAAACACCATCTCCTTTTAGCACTAGACAGGAAAATTGCTCACTGTGTGAAGAATCTGAAACTAACATTTCATTGTCTAGCCTGCAGCTGGATACAGCTAAGCAACCCACATTTGAGAAAACATCTCACTGTTTGCATCCAAACTCCAATGACACAGGAATAAAGACTTGTTTTTCAGACCAAAAGCAGAATAACCGACCTGAGGTTCCAGTGACAGCGCTGCTGTTGCTCTGGGGCCGGTCCAAGTCTATAAGCAGCTCGTCAGAGTCATTCTCACTACCATTTGCCTTCTCCTGCTCCTTCTCACTGAGGTCAAGAGCTACAATAGGCCCTCGAATTGCCTCCTTGGAGACGTAGCAGCATGCCAGGCCTACTTCTTGCTCTAACGCAGTACGAGTTAAGTAGCTGGAGTCAATTAGTCGAAGGTCACAGTATTTCAATGACCTGGAAAAGCCAACACAAAAAGAAGAGAAGTTTTTGTTTTCTCTGACTTTGAAGAATACTCCCTATCTTTATTGCTTACTAAATATTCACGAACAATTTTGTTAGCCCGTACATATAGAATTATTTTAAAATATTCAGCACAAAGTTATGCTCCTTGGTGCTTCACACAGACATTTGCTGACCCATCCAGTACAGTAGCATGACTTTTCACAAATTGCACTTCCCAGAACTTTAAATGATTCCTAACTAAAGTCTTCCAAAATACACTCCTTTTGTGAAAAGACAGCCAGATGGTATCAAACCCCACCTATCTAAACATGTTGGAGAGCAGTCATATTGAAAGAGTAAGAACAGCACCTGGGGAAAGTCTCTCCCAGAGGGTCTTTGCCAGTTAGAATAACAATGCAAGGTAGACCTTCCAGATCCTGATAGGTGCGAGGAATCCAGTCATCCTGCTCATTGCCCCTCCAAGCCTGTGAACAGAGAATATTCCAGTCACACCTCAATGACATCTTCTATATCTTCACCTGTTTTCTTTTTTCATCAGTTCCTGCTTTTGCTTTGTATATAGGGCTCGCTTACTCAATGGCCAACAGAAAGGAGACCTTGGGTACAGGCATGCATTTGTGCTCTGGTAGCCAACTGTTAGCCAAGCAGTAAATGCAAAGACAGAGCATATGTTATTCAGTGTTGGAAACATTCACCTGGTGTGATATTAGTGTGGTCTGTCAGAGAAAAAAGCAGTCAATGAGCTCAGTTTGGCACAGAGGAAAAGATATTAATGTAAAGCTAAAGTAAGACTTTCAAGTGGAGTACGAAAATGGGCCAATGAACCTTGTTTAATTATTTTATACAAGGAAAGATTACGTGAAAGAAACACATTTCACCTTTTCCTGGAGGTAATCCCACCTGAAAGAACTCCTTACCTACAGTCTATCAAGGCCCAAGACCACAAACTGCACCATTTTCCCTTAGCACTGGAAAGGCTGGTAGCATCAGTCCCATGTTCTTACCCGCTTCAGTTCCCCTGGTTCAGCAGAGCTTACTGAAAAAAACCTTTTTCTCCAATTACCTAGCAGTGTCTAATGGCTTGGTAGAGCAGCCTTAGCAGCAGAGAGAATTTCTGGCTCAACAAGGTTAGTCCAGCTGTGTGTTCCCCTGCCTCTCCAACAACAGAAGTTTCTGTGACAGTGCATGACTAGAAGGTGAAAAACGAGAAGACAATTTTTCCTTTGATTTCCCTTGATTTTCTTTTTGCTAGCATAAGGACCTAAAAAGAATGAGAGCCTGGGGCTTTGAGCTGTAAACTTGCATCCAGAAGATGTATTTCTTGACCATCTTACTCAGGAACAGCAGAGAGGTGCAGCCCTCAGGGCTCCTCACTTCTGAATGTCTCCCAAACAGTTTGATTCTTGGTACATTTAAAGGGTATGCCACAACAGCATCCCTGGTCAGTAAAATAGTTATTTAAATTGTCTTCCAACTCTTGTTGCATTCTGTACCTCTGGCTCCCTGATGGAGAAGAATGACCTATCTGGCTGGTCTGGCTGACCAGCAAACTTGTCTGAGAGAGGGGAACAGTCCAGCCACCAGCACTGCAGAGACAGCTGCCCACCCTCCCTGCCCTGCTCTGGCACCACACACCCTGCTAATGCCATCTGAGAGAGAGGCTAGGTTAAGTCAAACTATTCAGCTGGGTTCACTAATGCCTATAAAGTTTCCCTCCCTGCCTCTGAAAATGGTCATGATGAGTTCTCATCCTTCCTGCAACCAAGAGTATTTATTGGTGGGACCACATTTTGAGCCTCAGCCTCACCAGAAAGCACTCAGTAGCCTCATATTGCTCTCTCCCCACACACACATCAAAAAAAGGGCTGGGGTGCTCTTAGTGCAAGCAGCCAACAATCAGCTCTCCACTGGCTCTAGTCCAGCTTCAGTACTCCACCTAATGTCAGACCAAATGCCAAGCAGCACAGAGACTAAATCAAAATTGTCTGCAATAAGCTAGGCTCAGGGGTAGCATGGCTGATGAATTTTATAATGGGAATCAGTTCCCCAAATACATGCTCACACCATGTCAGAAATCTCGTGTTATCCCAGGCACCAGATTAACAGGCATGGTAGCACAGCACAAGCCCCACGAGTGGCCTTTATCATTCTGAAATACTACTGGGACACCCCACCTAAAAAGACACTACAGGCTTGTATTTGGACAACTGAATTCCTCTCCTCACTCCCTTCACATGCATGGTTCAGATTTGAGGGCTTTTCTTCTAGTAACCTGCAAGAAAAGAAACAAATCCAGAATCCTACAGCTTTGTTTAGTCCAAAACCGCACCTTATGTTTTGGAGAGAGGAATAAGAAGAATTATTTAGAAGGTTTTTCACTCTCTACCTGATAAAATTTCTCTATTCCAGACCTGCAACAGCTCCACAGTCAATCCTGATCTGCTCTAAAGGTCTCACACTCTGCTTCAGCACTGTGTAAGGGCTGCAACCCATCATGCAAAGCACTGTTAAGAAGCCCTCACAGGACTCAACCCAGAATGATTTAAGGTTGGAATTAATGCCTATCCAAAAAAAGCCACCAGCACAGAGCTGCTATCTCACATGTTGTTTTCTCATTCATGACTACTTTCTTCTCTCTCCTTCTGCAGATAAAGTTTGAGAAGCAAGAGTCGTAGCTTCTTTAAAGGACATTTTATCTGCTTTTAGCCATAGACAGGCTCTTTCAAAAAGGCTCACAAAATTCATTCCTCTTCTCTGTGGTTTTGAATACGCTGAATAACTCATAGTAGAAGCAGAGAATTAATCTCTCTGTGAGACTTAGAGCAAGGATCAGGACAGCTCAGTAATAACCAGTATTACTTTCAGGCTGCTGCCTAAGGCAGGCAACCCATCACCCCTTTGTTTAATGTAGTGAGGTCAGTTCAGCAACTGGGTTTGGCTACTTGAACCATGCTCTTGTAAATCCATGCAAAGGTTTAGGCTGGGGCATATATGCTAGGCATATATGCATGCAGCCTCTTCAGGCTTTCAGCATGCAGGGGGGGTTGAGGAAAGAAATCTGTGACAAACAGCATACTTTACCAGTTATCAGAAGGGCAGAAGATGGATGGACAGAGCAGACAACAGATACACTAGACAGACAGACAAGTTGGTGGAAATAATTAGTTTGCCTACAGAGATCTGAGCTCTGCTTTTAGAGATTAACCCTATCTGATGCATGCTTTTATTCAACTTTAGGAAGTGAGATAACAGCTGGTGTTTGACTTCATGGACCAGTAACAATTCAGGTTTGTTCCAAGTCTCTCTATCATTTATACTCAACGTACAGAAATGCATTCACAGTGACAGATACAGAACACATGCCCTTTCCCTAGAGCATAATTAACCTATAAACAAGTGGGAATAAACATAAAACAACGACAGCAGCCAATGGCTACAGTGAGCACACCAACAAATATTCAGTTTCTGCTAACCTTCAGCCGTGTCACAAAGTGTTTCGCAACAGTGAGCTCTGAGGCAGGATTCCCAAGGAGGATCTCAAAACGATACTGCAGCCCCAACTTGTCCCTTACTTCCTGTAGCCTCTCTTTGGCCAGCATGGCCAGCTGCACTGATGGCACCCGAATGACGAGCATGTGGCCACAGCCATTCTTATCCTTTCCCGGAGAAGTGATAAGGTCATCCATTATGCTGAGAGTTTCAGGTGTGCTGTGATCCCTCAGAGAGGCCATGGTGGTGAGGGCCATCAGAGCTTGGGAATACTGCTGAATGAGAAGGTAGCAGCGGATCACCATGCTGTGCAACCGGGGGTACCTTGGGGGAGACACAGTTCTGCATTAGCACATGCAGAATCACAGTAATGTCCAAAAATCAGCCAAAACACAGGACTGCATGGTAAAGAAGTGCTTATTTTTCCCAGTAGTGCTCAAAGAATGAAGCCTTCCATTTTCATAGACAAAAGTTTTGAACAAAAATCCTCTGCACTTGGCCCAAGTCAAGTAACAGGAAAGATAAACTTCTGTTACCCTCATCTGGTCCAAAATTTCAGCTAAAGATGTTTGATGATGGAGATAAGGAACACCTCAGATCCGATTTATTCCAAAAGCACATGTTTATAATTGCTTTGCTTTACACAAGCTTTTTCTTTTACAAACTTGAGGACCGTTGAGGCTTCAAGTGGTTTCTGGGAGAAGTACTTCATAATTTCACATCTCTCAACTTCTCAGCTGAAAGTTGGACTTACCAACAGGAATTGCTGGCTCTGAGCCAAATCTGAACTTCCATTTTGCCTTTTAACTTACATAGCCAACATCTTTTCTTTCATTACAGCTAAATGCAGTGACAACAAATATGAAGTAAAATGCTAAGAAAAAAAAAATTAAAACCTACTCAAGCAAAAAACCCCACTCCATTTCTAGACATTTCCTGTGAGTTCATTTGCCACCATAGTACAGAAAAACACTACACTATTACACCTTCAGTGCTGGTCTTGTGCCACGTAAGCCCAAATAATTAAAATAACTAGAAATTCCACATATCTCTTGTCTCTTTCTTAAGTAATCTAATAGACAATATGACATCCATTTAAAGAAAGTTTTGGGGCTGTGTTTAACCAGTAGATACAGTAGTTTGTTCTGGATACCATAAGCCACTCATTAAATCAGTAAGTTTTTAAAACACTTTTTTACTCTTCCTGCCATAAAAGTACCAGCTGCACTTCCACTACTAAAACAAATGGAGCCTTTCTTATAATACACAAATGTCTGCAATGTTTTGAGCTTTTAAGTTTGAATGGCTCACCCACCCAGACAGAATAGCCCAGTTTCTTGAAAACAGAGGCTAAATTGATAAACTGTGACACAAAAACATATCCTGGCTCCAAGGCAGAGATTCACCTGCCTCCAAGGTAGAAAGGTTCACCTGCCATCAATTTCTAGTCTTATCCTAATCTCATATAATTATTTACACATACATAAATCCTCCTTCATCCTTTTTCCCACCCACATTTTAACAGAAAGTGAGTGATAATGACCACTATCTCTTCCACTGTATTTGACCAGAAAGAACAGGAGAAGCCTAGGAAACTGACCTAATTATTATTGTGTATTTGTAGATAATAACAAATATTAAGTATTATGTACTTAATTATTAGTGTTGCTAATTTAACACATTTGATATTGAATTTCACTTAATAAATACAGATACATTTACAACTATTACAACTGACCTAATTAAAACAGAAAACACAGTACTGAACACAGAACAATCCTGTTCTAGTAAATATGAAAACATGAGAACTATTATTTGAAGTGCTATAAGGGATCTGTCCTGCTGATATGCAGAGGAGATTAACTCCACATTGCTGGAAATGACAGTATTCCCTTCATTCCTGTAATGGGCACATTTAATAGTATCTTGGATATGTGCCATGAAAGTGGCTTTTTCAGGCAGCTGCAGGGCACTAACAGGCTCTGAGCTGCAGGAACCAAAACCATGGCCAACTACTGAAATAACAAAAATGACCTTTTTGAAACAATGTCTCTCACCACCACCAAGAGAGACACCAGAACTGGTGAGGTACCAAACCTCTGGTACCTTCTGAGCTTAGTGAGGGCTGAGCCAAAAGAAGAGAGCAGCACAGCTGAGCCCAGATTGCTGCTGAATGGGCCTGATCTCTTCTAAAAACAAATGAAGGATATCCACTGCCTTCTTCAACTGCACTAAATTTGTTACAAAAATAAAACTGCACATACTTCATGTATTTCAAGATCAACATCAAAGGTCATCATGTCTTCATCGCCCGTAATGGGGCTCATAAAGACGTATCCTTAAGACCCCAACTGGGCAGAATCCGAAGCTTCCATGTTATTATTTACCTTTCTAAAAGTGTGTTGACCATTTTTTCAAAGGTTTCATCACATCTCAGAAGGGGACTTGTGACACCCCACTGGAGGGATTTGCTGTATTCATTCAAACCAAAGTATAACTTGTCTTCACTTGCGGTGTCACCCTGTTTCACACACAAACAGCGAAAATATAAGGAAAACTGGAACGAATTTTTATTTTTTGTGTCATTTTAAAAAATAAGTGGAAAGCACTTTCCAAACCAAAGAATCCTTCCTTTTTATCCATTCTCCCAAAGCAATGCTATTTATTTATTTCAATGAATACAATAAAATATATATTGTTTTTTACTTAACTTATTATTTGCCTACAGCTAGGAAAGATAGGTGTAGGTCCTTGCAAATTTTTCAGTATATCTCCTACCTGTGACTGCAGGGGGCTTCTAGAATCCTGCTAATTATTTTCTGACTCCCTGTCTCTGGCTTTATATCTACTGACACCTGTCATCTCATTTCTATTTCAGGTTCTACTCTGAAAAGAGAAGGACTATTAATTTCCAAAGTTGTTCTTGATTGTCAGAGTCTACATACTTTTCTAATGGAAACCAGAAATAAAGAATTTTTTTGTTAGAATATAAATCTGCATACAGCTTTCAGAAAGGCAGAATATTTGTGTTTCAAATTTCGTAAGCCTTTGATGGGAGGACAGTGTGTTCTCCAGTGCATTTACATCAGCAGTAATCTCTAGGAATGTAATTAATCATCTACAGTCTCCCCTTTTTTTGTGGGTTATTCTTTTAATCAGAAGACTGAAAGTTGTTAATTTTTTTACTTTTGGGAAACAAAAAATTGTCTAGACCATTATACAGAAGGTCACCACATGTTTTATATTAACAATCAACCAAAAAGCAAACTTAGAATATTCATTCACTCCCTCATTTTACATTAACTGTTTTTTACAGCTCCCACGTTAAGACACTTTGCAGAAACTAAGTCAAATCTGATATAAATATACCAAACAAGTAATAGGAGAAAATGCTATTTTTAAGCAGGTTTATCCAAAACGTTTTCAGAATCAGCTGGCTGAAACAATGAAAAAAGTTAATAGTGGAGGATATCCAAAAGGATTTTTCCTCTGCACAATGACAGCACCTACTATACCAAAACTTGTTCACCTAGCACACAACTTTAATTATGACTGGGAAAGTAATGAACAGACTTGACAGGCTATGTGACATGTAACTTACAGTCAAAAGTCAGACTGCTTGAAAAGGGAAAGCCAGGTCTGGAGCTTTATGGCATGTTTACATAGCTTTGTCTGACCAGAGCACAGAAAGTAGTTTCTCATTGTACATGACTGGACAAAGAAAAATGTGTAATTCCTGGTCCTAAATACCAATGCTACCTTTACCATTAGTATCCCAGGGCTGTCCATCTGGAATCTGAGAGAATAAACTCCAGCAGAGGAAGAGCTCCCTCCTAACACAGACACTTTATAGATTCTGTTAGGTGTGAATTCCACATTAAAATTCACAGTTAAAATTAACAGTTAAACACTTACCACAGTGTCAGATTGTATCCAATGTACCTCATTGCTAGAGCTGATCCTGGACTGCTGTGTTTGCAGGGCATAAGGAAAAGAGCTGACCTGAAGAACAAGGAGGTTGAATGCTTCAAGCACCTCCCTGCAATTAATAACTCTATCAGCCAGACCATGATTAGGCTCACCATGTGACAGGGAACTTGAAATGGCACTGCAGAAATAAGAATGCAAAGAATTGCCTTACTGACATCCTGAAATTCAATGGATTATTCTCTTCCTGCACAAAAATCTCTAAATGACCATGACACAGAGGATCGTAGCTCAAAAAAATCTCTTTGGAAACGTAAAAGACTTCAAAAAACATTTGACTGTTCTCTGCGGGTAAACTCAGGAGAACAAGGAAAAACAACAAACACCTAAATAAAGGATCAAAAACTGTTGACAGTGAGAAGGTGGATTAGTGTGACAATTAAAAAAAGAATCAGATGGAGGAAACCAAAAATAAGCCAAAGCTGATGAAATCCCTCTCATTAGGAAGCACTGTTCCATGAGCTGTGGTCATAGGACACAGTAGCAATTTTACAAAATCCAGTGGCTTTTCCCAACTGAAACAAAAAGTCTGTAAAAGGCTGGGGAAAAGACCTGAAAGTCTGCTGATGTTCTGATTTCCAGCTCCTGGCATTGCCTTCACTTCCATATATTCAGCAATTCCAAATTCAAAGTATAGCAAAGACAGTAATAAAAAATGTGATGGGGAAGACCAGGTAGAAATAATGTTGCTTTTGTCTATTTTCAGCTGTCCTTCAAGGAAAGTATTTTGTTTATTACAGAACCATAGAATGGTTTGGGTTGGAAGGGATCTTAAACACCATCTAGTTCCAATCCCTCTGCCATGGACAGAGACACTTTTCATTATTTCTGATGTTGAAATGAATCCCACAACCTTACACACCACATTAAGACCACATTAAGATTATTCTCCTTAGCTTATTCATGGAACAAGAGCAGAATAATCAGCTTTATTTATTTCTTTCTTCTTTCAGGGTGAAGTTTTTGATTCAGTGTGAAGAGATGTTTTTGCATGTATGTACATGTTGCGTTTAGACCTAAAGCTGTCCAAATTCAATATAGCTGTTTTTTCAAACTCTTTTCTTACAGCAGCTATGGCATCTTTCACATGATGCAGACTTAAATGTATGTAAGCTTTCTCATATCACAAACAACATAATTATCAGGGATAAAAATATGAACTAAAGCACAATCAGCTTGTGAACATTGGAGACATTTGGGTTTGAGTACAGAAAAAGGATACGAATAGGAAAAAAAGACAAGAAGAACAAAGAAAGTTGCAAAATTCAGCATTTTCCCCTCAGTTTCAGCACCATAGCATATAACCCTTAAAACAGTCCTGTTAGGCATCCAAAAACCTGAAACTAGTCTCACCTACCTTCAGCTGAATCAGAATTAGTTAACAAATATCACGGGCAACCAAAAGATATTATTTCTGATTGTAAGGCACAAAATGCCTTAAAAATGCCTAGAGAAAGCAATAGGTGTCTAAGATGGTAAACCTTTTGAAAAACCTAATGGAAAGATGCTGGGAGAGGATGGTTTTCCTTCAGCAGATTGAAGCAGCTACCTTGTTAAATCCACATGGGCATTGTCATGAACCAGCACGAAGAGCGTGTAGGGGTTCTGCTTCACTCGCCTCATGAAAACTTCAAATTTAGTTTGGATCTCATTGTCCAACCGAACCACATATTTCTCAGCTCTCTGATACGCTGTTCCATTGTCTTCTAGGCCCAAGTCCACAAGCACACCTGTCAGAAAGAAGAATACAACAAAAATCTTTTCCTTTGAGTGCATCCAAAAATGGATGGTCATTGGGAAGTTGCAGCTTGTCCGCCGGTGTCAGGACTTAGCCAAACCACTGATAGGCCCCAGTACAAAGATGATTATCCAAATGCAATTTCTCTCACAATGGAGGCAAAAATGTGCTTCTTGGCTTCTGGATTTCCTCCAAAAAGTGCCTGAAATCCTTTCAAAAACTTCTCACATTATCAAAAAAGTGGAGGGGGGGGGGGGGAATCAGGCTTCCACAAAGATTTCCAAAGCAGCACTCGATTGGCTATGCTCCATGATCCTAGGCCAAACTTGCCCACATTAAGCTAATATATTGTTTGAATCAGAAAAAGTTATCCTGACCTTTCCTTTGAAAAAATCATTAATTTATATAAAATTTATTTTCACTAGTATCATATATCATATCATATCATATCATATCATATTTTTCATGCCCTGCTTCAACATTTGTGTCAATACAACCAGTCTTTGTAAAGATGTATTGCTGTCATATTCATAAAGTAAGCATGGTGCAATCTCTATGACTTTGAACGTCATTTGAATTAAAGAAGCAGGAATAAACTACTCTGAAGTGTGGGTCAATTATGTATTTTCCAGGGTCTTAATGATTTTGTAAAACTATTTTTTAAAAAAGTAAAATAAAACACAAACCATGAGGACAAAAGATTAGTTGGAGCAACTTACATTTCCCCTTATACCAGTAATGATGCAATCACATCACATACTCTGGTTTATCAGTCTGTTTCCCCTCCCCTCCCTTTTACCTGACTGTCGAATCCGTTGAAGGGTCTGCTGCACAAGGACTTCTGAACGGGGCACTATTACAATGAAGTCCACCTTGCTGAAGTGGCCCAGATCCAGGCTCTGATTGCCACTGTCTGCTATAGCACAAACCTGGGACAAGAGCTTTCTGGCAACTGTGAGCTGTGGCTGGTAAATGTGGAAGGTATCAACATCCAAATCTAGAGTGTGTTTGTTTGAAAAAGAAAACAAAACACAACAAGAAACATGTTTACTTTCCCACCCCCCCAGCAAAACATGACCCTCCAAACAGCCTACCCTCTATTATCAGGAAAAAAAAAATCACTCACCAGAACAAATCTCAACACTCTGGAGAGTTGGGTCCAGATCACAAATGCCAACTTTCTTTCTTTGATCAAAATGTGGCAATATATCAGATGACCTCAAGTACAGCACTGTCCATTTTTAAAGTGCCCTAAGTGTTTTAAGGATTTTTAACAGTGCAACCCAAGGAAACCTCAAAGCCAGCACAGTGAAATGCGTTCTGTTAAATGAACCAACACATACATAATATGCATGCACACATATATATAAAGATGTGCATGTGTACATAGATAAAAAGAGCAGAGAGAGAGGTACAGAGCTCTAATGTTCTCCTGAAACTCAGATTTATTGAGACTTTATAAACCTCTGTGTAACACTAAATGCAGAGAACTGATAGACTGACCAGAGTACTCATGTTTCCTCAAAATAAAAAGCAGGTTGCATTTCAGTATTTCCATTAAGTAAATTCTATGTCCAACAACCCATGCTTCGTTAACCACTGAGTATTTTCAACTTGCAGATTATCAGATTAAATCCTATAATGGTATTACAGTTTTTGTTTATGGCATTTTTCTACTGTGTTGGTTTTATACAGGGACACGTTTGTGTGTGTGTGCGCACACATGTACTTATCTCCTGTCCAAATGTGCCCCCGTGTCCATTTCAGTAGATCTGCTAGGGAAGAAAGGTCTCTCTCTCACTGCCTAGGAGACTTACTTCTTTATTTTTTTTATTCAGGCAGTTTCTCAATAGCTTCAACCACTGTACAGCCATATGTTAAAGACAAAATGATCTCAGAATAATTGTTTGAGAAAATATGAAGGTTTAAAAAAAAGCACACAGTAAGACGACAAAAACCCCCAGAATCTAAAGATTATTCTCCCTTCAAATTAACCCCCTGAGGAAGCTCAAGACTTTGACTTGTACTCCTGAGGGTGCCAGAATAAAGTGCCTGGCAGCCCTTCTAGTTGGATCTCCTGATCCATGTGGAGACAATGAACCATTTTGCTTTCATTCAGATATAACACCAAACTGATGAATTTAAGTTAACTAATATGAACTAAGAGCATACCTTTCATTCACAGAAAAAAGCTTTACCGGAGATTGAATTTGCTTTGCTACTAGACCTGAAAGAATCTCAGTGTTCACAACAGCTCAATGTATCTTTTTGTTGTTATTGTGATATGAAAGGGAAAGTATGTTTAGAACTCTGAATAGCTAAATAATTCTGGAAATTAGCAATTTCAGACAGGAAATCCTAGCTTATCTTTTGCACTTAAGCATCTTATCACATTATGCTGAATAAGACATATCTCAGATCAACAAATTACGGATTACACTTGCCAGGCACTTTCAGTCCAAGATCTTAAAACACATTCCCTAAAAGTTCAAGCCTCAGAGCACAAGTCTCTAATGCATATTACCAGGCAAGAGGACACCTGAGGAAATCAGGAGAACACAATTCCTCTCTGCCTTAAACTCAAGGTTACATTCCTTTTTTCGGTGCAAAAAAGATGAGATGAATCCACACTGCCAGTGTTACAAAGAAACATCTTCTCTGCTTGGCCTGATGCCTAACAGAAAATCACATGTTTTAGCTTAGAAAATATAAAAACATCAGGGGAAAAAAGTTATTACAGAGATTTTCTGTCTGAGAAACTGCTGTATTGCTACATTTAGCTGGCAGTATTAGTATTTTAAGGTTGGCACACTTACTGCAAATGTGTCCTCAGATTCTTCTGAGGTGGATGCATTTTGACATTTAAATTTGACATTTAACACTTATTCCATATCTTGCACGTAAAAAAAATTACCTGGTTCTTGTGTAGAAACCATGGCAATTGCCTCCTGAGATGACACACACTCACTAACATCTCCATTAAAAGGAATAATGACACTTTCCCCTCGCTGCTGTAGCATCTTCTCCAGCAGCTTGTCCAAATCATCACCTAGATAGGAATTAGCAACACCAAATTATCTGGAAACCATTTCAGACAAACGACATCGAACATTACATACACCCATGTTCTCATATAGCTGATGTCAAATCTGCACTGGGGCAAGGGGCTGGAGATACAGGGAAGAGAGAGAAAGAGAATACTTTTATCTACTGATTTACCAATTGGATTAATTAAAAAAAAAAGGAACCACAGTTGTATAATTTCAGCTCTGTGGCTTTACAGCTACTGGTGACATCTGATGATTACAAAGAAACACTATAAAACAACCTCTAAAACCTTGCTAAAGGTGCAAACTAGAAAACATTTGTGTACTTATGAGTACCCTGCCGTTACATTTAACAGCGGAGACAGTGTTAAAAATGTTTTGCCAGAGGGTTATGAACTGCCACCACACAGGTGAAGGAGACAAACTCTCTATCAGACACAAGGAATGGAGAGAAGAAGAGAGTGCCTCTCAATGGAGAGAGCAGAGATGTATTCATGTGCATTTTAACTGCTGAAAAGGAGATACACCAACCCTAAAGAGATGACTGTCTTTGCTAGAACTTCTGTTTCTTAGAATCACTTACCTAAAGACGTATTCTTGAAATGTGATGCCAGGAAACTAACTTTCCCTGTGATGAGCTCATAACTGATCTCTTTTAAAAATTCACTGGTGGTGAGCATGCTCTCTGCAAGTGCCCGAGATTGATACTGACCTGGAGAAGAGAGGGGAAAAGAGTGAGAGCAAACCTTAATACAGTTTACTGTCAACACAACCTTTACATCTTAGAAGTGTGGGGCACTCTGATCTTCAATCATGGATCTCCACTGCCTTTACCCAGTAGATGGGGAGAGCAGTCTCTCAAGTCTACTTCACTAGTGACTGGAGAATTAGTTGATATAACTAATTTTAGCAGGTTCTTTGCAATTGCATATCATTTTGCATACTTGCATGACAAATGATATTCAAAGCAAGTATTTGTACCTTAGATGAAATGGAGGATTCTGGGTAAATATGAAAAAGTAATTATCCCTAGTGTGGGGGAAAAAAAGGTAAAAAAAGTAAAAAAATGGCATTACTGATTCATCTGCCTACAAAGGAAAGATGATTAGTCAAAGTTCATTTCCATCCAGACACACTCATTCACACAAAAACATCACAGCCAGTCACCAGTGCAGAATAAAAAGGATAAAAAGGAGGAAAAGCATGTTCTGATTTAAGCAGGTTGCAGAAGATTCTGCCACATAAAATATTGCAGTTGTTACATGAAACAAAGACAAACCAACTATTATGCCACTGGGTCACTTCAAGATATTTTCTAAGGTAATCACATAAATAGTAAAGTCTCAGGCCTCTCAAATAGTAGTAATGACTAGCATAAAGATATTTTTCTAGATCCTCATGGACCTCAGTACTCCAAGTCTTGCTGAAAATACAGTAAACTGTGACACTGCAGTGCAACAATACAAAGGAGAATAAAAAGAACAAAAGGGATTTAAAAACTGGATCAATAACTCAAGAAAATTAATCTGGCATTGCCATTTGAAGCAGTCTGCAAATATACTCACCTAGAACCACCACACAGAATTCATTTCCCCTAATCTTTGAGGCGCAAATGGCAACTACATAATCTGGAAGCTTTTGCTGATGTTTCATTTCATTGAGAGACCTCAAGGTCTCTGAGATGCCCTCTGCCAGGGAATTCTGGGTGACAACCACATGCACCAGGTCCCGGGACACACTAGCAATTAACCTGGCAAGCCAAGGGAGTTGACCTGGTGACACAGAGATACATTGTGCACTCATTTGCAAGGATGTCTCTCTCAGAGTGAACTCCTGCATAGCTTTCAACATGATCTGCTCAAATTCTTCCCTCAGGGGTATCTGGTCAGGACCTATAATGAAAACAAACAAACAGAAGAACAGTGTTTCATATAAAAATGTTATTGAACCAGGAACAATTACATGTCTGTCTTGATCTGACAAGCTCCTTCACCACATTTTTTAATATTTAAAAAAAACACTTGCTGCTCAGTGGATATCTACCCACATGGCTTATTCTTGCTTTTTCATTTTAGAAGTCATTCTCTTCCACCATTGTGCTTTTTTTTCCCTCTAAACAATGAGGTATTCCACCTCACTCCTAGCTTTCCTACCTTCAGCAACTGGTGGGACAAACAAGGGAGTGGGAAAATATGTGCCTTTTGCCTGGAAGAGAAGGATTAAGCATGCAGCCATATGTTTTTGCAGCAGAAAACCAAAATGCTTATCCTTCTAGCCTAATCAACAGCCATGCAGCTTGACAAAGCCTATTAAGTGCCTTTTGCTTTGCTTTTTCTCATCATGCATACTAATCAACCAAGCATGGACGCAAATAAACATTTCTAACCTCTTCCTTAGTTAATTAAGTTAATTTAGCAAATCTGCAAGCACCTAACATAAATAAGAACATGCAACTTTAAATCTACGTTCCCCAGACCCTGTAAACTGTACTGTCAACTTGAACTGGAAAACAGAAATATAAACCATTCTGTCTTAGCATCAGTCCTCCAACTGAACTTCAATTAACATTCTGTTCAGTTAGCTTTGTCTCATTGTCAAACATATTCAGGAACAGTTAAAAACATTCATGAACAGAGAGTAAAAAGTAACCATAGCTTATATTGCCAAGATCTCGTATCAGTGCCAAAGGAGGCAGCTTCACACTTCAGCAGCTTGCTTTTCTATGACAAAACAGGGGGGTTTAAATATCAGAGATACGTGAAATACTGGGTTTGGTTTTATGTTTTCTTTCCAGGCCAGGAAACAGAAAGGTTGTGTGAGAAACAGGGCATGGGTAAACAACCCACAGCAGAGAATCTGTAAAAACTGCCACCTGTTGTCATTTTTGCCTTTTTGAGAAGTAACATATGGAAGGTGCCACCAGCCAATTACCTTAGAATGGTAAGACAACTATGGATTTGTAAGTGCAAGGCTGTTTTCATTTTTGATGCAAACTGAAAAATTCTGATGAGTCAAATTTAACACAGCATGGGCATAATTCTCTCTTTTAGAGTTCTCTTTTGGAAATGCATTTTCTTTTCCCTTCTAAGAAAGCATCACGCATTCTAGGTCCTTGAAGATCTCAGAATTAAAAAAAAAACCCTCGACATTTATCAGTAGAGAAGAACGTTCCTCTGCAGAAATAAAGTTGACCTAAAATATATCAACCTGTGAAAATGATGCTACCCACTAAGAGAAATAAAAGCAAACTTTTCCTGACTGAGGGAGGCTACTTAGGAGACAAGCTCTAAACACAAGGGTCATCATTAATCCAAGAAGATTAAAATAATTGTACAAATAGAAGGGCAGATTCTCAGTATGAGAATACACAGAATTTCACTCAGATTACTTATAAGAAAGTATGGCAGTCTTTCTTCACAACTATCCAGAAAAATAATGGAACTAATATCAGATGAGATGTAAGACAAAGGGATAGATATTGATTTTAATTGTGAACCATTTCCTAAAAAAATATGTCTATGTTAAAAGGGAATATATGGAAGCTTCTCTACAGAAATGAGCATGCAAATGATCATCTTGACTTCAAAAACAAAACTGCAAAATAAGCAATGTCATAAAATATTAATATATGAGTTACATCTAGTTGGTGTCAAGTCAAAAGTGGTGTTCCCCAGGGCTCAGTGTTTGGGCCAGTCTGTTTAATATCTATACTGATGATATGGACAAGGGGATTGAGTGAGATTGGCTCAGTTGGTTAGAGCGTGGTGCTAATAATGCCAAGGTAGTAGGTTCAAACTCCATATGGGCCACTCCCTTAGGAGTTGGACTCGATGATCCTTATGGGTTCCTTCCAACTCAGAATACTCTGTGATTCTGTATGAGAGCACCCTTAGGCAGTTTGAAGGTGACAGAGGGCAGGAAGGCTCTGCAGAGGGATCTGGACAGGCTGGATGGATGGGCGGAGGACAGTGGTCTGAGGTTCAACAAAACCAAGCGCCATTCCTGCCCTTGAGTCACAACAACCCCATGCAGTGCTCCAGGCTTGGGAAGAGTGGCTGGAAGGCTGCCTGGTGGAAAAGCACCTGGGGGTGTTGGTTGATGGCTGGCTGAACATGATCCAGTATGTGCCCAGGTGGCCAAGAAGGCCAATGCCTGGCTTGCACCAGCAATAGTGTGGGCAGCAGGACCAGGGCAGGATCATCCCCCTGTACTCGGCACTGGTGAGGCCACACCTCAAGCACTGTGTCCAGTTCCAGGCCCCTCACTCCAAGAAGGACACTGAGGTGCTGGAGTGTGTCCAGAGAAGGGCAATGGAGCTGGAGAAGGGTCTGGAAGTCTTATTGAAAATGGGAGCTGGGGTTGTTTAGCCTGGAGAAAAGGAGGCTTGGGAGGACCTCATTGCTCTCTACAATTACCTGAAAGGAGGGTGTAGCCAGGTGGGGATTGGTCTCTCAGGTAATGAGTGACAGGACAGATGTAAATGGCCTCAAGTTGTGCCAGGGGAGGTTTAGATTGGATATTAGGATAAATTTCTTCACTGAAAGGGTGGTTAGGCATTGGAATAG
Organism: Aphelocoma coerulescens; assembly: GCF_041296385.1. Lineage (NCBI taxonomy): Eukaryota > Metazoa > Chordata > Aves > Passeriformes > Corvidae > Aphelocoma > Aphelocoma coerulescens. The sequence continues at coordinate 118,880,087 of NC_091015.1, read as the reverse complement.
GCTGCCCAGGGAAGTGGTGTATTCAGCACACCTGAAGGCACTCAAAAGACACCTGGATGTGGCAGTTGGGGATATGGTTTAGTAGTGAAGCTCGCAGTGCTGGGTTAATGATTGGACTCACTGATCTTAAAGGTTTTTTCAACCTAAATGATTCTATGCTGCTGTGATTTTATTCTATTATTCTGAACAGTTTAAGTCAACATATTCAAATGTCATCCATTTCTGGATGACACTCATTTCTGGGTAGACAAACTTTGGGGTGCATCCCACAGAGAATACTTCTCCAACCATCTAAGACAGGAGAATTGCTGGAATAAGCTCTTGCTTTGAGCTTTTGACCATCCCTTCCACTCAAGACAAAGCCTTGCTCTTGCCTTGAGTCTGGATGTGCATTTGGATATTAAAACTACAAAACACCTCTGGGTGTCACAGCATACAACATATATAGTCAAAATGATTCAAATGTACCACAACAAGAGAGAAGGGAGAATGATTTCAGAATTCTAAGCAGGTGGTATAACAAAGGGTCCAGAAGTCTCCTTCAACCAGAACACAGACCACCTCAGCACTGCACAGGCTGAGATTGTGTTTGTAGAAATGGCAGTGCAATTGTAAAAAGCTGACAATTACAGATGATGGAATGTAACCCATACTGCAAATATGGGCATTCTGATGTATAAAAAAAAGCTTGAGAATACCTCACCATGAATGCTGCCAAAGATAACAAATGTGAAATCCGAGTAAGTCCAGGAGGCAGACTAAAAAAAGCCCACTAAAATCAAACTCATTCCTGTATCTTTTTTTACTTATTCCTTTATCACAGTCAGTGGAATTTATTTATAGCAACGCTATGGCTCGCAATCACAGGTTTAACTATGTATAGTCTTCATAGAAGGTTTAAAGTATCAGAAATGCATTTGGTTTTTTTGCTTTGATTTGTAATATCATCATGAGTTGCTCAGCTGACTTCTGAAAACACAACAGCATCATCCTACAATTAATGTCATAATTTTACAAGAAAACTGATGGGAATTCTCAGCTATATCCTTTTATTTTTTTCAAAAATTGAGCATTTCCATAGATAATATTCTTATCATCTGTGATCACAGTCATGTGGAATATATTTTGTACAAGCAGTGAGATCTGAAAAAAATTAGGCAAGACTCTGTCTTTCATGCTTTTGCCTACTTTTTTATCTTTGCCTTTATCTTACTCTTTTGCAATATACTCTGGAGAAAAGAAAAACATTTTAGTCCTACTTTCTCAAGAAAAAAATGAGGCTTACATGAATAAATTGTTAATTTATATGTGCATTTGTCTCTTCTTGTCAAACACTTTTGAACCTGGCTGCCCTCCCATCATCTTTAATCTGCTTTGATTTAACAAAATGGGACAAAGGCTACAGTTCAGTGCAGCTGTCACAATTCCAACAGTTTTAAGTTTACAACAATATTCAAACCAGCAACATGTTTTGATCCCCTCCTCTACAGAATGTTTTTAGTTTTCTCCTCATTAGGCTCTTTCATCTTACAGTGCTGACATCCATCTCCACATAAGGTCAAATAGGAAACTATTCAGCTTTGCACAGCTAAGAACAAAAGCCAAACTAAACACCTGCTAATAAGGGAACTGCTTTACGCTGAAGGCACAGTGCTTGATAAACACAGTTCAGCTACAGAAGCTTTGCATGAAGCCTCCTCTAGTTTGCAGCAAGTATGGACCTGCTGCATCCATCTGAAGTTAGACTTGTTCATAGAGTGTGATTCACTGACTCACAAGCTTCAATAAATAGTTTCTTTTTAATTAATTGGAAATGCTGTTATCAGCTGGCTACAAATTTGCAAACTTCCTCTATCAATCCAGAACTGTGTGAAGCACATGGTTTTAACATGCAGACTCCACAAACTTCCCAATAAATGTCAAATAACAAATTTAAGCCCACAGAAAGACGGTAACAGAAAAACATCCTCTAAAAAATTAAGAAACCCTCTGTCAGCTCAAACAAGGCATTCAGTGGACTACTGAGGCACAGAATGATAAATAAAGCTAACAGGTCACTTAGAGAGTAAATGGTTTGCTGCAGCTCTGTAAGAGACAGGAAGGAAAGTGCAAGCACTCAGGGGTGAAACCTGCACGGAGCACATTTGCTCCCCAAATTGTAAGGTTATCAGCAGTTGTGCTGCTTTTGGAACACCTGCATATTTCATACCATTATGTATAACAGATGCACTGTGCTCTTCCCAAAAGTAACTTCACATTCCTCTATGGTAAGTAGCATGTTTTCAAATACAAAAGTTAGGGTGAGACTGCCATGGAAGTTTCCCAACACTATCCTCCATTATTAACTTCTAAAACCTTGCTGTTACCACTGCTCTTTTTACTCTAAGGTAGGGAAAATTACTGGACCTGCAATTAGAGAAAAAAAATGTGGCTTGCTTGTTTGCTCTCAAACTTGCAAAAAGTCCATTTAAAAACATTTACAAGAATGAGATATTCACTGAATCACTTGCCTTAGTCTGAATAACAAATGTGGTTTTCATGTAAACAGTGCTGTCACCAAAACAATGACAACCATCACACATCTGCCAGCGTTTGTCACAAAACTGAATAAAACAGACCGAGTGTCCTTAGAAAGGGCTGTGATAACTGATGGTTTGATACCCTAAGCAAATGAGCTATCTGCATTGCAAATCCATTTCACAAAGGTGACCTGGTCAATCCCCATATGGAGAGCAGAAGCAGTATCAGCCTTTAAATTCACTTCTTCCGTTTCAGGAACGAAGTGGCAAAGTCACACACACTAGATGGAGCCACTTGCCTCTTCCAGCCACAAAAGTAGCCAGAAAATTGGCCCTAAAAGGGACATAAAGAAGGTATGGAGAAAAAAGGACAGTCACAAATAAAACCAAGTGCTTATGACGAATTGCTTACCTAGTTGGACAAGATATTGAATAGTTAAAAGTATCATATTCTCCACACTTAGCAGCTGACTGCTGGACAAACCCAAGAGATCCAAATCCTTGTTTTCCAGCTGAGGAATCTTGTAGCAGTTCACCAGCAACGGACTTACAACAATATCACCAACATTTCCATAGAAATAAGGTAAAGTGCCATAGCCTATGATAAAAGAAACAAAAACCCCCCATAAATTCATAAAATTTGCCATTACATGGAATCTTCCACAATGATACATTTCCAAACTTCTTCTTAAAGCTGTCTGGCAAAATACATTGCATCAATGACTGGTTTTGGCATCACAACTGCTTAAAAAATAAATGATAGGCCAGGGATCCTCTGCTGGGCTTTACAAGTGATCACATATATTTGCAAGAACTATCACTAACTGCATGCCAGTAGCATAATAATTATTGTTATCCAAATACAGATGAGAATATTATCTATTTGGGTCTTAGCCTGACCCTTAAAAACAGATCCTCTATAATATAGTGTACAAAGAAGAAAAATCAATGAAAGTAAAAGTACATTAATCTTAACATTATAAAAGCAGCATTAAGTCACGTTAGCATTGATTCAGCCACTGTGGTATTGCTGTGATTGATTTCACTTTTTTGCCACCTTTCCATTCAGTTTTCATAAACAAATAAAATAAACATCGACAACTAAATATGCTATTCTGTAAGGTAAAGCACATGAGCACAGGCTAACTCCTCTTTTCCTTCAGACTGTTTTTCATTTCAAAAAAACCATTTCCACAGAGATTTTGCCAAATCCATCCTTTTGGGTACATCTGGTTCTGTACTATTAATAGGATGCTGTTTCTCAGGGCCACTAACATTTAGCCTGACTGAGGACTTAATGGCAGCTCTCCAAGAGCCTAAGGGCTGCATTCAATTTGCACTTAAGCTGATGGCTGTAGGCACCCTCATCTTTAATAAGGAAGTGTTTCTCTGAAAACCATTAGAGCAGCACGCTAGAGCTTTATAATCGGCTTCCAGAAAACACCAAGCAAAACAAACCAGAAGCGTAACCCTATCCTTGACAGATTTACTGGTGTAGATGGCACTGTTAATTCTCCAGGAATTGTGTGTACTAAAATTATCTGTGCAAGTGAGGACTTGGAGAACTTCTCCATTTCTCCAGGAATGGTAAATTATTTCATGGACTGTACTGATAGGCATGTTCTGTTGATACTGAAGCTACTTTATATGACCATCTACACTGCACTGGACCTAAAGGAAGTTTAGAGTCAAAAAAAATCACTCATTGAAATTTCAGCAGCATTAGCTGACCCATCTTTTTTTTACACAGTATGCCCAAATAGCTCAGGTTGAAAGGAATATTCACATTGAAAGTCATACTCTTTAAGTAAAAGCAATGTCTTTCTAAGGGTTAACAATGTACTTTATACAGCTAAAGGATTTTAAAAGCCTGAAGCCTGATCTGTTATCTCAATTGCTTACAAGAACTATGGACTATAAATGACAAAAAGTTAACATGATTTACTTCTGTTTAGTCATTACAAATCAATTTTCTGGTTCTCATGTAGAATTTTGGGGCTTCAAGATCTGAACTATAAATCCTGCAGGAAACATTTGCTTAGTTTATAAGTTGTTTATACCGGAAAGCTATTTTCATTACTTGGAAATATTTCTCTTCTTGGGTTTTACAAAAATCTTATTTGTATAAAACTTAGATTTGGCCAGTGGTTCTGCATAAATCTGACCTAGTGGTGACCTCTTTGCAAATCAGGTTCTCCAAAAATTGCCTGACTCTTAGTTTTAAATATTGAGCAACTAAGGGAAACGATCTGTGACAAACCAACTTTGTATTGTACTGAACCAGTACAATACTGTTGCCAGAACCAGCAAAAATAAATAAAACCCCCTTTCTCCTGGGGAGCATGGAGTAGTACAAAATGCAGCATTTGATTCCCCAGTGTAAGACTTACCTATCAGAATCACTGGTCTGACTCCCGAGTTATTCAGCAGGTTTTCAGGAACTATTACAGTCTCCCCTGCTGGGATGGGTTGAGGCTGTAAAATTCCAGTTAACATGGATTGAGGAACTGGGACTGACAAAAGAGGCTCTATAAAATAAAGAGAAACTTCCATTACTAAAAAGGCTCATACTGTGATTTGGCCTTATGAACAAATAAGAAAAAAATTACTGCAAATCACTAACTGTAATAAAATTCAAAAGGTCTCTGCATTTCCTGCTATAGTTTTAAGTAATTTAAATGAAGAGCCTGTATCCTCCTGTAGCCCCACCCCTAAAATAAAACTTTTTCTGACCACTGTATTGTTGGTGAGAATGAGAGAGCAAAACACAGGTTTGAATATGCATCTTTAAACAAAGCCAAGTACTAAGCCAAAAGGCCACCCCTCAATACTGCCTCTCAATACAAGAGAACAAACTGCTTCAACCTACAGTATATGTAGATAAGAAAAATAAAAGCAGGCCAAAATCTCAAAGCTGCCCTTAGATAGTTGCTACAATGATAAAAATCAGGCTTTACTCATGAAAGAGCATGAGCAGCTTTGATAAGTAAAGGAAACCAAGTGCAAGAATTTTGTAATCTGTAATCAGGTTTCAGAGTAAGGCCTGCTTCACAAGTTTCTTAGGCTTCTTTTGGTGGTTTTCAACCACTTTTTCAAACCATGCCATCAAAAGAAAAACATCAAAGGCAGGATGAATTAATGCATATGTTTTACCAGGAAAAACTGTTTATCCAACAGAAAAAAGTACTACTAAAGACTCATAGAAAATGGAGTACACAACAGTGGTAGCAGATTAGTGGAGACAAACTCAACAAAAAGGGGAGGGGAGATTGCCTTATATCATGTCTCTTCAGCAGATTTCTGAAGATAGAAACTGACAAAAGCTGCAATTTGAAGTGTTCAGGTAAGCAGGCCTGCACTACCACCTAACCCTTCCTCCTGTGATGAAAAATATCTCCATACCAAGCCCTCAAAAGCAGAGTTAAAAATACATTGTGCATGTTAACATGGCTTTTTTCATCCCTTGATGAAAAAAGTGAGCTTATTCGCTCACTCCATAGAGAGAAGAGTAAGTTACTGCTTATTCCCCTTTAGAAAATATGCTCAATCTCACAACTGAAAAGTACTCAAATAGTGAACAGTTTTATTAACAGTTATAATACAGAGGTATCCACATGGATATTGGTGAGTACTCATAAGGAATTCCATGTCATGATATTAAGCTCCTACAGCTTTTCCATGCACAGCTAATGTTTGGTCTCACTGTCTGGTTTTAACTAAAGATGACATGGTGGTGATCAGTGTCCTTTGTTAGGCCAAAATTATATAAAGCTGTTTTTCCCATGAAGAAACAGAGTGTACAGTTTCGTATCATCCCATAACAGACTGAGACACAAAAGTCAAGGTGAAGGCTAATGAAAATCCTTTAAAGATATTCATACACCTGCACAATTTTGGAACAACTGAGTTACAGTTGGGGGAGTGTGGATTTCTTTTAGCTTTGTATTTTCAGTAATATTACTTGCAACTTCCTTTCCTCTCTTTCCCACAGTCGTTTTACTTCCCATTTCACATCTTAGATTACAACAACAAGGACCAGGTAATCATGTGTGCTTCTCTGGGGCACCTGAAAAACTCTCCATGGTGTTCTTAAAGACTTCGACAAGATCAGTTATGTTTGCTGTGTACCACATAAGAGGTGCAGCACAGGGCTGCTGGGCTGAGTTCACACTTTAACAAAAAACTTCTTGGTAACATTCAAGTTTTACCTGTTCTTGTCGAAGGCCGGATTGCAGGGACAGGTACTGCTAAACCAGGAGGCGGGACTGGGGACCCAGGAGACCATCCTCGGTGACGTTTCTTCGGTGGTCCAGAGCTGGACATAGATGCTGGAAGGAAAGGAAAATGTAATTCTAAACCCTGTCCTCCCAGATGACCAAATTCCAGCCCACAGTCCATTTCCCACTGGTGCTGAGTGGTCATCACAGAGCACCAGAGGCTCATACCTAGATTTACATGAAACCAGACTATGATGTGAAAAATATTGTTACCTGTGTTAAGCATTATCATTAATGGTCATGCCGAAAAGCAAATGGATCTGTAAAGACTGAATGGTAGGAACAGCTACAATCAGAAGAAGAACAAAATCACAAATTTCAAGCTCAACATCCAATGCAGCTTAGAATAAAAGAACAGAGAGGTTTTCTTTACCTTGGTCTCCAGCTGCACAGCCAGGACTTGGAGATGTTGAGTGAGGCACTGGCCGAGAGACTGTAGAACTCAATGCGTTATTTCTTCCTCCATTAGCGTTTCCATTAGCAACATCCGTGGCACGCAGTGAAAGAGGAGCTGAATATAATAAAATACAGAGTGTGTGGCTTTAGACAATCTTGAAAACAAACAAACAAAATAATACAGCCACACACAGACATAAAAGAACAGGGCAAGATGCATCACTGAAAAAAACCATACTCCAGAGAAACCATGAAATGTACTCGGCAGAGAAACATTTGGGCACAGATTGAAAAATCTGAGCCTTGAAAAAGGGTGTCCAGATTTCAAGGTGGGGAGAGATAGGTGGAAGAAAAAAAAACCAAAAAAAGCCCCACCAATGTACAATATAAAATTACACAAACACAAAACTATTGGGAATTTGTGACACATTTTTTTACACAGTGAAATCTTTTTTGCAACAGACATCGTGAATTCAATTTGTAAAGATTTCTAAGCTGCTTGTGTGTATCTACATCATTTTCCCCCAGTCATCCATATGCCATGCACAGTAATTCACTACAGGGCTCTCATCTAAAGCCTTAGCAAAGGACACTGGGCAGGGGACGACAGGGTAGTTTGCTGCCAAGTGTACATGGCCTGAACATTACTGAGGCAAACCATGCTTAATTTTGCTACCTCTGCCTAGGGTGATCCTCAAGCCTGACACTCTAGCACGATCTGCTATATCCAAGCCACAAAATTAAACAACAGATGATCACAAGAAGTTACCATCACTCATCTGAACTCATTCTCATTCTTTTTCAGACCCCAGTTTTTGCAGAATGAAAAAAAAATGGCATAAACTGCACAGAGCCAGTGGAAACTACAGCTCCTTGCTGATATCAGCCAGCTCCACAAGGATTTAGCTCCCAGGAACATATTCCAGGAGCAACACCAGGAGATGATGCAGCAGCTTGCTGATGGCAGCTGCAACAGGAAGTGTTAGAGATGTGGGTATTTGGCTTAAAACAATGCTACTCTCCAGCTGCAGACATCCAAATAAATTCTGACACAAAACTCTCTGGCTGCCAATTACAAAACATGAGTAACCTCACTTGCCCATTGTTAGCTCCCCATTTGTACTCTGAGTCAACAATTTTGTACGGACATATATGGTGGACATGGGTCAGTTACAGAAGTGGTTGAAAAGCTGGGAAGAAATTTCAGTGCAAAATAAAATCACACAAATATGGAGGGGGAAAGGGTATTTTACACAAATAACTGTTAATGATTTATTAGATACAGCATAATATTGTGTACCATAACAGTATATATTGTATTAAATAGCAGATGTAATACATCATGTATAAAGTGTAATACTCATGTGCATATACCAAATAAATGGATATATTTTCTTATTCAAGCATACTGTCCTGCAATAACTGTGATGCTGGTTTTTTTTATTATTGCTTAAAGACTAAAGTAAAAAACAATCACATTATCACAACAGAGTGTCAGTGAGAGACTTAGATGTCGCAGTTGAGGGTTATAATTTATTAAACATACAATACAGAAATAAGCAATTAAAACACCAGAGATATTAAAACCCCTTTAAATTAGACTAAATTCCACTAAATTTATGTTGAGGAACTATGACTGTTAAAAATGCAGAATTACACACAGCTCTCAATTACTGAGGCAGGAATCAGTGTGATATCAAGAGGTGACATTTGTGCTCTCTTACATATCTTAGGAAATGCAGAGAGAGATATCACATGCACTCCTACCAGTATGTTAAGTCTGAAAGCCAAGGTGAGGCTGAAGCTTGGGGACAGTAATAACTGCAAAAATTTCTGTGCCAAGGACTGCAAGAATATGAGAGCTCTGGAGAATGCTAGTGAATGTTTTCCTTTCCCTTTTCCACCGAAAAAATTGCACTCTCTTTTCTTAGCTGTTAAGCTGATGATTCCCTGATGATTCCCTGATGATGGCTCTCAGGTGCTTTGGAAAGCAAAGCCATACCTGCAGCAAATGCCTTTCCTACGAGCTGTACTGACAGAGCCAGAGGTTTCACCACGTTCTTGGTCCGGGATGGGTCTTGTGTTCCACTTAAGTTAACAGCAGCAGAAGATGGTTTTGCTGGACTGAATACTGAAGAATCTGAGAAAATAAGTTGTTTAATTAATGATTTAAAATTATATATATATAATTTTTATTATATGCACATTTATCTAAACTCACCTATGCACAAATTGCTAACAATTTTTTTACACTCCTAAGAAATTACCATGTATCTTTCAGGAGGAATAACAAACGTTTAACTGGGCATTTCTATTTCTTACAATCTACTGAACCCATGAATGATCTCTTCCACAATATTTTGCATTCACACACACATTAAAAAATATTTTAACTGTAGAAAGGGCTATCTCACTGCTCCTCAAAATAACTTCATGGGAAAGGCAAGTAAACACAATTATCTCATGGTTCACATGAGGAAGCTAAGACAAAGAGCTTATGTAACTTGCAGAGAGCAAGCATAGGGAATAAGCACTGGAATAAGTTGCCTGAAGAGGTTGTGGAATCTCTATCACCTGAGATTTTCAACAACAAGCCACTGAATCTCTGTCAGACACAGCTGAGCTTGACTAAGGGCAGAAAGAAAATGAACCCAAAAACATAGCCTCCTTACAGCACTGCTGTCTATAAAACTATAAAAAGCATATGCCCATTTATAAATCTGGGTAAAAAATCAAGGATGTTTGAGCCCAAACTCTTTGCATGAATTAACAAACTTCTTAGAGCACTTTACCAAGGCTAAAAATTATAAATCTTATTTTATAGAAGGATAAACTGAAAAACAAACAAATTTTAATATTTGCCCAGTATAAAACTGATTCCAAACCTCTCAGCATGTAGTCCCTTTAACATCAGGCATTTCATAGCTATAATTTACTTCAAGAAAAATTTGGCATTTGGATGCTGATACACTGGCAAATCCAAATTCTTATAACCAGAGTGAAAGAATATTAACTCAGCATCTGTCCAGAAAGTAGTTTGCAAGAAGTAGGCAAAGTAGGCTAAGTTCACCTACAGATGTCCGAGTAAAACAGCCAGCTAAAGAAAACAGAAGACAAAGACCACCTTGATCTGCCAAACACATTCACCCTCAGGCCACACACCATTTGGTGAAGGAGGGTGGGAGGAAGCTCTGCTTTGCCAGACAGAGTAACTGACATGAGGAACAAACACAGAAGACTTTGCTGCTGCCTCACCAGAAAACCTTGTCCATGTTCACAGGAAATATGCTGAATGGCTAACAAAATACACCACCAGGTCAGGGCCTTTGGAGGGAGATACTGGTCTGTCATTAAATATGGTGTAGCAAATATGCAGTGTTAAAGGTTTCATCAAAGTAAACTGTCCAGAAGCTTTGGGGATTTTTCCCCCCCCATCTCTAGTTCTAATACATTTTCTTGAAATTTTATCTGTGAATGTGGATGTGGCTGGTATATGTTTAAACACCACACTAAGCAGGACTTGTTATTAACATACCAGTTATTAAAATTCTTTATTTTTCTCTTGTAAAGCCTTGTTTTTAGTTGCTCAACACCTGAATTGAACTTTCCCCTCTCAAGTGTCTGCCTAAAACTGATTTTTTTATACTGTATGCCAATAACAACCTACATGTATCTTACAGAACTCAGAGACTGAACTGCTCACCAGAAATTGTTACACTACTTTTAAAGGGAAAAAAGGGTATGAGTTGATGATGTACTGAAAACAATTTCAGAAAACAACGTGCTAATAAGTAGTCCTGTTTTAAAACAACCGAGAAGCAAACACCAGTAGAAAGAGCTATGCAAAATCTAGAAGAGAAAAAGTCAGAAAAGCCCTCCATCATAGGCGACACATGTCAGAATTTATGCCACTGAATAAAAGGTGCTTTCCCCCCTTCTCCCAGTCACAGGGGATTCATGTGTATGTATGTGGCATTATCTTCACTAGAAGATAACAGCAGAAGGAGATGAAAAGGTTTTGACAAGCCTGACCTAGGAGTACAAACAGTGACACACAGAAACACCAAGCAGACTGAAAATGGCAGGGAGTGATAAGGAGAAAGCCATATATAAAAGGTGTATCTATTAACTTGGCAGATACAATAGAAGACAAAGCTGTGTAAATATTAGAATTCTTGTTTTTTCCAAATAAATAGGTTCTCATGCATCTGCACAGTTCTCATGCCTGAATCTGGAAACCAAGGGATCATGTGTTTAAACCACACCAAAGCTTAAAGCATTTAGCTTCCTCAACAGAGACAGGGGCAACCACCTGAGGGAAGTGCCTCTGAACATACTAATCAGTGACTACAATTTCATATGAATGTCTGTGTTCAGCTTTTGTTTGTTATTCCTTTTAACAAACTTTCTAAGTGGAAAAAGTATTTTAACCATCTTGCTTTTCATCTGCATTTCATACTCCTCTAAAGAAATAAATGCTTTCAGACATTCATAGCAATAACAACAATTAACAGGCCATTTTCTCCTGTTTTTAATTTTTCAAGAAATAGCAGAACAGACACAAAAACATTCAGCAGCACAGATGAAGCTGCAATAAAGCAATGAGGAAAAAAGCTCAAACAAAAGCACTTTGTCTACTTGCAGTAAATAAATAAATACACGAAATTAAGATGCTGCTTCTTTGTCAGTCAATGTCTATCTGATTTTTATAGTTTCTCCTTATTTAAGTGTAACATTAATAGCTTTCTAGAATAGTTGTGAGGCACCTGTTAGCTCACAAAACACAAACCCACTGTATGCATATGGGGAAATTGCTGTATTAAGTACACTTTTGTGTGCAATAAAATTTAAATAAATAAGGAAATAAGCAAGTAAATAAAATCAAATCTGGTCCCTCTCCCTAAAAGGAGATTATTTTCCTTTTTAAGACAAATAGCCTAGTTTATATACTAAGTAAACACTTCCCTATAAACGTGTAATTGAAGTTTTTTGAGATTCACAAAAAAAAATTAACGAAACAAAGACAGGGAGGCACAGAATCAAATAAATTAATCAAAAAATAATTTAATACTTTTAAATCAATTGTTGTTTTGAGACTAATCTAACCTTCAGCCTCACCTGGGTCTTAATCTTTGCCAAAGCAAATTTTGAAAGGCATCCTCTCCAGTGTAATCTATACATGGCTCAAGGTAAATACCCAGTTGTTTACAGCATCCCTGACCCACCAGTGTCTGAGGTAACTTACCACCCCCAATGGTTATCTTTACAGCACTTTCAGCTCCTACCTGTCTGAGTGAACCCTGATTTGTATCCATTAGCTGATCCACCCTCTGGGGTCGTGGACGGTGACACCGAAGGATTTGGTTTAGCAGAGAGGCTAGCAGCAGATGATTGCCTGCTTCTACATTCTGCAAACGAAGCAGCTACAGTACATATTAACAGGGCCTGCCTTCCAGCAGCAAAGTTCAGCAACGCAGTGGTGAAAGGTGACAAAATGTTAAGAGCATACACAGAGCACGTACAACAAACAGCGGCAAATGGCAGCATTCAACGAAAATACGGATTCACAGTTTAGTCAACTTTGTCTTCTAATTAAGAAAACCTCCCTTGGGGCCACTCAGGGAGCCAGGCAAATACAGACCAGATGCTGCAAAATGGCAAGAGCCCTCAGATCGCAGCTTCCAAGAGGCTTGAAGGTATTGGACATGTCCCACAAAACACTCAGCGACTTCTGTGGCACAACCTGTACACAAACCGTCATATGCTGCCCTTTAAAAGGAGAAATTGTGCTGAAACCCAGATTCTTAATATGCCTCCACAAACCTTCAGGGAGATCTCAGCACTATGAGTGTCTGTCTGGATGAAAACTGAGTTGGGGGAGGAGAAAACCACACATTAATCCATTTTTTAAACTGACATCTAATCAGGATTTTTTTTAAGAGAAGAGGGTGTTTAAAAGCACTCTTCTTCTAATTAGACCTATAATGTAAGTGAAGGGTGAAAGATTACCACATGCATTGCAGCAATACAGGGATAGAACCTATCAAAGTAATGCCCATGAGGTTGACTCTTGGTTGATTTTTCTAAACTTCCATGGGTGCTCAGAACACTTGCAATTAGCATATAACCAAAAGTGAAACCAGTATCTGCTTCTTCTACATGTGCATTACTCCTGACTGCATTTACCAGGACACACACCAATCCCAACTGCACGAGCATCAGGGAAGGGTTCCAGAAAAAAGATGCCAAAAGTAAAATAAGGTTTCCTTTGTCTGTATTTGGAATTTCACTGCCAAATAGAATATTTGTGTCATTTTTGTGAAAAATGCTGTTGAAAAGCCACATCCACTCTAAAGCAGTAGTTAATTGTCCTTGTAACGGAGAAAAGCAGCTGAAGCCAGGATCCCTTTGAACCACTAACTGATACAAACTATAATCACTCATACTGCTCGGAGATAACCATCTCTTTCTGGTGTCATGCTGCTATTCACATGAGGATGTGACTCTTCAGATGTCTGTCAGTCCTCCTGCAGAGCTTCCCCTCTTCTCACATCAACCTTTCTGGAACAACAGGGGCCAGATGGAACTCTGTCTTCAGTGAGTGAGACCGCAGATGAAAAAATCAGGCAGTCTGCATATAAACCAACTAGGTAGACAGTGAGCAGGTAAACCATGCTTTCCTTGAGTCTTTGCACGGTTCTAGCTCCAAAAACCTGCATCCTCCAATAAGAGACCCCATGGCTACTTTGCCTTGGGGTCACAAATGTACCCTCTTGTAGCACATAATATCGCACAGGCTGCTCTGGTAGAAGGTAAGACCAAGTGTAAAACACTGCAAATGGCAGGACAACCCAAGTTTTTTCTTTCCCTGAGATCACTGACCTGAGCTTTTTTAATCTTACAGCATGCTAGCTATCCTCAGGCATTAGACAGATTGAATTGCACCTGCTAAGATGAGTATCAATGGAAAAGCAATGTTGCAGCCCTGGCTGAGAGTCACTTTGCTTCAGGCACATAAAAGAATCATCAGAGTGAGTAACCTCTTTTTTTCTACCAAGATGACTGCACAGTCTAAGATGGGCAGATCTAGGGCTCCCACCAAAAGCATGGGGAGATGGAAGAGTGTTTACAACCGCATGGTTATTATTAAGACTTAAAATTCTTTGGCAAAATCCAGACTTGAGTGAAATCAGTGAGAATTTTTCCTTCAAGCAGTTGCTTTTGAATGCATACATTTTCAACAGCAACTTTCAATTTTTCATTCAACATCACCCCTAGTAGCATAAAACATCCCTAATTGAATGGGCACCTTTATTACCTTTCCAGCAAATAAGGGGTCCCTTTGACAGTACACCTTGGGAGCTTCTTACTAGGTAGTACTTTAAGTGCTTCTGCTTCTTTGGCTGAGTGGTTAATTTCAGGTTGATATGATTGGAAAACTCTGTGAAGTACCGAAATCCTCTTTCTCCACAGCCTATACAATTCCCAGAAAATCCTGGAAGAATGAAGCAGAAGATAAACAAACAGATTAAATGTCTTGTACTATCTGCTAGGAATAAGGCTATCTAAACCTACCTGCACACCCAAGTTCCAAGCAACTGGAGGCTTCCAGACAGCCAGCCTCTGCAGGCACAGCACGTGTGTCAGTCTTAGCTCTTCTGAAACTCCTCCATCTCTCTGGGGAATACTGACTTATGCCAAAATCCTACCACCAATTTTCTGCTCTACACAGCGCAGAGAAGAATAACTGCTTGGGAGGGGGAGAACTATGTTGTCACGCTAGGAAATTTCCATGAGGAAAAAAAAAAAGCTATTTTTTCTACATTAAAAAACATGAGTTCCAAACAGCAGACATCTCTCTCAAAACAGTGGCTAATCCATCAGAGCAACTCCATATGACTGAAATTAACTTTAACATCAAATAAATTTTCCCTGAGACTTCTTAAGCAAAACACTTTCCAAGTAAGCTGAACCTTACATTTTATTAAAGTGTTGAAAGCAATCGTTTGATGTCAAGATTTGCATGGCAAAGTTAGGAGTGCTTCAAAATAGTTAAAAAACCCTACAGCCTCTCATGAAAGTTACAAATTTAGGAACAAAGGCAGAAGACTGCTTCTCTGCAACATTTCCAACAAGCTTTCAAAGAAAGGCGTGAAACTTTGAGTTGAAGTCTGGAGAACAGGGTCCAGACTAAGAATTATAAGCAGCCTTGATTACCAGTGCCATTCACAGCTATGTTAATGGGAATCTGGCATAATGATGGCACCAGTCTAACATTTCATAGAACAAAGCACAAGACATGTTCTGAAATGGGTCTGCCTTAAAATCTTTGTTGTTTGAATCAGTCCTCTATTATCTAATGCTGAACAATTAAGCTCCCCTCGCTCACTTGCCATTCACTCATCTCTGAATTGCTTTCAACCTTTAATGAAAAAATATTCTCTCTGGAACATCAATAATGATTTATAAAAGTGCCAGCAGATTAATACCTAGTGGAAATGCTTTCCTTTTGTTTGTTTGGGTTTTTTTCCATTTATTAATCAGTTCAAGATCTGTAAGAGAATCAATTTTTCATTCTTGCTACTATCATTATTTTCCACAATGACAAACACCTTGGAGAATGCTGGTTCCTACATTCACCTGTCAGCCAAATTAATAGGTTTATGACAAAGATACTCAGTGTTTTTAACAAAATGCCTTATCCATAAAACCCTTATTAATTAGGCCACTGTCTTTAGCCTTTCTGTGCCTCATTGTCAGCTTGGACAAGCATGCCAAGAGGCAAATTTCTTCACCCTGTTTCCTCTGTTTCTCCTGGGACTGAATCATTCTTTCCTTTCTCCCTTGCAGCCCACAGGACCTACCAATGCATCTCCACAGTTTTCAGGGTCTCACAGAGCTACTGAGTCAGTTCTTTGCTCATAGGTGCCAGGTACAGAAGCCTCGAGGCACTTCAATACATCAGCAATATCAGAGATGTGAGTCACTAGGTTCATTATCAAATGAGACCAGAGATGATAGATGGATACAAAGCAGGGAATGGGGGGGAGGCTTACCAACAAAGACAAGTAGTACCACACTTAATCAGGTTTAAACACCATCTGCCTGTCTATCAGATAGTTCTTATTGATCACCTCCTGACACTTCCCCTGCTTAGCAGGGGAGAAGCTCCTCTGAATCCTGAAGTGTCCACCAGAGTACCCCGTTATCCCACATCCCCAGCTGTACCTAGTGAGGGCACATCACACCATAGCCCCTATCAAACTCAGGTCAGTGGCATTTCTGCCTCAGGCCCAAAGGTTTACAGTGTGTAGTAGCATATCAGATGGATTAAATGGAGAGATAACATTAAAGCACAAAACAAAGCTGTTTCCAATTGTTGCACAAAATATTGCTGGTCTGGACCAGAATTCAAGCAGTGCAGTTAAATCAGGGTATTTATCCTTTGTTGTAATTTCTTTCCTCTTGAAAGGTCTTTCTGAATATATCCTAGGCAGAACAATGACTGGAGGGAGAAATGAAAGAGTAAATTCAAAACAGGCTAAAGGAGCCAAAATACATTAAATTACTTTTACTATCTTGTTAAAATGTGCATCAGTTGTGACCCAGGCAGGAAATCTAGGTGCACATAGGCCTGTCTTCAATTACCAAGAGATATTGCTGTATTAAAATTTTAAACTTCATAAATGTAACAAATTAGGACATAATGGCAGGGGGAGGGAAGTGTCCCTTATGTATTGGGTTTTGGGCAGCAAATTCCTCCCAGAACTGCTGCTGAGAGCAATGACCTTGGTGAAGCCAAGGCCAGAATTCATCCCTTAATCCACCAAAAAATAGATAGTTCATTTTCAATACTTGCACGAGCATATTTCTTCTTAAATGAAAATGCTCTAAGCTCGAGCAGAGGTAAAGAGTATATGGATAGTTCACATTTAGAATGCCAGGGCTGCAATTGACTTCTGCCCACACAGAAATCCACAAGATTCAATTGTGGTTAATTGTGGAATCAGGGACTTGTTTTAGAATGGGCTTTTAAGGCAGGTCCATCTACAGATTTGATTTGATTATATCAGTCCTCTCCTCAACATATTTCTAATAGAAGGTTATTAGCTGAAATGACATTAGATAATTTTCAACTGGCTTTTTTTCTCTGAATTATTATGGTACAAAGAAAAAAAGATCTCTTACCTAAAAGTGCATTTTTTCCATGATCATCTGGCAAAAACCGCTTGTCAACAGCGCAGACTAGAATGTGCTCAGGAAGGTTGGGAGATTTGGCTCCTACTAACAGGAAGCCTGCTGGGATATCAATTTGCTCCATGCACAGAGATACTAACCGTAAATCCTTGCCTGCTTGACAAAAACCTACAAAACAAAGCAAAGCAAATGATAACTCTTCAAAAGAATTCATTTAATTTTCTTCATTTTATCAGTTACGAAAGCAAATGGGGCTTCACAACTTGATGCTGTAACTGAAGTTTTAATATATCCTTTTTAAGGGAAATGGAGGAAATTGAGATAGCATCTCATCAGAACTACTAGCTGAGGGTTTCAGAGACAATAGATAACTTTTTTTTAAATATGCTGAACATGTACAGGCACAGAAGAAATTAAAGTGTACAAACACTAGACATCAAATGGCTCCAAAACTCAATTTTTTCAAAAAGAACCAAAATAAGAGGGTAAGCTTGGGATTTAATAACAGAAAACAGCTCTTAAAACATGTCAAAGATTATTTTTTCTTTCCCAAACTTAAGTTTACAGTTTTTCCAACAGAAACAATTTTGTCTTTGTTGCTTGTAAAATTGATACATAAACACTATTAAATAATACAAAATAATGATAAAAAATGATGACTGAAGTTTAGTACTGGCTACTAAAAATTATTTTATTGCATTAAAATAATTAAATATCTAATTTTTAAATTCTCTACACATTTTAGGAATTCCAGCAAATAAATAATTCACTAGCTTTAGATAGGTGAATCATGTTTTCTTGAAGTCTCCAGTTGAGTCTCTTGAAGTCTCAGTGGACTGCATGACTTTCAAGTTTTCAATTAAGTTTTTTCCCCACTCAAATACACATATGTACACAAAATAAGGACATAACATTTGTTCATGGGCTTCTAATCAATGTAGGGCTAAAGCAGCAGAAGTGGGCAAAAATGGGGACCTGAGAGAGTTTCTGCTGCTCTATGTCCTGCAGTGAGCAAGTAGCAGGCTGGGTCACACAGAAAGCATAGCAAGGCAACCCAGAGCAGTGTCCAGGCTAAATAAACAATAAATAAAGAAAATCATAATCACAAGAAACAAGATTACTGTTCAAAAAAAAAGAGCCTGTTGAACTAATTTTGAAATTACTTCAACAGCCATTAAGACTTCAGCTATCAATACCTATTACTTACACTTAATTTAAAATATTATTCATGTAGTCCTTAATTGTCACAGAAATTTTAAGGAAGAAGAAAAAATCCTGGAGAAACACACTGTCTAAGCATCTGGGAACACAATGTGACCACAGCTTGACCAATAGCCACTTCAGCCATTATAGATACCTATGCCTGTGCTCTTAGCTCCTGTGCCAAAACCTATAGCAACTTCAGCAAAAATTATGGAAGTTAATGTGTTCTGGCTTTATCTCAGAACTGTACCAGGCACAGAGCCTGTGCAAAGTGGAATGCACAGAATCAGCTTGCATGAATTTCCTGACAAGCAGCAGCTTGCTGAAAACAGGGTCCAATACAGGCTCAGTCTTGTGCCTACACCCGCAATTTGTTGAACCAGTCCTTGGCTGAATGGTTTCTTTAGTTCTTCAATCAGCTCAGTCCCAGCAGCAGCTCATAGAAAGCTAGCTTGGATTCACCCCTCACACACAGCTTTTTCCAAGCAATTAATTAAAATGAAGTACCTAAAGTTTTCATGCATGAATCAGTGGATTATATCAATAACTTACCAATAGAAACTTACATATGTTTTAGGGAGAAAGTATTAAACCTGCATATTTAAAGCACAATTAGTTATTTCCTGATTAGGTGCCATTTGATTTTAATGTTAAATTCTTCTTAAAAGTATGTTCGTTAAAAACATATTGATCCTAGTCAAATAGAAAACTAGGTACCAGGCTAAGTATTATCTAGACTTTTTGATGTAATTTAGAAAGAAACTGTCACAGATAAACACAGATACATTCCAAATAAAACTTGCTTATTCAAATGTTTATACCACTTGGGTATTATACCCAGAGTTTTCAAAACTGACCCGAAATACTTAGGCATTCAATGAAATCTGAGTAGCTGACATGCTTAGAAAATACCACTTCACATCTAGATTTAAAATAGAAAAATTACCCACTGCTGACAATGTGGGCAAACAGGAAATCTGTAGATAAGGATTTTGAAACAGCAAGAGCAATAAGATTTCAACACTTGTGCTTTTACACAATTAGTTTCTAGCCCAGTCTCTACCTAAAAATGTCCAGGAAATTCCCAGAAGCACAAATGGTGACCAACAGGAGGCTTTTGAAGGAACTGTTAGCAATAGCAATACTAGCACAAGCAAGCTGGTCAGTGTTGTTGCGTGTCAGTACAGACTTGCTTTCCGAAGGAGCACAAAACACCGAGAACAGCGAATATCACACGAGAAGCTTCGAGCCCCTTGGAGCACTTGAGGGTTTTGATGTCCCAGTAAAGTGAAGCAGTGCTCCACAACATCCCAGGTGAAAGCAAAGAGTCAGCTTTACCCACGCTAGGAGCAAAACAACTTCAGCTACACTTGGAGTAGCTGTGCGTCACCATTCTGCACCAGTCCCCAGGGGAGAAGCTACAGGAGAACCCTAAGAAACAACATCTTAACAAGTTTACAAGCATAACTCGGTGACAGCCTGCTATGATGGGAACAGCAGCCTCTTACCTGAGAGGCTGTAGATCTAAATATACTTAATATTTCCCACCATTTAGGATATGTAGGACTGGACTGCAGAAATGCTCCATCCTGCCTAATCTCCAAACCGTACCTAAGATTTACCTCCAGTATCATCTCTTACTTATCCAGTGCTCTCAGACCCCTTGCACGCTCTCCCTTCTCCCTCCTTGCACAATCTCCTTTGGCATCCTCCTCTGCTTTGGCTGGCGACATCTCTGGATCAGAGAGGTATGCAAGTGTAGACTGGCTGACCAGCACATGCCTCTGTAATGTTCAGCCTGTGAGAGAGCTATAATTACTCCACTGCCCCAGGGGACTTAAATTTGGGGACACTGATGTCATCCAACCAGCTCCTGAACTTCACAAATCTTGCTGAAATTCACTACCTTTATCATCTCTACCCCTCTGCCAGCAATGGCAGAAAGCAGCTACCAGCTAGAGCTCACAGGCAACTGCATAAAACTCTTTTTCTAAGGTAGTGAGACAAGAAACAGGGCTGATACCAAACGGTTTCCTCTGGCTCCCCTTCTGCAGAGGGAAAGGGATCCGGATGGGTGGGCAGTGAGAGAGGCAGCACAGACAGACAGACCCTCAGAGCCTCCATGAGCTTTCCTCTTGCTTACTCAAGAGCTGCCACAGGAGAAGCAGGGAGGGCTGCAGAGGTTGGCCAGGTACAGCTGGGACTTACTTCCATCAGGACATATGGAGAGTATGCAAATCTGCTTCTGTGCAGTAAAAGGTTTGAATTTTCCTTCAAAGACATGCAGATGGTATACCTCAAGAGCCCTTCATTATCCTTCTTTCTATTGACTTTTAGGGCTGAAAAGTACTCTTTTAAGTTTCTGCTGCTTTTTGAAACTGAATGAAGAAATTCCACCCAAAACACACTGATTTGGAAGCAAGTAACTGACTGTGGGGAGATGAAGTGGAATTAACCCTCTCTCTGGTAAATTGTCTTTTTCTAGCTAGCAAGCACCACAGAGACCCCAACTCTATTTTCTTTTCTGTTTTGCATTATTTTGCATTGGTAGTTAATTATCTGGTAGAAATAATTATTTCCACATTAAGAAAGACAAGACATAATGTCTCAGTACTAGCTGAACTTGTGCTGTCAGTGTCCAAAATTTAAAACATTTAAAATCCATTTACATTTCATAGCTATTCACTTCTAATTGTGCTGGCACCTACATTTCTATGTCAAACAGCAGTAACACATTTCTTCTAAAGAAGAAAGAATGGGACTTTAATTTACTTGTGTACCTTTTATGAAAATCTAAGTACAAAGAGGAGAAAACACGAGTCAGTAAACCAAACAACTTCTCTTTGTGAAATCCCTTATCAACATGCAATTAGAAAAAGCAAAAGCCCAAAGCTAAACTGCTAAACTACTAAAAACCAGAACCAGCATCTTCTCACCGGATCTCAGCTTTGTTTCAAATAAGGAATAGCCACTTATATTTCAATTAAGGATTTGCAAATAGCAGGAGCACTCACCAAAAAATCAAAATATTAACAACTTTTACAGACATTATCTGCATTTCTTTGAGAGAAAATTCTGAGAAGCAAATTTGCATTCTCCAAAACCACTTCATTGAAAGTAACCCAGTCCCATCTTCCTGAAAATGTATCCCCACATCTCTCTCAACAACTAGAAGTGCCAGAATCTTCTTAAAAAAGAAATTTGTATCTATCCTCCCTTTCCCCAACACAACAAGACGCGGTTTCCATGGGGGGTGCCAGGCCCTTGTTGGAGTGTAATAAATGGGGTATTTGCATAAGGAATTAGCTTCCAAGAATTACATATGAATTAGGGGTCACTGTCACTTGCTATTGTAACCTCACAGTAACTGATCAGGTGTTAAGTACCTGCTTACCTAATTGCTTCTGAAACTACCTTGGCCTTTCTTTAAGCATCAGGTAAATTGAGGATTTGCTAACAAAAGAAAGGTGATATTATTGTGTTTCCCACAGCTCGCATAAAATATTATTCCACAAATTAGAAACAGCCTCTTTTAAAGCTACAGCAAGCAAGTGGTTCAGAACAGCTTCTTGCTAATGCAAGAATTTTGTTGCCTATTTGAGGTGCCTGTATGAAGACAAAGAATTGAATTCAGGAAAAGCACACAGCACAAATACCTTAAAGGGAAAAAGATTTCATCCCATCTGATCCAAAAGGAGGGAAACAGGTTTTACAGCAAGAGAAGCTATGAACTGCAGGTTCTAGTAGCAACGTTTTGCTCTTGGATAAGCAATTGAATACATGCTTAATTTAAAGTATCCAAACACAGTGAGTTCAAATAGTCTATCAGTATTCTTTAACATCTTCATAATGTTATTTACCTTTGCAATTAAATAACTAAGATAAGGGATGTAAACAATGGTAATGATCCTGTCTTACATCTCTGGAAGGCATATTCATGAGACGAAAGATGAGCTATCAGATTAATATCTTGCTGAGATATGGTCTGCAGTGTGAATTTTTGGGAACCAGGACATTTTAAACAATTATGTAAAACTGGCCTAACAGATCACCAAAAGTATTTGGAAAAAAAGTCTGTTTTCCTTTCCTTTTCCAGATACAAAAACATTGCTCTGTTAAATCAGCTCCTTGAGAACGCTGAAGAGCAAGGCAGATTTTGTAAACTCAGAATGGTAAACTTAAAATGAGTAATGGACAACCCTAAAATTCTGCAGATATAACACACGAAACATTCTTCTAGAGTCCTTTGATCATAAAGGACTTATAGATAAAAATCAAAACACAGACCTGCCCCGGAAGGTCTAATTTTTCCAGGACATACTAAAAAGTTTAATATTACACATACATATAATATGTGAAGTGAAAAAGTTACTGCTCCTGCTTTCCACAGGAGATTTTGTAGACTTTATTGATACTTGTCCTCAACTGAGAACACTTTCCTAGAAATACATAGTTTTATACTTTCCCCTTCTCTCCTCCTTCAAATTTACTAGCCTACAAAGAATAGAAAACACTCTTCTGTGTGAATATCAAATTCTCCCAGCAATATTCCCCAGCTTCTTACAGCAGCCAGCCAGCCCTTCTGTTCTTTGTGCTACAGGGCAGTGCAGTGTTACAGAGGGTAAATGTGCTCAGATGAGCTGCATTTGGAAGTGGAAAAGACAAAGATGACAACACATGCCACTAACGCCCCCCAAAAATGTCAAAGAATTACCAGCTATTGGTACTTACTTCTATCACTTCATATAACCAGACACTTCAGGAAGGTTCAAAACCATTTTATAAATTACAGCTTTTGATGAACTGTGCACAAGGATTCAGGGGGATATTGAATAAAATGTCAAGAAGGGCATTTGGACCTGGTAGGAACAGTTTCTTATTTACAGGTGTCTGAAGTTGGCAGGGAGATGTTTTTACAAGAAGCACATCCAATAAATACAAGTAGATCTTCCTTTTTTGAGGCAGTTAAACCTTCAGAATAGAACAATTTTGGGATAAGATGAACCAATCACGCCAATTTTTCTTTGGACAAGTAGGTACATGCATAATGACATGGCCCTTTCTTTAACACATTTAAACCCAAAAGAATATAGTATTGTCAACAATTTTGCTCATCTTGAGCAACAACAAATCAGGACAGCTCAGGGTAAGGAAGCAATGGCCAGCAGGCACATGGGGAAGACAAAACAGACAAGCTTCCACTACCAACCCTCTTATCACCTCAGCAGCAGAAGGTACACTAAGTATCCTCCCCATTTTCTTTCTCCAAACTCTTCCTTCTGCCCATGCAACTAAATCCAGCTTTGCCAATGTTTCCAAGGACAATTCAGGGATAGATTGAGAACCAGCCATAATGATGCCAACTCAGGTAACCTCTTTGAGGATGACAAATCAGTGATAATCATAGACAAAAAGGGGCTTTCAGAAATGAATGAAGTGCCACAGCCAGTCCTCGATGCTTCTTTCCAATGATACACAAAACTTTATGTCCTCAAACAAGTCCTTCTAATACGTATTTTGTCAGATTTAAGGCCTTGACTACAAACTGTATTTTCAGATCTTCTAGCTCAAGAATTTCTAACTGTAGAGAGTGCACATTATCATTAGAATCAGTTGTGACAGTCCCACAACAAAAAAAAAGGATACCAACCATCAGTAGTGCAAGACCCTTCCGGGGCAGGTTTTTGCGAGTATGGGATTGGTGGACTACTCGAATCTGACAGGTCTTCATCCTCCTCTTCATCTTCCATTTCATTAACAGTTTGGTTGGTAGAAAAGTCCAGGTTTCCATTTTGTGAATAGCGATGTACTAACTCTTTATCCAACTCTTCTACCTTTGGCTTCACATCTGAAGAATAAAAATCGAAAAAATAATAGAAGATAGTAAAAATAATAGAAGATAGTAAAAATTAAAATAACTTAGAAAAATAAACTTTTCAACAGTATCTCCTTTTAAAACAATAACATCTATCTCCTTTTAAAATAACCAGCATGCCATTCTTTCCCCTTAACAATGCCCAACATTCAGATTTTGTCACACAATGAACTGCTGCGCAGTTCTTGTGCTTTTCTTAATGAAACACACCCCACCCTTTTCACACACAGAAAAACAAGTGAAATGTGCCATACTTTCATGGTTACCTTCCGGCAAGAAAGGAGGCTGGTCAGGATCCAGGTACAGCTGTGAGAAGATTGGCCGTGGGACAACGCTGCTGCATCTCAGAGAAGCTTCTATGGAGTTATGAAGAGCTTCTTCGAAACGGGCAGATTTTAGTTGCCCTGCATATGAATTCCCCATGATCTAGAAACAGAAAGGAAACAGCTGATAAGGGGATGGGAGAGTGCATGCACAGAGAATTTACAAATGAAGACAGAGGTCTTATTATCATCCATGAGAGTGATACAAAGTTAGCAAGAAAATATGCTATGGAAACAACACCTCTAACTAACATTTAGTAACAGTGTGGCCATGGAACGTTTTAAAATGACTTGTTGATGTCTCTCAGTCTGGCAGGCTGTATCATTCTGTTCCACTAAGCTTTTAGCACATTTCCAGCACACTGCTCTGTGTCTTCTGCATACATGACCTCTCAACAGCCTCAAGAACCTGCCTGGTATAAAAAAATTAATGGAGGGTAGACAAAATCATTATTATTTGGGTTTTTTAGGATATTCAGAGTAGAATACAGAAGGTATGTGACAAAAACCCAAATTTTAAAAAATCAAGTTGGGCTTCATCAGTTTTTGTCAAAGAGTGGGTTTACATGATTTTTTACTTGTCAGTATGCCATTATTTGGAGAGAAACTGTACACAAAGACATCCAGTAACTTGATTTTTTGCTCTTGCTCATATTAACTGAAATTACATGGAAGGTCAGTTTCTCTGTCTTTTCAGAAATTTCACCTCCTGTCTTCAATGTAACAGTATGATTTACATGTAATCCATCCATTAAAGAATCTAAACATACTCTTACAACAAAAGATACAAGTAATAAAAGAGAAATAAATAACTTCTAAACCATATGCAGCAAATGCAGTGAAATGTCTTTATTTGAAATTATGCTTTACACTTGTATGGTGACAACAATAATTTAAATCTCTGCTTTAACAATTAATATCTCTGTTTATAGCAATGATAAGTTTAGGAACTTAATTAAATATTCAAGCACAAGCAGACCTGTAGATCCTTTCTTCCCCTTGGATGGCATTACACAGCCCATAGACTGTTATATTTGTGCACTCAGCACTAGGATATGGACTCTCAAACATAAACATTTAGTAACAGGGTGGCCATGGAAGGTTTTAAAATGATATAAGGGAGACTCACTGAAATATGAAATTTTCCACTTTGCTAGATCATTATACCAAATGACATCTGTTCCAAAGAAACACCAATCTAACATTTTCCAATATTCAGAATACAAGACTGCACTTTCGGAGAAATTGATTTCCACAGAGAAAAGTTTTCCCCAGTTAAATCAATAGATAGAAAAGTATAAAAACTTATAACATTATCTTTGTACTTCCCCTCACTAGATGTCACCTAGCCCTACAAACAGGAAGAGACTTTGGCCAAGAAGATACTTTGGCATTTTCAAAACCTACAGTTCCACTCCTGCTTTATCACTGGGTTGCTCAAGGTCCTCAGGGCCACCTGTTAAAGGGCAATAATCACAACAGCTGCTTCCAGCAATGTTTGAGGTCTGCTGGTGTAGACAAATATCTAAGAGCTAATTATTACTGCACTACTGGATACATGGTGTGAAACAAATCAAATTACTCACCTCTAACCTGGGAGAGAGGGTCAGTTCCCTGTTCAGAGACTTCATGCAGGTGTGGGAAAATAATTCCCCATCTCTGACTTTAAGACTGGCGCTTTTTTTTGTGGCAACTACACTTCCCTACCCCAACCAGAGACAATACCAGATAAAAAACCATTAACATGACAAATTCTGCTATTTCAGCAGTAAAATACTTAAGATAAGTAGATCCTCTTTTCCCTTCCATAAGATTTCATTAAATATGGAAATGGTAGGGAGTGTGTACAAACACCCAATTACAAAGTGTGTTAGGGAAAAAGTTACACTGAAGCAGTATTAAGGTGGTAGTACACTAAAGACTGTCAGGTGCCTTTGAAAAAAAAAAGAACTGATGAAAATCAGCTAAATGACAGAAATACTGATTTTACTGAAATCCATAAATATACTTCCATAAATATAAGCGAAATCATGACAGACTATTATTAAATTTCATACAATAAAATTTAATTTCTCTGCTATTTATGTCAGTTATGATGTGCTTAAGGTAAGATTTCAGGAATGTATTCAAATGAAAAGACTTTAGTTAAAATCCCATAGTGAAAATGACTCAATCCTCATGAATCAGAAAATTTGTAATTCCCACAGCCCAACATCTGCCTGAAGTCTGTTCATTCTCCATGTTTTCTACAGCCTACATGTTGTATATAATCTGTGACAACTATTTTAATTTTGATGGAAAGCTATTAATAAAACACAGTATGCACACAGCAAAAGTGCTGGCAAACCAAGGCTATTTGATTTGCTTCCCTGGCATCTATACAAGGAGACTTGCCTGTGGATGGGGATTGTCGCAGATTTACCTGAGAAAGCTGGTTAATGTCACCAGAGGATGTTTCTAGTTTGCCAAGAGAAAACAAGATTGTTGGAAATGCCAAGCAAAGTAAAGCTCAGGAAGCACAGGTTGTGTGAGCTCTGGTCCCTGCAGCGTGGAAGCAGAGCAGGAGGAAGGCTTGTCAGGGATGTGCTTGTGCAACATCGGGCAGGCAGAGGTATCAGAGGGCGGAGCGGTTGGGGGTCCTGCTGGGCTGCAGCAGAGGAAGCTGGGAGCCCTGGAAAACAGCATGGGGCAGCTGATTTCCTAACACTGCCTGAGGCCATTAGGGCAGCTGGGCCTCATCTGGAGTTCAACAGAGCTGGGGAGGGGAGAGCAGGGGCCTTTCCTTCTGCAGGGGAGAGGAGGTGGCAAGACCCTCCTACAGTGAGCTACTGCCTGGTTCAGCTTGTGCCATCTTGATCCATCCTCCCCAAAAGCCAGGAGCACCAATTCAAGGTAGTAACTCCTTAGGATTTCTGCATTTGATTCTACCCCTAAGTGCCTGGTGCAATTAGGAAGTTGTTAATTTTCCTCCTCACAGTGTAAAAGGGAGGCAGCCCCCAGCAAGCACACCTCAGCAGCAGCAGAGGAGACAGCAGAATGTGCTTTAAATGGGCTCAGGTGTGTTGAGAGGGCTTGAGGAGGTAGCAGAGCCTGGAGGAAAAATAAATTGATGGAATTTAAAGGGAGGCAAAAAAAAAACCAAAAACAAAGAGGAAAACCAGTTTCCCTTATTAAGACAGGTATCTGCCATACCTGCATTTAAATGTGACCAAAGCCAATGATTTAACATGACTAAATTAATGCTCATTGTTTAAGAAGTTACCCAAATAATATGTCTATCCAACATTCCTATATGAGGTCATTTGGTAAAAATAAAACAAACAAACCAACCCCTCTTACTATAGCAAAATTAAGACAAGGTTTTCTTAAAATTCTGCCCATCTAATGCATCAGTGAGCTTGGGAGGATGTGGGAAAGACATTCCATTCTTGAGTTCATTTGAGCCAATCTGGCACAGTGACTGAGAGAAAACAGAGCTGGACTTGACTCAGGAGCTCCTCCCCAATCTCACAAACCTGGTTTTATGCTGCCAACACTGGCACATCAGGGTTGTCCATTGGTGTCCATTGTCCCATATCCAGCAACACTGCATGGAACTCTGCTGGAGCTCACCTTTGTGCACCTAGATGTTTCTAATGGGCAGGAGGTTTGATGTGAGGGTAAATAATTATTTCCATATCCACATGCACACTAATTGTAGCTAGCTCTGCACAGAGCTGCTCAGATTCCCAGAAATGAGCAATCTGCACATCTCTAATTCATTATTCCAGCCCTCAGCTTTCCTTTTACCTGCACCACCCGATGGATACCAGTGTAATTCTTAAGCTGCCTACTTCTCTTGACAACCTTTTGAGGTCTGTTTTGGATTGAACCCTACAGAAAGTTATTATGTACAAAGTGTATATGTATTTAGCTGCTATACCTTTTCCTTCCCCACCACCCTACCAAGGAAGGAGGTTCAATTTGGCAACAGTCATTCTAAGGCTTCCCCTCTACCTCAATAACTTTCCTGCTGTACACAGAAAAATTTTATTTAATTTCCTTAAAATTTGCTGTGGGGCTTAGAAGACATTATCAGAATTGAATCATTTCAAAATTATATCTGAAAGAAAACATGAAATAATAGGGGAATTTCCTAAAATTTAGATTACTTGCATCTCCAGGTGCTATCACTCTCAGCATTCTTCTCTGAAAAGATTCAGGTACTAAGGCACTACCACACATCTCCATTGCTGCTGTGTGTCCTCAAAGCAAGTTTCCTAAACCCACTTCAAGTCTTCTTTGCAGAGGCCCATCACTGAACTAGAAGATTAACCACGAGATTTGCTGGAGTGAGAACTGCCTTACAATAGGGAAGGAGGCCCTCACATTTCAGTCTGTCTCCTAACAAAGACACATGAACAAGGCAATTGTGAAATTCCTCTAACCTGACCACAGGTAAAGGAGGATTATTGCCATCGCTTTTAATAAAACAATTAATGGGCATTCATTTTGGAAAGCAAAACTACAATTACCATGAGCTTCTATCAAAGCAGACAGAAATGGAAATAACAAATGCAAAATTTAAAAGAGCATTGATTTTAACACTGCATCACTTAACTGTGTGGTAAAGGACTCAGGGAAATTCTAATCACTCTTTCAAATCCAGAAGCTAAACTTACAAGAAAACCTTGTCAATTCAAACAAATAATCTTGTTCCATGTGGTCACCCAGGTTTCAAAAGATCTGTGCAGAAACATGACATGGGATGTTTGAAAAGAACCAGAGCTTAGGTCCAGCAGTGTGTAAGTACAGTAAACACTACCCACTTTTAGTCAGGAAAAAAGGTGACTATGCTCCTTTACATTGAAAAAAAAAAAAAAAAGTCTGAAAAGTGGATTGTTACTCAATAACTCTTGGGAGCCAGAACTGCACATTGAGTTGAAGGCTCTGCTAGTAAAAATATAATCAGATCATTCAGTACACCAGATACCACATATTTGGCCTCCAGGTGGGTCATGACCCCAGAGACTTTAAAGGAGAGGAACCGAACTGGAGGATGAGGGAGGGGGTGAGTGTTGTTGTTATGGCTTAAAGCAATTTCACAATTACCTGATAGTGAATGATGAATCTGATGCAAACACCCTCCATTAAGTCAGCTCTATCAAGTCCTTACTTTGTGTTTAACCTAATAATGTAATTGTGTTCTCCAAAACACATAATCTGGCTTCTGATCTGGCCTAACCCCACAGAAAACTGTCTCTTCAAAGGAAAAGAAAGCAAGTTCCTCCACAAAGGCATTGCCAGGCCCAGCACAGCTTCTGTATCTCAAAGGGTTATCTCAGGCAGAGAGAGACCAGGCATCTATTTATGCTGCAGAATAACTGAGCCGGTTGTTTCAGGTACAGCTAGTGGTTTTGATTGTTTACATCATTCTTAGTCATGTTCTGTATTATTTTTTCCCATTAGAGCACCACTAGGATGTATGAACATGCATACAGCAGAAAGGATGTCAATTAATAATGACAATAACAAAAATAAACACTAATTGAAAGTGCAGTCTTCAAAGTCAAAATTCTATATACAGTATCAACCGTAGCATTCAGTGGGGAAGACTTACGAGTGACTCAAAACAAGTCTGTAAGGTGGAGTAGAAGCCTTACTTCATAAACACTGTAAGATCCCCTTTTTTCCCCCCCTCACAGTCTTTTCAACATCTTGAAATTCTCACCCTGTTTTGTCTTCACTAGGGATATTCAAACTCAACTGTAAAAGAGCTTACAATCTTATGTAGCAAGTGACAAATAACTCATTCACAACACCTTTCAAGAAAAATGAATTAGTTTGGATTTACCTTATTTACAGTGCAGTTTCCTCTCATCTTTTTCATTTTATTTTGAATAAAATATTGTTTGCATCCAATACCATCATCTTTCAGACTAACGTTGCCACTACATTGTAATGTGTAAGAGTAATGGGAAAGATCAAGAACACTTTTTTTTTTTTCCTGACAAGGCTCTTTCTCTCATTGCTCAATTATTGGTATCTGTACTTGGAGTATTGCATCAGATTATCTGGGATTTGGACAATTCCTTGGACAGAGACAGAAAAAAGCATACACTACAGAGCCACATGCAGGATGGTGGAACAGGTCAGCTGTTTCCTGACACCACCAAACAGAAAGCAAATCACAAGTGGTCTTAATATGGAGGCTGCTATGCCCTTACTTCTCCATCCCTTCCACACCAAGACTATTCCTACAGTCCTCAGGATCAGCTCACAAAACAATAAACATACTAAAGGTAAAAGTAACACCTGGATGCAGGATGGTGTTACTAAGTTGAACTTACATGCATGAAGCTATCAACTTCAAATCACCCCCAAATGCCTGAATTGCATTTTTAGGAATTTGGTGACCTGGGAGTTTTCAGCTTCAAAGAATAAACCAGCAGTGATGTAACACTGAGGCTGGCAAAGGAAAACCACCAAGGAATAGCAAGTGAAACACCATCTCTTTTACCTAAAGTTTGAAATTCCTCTTCAGCTCTTTTTAACGGTGTTATCCACTGAGCTGTACACACAAAGAGCAGTTTACGACCACAATCAAACACAGAATACACTGAGAGGCACAATGGTGCAGAAGTCCCTGCAAGATGAGCTCAAGTCAAGTTTTACAAAATGGCAGCTCAGCACTTTTCAGTTACAAGTTCAGCACTTGTGTTTATTGCCTAACACTACACATTTTTCTTCATCTTTCAAGTGTTCTGACAATACTTTCCCAGAATCTTTAGATGAGATCTTTTTCTAAGCCTGAAGTTCTAAAACACTATTTTAGAGTTAAGTCTTTGAAGCTGGAATCAAGCTACGTAAACCCAACAACAGTCAGTTCTTCTTATCCCCCAACGGTAGTGGAAGTCATTTTGCAAGATTTCTGCACATGAAGCTTTGTGACAACAACTGTACAGGCCTTGCACTGGCTTTACTTTTCTCCAGGTTATGGCTCTCACACAGGAAAAAAAATGCTGCATTCTAGAGAGGTTAAACTCTTAAAATACAGTGAGAGAAAAACTGGTGCAGACAGCGCACCAACACATTCCTCTAGTGAGGACTGAGGTGATTTAAGATTAAGCATGTTCCAAGCTTCATTTGATGCCATTTCCTCAGAAAACAGATTCAATAAGCAGATGAAGGAAAACATATAAAAGCTTTCATGAGTTAGTTATGTTGATTTAGCCTACTCTAACTGCAAAGCTTTTGGAGTCTTTTCAAATGAAGTTATGAAATGAGCAGATAAGTTACTGTGAAGGTTTTGTAGGGTTTTCTAAATAAATTTGTAAAGATGGAGCAAATCCTTTTATGCTGCGGGGATCTTTCACAGTATACATGGGAAAAGGAACATTACTATGCACCCTTAACAGAAGGGATACGCTTCTCTTTCAATAGAAAAACCTTCAGGTAGGGGAAAAAAAACGGTTATCAACCCACAAACATTGCTTTTGGTTTTGAAATTTTGGTATTGTTAAAAGACTTCATTATTTTAAAGGGAGTATATACTCACACAGTCATGCAGGGATGGCACAAATAAATCACTAAGGAGCACTTTTGAAAACCTCAGCCTGCTTCCTTAGAACATGCCTGCTCATACATAGCTCTCCCCACTTATGCTTTCTGTCCTAAATCAATAGGAGTATTAACCACATTATTAATGCCAGTGCAGTACAACCAAATCAGCAACGATGCTTAATCCTAGCTGTAAGATCAAGGCATATTTTTGCTGCGAAATTTTGATTTTGCATTTAGTTGCAGACATAATAACAATTTATTCTTCTAAGCACCTGAAATGTTCACATGGGCAGGCAGTTATGTGTTTGAATCACCTCTGTGCCCAGCAAGATCATGGAGCAGATCCTCCTGGAAACTATGCTAAGGCACATGGAAAATAAAGAGGTTACTGGTGACAGCCAACATGGCTTCACTAAGGACAAATCATGCCTGAAAATTTGGTAATCTTCTACAGTGGGATTAGAGCGGTGGGAAGGGATCCCGTGTGGAGAGACCTCACAGGCTTGAGAAGTGGTCCCATGAAAACTGCATGAAGGTCCCAACCTGGGTTGGGACAACCCCAGGCATAAATATACGCTGGATGGAGAATGGATTGAGAGCAGCCCTGAGGAGAAGGACTTGGGGATATTGGTTGACAAGAAGAGTAATGTGACCCAGCAATGTGCACTTGCAGCCCAGAAGGCCAACTGCATCCTGAGCTCAATCCAAAGCAGCGTGGTCAGCAGGCCAAGGGAGGGGATTCTGCCCCTCTACTCTGCTCTGGTGAGACCCCACCTGGAGTGCTGCATCCAGCTCTGGGGTCTCCATCACACTAAGAATGATGTAAACCTGCTGGAGCAGGTCCAGAGGAGAGCCATGAGTATGATTAGAGGGCTGGAGCGCCACTTCTCTGAGAAAAGGCTGTGAGAGCTGAGGCTGTTCAGCCTGGAGAAGAGAAAGCTCCAGGCAGACCTCCAGCACCTAGAAAAAAGCTGGAGAGGGACTTTGGACAAGAGCATGGAGTGATAGAACAAGGGAAAATGGCTTTAAACTGAAAGAAGATAGATTTACATTAGGTATTAGGAAGAAATTCTTCACTGTGAGGGTGGTGAGGTACTGGGGTTGGAACTAGATGGTCTTGAAGGTCCCTTCCAGCTCAACCCATTCTATGATTCTATCAATTCATTCAGCTACCACTCTTAATACACAGCAGATAAAATTAATTAAGTATATGAGCAATTAACAAAATAAGCACAAATTTGTTCCCCAAATAATGAATTCAAAATCAGTAACTGTTCCCAAAGCCAAGATATTTTAATTGAAACTTTGTTATTTTTATATACTTTTCATATACATAAGTGTTCAGCCACTCACTGACAACACATTCTGTTAATACACAGATCTTATTGTAAATTAGCTAACAACTATATTTAGTAATTACCAATTAAAATGAGCTATTCAGAAGCATCAGAGACACAAAATCTATTTATGTAGTTTACAATAATCTATGAAGCAGACTATCTTCTCAGATGCACCAGTTAATTTAAAGCTTTGTTTCCAATGAAGATTTAACGTTAATTTCAATAGAACACTGTCTAATACTCCACCATTAAAAAAAATTAATATCCATAACTGAGAAGCTCAGTGAATGGTCTTTCTAAATAAACACAAGTCTGTATTTGTCAGCAATATTAATGCTGGTAATTATCACTAACTGCTGACTTTTATGAATTATGTTTTTGTTTGGGGCTTTTTTCCCAGTTGCTTCTATCCTGAGAAATTGAAAGGGAAAGTCACCAATGTTTCAAAAGAGCCATATAACGCCATAAAAAGAAGCAATCACAACGGCATCTCAGCTGGCATTGCTTGTGAAAATGAAAGGGATGGTGATCCATCAAGCATTTTAGGACTGGGCACTTGGGAGCTGAGCACTTCACCTACTATCCCAGGCATACTTTGAATGTCTTACCCATTAAGTTTGTGACCAACGCTTCAATGCAACTGGACTAACAAAGACCATCATATAAAGCTAAAGATATTGAAGTAATTTCCAACCACTGAGTTTGCTCAACTTGTGTTTCATTTTTTTCCTGCAAATTTTCTCTACACCAGTTCTCCTGATCTGCTTTCAGAACTCAGTACTGTAAGAACATGTTCACCTGCCTGGTATTGCCTTCAATAGGACTATGGAGTAGGACTCTGCATTATGGCTTAGCAAACCCTGTATGTAAATTATTGTAAATCCTTAGGCCACTAGGCTGCAAAATTTTAAATTTTAAACATCACAGCTTAAGCTGTTTCTTTATTGTAGGCAGAAGGTACTATTTGTATAGGAACTTATGCTCAACACTTTTAAAGACTGCTCACCAAGATGACATTACTTGATAGGAAAACAGAAAGAAAATTCACTCTTAAGATACAGAAACTAGAAGCTAAATGTAATCCATTCTGACACATCTCAACATCAGATTGTACAGCATGAGCATTAAAAAGAAAATCCTTGATAAAGATCATTTCAGATACATATAACTACAATAAAAGTGTTTTTCTCCATGTTTCTTTCTTTTTTTTAAAGTTTTCTCATGGGAAAGTGCTGCTAAATAAGGGAGGCAAAGATATTTTTATTGCCAAGCAATAAACGAATTGCTATTCATTTTGCAGAGACATTAGTGGTTCTGAAAGTTCTCAGTTCTCGAAACACATACAAACTGACACTAATAAAAATAAAACTTTCTGAATAATAGGCATAATGGCAGTACAGATTACATTGGCCCTTAAAACTTTCCAAACAAAGATGACCCAATTCTTCACAAATATCCACTTAATATTTTCTTTTTCCACAGTATTCATCTTATCTGATGCATGTTCTGGTTTCTGACAGCTGCAACACGCTAAAAATAAAGCACTGGAGTAAAATTTTGTTGACTTCAACTTTCCATTGTTGCAAGCAAACTTTTTCCCCCCTAAAGTTGGCTGAGCTGGAGATGTACCATGGCACTTCTTCAAATATGCAACTTGAAAGTAATTTCAGTGTTACCAATTAAAAAAAAAAAAAGTCTCTGCAGCCAGAACATGTCTATGACTCTACAGAGGATAACACCCTGCATCCAAGTGACTCACACATGGCATTTTCCCCTTTTCCTTCACCCGTAAAGTGCATAATTCTGCCAAAAGCACCATCAAGTTTTGTTCCTCTCCACCTTCAGAAAGATTATTAAATAAACCCCTAACACAGATTTCCACATTAAAAAAAAAAATCAAGAAGAAATAAACTCAGCCTTAAGTAATTAAACTAGCCTTCACTAATGCACTTGGAGAGAAGGTTAGGTAAGTTGTTGGTTCCTCACATCCTCTGAAAAGGACTGTTTTTCTCTCTAGATCCCCATCTGGAAACAGGCAAGCCTGAATAAGAGTCCTCCTTGGTTTTACAAGCTTAGTCATCCCGAAAGAGGAATCAGCAAAGGTGGAAAAGAGCCCCTCTCCTTTCACAGACGGTTGTGTCAAAATGTTTGTCAAGTTCCCTCAGAGCTCATACCTGCACAGCTCTTCCAAAAGTACCATTTTCAAATAAGTCAAAATGATCATGTGTCTGCTCTTTTGAACTCAAAACATGTTTTAGAAAGGAGCAAACAAGATTTTTCTTACCTGAAGCCCCCATGTTGTCACTAGATAGAGAGGCATATCTAACACTTCTGCAGTCACTTTTAGCCCATGATGCAGAGACAAGAAAAAACCAACACAGCAAACCCAGCTGCTTTCATGGCCATTTCTATGCAAAAAACAATGCCCTGAATGGACAAGAAAACCCTCTATTGGGTCAAAACCATAAAAATCAGCTTAAATACACAAGTAATGTCAATTTAATATCATTCAGACACTTTTTGCAACTTCCCTGCTGCTGGGAAACTGCCCAAATTTCTCATAGATAATTTTAGTGGAAATGAACTTCCAAGTGCAGAGTGCTTTGTAGAGTTCTTCCTTTTCCTTTTCTGCAACATGTTTGTCATGTGTCAAAGCTGACTCTGCTTTCTCCCCGCCCCAGAATACCACAAATTCTTCTGTAAAATAAACAAAGTTCTGTTCAGAATCTCTGAAATTACCAGAGGCCACCCTGATCAAAGCTGCACATCTCTGTTGGTCCATCTGTAATATCCCTGATTTTAGATAGGATGAAAGTTGCAAGAAATGGGCAATCAACAGAACACCACTTGAACACCATATCCAAGGATATAGCTAAAAAAGAAGAGTCTTCACATCCAAGCTACCTTTTCTAGAAACTTAGGAATCTCAGAAGTTATTTGTGGGATAAATGTCCACAAATGACATTTTTATAATGCCATTTAGGTCTAAAGAAAAAACCCATCTTTACTCAAAACAGAAATCCAAAAAATCAAATCGCATACTATTGACAATTAATAGGAGAAGGAAACAATTTTCAATTTCTAATGCTTGTATTTTTCTGTCATGCAACTCATCAGCCACTATGATAAACTGACGGGGGGGATGGAGGGAGGGCTATGTCTTGCAGGAAGAAAAAAATGATAATAAAATAATTGACTTGTTGGAGACATTAGCTGCGCTTCTCCACTTTTCTCCCCAAAATCTTAATGATGCTTACAGGCTGGAATTAATTTACCTGCAACATAAACATGCTAGCACAGGCAATCTTGATTCCTAAAGCTCCTATTATGGTTTAATGAGTTAACAACAAAGAAAATTCACAGGTTCTATGCATTCTTGATGGTATGCATATAAAACATCCTGACACTCAAGAAACCAGTGCTCAAAATATTTTTCTGTGACTGGTGCCACAGCAGAATCTAAATACTATGCATAAAATTCTCACTGTGAGCTAAAATCCACTTAAAAAAAAAAATCAAAAGCCCAAATACCTGATAAATAATCAGTTTATAGATACAGAACAAACTTCTCCAGTAGATGAGGGGAAAAAAATATAATAACACATCTAAACCTATTTTACATACTCTGAGTAGTTAAATTCTGAAGTTACAAACAAAATTAAGCATTACAGCTCAAATATGTACTCCTCTAAGCAGTTTAATTATACACATACAGCACTTAAATCCACATAGATAGATATGTAAAACGTGATAGTTATTGTCTATAGGGATAAAGCTGAAAATAGACTCAGACATCTCATTGAATTCCTACAGCAAAAGCCAGGCCAATCTCATTGATAAATAAATCACTTAATCCTTTCTTCATTTGCCATTACCCTATTGCAAAAGCATGAAGCTGAAGCCTAGAAAGTCAAAGCTAAGACCTGACCTCCCATCTCTATCCTATCTGGCTGCTCCCTTGTGTACCCCTCAAACACATGCCATCATTTCCTGATGAGTTTAGAAGGGGTTATCAGGAGAATTTCAGAACATGTGTCAGTTTTGTGGCAACCTGAATGCTATACAAACATCTTCTGTGTTTAATAGGCAATTTGTATTTAGTAGGTTTATCCATTCCCAACTTTTATTTGTTTAAAGGTGCCTTAACCTTGACATAAATCAATGCTAAGCACCTGTAAGGAGGACTTCTGAAGAGTTTAAAAATTAAACTCTACAAAGAGCCATATTTTGCAAAATAAAAGCCAAAATAAGCCAAACCAACTTGTCAACTTCTTTGCTCACTTTTTCCTCCCCTTGAAAATTATGCAGTTTATTCTTTTTCACTCTTCTTACGGAGTTCTTCTGAAGATCACGATGAAACACCAGGCTAGTCAGTACAAAAACGCCACCACTGCTGGCTCCCAAGTACGTTTTTCTTCCTAATACAACCATGAGTGTTTGCGTAAGACAGTAGGGCCAACGCGTCAGAGGCCCCGGGTCGTGCCTTGCAGCAACCCCCCCTTCCAAAGGAAAACAAAAAGCACTTTTCTGCCACATGCCCAGTCCTTCCCCCATCACCTCTGTGGTGAAGACAGCCATTATTACATTTCCTTTTGGGTTATTTACAAGGTCTTGGCTCTGACATTGATTTCTTATCTGTTTCTATGACAAATGTTAAGTGTTAATAAGCTGTCCTTTTAAAGAAAGATAATGCTAAACAAATTATAGGAATTAATTACCCCAAACCTATTCTTTATTTTTTTCTCATGAGCATTGAAACAAGAACCGTAAAAATTACTCAGGATCAGAAAAAAACCCCACACTTTTTTTTCAGCCAATTAGTAAGTGTTAGCAGATTAAAGGAAGTTACACTTTAAGCCAGGCAGTACCCTGCAAATCTAAAGCAAATTTGTCAGGGAATATAGAATAACCAGGGAGGCACAGCTCCCTAATGAACGGGTTTTTTAAATTATGAGTGAAGATTTATTTTTTACTTTTTCAGCTATTTTGTTCATGGTTTAAATTTTAGGATAAAAGGTGAAAGTTTCTGAAATCTTTTCAGTTACAGAACAATTAAAATGATAAACATTTGGGATCCCGAAGTACACTTCTACTCTAACTGTCCTTTCAGACCTGCATTGACTGCACTATAATAGCTGCCAACATTTGGTAAGGATTAGCCTTTCATTTAGACAAAAGCAAGCATTCCTTAGCTAAATCAGCACTTTTTGCCATCAGACTCATAAAACCTTTTCACAACACAGATTTTCAAGAGAATCCTTTAGGGTTTTAGGATGCTGCTCCTTTTACTAAGTAACAAAATACACCCCAGGGTGTCTCATTGACCGCACTCAGCTGTCCTTTGACCTCTGCAATTGTTTAGCCTAACTTCGGGGCCACAGAATCTGCCTCCCCCCTCCCCCCCCATCAAAAAGGCTAATGTTGCTTCCTCCTAGCACCTGGCGAAGCAAAATCCTAGAGGTTCCCCCCTCTTCCAGATTTATGCCATGTTCCAGATGTTGCCAAAATGTTCCTGCAGGCAGGTTTTGGGAGCCCACAAGTGCCACTCAGAACCTGGGCTGTGGCCATGACCCCCTTGCTCCGCTCAGGGCTGCCCTTGCCCCAGGGATACAACAGGTCATAAAGCAGGAATAGATCTTCAGCCTTCTGGGTACGCTGCCTATTTAAATGCAACAAGAAACTATGTGAGCCCAATATTGTGTACTGAGGCAAGCCTCCCCCCTCTCAGAAGTCAGGAAAAAAAAGACGTGTGAGAATCTCAGTTGGAAGCACAAATCTATCCCAATCATTACAAAGATCTGCATTCTTCTTCCCATTTGTTTTAAACCCTTTGAGAGGACAAATAAACAAACAAACATTCACCCTCCAAGTGCATAAAACATGTATTTAGCTAGTTGCTTAGGTATTTGCAAAGCCTCTAAGTAAAACAGCAGAAGAAAATTGTTACAGCTTCAAAAGAAGTGTCATTAAATAATGAAGTTGACCTCACTTTGGGTATATAAGAAAAAAATGGAAGGACAAATCAGCCCTCCGTTGAAGGCTTTTTGATTACATGAACTGGATTTCACGATTTTTTTTTAAGAACTTGAACATTTTACACACCTGAAGCAAAAATAAAATCATTATTTACAGTCTACACTGCTCCTAAAATGCAGTCAATGGAAATGAAAGCAGAGATGCTGATCACAAACATACAATGTATTGTCTATTAGGAAAGGCAAGTACGGTACCTTCTCAGATTCCTTTTAACCTATTTGAAATGCAGTCATGATTAAAGGATGCAGCTAAGAGTTTGTGAAGCCTTGCTGCAAAGTTGTTTAAAACTCCTTTACACCTGAAAAATAAAAAGGGAGAAAAAAATCAGAATGACTCATGCCAGAATATAGTTTAAAACAAGTCAAAAAACCCTTCCTGTGGAAACCTGGTCTAGGGTGAAAACTGAACTGGGGTGAAAAAAGGAGGGCCAATGACTTAAAAAAGTACATTTTTCTTCAGAGGAATACTTGGTTGAAAGTGCTTGGTTGCTTCTCTATATTCTACCAGAAGTACAAACTTAGAATTAGCACTTTTTTGGCACTGAAGTCACTATATGAAAGATTAAGCATTTATCACATTAATATGATAAAATTAACCGTTGCAGAAACATTTTAAAAATATTATAAAATAGATGCAATTATTTTACTACTGGTTTAAAAAGATGGACTAAATGGATGAGCAGTTACCTACCCTGAAGACCAATGTTCAAAATGAAATCAGAATTAGCTGGTTGCTCTCCTATCCGGTTTTCCATAAAAGTATTGAACTGACAACATTACTAATAGAGATTGCATTTTATAAGAGCAAATACACCTGAAATACCCCAAGGAATGGCAGAAATGATGTAGCAAGCAAAAGAATAACTCCTAAAATACCTAGGGCTGTATAGAACAGTAATAAACATCAGGAAAAGCTTTAAATTAAGTTATCATTGAGTGGACTTTGACAAGACTTTCTTAGGCAGACAAACTGGTTTGGTTTCTCAATAGCAACAGACCATATTTTGCAAAAGATTTAAAGGAATTTTCCCTGTTGCTCACAAATGGGATTTTAAGGCTTAAAGCTGGGACTACAGGCACAGGCCTGCTGTCAAAACCGGAACGCAGCTGTACACCCAGAATTCAAACTCCAGGTTTTAAAATTAAAGGCCTTAAAGCTTCCCGCCCCCTCACAATTTTAAAAATCAGCCTGTTTAAGAGAGCAGCTGTAACCCTCACCTCTGGCTCAGGGAAGGTTTTGGGCAGGATTGTTGTGTTCTGAAGAAAGGCACTAAATAACTCTATTGCCAGGGACCACCGATGCTGCCCGGCGCGGCACATCCCCGCCACGCTGGCAACGGGTCCAGCACAGATGGACAACAGGGACAATGCACGCAACTCCCGACCAAACTGTAGGGCTCTGCACAGTCTTCAGCGATTGCAGAATGTCAGTAATCCAATTCCAACAGCTCCTGGCTCTGAAATTGCTATTTTTCAGACACGTGCTGAACATTTCACCTGCTAGTAATGACATTTTTGTATTTTCTTCTAATTACACTCAAAGCTAAGACCTTTGGCCCTAGGCCACAGACCTCTATTCAGGCTGCACACATTCTCTTAAAGGCCCTGAGCCTTTGTTGTCACTCTGGGTCTTTCATCTATTATTTACATCCATTGAGAAGAGAGATACTCCACCATTTGTGAAGCTTTAAAGCTTCTAATCATCTTAATTTCTTT
This sequence comes from Aphelocoma coerulescens, assembly GCF_041296385.1. Lineage (NCBI taxonomy): Eukaryota > Metazoa > Chordata > Aves > Passeriformes > Corvidae > Aphelocoma > Aphelocoma coerulescens. The sequence continues at coordinate 118,838,664 of NC_091015.1, read as the reverse complement.
GCCTTTCAACCAGTGCTTCCCCTTATGGACCAATGCCAACAGTGTGACAAAATAATTTTTCAAGCCAAGATCCTCCTGGACCCTTCCCAAACCTTGACACACACTGGGCTGTAAGTGCCTTTTGTCCTTTGCTGGCTGCTTTTGCAAACACAGACCTTTGCTCAGCTTGGGGGTGGGGGGTATGGATCTGCTTGTCAGTGCATTTGAGGGAGTTTTCTTGGAGTTTATGTGTTTTTGCACCACTTTCTCTGCGTTAAAAAGTCTAACTCAATTAGTCCAGCTAAATCAGAGATGCTGCAGAGAACCTTACCTCTTTTAAAAATATTAAGTACCTTCTGAAATACCACCAACTATGCATTTTAAGTTTACACTTTTTTTCCAAAAGCTAAACTGCTGCTATGCTGCTTTGGCTTTTATACTGGTACGTGTCCACTCAGAACTGACAGATTATCACGCAATACTTAAGACACACAAAATATCATTAATATTTCCTGATTACTGGCAGCATGAATTTGCCCTAACCTTATAACACAATGTGACAAAAAATTTTTTTTCATCTTATGTTCAGGTCATCTCTTTTTTATCCTCTCTTATTTGCAAATGAAGTAGGAAACAAATAAATAGCATTTTTGCCAAGATGCAGAAGATCTCTTCAGAATTCATCAGCCACCAGTCTTCATTTCCAAGACCTGTGAGATCTGCTAACATGATCCACATCTTGGCTCTTTCTTCCACTATGGCTTACTTTTGATTTCCAACAGGGCTTCCTTGTTGTCTGTCCCCTCTGAAGACCCCCAACCCCCACGTCTTTTCTTATTTTTACCATTTGCTTCAACTAGCAGTTCACTTGAGACTCATCCATCTTACAATGCCTAAAGTGACAGATGCTCTCGGGAATGACCATACTGTTGAGTGAACAAAAGATAACATCACCTCTAGGAACTCGGGGAGAAATACAACTTCAACCCTAAGACGTGGTTATCCTGGCAGACACAGCACCATAAACCTCTCTCAAGTGAAAAAAACCCCAACCAACAACTGTGGGGAAAAGGAATCTAACACAATTAAAAGCCAAAAAAGAGTATTCTTTCTATCCTAAGCCATAGTTAGTGGTGTTGATGGCCTTTTTTTTTTTTTCTTTTTTTCCCCCCTAATACCCCATTGAAGAATTTTGTAGAATTTACCTGTGATAAAATCGAGATAATAGAGAATGGAGAAATTTGACACAAAAACTGTTTCAGGACCCCTACAGACTTGAATGGAGGAAGAAGGCACTTTGGAACAGCTTCAGCAGAAGGTCACACAAGTCCTTTGCCAAAACACAGACATTACCTTGTTAAAATCTACACGTCCTACAGACCAGCTGTTGCTCAGTTAAATTCCACAGGAATTCAGAATCATTGTGCAAGGCTGTGCCCTTGACAAATGCATACTGTAACCAGAGTAAGATTACTTTAATGTCACAGCTGCTTGATAAATCTGCAAGCTGCAAGTAGCAGCCCCCCAGTGTTTTGACATTTGAGCATTTAAAAAAAAAATTAAATTAGAATGATAGATTTTCCAGCCAACACCCACATATTCAGCAACAGAATGATGTCTATTCCTAAACAAAAATCTGCCCTCTGTGCCTGTAAGACTGAACTAAAAACTGCTGATTTGAAATATACCCAAAATGGAATGGGACTTGTTGAAGAGTCCTGGGCGGCGCTAGAAAATATTACTTTAAAAAGGAAAGGTCATATTAGCTTCTCCCAGTCACATATTTGCAAAAGTGACACCACAAATGCTGAGAATCCCTTCTCTGCAGTGAGATGCAAAGAATTTCCCTGTTTCTCAGTAAAGCTTTAAACAGCATCTCATGTTCAGTTTTCAAACACTACATGAAAAAACCATCATTACAGTACACGAGACTGAGAACATGTGAGTTTTACAGACGTAAAGTTAGAGTTGTAAAATAAAAGACCAGGATTGGGGGCTGGAAAACCCCCAATTACACTCCTGTCCAGTGTAAAGTCAGGGAAAAATCACAACATGGACTTCTTAGGACTTATTAATTGATTGTATTTAGCCACATTTATTAATTTGTGATGAGTAATGATTTTAGGTCCCTATTCTGATGTGAAATGTTTCTACTGTGCTCTCACAGCAGACCACATCAAACCACCAGACTGTAAATACAGAAGTATTTAAATACACCATTTTAAAATACAGGCCATTTTCCCACAGTCTGCCACTTTGCAATACCATTTTGGACATCCAACACATAGAAATTAAACTAACAACCAGTTTGGTCCTTCCTAAAGAGGATCCCAACTCTGGGCCTCAGCCCACCTTTAGAGTTCCTCTCCCATTCTGAGTCACCGAGTGATCTGACACTGAAATCTTAGATAAAATCCCATTCAGTTGGGAAGAACACGAACAGGAAACTCTACAGAAGACCATTACTGATACATGATTGAAAAAGTTTTATGCAACACTCTGCTTTCCACCTCACATCTCAGCAAATGGCAGGGTTCAAGGCATCCTGCAACTACCAAGAAAAAAAAGCAATGATAAAATTGACTCTAGGAGATGTTCAGTGGTATCTGAATCCACTAACTCCACTGTACCATGAGTGTCACCATGTCCAGAACAACTTTCTGGAGCTCCTTCCAACCCAAATAAATCAAAAAAGCAAATAGTAAAGTCTCCACTTAACATCCTCACAGGAAAAAGTCTTGAAAATATATAATGCTTTCACCCAAAATACTTGAAGATCTTGGCATTAGATATGGATGAAAGAGTCACAAACTGCATCCTGCCTTGTAAAATCTGTACTCTGCACTCAAATGGGCATCTTATCAAACAGCCAGCCCTTACACATTTTATCTCCAAATATTTATCACAGTAGAGAGAAGTGTTTATAGTTAATATGCAATCCATCTTCTGCAGGCTGCTTCTTTTAAACAAGACAAAATGTGAAGTCAAAAACTACTAGAAAGAGTCCTGAACAATAACTCTGATATTACAATCATTTTGCTGGAAGAGACAAGGTGTAAAATAGATTACTGGAGTCAAACTCCCTATGGAATAGGGCAGGCCAAGGGTACTGATCCAAACAGCAATGAATAGTATCAGAACTGTCAGTATTAAAGTGTTTGATAACTCCAGACTGCATTGAAAATCTCTCATTTAATGAGAGTCACATTTTCCAATTGAAGCTGAACATTTTTAATGCATGTATGTAAAGTCAGTCCTCATTCAACGCAATTTTAACATAGAATGATTGAAATATTGGTATTAAACTTACAGGTAACTTCTGTCATTGCCATTAAGTTATTGACACTGAAACATGACCTTGAAATGACAGCTTCATTAATGCAAGTTTTACCAGGGAAGGTTTCAAAAAGCCCTGATTAAATTAACTACTTTTAAACACAATAGGATCAATATGTATGCAGAGAATGTACACCCCCATGGCAAGTTCTGCTTGCTTGATTGATCAAAAACAAAAAAATCCTGTGGCTTTCCAGATCTCAGCTGGTGCCAGAAATCCACATAGAAAAAAAAATCCATCTAAATGAAACTCTGAAAAGCATTACCCTTCACCAGTCTATTTGCACTTCAAAAACTCCTTAAGTCCTTCAGCTAAACCCCAGGGTTGAACCATCTCAAAAATGAGAGGGGGATGGCCATGATTTATCTTCCTTCTGTGCTCTGGACAGAGCTGTAAAATCTGCCTGCTGGTGTGTCTGTGTGCTACAGGCTTCTTTTCATGAACCTTGGATATTTACTGGTTGTAGAAATAACTCTGCCCAATTCCTTACTGCCCTTTATCTCCTTCAATCTGACACAGTACCATTTATAAAGCAAAATTTTGATTTTTGGGTACTGGCATGTAAGCTGATGAAGCTGAATCAACAAAATGGCCAAGCATCTGAAATCAGCATTTTAAAGGAAAATATAGCAGATCTTATTCATACCTGTAAGGACTGGCTGTTGCCTTAGTGAATTTGTGCTCAGGGATCACTTGTTTAAGCCTATCCCTTATATTTACCAGTATCAAACACATTTTTAGCAATAAGCTCAAATAATTTTCCGTTTGTAGATAATCAATGTGTTCGGTCATCCAGGATGCATTTTCCAGGCCTCTGTACTTCAAGTTACATTACCAATAGAAGGAAAATGGAGATTTCATGGGTCACAAACTTCTGGGTCACAAGGACCTTCAGTGCTGCTGTCAGCCTGGTAAAACTCAATCGATACACTCTTGCTTTCTATGTCCACTATTAAAACCTGAATTACTACAGGGCTTTTTTTCTGAAGCAAAAATACCAGTTCAACAACTTTACTGACATTCTTTGAACAGAATTTAATGCTCTGATATTCAGTTAGTATGTTAAAAACATAAACACACACATATAATTCAAACATAAATCCTACAGCACCAACACCGCAGAAGAGCACAAAGCAAGGGCACTGAAACATGTTTGTGTACTTCAACTTTCTAAAGCTTTCTTCTACTCTTAAGACCCAACCCTATAAACCTCATATCAGTGGCACAACTCTTATCAGTCTAAATTCTTCAGACTTGGGTAAACAGATAGACTTGCTCTCATGGTAAACAACAGTAAGAATAGATTCAATATTACCTATTTTTGCATGGAAAGGGCCCATTTCTTTCCAAAGTCTTATTCAGATTTTGCTTTTATCACAGATTTTGTATCTTCCATTCTAGAACAACAGAAATGGATGAAAATTTTTTAATGAAAACATAAAAATGTCCACCTCCTGCCACTGTAGGTTGAGTCATAATTAGACTAGAGTGAAGCTTTAAAAACATTGACATTGTGCTTGTTTTTGTTCAAGCCAAATACTGGCCCTAACAAAACTGCAGGACTAATCTGTAAAAAAAAAACAAAAAACAACCAACCCTAATCACTCTATTAATCCCCACTCAAATCCACAAGGATACTTAAGTAAGAGGTCGTGGATATAAGAAGGAATGGCATCTTACTCAGCATCTGACATGCAACTCAGCTTAACTCCTCAGAGTCTGAAACTCTCCTCTGCTTCAGAAAAAGAGTCAAAGATGTTTTAAGAATATATCCTCTTTCGTGTACACAATTTTCATATTAAAAAACCCTCTACAATATAACTTAGGTTTTTTGCAAAAACTGTAATAGAATATTTATTTGATTATGTCCTTCACTGGCTCAAATTTGTAAGACTGGGCTGAGGGTGTTTATAAACTTGCATCTTCTCCTGGTATGCTTGCAAAAATTTATGATTCCAGCTGCAGCCTCATTAACAAAACACTTCAACTTCCCCACATGGGCAAACATTTGCTATTTTAATAGAGTTTTCATGAAGGTAGAAGTTTGTCTCTTTTTACCACATCCCCTATTACCAAGAATAAGCTTTGTATATTATTTATTGTAATAAAGAAGTTTTGAGCATTTTGTAGCCATCTATTTTTTCCATACTTATTTACAGTTCCTGAGAAAATCCCAAACGGACACACTAGGATTTGGTACTTCTATTTCAAGCAAAGTGAATGTCACCACACTACCAGGTAAACCAACTGTAGAAACTGAAGTCCAAGCAGACAGAAGAAAAATACCATAAAACAGAAAAAAAATCTGGGAAAACAGAACACCAATAAGAAATACCCTGTGGATTCATTAGCAACCAGGGTGGCAGGCTTTCCTCTAATTCCCTTTAAAAGCCCATGACTACCTGCAGAGCCTGGGAGTGCAAATCACATTAGTGGAGCCACCAGATGACCAAAGAAAGCACTGGAGGCCTGGTGAAACCAGTAAACAAAAGGCAGCATTCCAGCTGAATGCCGCTGCTAGAGTCAGCATTGTAAGATGCTTGGATCTGATAACCCAAAAACCAGATTAGCTGCAGGCAACAAAAGAGTAAAATGAGAAACAAAGGGGTCATTTTGACACATGAAGAAATCATTTCCATTAAACCATCTTGAGTTTACTGTGTAGTTATAAAAACTGCTCCTACTTGAAGTGACATTTGAAGCAATGAAGCTGTGACAGTGCAGTGTCTTGGAAAAGCTCCTGAAATAACACATCCCTGAATGCCATATAATTTAAAGAGGCAAACTGGCCTCTTTGTCTTTGAATTTTTATGACATTTTAAAGGTCTAATAATGATTTTTAAATCTGTTGTACAGATTTCACTTAGAAGACCTAACATGAATGGCTAGCCTCGACGAAAAGAAGATTCATTAGTTTTATCTGTATTTAAAAGTCTCCTGCAGAGAATGCACATACCACAATATTCTTGTGTAATTACATTAGAAGGTTGCCTTCTCTCCCCAGTCCCCATCTCCTCACATGAGTGTCTCACTTACTGTCAACATAGGAAAGGGAAGAATCACATTATATTCCTTATCAGATGCTTAAAACAGGATTTTTATCCTGAAAAAAGCCTAGGCACACCATAATCACGAGGACCAAACTGCAAAACTCAAACACAAAAATCTGTAAGGGAATGTAGACACAAGAGGGAGAGAAGTCAAAGCTTTCCATGCTAAAATTGGAAAGTTTGCCACAATTTTGTCTTATACAATTAAGAATTCTACGTACTCAAAGCCAAAATAAGTATTTTTCTTTCTTCACAAGACAGTTCATTGTCCTGCTATGAAATATTCATGAGCTAGAAGAAATTTCTGAGGAAGACTGTGGTATACAGAGAGCATTTCAGCTTGCTTGCTTTGCTCTCTGCATCTCTCATTTCTAGCACACAACACAGAAACCTGAGACATGGTGAGGGAACAAGGCTTCCTGGAACACCACATTTCTTCCTCGGTTTTTGCACACATACAGCAACTAAACCTGTTAGCATCAGTAAGGATGGGATCTCACATATGAAGCATATCTATCCACAGCCAACTGATTCCTCTCAGTGACAAGTGCAGAGAAAACAGACCCAGAAAAATATGTCAGCAGAGTCTGGTGGGGACAACATAAAAGGACAACCTGCAGCTGTGTCCAGATACAAATATATGGTATGCACTGACCTGGAAATCCTGCAATCAAGGCTCAGTGAAAGGCTTGTCAGAAAAAGCTTTGCAAACACCTTCTGCTATTTGGTGACTTTGTCAAAATACAAAGCCATTAAACACATCTGAAAGGGGAAAGATGTAATGCAGGCCTCTATTTATAGAATATGGCCATCTCTGGGGACATCTGTACCAACATACATCACAGCCCAGAAGTCCAATGGTATGGAGTAGATACTGTGCACACGTGGTTTTCCCCTGGTTCCAAACCATTCTGCTCTGGAGTACTACCATGGCACCCATGCTGCTTCTAGTATTTTTGCCACGTACGGGACCCAAGAGAAAAAGGTGGATGGGCAGAAGATAGACAGAGTTGAAGCCCCTCTTCTCTTACTGCTCTTTAAAAGTATCTTCTTATCCAAAACAACATTTAGGCATAAATACACCTTTATAAATTCACAGAAGGAAAATGTGAAGGGTGTGATGATCAGAGTCAAGAAAAAAAGAGATTTCACAAAGAAATATGACTTGTAGCCAAAATGTGCACACATATGTGCTGTGTAAATCTAGGTGGAGGGGAAACACAAGATACTGGTGTACATCTGGCTTGTCTTGAACCCTTATACTGAGGAGATTCAGCCTATCATCATTCAAAGGAACTTGTGCTTGTATTTATAGCAATCAGCCAGTCCGAATACAAAGATGGATGCAGTAATCAGATAAATCACATAAAATGTAATCGCATAAAATGATCCACTTCAATGCAGTTGGCCTTTATACTGCAAAGAGCAAACAACATGCCTGGTAGTCATGAACAGTTAGATTATGATTAGTGATTTTACACAGTATCTTTCTAATAAAAATGTCAGAGCACTCTAAACAAAGAAGCTGATCAGAATATAAAAAACTACTTTAATATGAGTAGATCCCATGTTTCAATCACAAATAGCTTGTCCAAGCAAGGTTATTTATTTCAAGTTGTGTTGCCCAAGTTCCCCCATCACTAAGATATTCCAGAAAAACAGAAACTCCATCAAGGCTTACTGTTTAGCTGCTGTTTCTGGTGCAGAAAGACACAGTATGGCCAGACCTTCCTAAAACTGCTAATGTTAAAAGCTTTCCTCTCTTTGAGGAATTCTAGTTATTTCTACATAGGGCAAGCACCTGACTCACAAGTCTTCCCTTAGCTGGGAATACCATGGACCCAGTTCTGGGCAGTTGACTGAACATGTGGGAGGTAGAGGAAACTGGTTTCTTGTCCCTAAAGTCACTCAGCAGAGCTCGCACAAGGTCTCTAGAAAGACCCCCACATACACAAAAAAATGGATGGGCTCCTTATAGACCTGATAGGAAAACCAGAAACAGATCAGGGCATCTTCACTACTCAGGCTGACCTACATCCTCTGTGACTGCAGGTTGAGTCCACATCTTTTCTCACATCAAAACTGCTTTTGTTGAGAAGCTCTCTATATGAAGACTTGCACAATGCCCAGAGAATTTCCTCGAGCAAAATTTTGGACCACAAATATCGGACATTAGAATAGTTATCCCAATAGAGTAAAAACCATTCATAGAGAAATTGTATCTAATCTAGAGACTGCTTGCCATGCTGGAAGCCCAGGAATATTTACAAAAGTGGGTATTGAAGCATTCTACCTCAAGGTGGGAAGAGAAACCAAGCTGCTCTTTGAACAATTAAAAAAGAAATGTAGCACAGAGAAAGAGACACACGAAAAACGCAAGACTGGGAAAGAATACTGCTCTGCATTCACAAGGATAAGACAGTTGCTAGTGCTTTTACTCAGTTCTTCTGCATCTTCAGTGCTCTGGCACAAAGAGAAAGGAAGAAAAAATAGCCAAGGGAAAAAAAAGGCCTTTCAGAAATAAGAATTTCATAAGAAAAGTAACCTTGTCCTTTCTCACAGACTGAAGCAGAGAGATCTCATGAAGACTCACAAGTAAAGGAAAGATCATCCTACTTTTGAAGTACAGGAGGGGGCAACAGATAGAAACAGTGATAAGGAACTTTCTCTGCTTGTGATTACAAACCTGAGAGAGTCTGATAAAGGTGGGCTAAGAAGGATAATGGCATTTTCTTCTCAAGAAATCATAACCAACTTACACTGAGCTTTCTGAATGGAGCTGACTTTCCTATAAACTGATACAGGGCTCTATTTTTGTCAGGGTTTCTTTAGAAACTACCTCAAACTGAAAAGCCAGTACAGAAAGATCCTGAAAAAGGCACTCATATTCCCACCAGTTGATTGTAACACAATAATCACAAGTGTATACCAAAACATATATTAAAATAATCTAATCCTTTCTACAGCTCTTATTGGCTCTGAAATGGAAGTCCCCCATCTGTCCTCTTCTTTCAAGGGAGAAGTCTCCATTTCTGCTAAATGTATTGGTTTTCAAGGCCATACCCACACCCCGATCTATAAAGAAAACAAAATGCTTTGATGGAGTGAAAAAGAATCTTTCCACAGAATTCAATGGGAAGACAATTTTTTGCTCCTCACTTAAATGTACTGTTATTGTACAGGCATTTTCAGAGGGCAGGTAGTGTAAAAGCTATATAGGCAAAAAAAAAAAAAAAAAACTGGCTTCAATGCCTACCACCCTTGAAATTCCTAACGTGACAACAAGCAGTACTTCCCCCCACATCCTACATGCTTCTGGTGCCTTCCAGAAAGCCCTTTTATCTGATCCTGCAGCAGATCTGAATGCCGAGGACTGAAAGTACTGCACAAATGACAGAGAGTTGGGGAAAATGAGTGATTGAGTATAGAAAGAAACAGGAAATCAATTCTCAGAAATGCTATCTTTGCTTCAGTGCTTCTGTTTGGCCTCCTCCTTCCACACTTGCTCTCTGTCCCTCACCAGCTTCCTATTTTACCAGCTCTTTTCCTAGCTACCCACTACTGAAGGAAGGAAAATTTACCAAAATCATCTTCCCTCTCATGATGCATTATGTGTCTGTCTTAAGAGTACTGTCTGGTTTACCCTGGCCTACACTTGGCTGTTCTCTAAAAACACAGCAATTCTTTCTTTCAGCCTTTTTTGCTTCCCCAAGTATCGATTCTCATCCCATCTAATGACAGGGTTTGAGAGAAGAACATTTTTCTCACGGAAACTCTGAGAAAGCAACAAATCTGAGAAAGATGGAAATTACAGTGTATGAAGAGTAAACAGACATATTTTTTAAAAAAGCAGGGTCCAGCTGGATAACAATTCCAGATAAGATTTAAATAAACATACGTGGGAGGTAGCAGGAAAGGCAGTTGGCTCCTCATGCTCAGATGCACACAGGTAATGACCTCTGTCTCTTGCTCTCCCAAAGCTAACAATGCTGGTTATTGCACTCCTCCAATGAGCTCTGGAAAGGATCCAGTGCACTACTGATTACATTTCATCCACAGTTAGTTTAACCTTTGAAACATGACAGTCAGTGGCAGTGAGCAGGCCAGCACATAAGGTCAGCTCAACCTTGTTGGTCCCAGCATTCTCCCAGTGTTTGCATAGAAAACAACCTGGTGATCCGGGATTCCTACCCTGTAAATACAAAAGAGCCAACAGGGACTGTGCCAGAACGCTGATTTTATTGCAAGGTGTCATTCATGGCCATTAATCTGTCAAGACAGAAAAATACAGGTTCTTCTCTTTCAGTAAAACCAAAATAGTATTAGACAGAAATAGTCTCATTTAAGAAGGCAGAGATGTGACTGATCTACTGTCAGGTACCAGGCAAATGTTGCACATTACTCCTCCAAGAATAGAAATAAAAAAATACCAAAGAGAAAATAAGTACACTCTGAAATAATGGTGAGACAACTAGGTCAGCAAGTGTAACAGAACACTTTCTGCTCAAAGGAAAGCTAAAAAACCAATTCCTGTTCAATTGCCCATTTTTCTCAAGTTACTTCCTTTCCAGAACAGCCTCTTTTGAAGCTCACTTTTTATATGCTGCGCACCCAATTTTAAAATGAAAAACCAGCATCTTCAATTTCCCTGAATTTCCACAGAAAAGTACAGGACTTAGCAAGATCAGATACCTTATCTCTTTCTAAATATTATTTCTACGTTTTAACAAAGCCCTTAGTCTCAGGAAAACATATGCAAAGGGAGAACAACAAAGATATTCCTGGCTTCAAAAAGCTTCTAGTTAGTTATTTAGAACTTATCACACTTTCCTTATGGATAGATTAAAAACATTTTTAAGGTATTAAAATGGGGGGAAAAAAATCCGTTTTCCGCAGGAACTACTGCCCTCTAACATAATAGCAGCGATGAGGATTTTTTTAGACATGCTTAACTATCCCTTGGAGCATGTGCACTTGGATTTTTCATTATTTGTGTGTTTCTGTGGACGGCTTAGGGAGCACAGGATTTTCAAGAGCCAGTAAGAGGTGAAAAAAAGGTCACTTCAGCAGAATTCATTTTCTCTTAAATTCTCAGAGAAATGCAGCTAAAAAGTGACGACAACAACAAACGCATCACCTCCTCCTCTCACTATTAGCATTTCCTTAAGGTTCTCTCAGCTATAATATAGCAATATCTTTGGTTATACCCTATCACCTTTTCATCCTCCTCTAACAGGAGTTTTAACACAAATGCTGCCAACAGACCTGTTAAGAGCAGAAGCTGGACTAGACCTCCAGACGCCCCTTCCAGCAGCACTTCAGCACTGCCACGAGCAACCCGCTCGCCCACGAGCTGCATCTATTGCTGCTCCAGAGGGAAGGCCTCCCCTCGTTTCCATTCACACCACTGCAAATCCCCATCATTTCCACAAACTGCACACCTTGCCCCTGGATTTTCCTGGAGACAAATCCAGGGTCCTTCAAAGTAGGCAGGAAGCTATGTGGGCTTGCATAAAGAAACAGCTGTGCATCAAAGTTTACTGTGCTGAAGTAATGTTAATTCCTGTATTTAGAGCTGGAAAGGGGATGCTGTGGACACAATATTGCTGCTAGCAAGAATTTTCTTGCTTCTTTCTAACCCCGTGGGATACTTTTCTCTCTCACGAAGAGATTAGCAGAAGTTCTGTAAACTATGAACACCTGCGACCTTGTAGAACTATGTTTATGGTACAGTAGAAAAATATTTTGACAATGGATGCTTAGGATTTCTAGCCAATCCACCCAGGGGGTGGCTGATCCTTTGTCCAATTAGACTATGAAGAAAAAAGTCTATAAAAGAGTTTGTAAAATAATTTAAAAAATCAATCTTGCTGCACAATTCCTGCCTGCTGGATCTTCTCTCCTCCCTATGGCTGCGGGATACAGTAATAGGATGCTGCTTTAAAAGCTCACAAACAAAACAGAGCCTTTGGAAAATCCTGGGTCTTGCTCTCTGAACTCACTCACTCCCAACTCTTCACACCTCCCCACCCCCAGGAGTCTCTAAAATGGCCTGCACCGAAGTGTGTAGGTAAAGCACAATACACTTTTCTGATGGTTTGTGTTACCTTGGAGCTGGCAGTATATACACAGGGAAAGATGCTGCCCTGACCTACAGACTGGCTGCTTTCCCAAGCATCCACAGGAGACAACAGGCCACACAAAGGAATACAGTCACACCCAGCACACAGACAAGTGGGTGCTGGAATACACTGGGTAACAAGAAAATCCAACTCCAGAGAGTGGGACCACAGAGCAGAGAGGTTGAAGCAGCTCTCCTGACAGCAGCAAGGTCAGGTCAGAACCAGGGTGAAAAAAAAGCCCTTCCCAGAGCAGGGCTGGTGCCAGCACAGCAACTGGCCACCTCTGGCTTGAAGAAGGCTTATCCACCCTGGCACAGAAGCTGGCTGGGCAGGCTCCATGCAGCCACACTTCCATTCCTGCAGCCAAAATGCCACAGCATATGCAAAAGCACCACACAAGTGAGATAGTGCCAGGGAGCAGGGACCCAGCAAGGCTCACCAGTGCTGAGGTGTCCCTAGATCAAGGTCAGCTGCCCCATTAGGCACTGGGGTGGGCATCTCAATAACAAGGGGGCACAAGTGGTAGATAATGGAGAGAAAAAACCCTCCGGGTTTGGGGGTTTTTTTGAGGGCCTTGAAATAAAAGATAAAGAGCTTAGGTGTGACATTATAGAGACAAAAAAACCCCAAAGCTGCAGAGAAGTGCAAAAAGAAAGGTGACAATCAAGGTGACAGACTCAGAAAACAATTGCCACACAGACCAGGCATAAGGAGACATTTGCCCAGTCCAATGAGTGTGGTCCTGATGTGGTGCAGATGAAAGGTGAAAGCTTGGACAGTGGTATTTCCCTCTCCAAATGAAACAGTAATACTGCTAGGTCAGAGACCTTACACACAGGACACAGCCATGGTCTGGGTGGCCCATGCACAGTGGCAGAGAAACGACACATGACAGAGGACCAGGAGCTAAACATCCTGGAGGAGATACTAGGGAGAGAGGCCAAGATATCAGCTTCAGCCCAGGGAGACCAATGATTCACTTTATGGCCTGAAAGCACTTCCCGCCAAAGTTCACACAGGAAGATAATGCCCCCCTCAAATGAATTTATGCAGACAACAGTTCATTTGTCAGAGGATAAAAAGAGCCACTTTCATTTTAAAACAAGAACACTCGAGGTCCTCAGCAGACAAGAACAAACAGCCAGTATTTGTATGTGAGCAGTTTCTGCTCATGCCTGTTGTCTGATTTTAGTGGGAGTTTACCAGACCTATACAGGCCTGCTGGTCCAAAAAGGCACATGATTATATCCCATTGAATCCCATACCTAGTCCATACTTCTCAAAAGATGCAAATTAAAAACCTCTGGATTGCGCAGGCAGATGTTCCCTCAACATAACTTCTGAATTAAAAACAAACACTCCAAAATGTACGGCTAAAATAATGTGAACCTGGATGCTTCAAGAAAAAAACACTTTAGGCAATTAACACTTTTTCTCTTGATTTAGATTAAACCCCCAGTTTACTGATACTAAACCTCAGAAAGACTTAAATTAAAACCCAAAAACCACTGCTTCAGGAAGCATTCCTTGCCCAGTCAATAAACCAGTTTCCTGTGCCTTTCTCACATGAACTTGTAATCCTTGATAAGGTTTACACATGTGAAAATTAAGTTTTAAGTTGAAAATCACCATTACCTCTACACAAAAACACTGTATCATGTCAGACATCTGATACAGTAGACAAAGCACAGTAGCAGAAGGATGTAAAAGAAAACATTTCATTTCATTACTGAAATCAGTTACTGAAACTTGTTCATTGATTTTCCTTCATTAAAAAATAACTGATTGCAGAAAAAGTGTTGCTTGGCAGGATCAAAGCCTATCTTACAGGAAACACACATATAAAGAATTTGGAAATGAGGGTTAATTTGGCATGCAGTTTAACAGCATTAGCTTTTATCAGCAGCATTTCAAGGTCAGGCACAGTCATGTTTAAAACGTTTGATTGTGTTACAGTTTCAACTACGGCATACTAGAGTTCAAAACATCCTTAACCAAAACTAATAAAGTGATGTGGCTCTTTAACTCTCCCATTTATTAACTCAAGACTTGACCCTTTCAAGAAAAAAAAACCAAAATTGTATCAAATTAGCAGATGACAAAAATTGCTCTTCTTCATCTGAGCATGGGATTAAGTGAGACAGATTAGGCCAGATGAAAGAAATCCCTTTACTGACATAGTTTGTTCAAAATTTAAAAAGCTTTTGAAGATATTTATTTAATATATCAATTGACTTAGTAAAAACCACCTCATATTTCAAGTAGTGAATTTCTTCAAGTCTACAATTTAGATTTATTCTAAGAAAACCCCCCACTTTTTCTTTTTAACCTAAACCTAATTTGCTCAGAATTAAAGTTAGCACATTTTATTTATTCCCAAAAAGATTAATTCAAAATGTAAGATCATTCATTTTTTATTACACTTCAATTTATTCAAAAACATACAAAAGCATGATGGATAAAAGAAAACATGAAGCAGACTTGCTCAGTTCCAATATAAAATACTCCAAACACTTATTGGAGATTTTCCCTTTTATTGATTTATAAACTCCAAAAGCTAGTGAGTGGTTGCATGTTTTCATGTTCATGGTTATGCTGTGGAAAGGTTTTCTGCATCTTTTCCTTGAAAGTTTTTTCTATATAAAGAACTCTAACTGCCCATAATGCTGACAGACTTTAACAGCAGTTGGCACTAAATGCTTCACGAGATCAAGTCCATACTGCACTGGAAACAAACACTTTGATTAATCAATTACTGGCAGAACTTCACAGTACTGCCAATGTGTGCCTAAGAGCTTTACAAACGCTTATGGGACAGTGATGTTAGGGGGCTGAAATCTCTTAAGCCTCTTTCTTTGCAATTCTCTGCCACAGTTCAGAAGAATGCCACCCCATTACACCAAAACCGGCACGGAAAACAGCCACTCTCGCCTCTTGCATGACCATAATTAATCTTCTGACACCTAGACAAAGCAGCTTGTTGATAGTCAAAGAAAGGATTTTTCTGATTTCCTCCCAAGACAGGAGATGGTCTTTATCCATCATCCCTTCTTCCTGATCTCTTCTTCCAGAGTCCTCACATCAGCAGAACTGTCTACCAGAGCAGACAGCAGGAGGGAAAGGTCTGACTGATTGATAGGGCACCAGTGCTCGACAGAGCTATTTAAATGTAGGAACCTATTGTTAGAATCTTACTTTACAGCAGTTAAACAAATATAATGGCAACCAATTCAAGCATTGTGCCACTAGAGTCAGCTCAAACTAATAAGTAAAGTTAGCTAATTACACTGATCTGATTTAAAATCCAGACAAATCGTAGAGACAGCATTACTGTGCACCAAAAGTGCAGAAATTGTAAAGAAAAAAGTTTTTCACAGGTTATGCTTTCTGAATTGAATTATGGTTTCTTCTCACTCTCCCTTGTGAGCACGATCATACACTTTCCTTCTCTCCCAATCATGGGCTTGCTAGGTATTCCTAATTAATCAAAATAATTTTTATTATAATGCAGTTGAAATTTCCTCCTCTTCCCTTATCTACCCCAAGTGCTAATAGATCTTACTTTAAAGATTGTGAGGAATTCCAGTTTTTGAGGGGAAGACATTATACAATGCCTCTTAAAAGGGGGGTACCATATACTACAAAATACCCCAAACCCCACACTAGTAACATATCTTTGAGGATACGGATTTGGTGTAACCAAAGTACAGGTGTCCTGATGTAAAGAAGATTCTGCACTCTTCTCACAAACAGATACTTAATATACAAATCACTGGTTGTTTCATGTAGAAATATATATTTTTCTTATATACACACACTACATATATATTTATATCTATTTTGTAGTTTCTCTCCACTCATCTCCCTCACCTTCCCAAATAGATGAGCAAAATATTTGGACATAATTATATGTTTACTTAATTATTTTCTATATTTACATAAAGGGTGGACATTGTGTTGATCATGCCTTTTAAAAACTCAAATTCTTTTATAATTGCTGGTTCTTGGTGATCTATTTCAAATATAAATCAGACCACAATCTATGTCTCGCCAATGTAACAACCAAGGCAGAGGTGTATAAGAGCCAGTGTTTTCTTACTGAAGCTGCCAAGAAAAAGATCTTCATTTGGGTCAGAGGAACTTGGTAACTCCTGGGTTTAGCTATGCCACTCTGACCTTGACTGTTTCATTCAGGACTTACACTTCCATAAAAATAACTGCCTGTGCTATCTGGCCCAGACCAGTTCTCCAAGCAGTCTTTTTTCATTCATTTACACCAGAACAACTACCACTATTTAACTCTGTGAGTAAAATTAGCCATTCAAAAAGTGAACATGGTGTTCTTGCCATAAACTGCATGAAATTTCAAGGGATAGCAACCAGGCTGGAGCAGTTAAATATTGTTTATGTCAGAGCAAGTGTAAAAAATTACATGTTCTTCTCAAGAATACTGTAAGCCACAAGCCAGAGGAACATCTCCCTGTTTCTTCACTGGCATTTTATGAATAACATTGCAGATGTTGAGGCAACAATAGGAACAGCCACCTGCAGTCTCCTACTTTTCCTTGTGTAGTTTTCCCATCTGGGCTCAGGAATCAACAGACCTCTTGGTCCTTGTGCCAACAGGATAGATGAAGCAGAGATGGGGAATGCTGGCATGGGTGAAGAAGCCATCCAAATACAAAGAGGTAAAATGCAGGGAGGATTCCAGCTGAGAGGCAAAAGGGACATAGGTGGAAGAAGCAAGGTGGTCTCTGCTGCATGTTGCTAAAGAAGAAAGAGGACTTTCTACACTGGAAGGGACTAGATTGAAATTGATAAAACACAGATCAGCAAAGCTAGGCAATCTGAGTCCAGAGGAAAGGTAAATGTGAACAAAGGGCTGTGGAACACAAGGCTATGGAAAACAAAAGGAATATTGGAACTTCAGGGTGCAGAATTTGAGGTTATTCTGTAATCCAAATATCAAACACTACTAACGCAGATTGTCATATATGTGAAAATACAAGTAAGACTATCTCCCTTCTTCCCCACTCCCCCAGTATGAGCTATCAAAAAAGCTGCCTTCCTTCATACCCGAGCCATCTTGTTTGCCTCAGAAACAATAATGGTTTTTTCTGGATTGCAGTCCCACATATTTTCTTAAAACTAGGAATGCTGAGTCAACTAGAGTGGTAGAAAATGTAGATCAATAAATGCTAAGTTGCACCTTTACAAATGCCCAGGCCAGGCAAAGGTGAATTCCCCAGAGCAGAGGAGATCACAGCTTTCTGTCCATGAAAGCTCTCTACTCCTCAGCTGAACACTTCCTCTCTCTGTTGTCAAGTCAGTGGCAAAAATTTATCAAGTGTTTACTGCCACGGTATAGAGTATTACTGGATCACAGGAACTGGACAAGGGCATTAAAGATCACCAGAGAGCTGCAAAGGGTTATTTTCAATGGGACTCCAACCATGCAAGAATTGTTAGTGTTGCTTATCTAACAGGTCTGTATTCCCTTTCCTATTTGCAAAATGCAAAAGCAAGCTGAAGGTCTGTCAGTCAGAGGTGCAGTTTAACAACAAATGCAACAATTTCAGTATCTGACTGATGAATTTTGCATCACATGCCTGAAAGCAAAGGAGTAGCTCCCCCCCAGTGGTGGACCGGGAGAGCACTGGGACCAGCAGTGGCTCCTGCAAAGATAAGACATGCCTTTGCGTCTGTTTCTTCTGTTAACAAAGCACGGAGCTGACGTACAGCCCTGACTAGGCTGTATCTTCCCAGCACATGCAGAGCAAAGATATCTGGAGGGAGGAGGTAGCTTAAGAAGCAGAACGAGCCCACCCACAGCTGCAGGCAGCTTTGTGGGCATCATGTTCCAAGCAGTGGACTGGATAGCCCACATGGAGGTCCCTGCTGTCCTGGGGTCAGTGTATATCCAAGTCCAACCTTTCTCTAAACAATCACGTTTGGGTACCTTTGCACTGCACTGAAAAAACATGAAGAAATACCATGTTTGTGGGTTTTCTGTATGATGGTAGAATGGATCAGGACATTTACATACAGTGAACTCCTTACAATAAATAGCTAATTTAAAAGAAGGCAGTGCATTTGTTACTGGTGCTATCCCCCTGTATATATTAAATAGAAGATTGTTACCATATGCACATTCCTTTAAAGCAAATTCATGGAGCCGAGTTGTGGATGCTTTTGTGTTGGAAGTAACAGTCACAACAGCAAGAACAAAACATTTTCTTCCCCATGCTTAATACCTCTTGGGCACTTGGGTACCAGTGGGCAGAGTTTGAATGCGAGGTTCTCTTCACTAGAAACACAGAATTTCTTTGGAAATATGAGACTAGAGGGCACTTGGGCAATGATTTCATTCCAGGGAAGAAAAAGCTAGGATAGAGACTTTGCTTGCTTCTTTACTAACAACCTCCACTAGTACTTTGTGGCTTGCTTAAGGTTCTAAGTCATAATTTACAGCACCATGACAAGTTTTAACCACATCAAATGCTTCTTCCCATCCTGATGTCTGAATTGCAGATAGAGGGAGGTGCAGTCTTATTAACACCAGGAGCTATAGGTGGTATGTCAGTCTCTTGAGGAGAATTAAAGGGAAAGCTGACTCCAACAGTGAAGCTCCACCCTGAAGCTGAATGACTCCTCAGAGTATTGAAAAAGAATATTCTGACTGACATCTTCTCCTTGCTGACCCTCTGAGGGGGGTTTCACCAGTCAGCTGCTTGTAGGATACTATCGCTTCCCTTCACAGAGGAAAGGACATGACTTTCCATCCCTATACTGATGGACAAGACGCTGCTATCACCTTTATCCAAGCAGAGAATTTTATTGCCCTTATGATTTAAGTTCTGATGCATAAAAATAAAAGTCACGTCCCTCAACACTAAACATGCAAATACTTGTTGGTTTGCATTTTTGTAAACAAAATGTATTTCTGTACTAGAGGTGAGTGATGGTGATGAAGTTTCATGACAGGTTGTGTGACTTTCTTCTTTGCCAACTCATTTATAGGCCAGGAGTTTTGACTTTACCCACCCCCCCAGAAAAGTAGGGAAACTACAAGTTACTAAACAACAAACAAGTAACACTTGTTTCAGATAGAGCAGAAAAGAACACAGAAAGAAAACACAGGGCATAAAATAAACAGACGTAAAAGCCCAGTACATATAACAGGTTTAGTCTCTATTTAACAGCACTAAGTAGTGAGGAACACACTGGAAAGTAGCACTAACACAGCTCCTCTGACTTTTTGCTTACAGCCACAGCTGCACTTCTGGCAATGCAGAACCTGGCACCTGCAGAAGGAAGTCCAGTGGAGTGCTCTTCTGTGGTATACAGATAGCAAAGATTAAACGAAATCTGCCCTTTTGGAACTCAAAGCAATAAGCAATTCTCATTTACAACAGAATCCTCTGTTCAAACATTCAGCTCCAATGAACAAAACCCAATGCTTTTTAGACTACAGTAAAATAAGACTTTCAAACATGACCAGTAGTAAAGTATAATTGTTTTTAGAGATAACACAGCTTTGTTAAGTCACCCATTTAATTTCTTTTCCCAGAAAAAACCCCAAAAAACAACCCCCCACTAGAATTACCAATGAAAACATGATTCCTCTCAATTACAAGAGTCTCTCCCACTATGCTCTAAAAGACAAACAGCAATACAAATGTTTTCAAAGTTCTCGATAAATGACTGATTTATGATGATTAGTATAAATTATTTGAATAAAGAAAATCCAAATCATATCCAAAGCTTTCATAAAACTACTCCTAGCCATACATGGTTTTAATAATTCAGGTCAATATTTTTCAGTGAGGTCGGCATTTCCGTGAAGCTCTGCCAAAGGTTACTGCAAAGGCAATGAAAGTATTGGGTAACATTGCTAAAATACTTCATGAACCTACATCATCTCTTTTGTAATCAGATCTTAAATTTACATATTAACAGTGTGAGGCAGATAATAAGAAGGTAAAAAATACAAGTTAAATAAGTTTGAGCATTCTTTAAGCAATTGTAACTTTATTAAAATTCTGCCAACATTTTATTGCAATTGCCCTTGTTTTGAAATCCCCTGACTGACAGATCTTCCAGCAACACTCACCAGCACTATTCAAAACCAGCATTGTTCCAACCTTACAAGCATGCCCACTGCAGCTCTGTGACTACCAAGATTTAGATGCTCATTTAGCTGCAGCAAAATGTCAGGATCTCCAGACCCGAGATTTTTCAATGCAGGCCATGCCAACAGCAAGAGCAAATGGCAGGACTGCAAATACAGATGTTAATAATTTTCAGAGACACAGCTGGTTTAGAAGAGCAAAGACTAGGAACGGTTCATTCCAAAATACTATTCAGCTCAGATTTGGGCCAGTCACTTAGAGACTTGCCATCGACAGCTGTTTGATGTACAATAAGAACATAAATTCTAAAAGCAAGATTTAGGAAAAAGAGGTTCTATGTATTTTTAGATTATTACTTTAAGTCACTGAAATTCAACATGTGCAATTTAGAGAGGTGTCTGAATGATTTGTGCTTGTTCAGTGCATGTTGTTCTCATTATTTAGAACACTTATCTTCAAAAAGTACATTTTGTTCTCTGCCATTCAAGCATGTACACCAAAACCTAAGTTACAAAGAAAAGCAGATATGTTGAAATGAATTATGCTTGTTTTTCATTGAAATAAAGTACAGTAGAGAAAACCAACTATATTTTTTCCTTCCCTTTCTCCACCCATATCCTTACACATACCCAAGGTAAGAATACAGTTTATTCCTTGCCTTCTAATAAGTGACATAATATTTTTGTGTTTCAAAAATACTGTTTCAATTATCTTTTAAGTTCCAATATTACAGAGATCTAAAGCTGCACCTATTCTTCATACTATCACCCAATATTCAGTGTCCAACCAATTAACATCTGCTTCCAAAGGGAGCACAGATTAATCACTCACTGTGGTGGTTCCACTTGAACACTGTGGGAATTGAGGCAACCGTGTATAGGACAACTTTTAGCCCAGAACACAAATTAACATATAATCTAGTGTTCTGCAAGGCTGGTAACTAGTTTATTGTTGTTATTTACATGAGACATCTCACATAAATATCAGAGTTCTTCTTTTGAAAGTAACTGCAGTGTGACATGAGAAAGCAGGTGAAGTTAAGTACAGAATACTTGGTAATACTGATTTTGGAAAGGACAGCTGAAAGGAATGGTTTTATAGAAAAGTGCTTTTGCTTTTTCATTTAGAAAGAAATTGTGCATTATACAAAGCCTATTTTGGAGCAAATATAATCAGAGAGGTATGACAGCCTTCACTTGTTTTCTTCTGATATCCAGTGTGTTTACACCACAGACATCTGAAGACCCTTCTGTAATGCTTAGCAATGGAAGTGGACAATACAAAACATTTTTTGGCAATCATTTACATGCAGCCTGGTAGCTTGTTTAGAGATTTATTCAACACAGTTTTCAGAAAAAGAGAAAAAAAAATGGAAACTGCACAGACTTCAAAGCCTGAAGATTTTATTCTTCACTTCCATTGTTTGCATCATGGTTTGAAACTAAAAATCTGTAAAGCACATTACAATAAGAAAGAAAAGAGCAAAGCTGTAATCACAGATCCCAAGAAGCAAATAAAAAATGTAAGAGGATGGTCTACAGATGTGCTCTTACATAATGAAAGTTAAAATTATTACAAGTTCTCTGGAACAGGTGCATTTTACATCAATGGTTTCATATAGTACTTTAATGAAAAATCAGCTTATATCCATTTAATAGTAAACCTAATTGCAGTAGCAGCTATCAAAGTGACTTGTGAAACTCCACACTTTTTTCTAACCAACATGGCCTCATTTTTGCTAGCAAATTAGCTAATATTGGATTCTCTGAAAATGAAGAATGCAAACAAGTTTTAACACTACCATTTAAAAAGATGTAAATTTTAGTTAGTGCAGAGCTATAACCATTTTTTCAAGTCAAGGACATTTAAGTCAGTCTTACAAACAGCAAAACTGCAATATGTTTCTAAATTGAAGCAAGTTATCCTACTTGGCACAGGGATGCATTAATTTTTTACTCTTGGCAATTTAAAAACAAACATATTTTGTAGGATTGTATCTGTCCATGATCTACCTTGCTTACATGTGGTTTTGCCCAGTGATTCATGCAGCAACACACAGAAAAAGATTGTATGAACACTGCAGAAACTAAAGGGATGGTTTTTATTTTGATTCAATCCAGCCCAGCCAGAGAGAAACTGAACAGGTTCAGAGGGTCTCTTCTAATACTTCCTGTAGCAAAATAAAACATATCACACCAATCCAAATATTTCAGTCACCTGCTAAATATTACATAGAATCTATTTACATAGAGATTTTCCTGGGAATTAACCGAAAAGATCCCAAAAAGCTTGACAGCAAAGAGACTACTGACATATAAATATCACATGTGCTTGTTTCAAGAACATGGCAACAAATCAGCAGAGTGTGAGCAAAACCTCTTCATGGAGTAAGCCTCTCACTCTCCCTACCAAAGAACAGGCAAGAAAGCTAATACAGCATAACAAAAAGTGGGTTTAGATACCTAATCTTAAGAGCAATGTAAAGAACTGACTTCACATCTTTTGCTCCTCTACTACAGCCAATGCTATATTGCCATGAATTCACACCATAGTGAAAAGACGACATCTTCAAAATCAACTTCATGTTTAAATGCTGTTCTTCCTGCTCTGTCTTTTTTGGTGATAAATACTAGGAAATCAATGAGGAAACATCATTTGAAGTGAGCCATTCATCATGTACCGAAAAGGGTAAGTACCCCATAAATTGCAGTGATCCATTTCCTATTAGAATCACACAACAGAAGGCAACAGCGTTTCCATTAGCAATTTTTATGACCTCTCTAGGTAGAGGATAAGGCTAGGAAATGGCTTATTTTTGTCAGCTATAAAGCAGTTGCTGGGTGGGGAAGGAAGAAAATTTTCAAGAGAATCAGAGTTATTAGTAAATCAAAGGGGAGGGGGGCAGGGGGAGATACAACAAATAATGGCCCCACCAACTGCACATCTTTGTGCTTAGGAAATTCATGGATTGGCAGTTCTCCTAACTAATACTAAATATTTTAGTAAAATTTACTGTCATTGGAACCTTATTACACTGCATGTAGGCTCAAAAAAAAATTGCTATCATTGCCTGTGACTGCTGCCTAATAAGCAGCCCTTCTCTACAACCTAGAAAATGGATTCACTATTTTGAATGTTCCTCTAAAACCAGTGTTATAAAAAGCATGAAATAACAATTCAGGCTTTAAAATAAAAAAACAAATTTTATTAAATTAAGCACTGCATTTTTCCTCTGTCCCTGTTTCCCTTACCCACTCTATGCTCTCTGCACCAAAAGCAGGCAGGACAAACACACTAGGTAGAAAAAAGAAATAAAAATTGCAGGTTTTTTTGGGCCCCTTTACAATTGACAATATGACTGCCTTCCCAAAATACCAGTCCTGAAAGAAGAATGAAGCTTTACAAATGAATAGGCTTTTCCTAGAGCTCAGGGAGTAGTGCTGGGAGGAGGAAAAAAGAAAAGAAGAAATAGCTTTATTTTCAAATATCCTTTCAATTAATTTAACTGTATTTAACATAGAAATGCTTCTCAATTCAATTTGATTTACCAGCTAGAGATTACATTTTTAAGGCAATCTCACCCTAAACCCACAAAATTTTAAAGTCCATACACCAAAACATCATCTAGTCTTGTGAAACAAATTGTA
Source organism: Aphelocoma coerulescens (assembly GCF_041296385.1). Lineage (NCBI taxonomy): Eukaryota > Metazoa > Chordata > Aves > Passeriformes > Corvidae > Aphelocoma > Aphelocoma coerulescens. The sequence goes on along the minus strand of NC_091015.1, from coordinate 118,814,397 downwards.
GGAAAGGACCATGTGTGTGCCTCAAAAGCAAAAAAACCAAACCTCCAATGACAATTATTACATTTAAGGGATGGAAAACCAAATTAAATCAAATAAAATTATTATGCACCTCCTGTGACCCAAGGTTTAGTGTGAAAACCACAGGGAAAATCCTCTGACGTGTTCTACACTAAGACAGTCTGAAGGAACATCAAGTCACTTCTGTTTCCACTTTGTCCCCTTCCACACACAGAGCACTGAATTAACATTGAGTATTCCAACAGAATTCATCACAGCTCAAAAACTGTAAATGGGTATTTATTTGTGCACGCTTTTGAGCTTAATTCTACCTGAGTTTCCACCTTACAGAAGACAGTGCAAGCCACTTGACTTGTTTGAGCCAAAATCCAGTGGAAATCCACATTCAAAATCCCACACTCACTCCATCATGGCTAAACTGGAGCCACAGGTGCAGGACTCCAGTCCACTGAGTGTGCTAGTGGTGGTAAAAATATGACAGCCTAGGTAGCTAGGTATGAATTTTCCCCTCAGGAATAACTGGTATTACCTCACATGCTGCCCACAGATGAGCCCATCCCACACTAATTGTTAAGCTACTTTATGTTGCCAGCAGCCAGGAATAAATGAATGTTATTAGAATAATGAAAATGAGGGGCTAGTCAGCCTTCGTAAGTGAGATTGGTTTCACCTACATGAAACCTCACTAATTACTTTTTCTTCTTTTAACATTCAGACCAGCTTTCACACACACCCTCCTTCTTTTCCTCAATGAAAAGTTAATAATTCTAATTTTCTAAAACAGTCAAGTGTATAATTGTAATCATTTATGGCTTTAGCTGTTTCCTAGAGAACTGATTTTACTCTTCTAACAGTGCTCTCAGAACCTTCTTCATTAACCTCTGTAAAATCAGAGCTCAGATTTCACCATAACAGTATTTTTCTTCCCTCTGTGCCAGTGTACCTCCCACACCAGGGACAACACAAGGAAACCACCACACACTACAAACACATTTGTGGCAGTATCCTTACAGAGTGAAGCCTAGGCATCTGCAGTAAGGTAGGAAAAAACACTATTATCTTCACTTACACAACTGTGCTTTGATTCAGCCCTTCTTACATACGACTGAAAGGAGTGTCCCATTGTGCTGCCCCACCTGGCAGCTGCCCCAAATTCAGCCATACCATCAGAAAGTGGTAAGTACATCTTTACAGAAGGTCTTCTGTGAGCTTGCCAATTTTCCTAAAACTATGTATTATGCTGCATTTTCTACATTTAATTCCTGATCCTATTTTATGATACTCTGGGACTCATTCCCAACAATTCTGCTTCACCGGCCTCCTTTTTCAGCACTCCTGTGTTCTGGTGCAGAGTTTGAGTCCAGCCTCTGCCTCTGCCCAGACTACAGGCTCTGATGCTTACCCTGGCACACCAGCACTTCGCACATTCCACATCACAGCCTGGCATGCACACCCCTGCCTTGCCCTCAAAATTAATGTGTTCGTACTTCTTTGGTCTCTGACCTTGGGTTTTCCCGACCCTGACTGTGACCTTCTGTCTATCCCAGCTGCAGCCTGACCCAACCACTAAACCAAACCCACCAATGTTCTGGCTACAGCAGTGTGTGATCACACTGCTGTGAATACCTGTGGAGATAATTAGGGAAGGAGGTGGGCAACTATCAGTTGATGGTCTGTTTTCATGAAGACAAGCACAAGTCAAGCAGCACTGCCAGTATTCCTACAGATTAGGGAGAACACTGTGGTTCTCACTTCTCCCATGTCTGCTTGGGAAATGGGAGCGGCAAAGGTCTTTGGAGTTCCTCTCCTTGAGTCAGGTGCTTCATGGGGAACACCAGTAATAAGGCAAGACCCTGTCAGCCGAAAGATTTATGGTATTTACTGACAGTATGTATTTGGGTGATGTGGAAAGGTTATGGTGGTGGAAGGGTACAAGGGTGACTGCTGTGAGAAGCTGCTAGAAGGTTCCTGTGTCCAACACACAACATCCACCCTTAAAAACCTCCTCAGTTTCAGTGTGCCTGATCTTCAGAGGGGTTGTAAGGATCAGGGGGTACAACTAAAGGTTGTACAGCTGCAGGTTCTAACAGAACCATAGGGGAGGCAGAGTTTTAGCAGTGCAGCCCTGGCAAGTTTCTGAGCATGAATAAACTAGAAGTTTTGGCTCTTAACTCAAATAGCTTCGGCTAATTTCTGAAGGGACAGCAAAGATGTAAACTCAAGATTAAATTGACTCCTGCCAAGTACAAAGTAATTAGACAGCAAGGATTTTTTAAAAAGAAAAGCAAGTGAGAACAATGTTTTCACAGTATTTTCCTTTCTGCAAACAAGCCAATTGCTCCACCTCTGTGCCTGATGCCAAAAATTGTCAACAACTGAAATAAGGGGACAGAGTAGTCTGCAACAGCTGCTCAACAAGCCCAGGTTTCACACAAATGACTGAAATCTGGTAAAGCACTGGGATGCTAAATTGTGTCACAGAAACCACTTGCAAATCTCAGCAGATTACAAGTTTCACCTATAGTTACTTAAAACAATAAAATAAAATAATTTGTCTAAAAGTATTTGCTGTTTTCTGTCATTTGTTTCTAAAAGTGAGTCTTCCTTCACTGCCAGTTTTAACCTCGGCAAAACTTTTAACCTTCATTTTGCCACCACTATCCCCCAGCTCTCAAGAGGATGCAAACAAGAACTTTGAAGGTTACACTCAACTATTGCATTGATACATCTGGCTTTAGACCAGCTCCTTTAACTTCAGACAAAATTCATATGCATTTGCTATAACCAAACACAGTCATTGATTGCATAATTTACAGCCTCTCTTGAGACAAGGATTCTCATCATAAGAACAAGGTCCTCTTTTTAGTAATTATTCAACAGTTTTGTAAACTGATAAAACTAAGTTCTAGTATCAGATCTACCATACACCTACCATGCCTGCATCAGAAGGCCACAAATTCAGGCAAGGTTCAAACTAATCAGCTGTATATTGATGAAACTTTCCTGTGTAAAGGGAAAAAAAAAAAAAAAAGAAAAAAAGATAACCTCTACATTTAGTTTTGAGAACCAGGAAAATAAAGTCATAAGAGCAAAACTTTCACAGGAAAAAGATTAGGTCATCTAATACCCCTTGTCTTCTCAGGCTATTAAGAAAGACACTTCCTAGTGCTATATCCACTCCAATTGCGACTCCCTGATGTGTGACCTACCCTCTCTCAAAATACTAGTCTAGTATTTTGCTACTCCAGAAATCACCCCGTGCAGTAATTGGAAAGTATGGTTTCCAAAGAAACAAATAATAGCCTTCATATCTCCAAATTTTTCATCACTGTAAGGGGTGACTAAACACACTGCAGTGCAGACTTCCAGCATCCCACAGATGTAAGGTCACTGTATTACAGAGGAATTCATTCAGAATCTATTTCAAGCTCATGGATGCTCAGTTTTGAATACCTGAGCTGGGAAAGAGAAGATACAACCCATGGTCATTTGTCCTACAGCTGCAATTCCCTCCAAACACATTATGTCTGTTAAAAAACCCCAAAATATACGTTCACGTATTTTCAGCCAAAGGTAAGTAAAGAGCTTTATTTGAACCTTCTGGGCTTATCTCCAAGATGTCAATATTCCATTTTGTTTTAAAAATTTATTTCTCAAAAGTACACTACAGTCACCATTGGCACTTACAGTCTGGAAGTACAAAACCACCTATTTTTTTCTCCATTAAAGTTTAAACTAGAGGTTAGAAGGAAAAGAAAGTTACCTGAAAAGCATAAAGTCTGTTTTAAGAAGTTGATTTTCTTTTCTCTTTTAAAGATGATAATAATATTGCTAATCAAGTAGCACCTCACAGAAAAATAAACCTAGTGAACCAGCTGCTCTTGTTTTTCATAGGAATATGAAAGAAAACTATCCAAGGCTAAACTCACTTAAACTGGAGAGCCCAGAAGCCAGGAGATTGCTTTGACTCCATCACCCCTCACAAAGCAGGGAAGGTAAGTCAATAAACTGACCCTTTAAGATCTTCTAGTTCAGTAATTGTCATCAGTATCCAGTTGGCATTAAAAAACAGTAGTCATGATCATGACCTTTGCATTTCTGCAAACATTAGCCATTGTCATGAGGAAGACCCCTTTGGCCTCATAATTCACATGCTGTTAACAACCAGCAAGAACACAGCGTGTGTGTCAGTTACTAAATAAAGTAAGAAAAATAGGATGTCACACTTATACCCCACTGTTCCTGTGCACAACCATGAGCACTGGACTAACCTGTACTACACTCAAAACTTTAGCAAGATTAAAATTAATCTATTTTGTATATTCATGTGACTTTTTCAATTATATTATTACTACTTTGGGGCAAGATGAAGGATTATTTAGCTTATTTGTATTATTTCTATTTATTTCATACTATTTCTTTTTGCCTGGCTTCCAAGAGAAACATGGCTCATATTACATGTTTTCTGTCAAGCACCTCTTAAATCCACAATTCCATGCAAATGAAACAAAGGAACAGAGCTATGAAAAATATTTCAGCTTCTCAATATTCATGAGGAAACTTAGCCGGTTAGGCAGGACATTTGACTGTGTAATGGTAGTACAAAAGGAAGTCATTGGAAGGGCTGATCCTAACCACATCCTAAACACAGAAAACATTTTAAATCAGGGTTTATTAACAAAGAGAAAGCCAGACCTTTAGGAAACTAGCTTCTTCAGTTCTGGAACTCCTGGAATTGCTTGTTAATACTTAATTTTATTACCTATAAAACCAACATGGTGCAGACAAGACACCTGTATGCTGCTTTCATCTGGCTCCCTGCCTGCAGGAAATGCACTTTGAGCAAAGAACAGACCTGGAACACTTTCTGCAGCCCACCTTGCCCAACGCAGTGACCCACACTAATCAAAGAAGTACAATGGAATGGTCAGATCAACCTAAAAGCAGACACAGCGTGTCAGACCACAGGCTGCCCTCCCTAAGTCACACAGTGGCTGCCAACGGCAGATACTCAGAGAAGAACACAAACTCCGTGATGTTCCTGCAGTCATAAGTATCTGAAATATTCTCCCAACCTCCACTGATCTGCAGCTCAAGGCTCATTTAGCAGGAACCATACATTTATCCAGCTGCTTTAGAAAGCACCATGCCTGTGACCTGAGAAAGGCGTGCCATAACCCACCTCACCTGTTTGCATTCAGCATGGCCCCTGCTAATTTCATTTGATGCTCCTCAGTTCTTTTCCTCCAGAAGACACGAACAGCTCTCACCTTCTGCCCCACAGTATTTTATGGACCTCAGCTGTCTAGCTTGCAGGGCTGAAGTCTAGTCAACGTAGTTGTTCCTGACATAACAGTAGTTGTTCTACATTTGGATCAACCTTATTTCTTTCTCTGTATTTTTTTCCAATCTCAGTGTGTGTTATCACAGAAGCAAGAGGAAGGAGACAAATTCCATGTGACCTTGAAGATGTAGGTATACTGAAGATGCATGTGACGGCAGAATATTTTTTTTTTTGCTTTGGTTTCCTTTTTTTCCCACTAATGCCTCAACATTTGCTTTTCTTTGTCTTCCCCCCCCCCACCATTACAGACCATTAAGCTAGCACGTTAATAGCACCCTCCATTACAACCTCGAGATGCTGTTTCTGAGCAATAGCCCATTCAGAGCATCTATACAAAACTGACACACATTCATGCACTTTCTAAGGTATATATACTGAGGTATTTCCGAAAGAGAACATTGTATATTCCCTGAACTGCTATTCCAGTACATCACCAGGATGGAAAAATAGGACAACTGGAATTCAGCTCTATCCTTCACACACATTACAGTATGTGATTGATTCTGTTACAGTGCTTTGCAGTGAGAAGGAAGATACTGCATGTGAAAGAGAGATAATAAACCATAGGTCACCTTAAGTAGACCAGGAATTCTGCATATGGCAGCTGAACAGCCCAAGAACACTAACAAATCTCTATGTCAGCTCCTGAAATGTCATACAAACCTGTGTTGTGTTCAACTATAACAAGAAAGTGTGTACTAGGTAATAGGTTTCATTACAGAAATTTCAGTACAAAAGAGGATTAAATCATCACTGTGTGTAAACCAGAAGATAAGGTGGATTTCTCCTCTCTCTTCTCCTGAAGGCTGGCAAAGATCAGTGAAATTAAACACTGCTCAAGGCAATTGTTAAAAGCAGTTTGGCCATTAAAGTCATGTCATCCGGTGACCCAACTGACCTACATTAAACCCAGGCTAAAGGGCAATGTCATCTTTTTTTTCCTACAGATAGCATGACTTTGCATCTTCAGCACAGATGGAAGACAACCCCTTGGCCTTCTGGTTTCCACTGGTTTCCTTGCTGCAAACCTAAGTTAGTTGCAACCAATCTTTTGTACTTTTTTGGCCTTACAAGTACTTCAGTTTTGTGAAACAAAGCTGAAAAACAGCAAATCTACTCCCTTAAGGTTATTCAACCAATACCTATCTAAACAGAGGCTGTAGCACTCCATACACTTAATGAAGAAAAATATTAATAGGCTAATGCAAATATCACAAAAATTTTCTATTTAATTATCACTGCATAAATTCAGTTTAGATAGTCTGAATAAATGAGACATGATAATAATTTTTCTATTTTAACACTAAGTGTCAGATGAAGAGGTTACTCAATGAATAATTTACTTTAGCCCTAGCACATGACCTACAGTTTTTCCACCCAGATTTGAGAGATGCCATGTCAAAAATGGGACATTCTTTAAGAATTTTTGGGTGGAAATTCCACAAAGTCAGTTTACAGGGAAAAAAAAAGACGATGAGAAAAGAATAGTTTGTACTGTTTTTTATCAATGTGTCTTTTATGCGGTTATTGAGGAGAACCCCCCCACCGACTCAGTTACTGTTTCTTATAGCAAATGGCGTTCAGCACAGGCTGCTCTAAGAAGATACAAAGTAGTTAAATCTTGCAGCCTTAAAAGGGTTCTTGAATGATTTGTGTTCTGCTCTCCCAGAGAAAACCACTTAATCAAAAACCGAAGAATATTCTTCCATTTCGTTCCATCTCTGTTCAGTGTGGGCTGTAAGATACAACACTAATTTACATTGCAAGAAATTTTCTTGTTTGCCAACAAAAGACACTTTGAAGAGCTGCCACTGTGACAGAAATTAAATTTATAGCTTGATCCTGCAATGTCTGTGCCTCATCAGCCATCTTGGTCAATGGAAATAAACTGATAGGCTGCCTAATGGCTCAGGAGAACAGAATTTGCATCTTCTGCAGATTATACAAATTTATAACTCATTTATGCTTCATACTATGCTATGAATCTAGAAATTATATGCCTGCTAAAGAATTAAGTTGTTTTTATCCACAAACAATAAAAGTTATTCCCTTGTTTGAGCCAGGAGCACACTAAACATTCCAGCAACTAATTCATCTTGTTGGTTTTACCCACACTTTCAGTCTTCAAAATCTTTTAAGACAACTGCAGAAATGCATGCCATATGTAAGAAAGCAAACAGCTAAGTCAACTCAAGAGTTTAATTCCAACTTGCTTTCAACAGCCAAACCATACAGAAAAAGAAACCCCCCTGTTTTCTCTAGTGCTCAACCACAGTTGTATCTTACTGAGGTAAATATGCTCTACCTCACCGGAGGGTAGTAACTTACTGTTGAAAGATCTAGAGTTAAGTAAGAAGTAAATCCTTCTGGCTGCTATTTAAAAATAAGGGCATTCAAACATCTTCCATTAAAACAAAACACAAACAAACAAAACCAAAAAAACAAACAACAACAAATGCAATGCTTTTTAAAAGGAAAATTAAATCAAGGTTGCCAAATTCTGATCTCAAATTCACTGTCAAGGCTGGCACTCTTACTTATGAAGCACGCAGGAGTACAATCTCCTAGAATCTAATCAGTGACCAGCACATTGAAGGGAAGAACACATAGCCAACGAGTCATGAAAGTTTAAGTTTCATATAATTTTATTAACATCTTTCAGTTTGTCTGAAACAATTATTTTGAAGAGAAAGGTTTCTGTTGGATGACTCCGTTATTATCATGAAAGAGAAGGTTTGGACAGGAATTAAAAACAGAATCTAAAAAGTTGACCAAAAAGGGGTAAAAAATAGTGCTTGAAAAACCAAAAGAGGTTTTTTGATCACTAAAGTGGATTGAAAAATATGTTTTTGTGGAAGACTTGCTCCTGTCTTTTGGATGGAGGACAAAAAGAAAGAAAGAGCAAGGTTGATTCTCATTTGCAAAGTGGAAGGATCCCTTGAGGCCAATAGAAATGCTTTTAAATGATGTTTGGTTATACTTGGAATGCCAAAGCATACACAAAGTACCCTGATATCCTCCCTGCTCGCTGAAGGGGAGGTCCCCTCCAGACTCCTCTGAAAGACTCCGTACACCAGAGATGGGTGGACATTCATCCCTGCTCCAGAAGGGAAGGAAGATACTTATTATAGCATGGAAAAATTCTGCCAGAGGGGTGCTACAGCCTCCTGCCACATTAGTTTTCAATGGTTATTCCAAGTCTGTGAAACACAGGTATGGCTTTTCTATTTTATTTATTTTTAAAAACCAAGTTCTTGTGGACCCTTCTGCATTCAAGTCTGTCCTTAAAAATCGTACACTTCAGAGACTTTTTTCTTCCAACTAAGGAATTTACAAGCCCTCCTAGTAAGCTTACAACTCACACATGTTGAATACTAGTAGCTTTGGATGTCAAAAGCATCAAAAAGCATTAATAATAAATTCATTTATAGTTCTACACCTTCCAGGAAACTTAAAGAAGTGCTGAAAGTATGACAACAGGTTTAAACAAGTTTAAACAAACTCATAAAAACAAAATAAAAATTTAATAAACAACTGTAATTCTATGGTGAACAGCATAATTTTTTTTTGAGTTGCATACCTACTCCTCTTATGCATTACACATATTTTTAGGTGAGATGGAAGGAAGATGACCTTTCTTTCAGTAATTTTATAGACGTATACTTATTTTCATACATACATATACATTCACTCATTCAGCTTTTTGTATATACCAGAAAGATTTAAACCTTGTTATACATAAATAGCTTATAATAAAGCTAAAGGTTGACAGACATTTTGATGTCAAATCACACCTTTGTCCAGGGCAATGTAACAACCTCAAGTGCAAAACTATTAAGGAAATGACCTAATCAAATTAAAGGCTTCCCTACAAACACTTTAAAATGATAACTTGCGAGAGCTGCGTGCCAAGCACCTTCTGTCCTTGGTTGCAGGGACTAATTCAGTCTGCATTTGGCTTCACCCCTCTGGCGTCAGCCACCCATCTGTCACCTCCCTTTTTCTGGGGTAATCTGCTCTGTACTTATCTGAACACTAGACTTCTAAGTCTTGTCTACCTCAAGAAAGTTACCTCTTGCTGATATTGGGGGTAGAGATGGTTGAAACCAAACATGTGCCTGGCTGAGCACAAACCACCACCAGCTGCATCTACGAAACTGTAATAAAATGGTGCTCAACAGCCCCCAACAGTTTATTTATTGCAAATAAACAGCAATAAAGTTGTTTCATATAACCGACCTTTATTTAAAAAGAGGTCTAAGGGCATACTCTGAGTCTTATCTAGATGAAGACAGCATGGACACTGGTGGTGATTCACTTCAGCAGCCTGGGGATCTCACCCACTGCATGGGTTTGTCCAATAAAGGTCTCTTGAGCATATAGCAAAAGATTCTTTTCAAGGACACACAGGGAGAACAGTATCTGTATTTTCCCAGTCTAGCAGGATTCTTCTCAACTAGACACATCTTATTTCTGTCAGGCAAAGTGGAATTATTATATACCATACCTCAGCTGCATAGCACAAATTATCATGATGTAAAGACTTCAATACTTTCAAGAGTTAGCAGTGACACCAATTTAAAAAAAAAAAAAAAATAGTTGTCCTAGCATGGATGCTAAAGGTTTTTGCTGCAGCAATGCACTAATTTTCAAGAAGTCAGCATGTACTAAATCAATTTAAATATCATATTCTTGGAGATACAGTTACAAGCCTGACCATCTCATCTATAATCCATTTTTCCAGTGAAGATGTGAACAAGCATATTTCTGCTTGATCTAAATGGACACAGAGGAGAATCAGTAAAGTGTGTTCAAGCACCAGAGTTCTGCATATAGTTAAACTTTGTTAGAAAAAAGTAATTTTTTTCTCCTATCTGCTTCATTTTTCAGGTATGATTTCACAGATGCAGTAGGTAACACAGCTTACAAGATTTGGGTCACTGTCTCAGATGTACTATAAGCAGAGAGGCAATACCCTGATGCAAACACGAACTTCAGCTTCTTCACAATTCTGTTGCCAAAAAAAGCACTAAGTCACATGTGGTACTCCTCACATCTGTATTTAGACTTCTGTAATTAACATGCCTTAACAAAAAGCATCTTCCTTGGCCTAAAATCCCTACACTAAACTAGCGTGACATCTTGTACATAGCTTCTGAAATGTAGCACTGAAAATTTAAACAAGGGAAGGTAATTGATTCATTACATCTATTTCTACTATATTTCTTTTTGTATTTTTTTGGTCACCATTTCAAAAGGCATTGTTTAAATTGCCCTAATCTGCAAACAGCAACAATAAGTGTAGCAAATACTTGACAATGAAGATGTAAAGCCTCTAAAAACCTGTTACCTTAGTAACCATGGGAATGCAGGAGAATAAGAATACACGCAGTGTCAGGACATCATTTTGGATTCCACAGGGTTTGGGCTGAAATACAGTCAGCTTTCATTAGCTTTTTGTTTTTCCCAGTAGGTCCTTGGACTTTGAAACAAAACCTGAATGACAGCTACGAGCAATTCCAGCCTCACTCCTCATCAGCCACACCAAACAAAACAGCTCTTCACTGTGAACCCCCCTCCTTTACACCCAACAAGCCTCGAAACAAACATTATTTATGTTGCTGACCCCTCTGGATATCATTAATAAATTGCATTCCAAAAAGAAGAGTGAAATGAAGACCCATTTTCATGGTATTTAGATAATTCACTTTAAACAAATGTACTGCAAGAAAAATAAAAAGTCTGCATATCCGCCCAGGATGTTTCTGCAACCCCACAGTTTATTAAAGGCTTTAGAGAGTATGTTAATTCAACACCAGCACTAAGAAGAACTTAGCTGCTCATTTAAGTAACACTGTATTTCCATTTTACTCATGAAGGGGAAAAAGAAAATTAAGAAGATAAAGAATTGAGATTCAATGTCTGTTGGGAAGCTTGTGGTCAAGACTGAACAGAACAAAGATTTCCCAACTGCTGGTTTTAGCTGGCTTAATTTTAGGTCCATTCCCTTACTCTTTGCTGCTGTCTAGTCACTTAGGAAAACAATCTGAAAAAATCTCCAGGCAAAATCATTGGAAAAATGAGCAAGAAATTCAGCCTTATGAGAACAAGGGTGGGGAAGGAACGTAACATATCTTTGCTAAATGAAGGGAAAAAAGAAAAAAAGTAGAAATATTGGTCTACTTGGTCATCATGTGGTGACAAAAATCTTTGCATCAGAAAGCCTGGAAAGTAATAGTAGTTCAGAGACACTGGCCTTGCCTTGCCTTGCATTGGTGCACTTCTCTTTCAACTGAAAAGGTATTTCTTTTCCATTCACAGAAACTGCCATTCCAGGATAACGTTGACACATGTAAGAGTTACATCCTCTGCTTATTTGCAGTCTTCTGCAGTCTTTTCTTCACATACATAAAGCAGTACCAGAAAGAAGTAACACTTGTTTAACATGCAATAGTCCAGATTCTCTGTTTTTACACTACATTACATGAAATGTCTGGATCATGTTAAATGTTACTAGTAAACACCAAAGTTACACTTTCAAAGCACTGCTCATAGAGCAAAACAGCAGTTTATCTCCAGGCAACTGCAACTTACAAGTTAAATCAAAAAGAATATGTAGATTTAATCAAATCAGTTATTACATATGGAAGAATACTTTCTGAAACACTCACATGTTTTGTAGATATATATAGAGGTGGCTATTCCCCACTCCTGAGTGGGAAAGAGGCTCATCTCTACAAAGGAAAGCACACTCATGACAACATTGAGCCAGCAGTTTACAAAAGAGCACATTTTATTCAGCAATATGCAGAAGGTAGGTTTTGAGACATTAGCTTAGGCCTCAGAACATTAGGCAAAGATTAGAGGAAGAGCACAGCCCAGTATCCCCAAGGCCCAGAGCTCTTTTAAAGGTGAGTGTTCACCTAAGCAATAACTTCTAACACCGAAGAGGGCTGTGGTAGACTAGGAAGTAATTGGCCATATAACTCCACTGAGGAACATGAGGTTCTTTCCAAAGTTAAGTTTCCATTTTGGAGTTTCAGAAGGCTATTTGCTGGAAACAAAAGGCTCCCTAAAAGTCTTTTCTTTGTTGCTTCCTCCCTAGAAAGCCTGTCAGTGATGCTGACAGCCATACCTTCCTAGAAGGGAAGCTTGGCACTGACACCTTTGATGCATGTGGTTTTAGAGTTGGGGACTTTGGCTGGGAAGGTAAGGGTAGCATCATTCTTATCCTTACAGCATAAAGTCATTGCTACAGTGCCCAAACTCCATCCTGCAAACCACAAATAAGCCTTTTTATCACAAGAGAGGAAGATTTCTCAAACTCGTATTAACGATGATACTGCTGTCAGTTCTGTAAATGGAGCCTGAGTCAGAACTGCAATAGGGACATTGTAACAATGACATACCTGAGGCACGTACATGAACTCACCCAGCATGGAAAAGCAGCTCATCATGACCCTGCCTCTGTGCTCCCCCTCCCAAAAGAAAACCCTGCCAAACACCCTGAGATTGAACAATGTTTCTTCAGACTCTGATTGACTGTATTCAGATGAGAAAAAAATGTACATAAATAATTCCATCCTTGCAAAAGCAATATGAGAAGGTAAATGCAAGCAGATGCCAGTCTTCTACCAACTTCCCCTTCTAGAATTACTGCCCTCCTGTCTGTAAGGCAAGCCATAGGTGCTGTCCCTTCTGAGTGGCAGCTCTGGAGGTGCTTTTATCCAGGAACAAAGGATGCATCAGATCTGTTCTAAGGGGAAAAGTGCAGTACAATCCAGGCATAGAAAGCACAAAGACAAGTGCAGGCCTGTATTCTAACTACTCTGTCATCTGCACAGGCCACAGACTCAGATGCTTGCCCCAGATGCCAGAAGAACTGGGAATGACTTTTTGTCAATTCCCTACAATTTGAGTCATATAGCTTAGTAATGCTCTTTTTTAAGGGTTCCAAGAAAACCTGGATCAGAACAACCACTCATCATCTTCTTTATGTCAGATGCAAAAAATTGTGTTCCAAGTATCTAGAACAGGGCTTTCAAGCCTGTTTCCCCCCCCCCAGAACTCATTCAGCAGGAAGAAACAAAATTTAATCAGTTCTTAAACAGTTCAGAACAGTTCCTTCACTGCCAAGTTTAAACTCCCACGTCAACATTGACCTAGTTGGCACTAGTTCTACAAATTATTTTTTGATCTCAGTGTAATTTCAAGACCAACTGGAAATACCCAAAAGGCATGTTGGTGGTAGCAATCACTTTCTACCAAAAAAACCTGCAAAAAGCAGCACATATGCATGTTCAAATAATTTTACACCTGTCCAGTGTAAAATCCAAAAGTAGGATTTCTCAACCTAAAAGAGTATGCATGTTTAAAAACACTTCACAGCACATTTGGCACTAGCAGTTTGGGGGAAAAAAAATCTACTCAGTACCAATCACTTCCACCCCATTGCGTTACACTGCACCCGCCAAGCTTGGCACATCACTCAGCAGTAAACTGGATCAAGGAATTCATCCATCTGAAAGTAACCTGGAAAACTATGTTGTTTTTCAAGTGGATCAGTTCCTCTGCCAGATCTCAGCATGCTCCAAACAAACAGCAGCAAAGCAGGGGGAAAGGCTGAGAGTGGGGTGAGGAAATGGGCAACCAACAAGGAGCAAGGGCTGATGGACCACAAACCACAGCCCTGTCACACAGGCTCATTCACATGGTTTGATATGAACCTCCCTTACCAAGCCAAATCACAGATGCAACTTCCTTTTAAAAGGAAGGAAACCTCACAAGTATCCCTGACCCAACACTCACTAAATCAATGTGCAGCAGGCACTTTGCCATTGGCCTCAAAAAGAGCTGAATCCACATGCATCCAGGACCATGCTGAAAGCTGCAGACAACAGATCTCCTACCTGTGGAAAGCAATCTGGAAAGCATGTGGGAAAAATAGAAGAGAAAGGGAAATTAACTTTTCTAACACCTTTGAGTCTGTGAAGTGACCTTTGGGAATTACCTCCAAATTTCATCTACTGAGTGACAAGTAGGCTAAACTCAAATAAGCAAAGACCTGTAAGATGCCAAGGCATTTGTATTGAAGGTCTTTCCTTCTCACCCTCCTCTGTAACACATCATCATGGAAATACTCCAGGAAAGTTTCAATGACTGAAGGAAGTAACAGTGGCTATCATTTTACTACTGCATTGGGGGACTTCACTCCATTTTTGCAGATACTACCTTTCTCTTTGTGTCACACATGCCTTAGTTCCCCTTCAGCAGATACCTGGGACTATGAAATGCTTCTCTGAATGCTGAAATTCAGGGCAGGGAAGAAAGTGGTATCGGAATGCTTTTAAATAATTGCAGCTAAAGAAGACACACATTGGCATATGCATGGGCCTGGTACCCTGCATGCATAAAACTAAAGGAAAAATATGGGCTTCTGCAATATAAATAAAACAGATAAATTTAAAATAACTTGAGTTCAAATCTATCCAGCATGCTACTACTCAGTAAACATCAGGAGGTACTCAAACAGAATGATTTTCTGACAATTAAGCAAGAACAATAGCAAATATTCCATTTGCAATTAAGAATCTGGGTTTTGTTTTCACAGAAACAGTGGGGATTTCTTCAGTAGTGACTTCAATTAACTTCTGCTCCCCACCACTGACAAAAGGCTTAATGGGCTCAAAACCATGGCTGCTTTTCCCCCAACAACTTCAGACTGAAAAAACAGCTTATTACATCTTCTCTAAAAATGTTTCAATTACATTTATTACACTTGCCTACTGTACTGCAGGCATTCCCAAAGAGCTAAAAACCAAAACAACACAGATAAATAAATCCCAGTAAAACCACAGTCAGTAGCCTCTGAAAAACAGAAATCCCTTAAACATTAAAAAAATACTAAAATTAATAGGTCTGTTTTGTGGTTGTCACAAGCCAACCTGCTGATTCAGGGCAATCTCACCAACAGTATTCTTATCTGTAAAGGGTAAGAATCAATTGTTTGACAGAAACAAAGGAGAGCTCAACAGGAAATCAACCAGCTTGGGACAGATGGTCACTGAATCAAGTTTCACCCCTCCCCTCTCCAAAAATAGGCTTAAGAGGCATTTTCTGTTACCAAGCAACAGCCCAAAGGAAGGCATAAATCTTTTCCTACGTGTTATTCCCCTCCTCCCCAACACACATACATTTCAATCTACTAGGGCAGTATGTTTGTGGGTTTGTTTATTTTCCACATAACAGGTAGGAGGGTTTATTCTGTGCAACGACAATACCTTTCTGCATGCCCAGTAGCCATGTTTCCTTTTTTTTAAGGCAAGATGGAGGTTAACTGTATCCATGCTATGAGAACTACCATGAAGATAGGTTTAAAGGCAGGATCCAATTTTAGTTAGTAACCCCTCCTTGCTCGGCCAAGGTGACCTGAGAAATTACTCCCTAAAGAAGGGAGTTCCTGATGACTATTTTATATAAAACCCTCATCCCACCATGATGAAAGGTCACCATCTTCTTTTTAAAACTTGTCATAAAACCCTGTACCTGCTTTAACCCATAAAAATCCATAAAACTTAATTCCCAAAGAAAGCACCATGGTATCTTTAATATAACACACAGACCAGGGGACTTTTAAACCCTTTGAATTTTAGGAGCATTAATCTGCTAGTAAATCAAACACCCTAAGTGAGAATTGGGGTATGGGATGAGTAGGAAAGGATAATCAACATTTACTGTTCTGGTGAGCCAGGGGAGGAAAGAAGGGCTGGAGCAGGGGGGTGGAATGGAGGGGAGAAAGAGACCCGAAGAGGCTGTTTGCAGAGATCAGGGAGGAGGGGGAGGGGAGCAGAGCCCGGGGGTGAAGGACAGCGCCTCTGAAATTCAGATTAGCATCCAGGGAACAAACCGGTTTGTTTGACCCCCCCCATCATACAAACCGGGAACAGACCAGCAGCCAGCAAAAAGAGATGGGAGTTAAATTTAGCCACACAAAGAGTAATCTGCAATAAATTAAAAAAAAAAAAAAGGTTTACTATTACAACCCTCACAAAATTAATTAAATGGGGAAGAAAAAGTCTCACTTCGGCAACAAACTGGGTAATCATCCTTTAAAAGCACAGAGCCTGGATTACCGCTGACACATACTTAGACTACTAAAACATATGGCCAATAAAAAAAAAGGGGGGGTGTGGGGGGAGGGGAAAGGTTGTGGCAGCATGTGGTCTGCAAGAGCTTTATTTTCTCCCTCCTCAACTCCTGCTTGCTTTAGCCAGCTGAAGACCTTCTGCGAGACACAGCCTATTTTCACTGGGTATTTCATGTATTCCTTTGACACCAGTGCAGATACTGGTTACCATCACTATGGTGGGTAAACAGAGCCCTGGCCATGGGCTGCTTCACTGGCCAAGGGCCTTGCACTTTCAAATCCATTTCACCACAAAGTCATCTTGGTGGAGGCGCTGCCCCGGCTCTCCGCCCATGACAAATAGTTTTCACAGGGAAACCAGAGAGTGTGATGTCTAGATTCAATTAATTAAAATTAAGTTAATTGTAATGAAACAGAACACAGAAAAGCCAAATAGCTGCTTGTATGTATGCCAAGAACACCACTTGTTCTTCGAGGTCTAAAGCTTTCTGACAGAAGCATGAAGCTTAGCAGCCCAAGGACCTGACCAGGAGACTTGAACTAAGGGCCCTCTAGGCTCAGCCACAGAAGACCTTAACAGCAAATCATTACTGTCACATAGTGCTTTAAAACTCCCAGGCCAACCACCACCCTTGGTTTAGAGAGAGGAAAACTGACGAATGTAGAAGCCATGTGCTCTCTCTCAGTGGCAGAATTTGGAAATACAACCGGATCTTCTGCAGACCCAAGTCCACATTGTAATATCACCCTGAGCATGCAGGCAAGTTGTTATTTATGTAAATTCATGGCCAACATCAACATTTTTACAGCTGCTTTTCCTGTCTTCTTCACAGCTTAGCAAGAGACCTGTAGATTAAATCCAAGTCTTTACCGAAATTAGTCTCTCCAATCAGGCAGGCAGTGATAGTCATCCCAGGGTTATT
This sequence comes from Aphelocoma coerulescens, assembly GCF_041296385.1. Lineage (NCBI taxonomy): Eukaryota > Metazoa > Chordata > Aves > Passeriformes > Corvidae > Aphelocoma > Aphelocoma coerulescens. The sequence goes on along the minus strand of NC_091015.1, from coordinate 118,796,966 downwards.
CAGGAACGGATATACTTATTTTTCTAACACATTCAGAATATGGCTAAATAAGACATGAAACTACAACTCATCTCTAATGCATGTTAGCAATTTCTCTATAAATATTAAATTAATTATAGACTGCAAGGGTTTTGTTTCTTTTGTACATCAGTGTAAATGGTGCAAAATATGCCATGGCAGCAAAAGCCCCATACTCTTTACCTGCTTATACACAGACCATCATCTGGGAGAAAAACATACATTGTAGCTTTGCATAAGCATTTACTATAGCTTTCAAAGAGGCATTTTCTCTTATATTCAAATATATGTCCTTTACACCACTCTGCCGTGGTAAGAGAGAGAGAATCACCTAAGAGGGGAAAGAAAGACTGTTTCCTTTTCCCCTCTTAAGTAAACCATCAGGCTTTTTCTTCAGTGACCAAAAAAATTTCCATATTCCTTGGCCAAGATGGTATCTCCAGACACACTGCATGTTTTTTGGTTGAAATGTAAAAGGACACAAGTTTACCTCAAATCTCTGTCAATATTCTATGATTCCATGAAATGAAGTCTGAAGAGACTGCATTCCAGTATGTCTTTCTTAGAAAAATCACAACAGATTTTCTTAAGAGTCTCTATTTCTCAAACTGCTAGTTTAGAACTCTAGGTCTTCTAATACAGTCTATTATAATAATTAGTTTAACTTGACTCTTTACTTTGAACTAAGACATTCAACAGCAGAATAAAGCTTGTATCTGTGAATGATCCAAACAAGTCCCCATCTTTTTTTGCTATAGAACATAATAGCAATAGGCAGTGTTCAAAACATAAGAACATTCCTCAGTCTTATTAAAATCACAATAGCGCTTCTCTTCATTAAAGGATGGGCAGAAGAATAGAATGGTAAGGAACAGCGATCATCAGTTAAAAGCTCTGTTAAGTAAAAATAAGTTTATCCATAGAAACAGAGAAGCAATTACAAAAGGGATAAATAACCTACAGGGATAGGTAAGTCAGTAAAGACTGCAAGTAGACAACTGCAAGCCTCATTTCCAAAACAAAGAAAATCAGAACATGAATATTATCGTTCATGTGGCTATATGGTGGCATTGCATTTAACTGTTTACTCCCCAGTTTGACATCAACCTATGTTAAAAAGGGGCTGCTTCTCTTAAAACAATTTTCTGTTTATATATTTAGTTTGGGGCTATTTTTCCTGGCACACATAATAACAGAACGGACACAAGATTCACCAGTGCATTCACCAGATTCTCTTATCTCTGTATGCTGGCTGAAAGGAACACAGTGTATGTAATTTATTCCAGATCAGAAAGGCAGTGTGACAGCACAGAGAATAGACCACATTTTCAACAAGCATTTCTTAACGAGAAATTTATCAGTCTCTCTCAGCATGTACTGCACTTTGGAACAGGGAGGACAGAATTGTTTTAATGAATTCATCCTGAGGCCAGCCTCCTTCCAGGCATATGGCCTCAAAATACACTTGCTTCTCTCTTTGGGGCAAAGGATTAGTTACGAAGCATAAAATGGTTCTGCTTTCTGGCTCTCGTTAACTTGCCAGTCAATTTCTTCCTGAGATGGAATTTCTCAAAGAAAATTCAATCTGCAGTTGCAAATTTCTAGTTCTTTCCCTCCTTGCTATGTTTTTTACAAAACTTTCACCTCCCACAGTTTATTCAGCTAATCATTTGGAGCAGGAAAAGGTATGTTATCATCCAGCCTCTGTTCCTCTTTTCATAATTGCAACAAAAAAAGCACAACCCTCTTCTTTCCACACTTGGCTGGTTTTCCTCTACATATGGAGCATGTTCAGCTAGAATATGGCAACTAGGGAGAAACTGCAACCCACATACTGAATCGTCACATAAGAATCAATATGTCCAGAAAAATAAAACATATAGACACACATACAACTCAGCGGAAAGATGCTGGAGGGCATGTCATTGAAAACTGCAGTTCCCAAATCCCACTAATTAACAAAATAAGAAGTGATTAACTGAAATAACAAGTATCTCCTTTTTACACATGCTTTATTTTAGTCCTGAAAAAAAAGGTTTAAAATTAATAGTACTGGGCTTATTTCAAGTTTCCTTAGAGTGAAACATTCAATTTTCAACATGAATTTTCAATTCAAACATGAATTTAGACAGACTGATTTTAGACACAACAAAAATGTCAATCCATCAGGTATCATTATTACCCTTTGATGCTCAATCTTCCATCCCAGACAGCCCAAACAAGCTCTTATGGAGTCAGTCAAGCCTTGCAGCCTTCCTATTAACACATGCCCAGCAATGCCTCAATTACCAGACAATTTCTGTTGCCATCCACCAACGTGACAAGACCAGCAGAGAGCTACCACTAGCAGAACTCACGGAGTCTCTCTGTCGATGTGTGTGACTGGATGTGCAACCAGTGCACATTTCTGATGATATACAGAAAGCATATCTAGCACATAGCAGAAAAAGAAAGTGGAAAGCAGGTCACCAAAACAGTTCAGGCTGCCAGTAGCCTGTTCCTTGAGTATCTTTGCAAAGCCCTTGGGCCAGATGAATTGTTTCAGGAAGCTCTATCTTACCAATAGGTAATACTGCCAAGTTTTATGGGTTTTGTATTACCCCACTTTGCAACCAACAACAGAATCATTCCGGTTGGAAGGGATGTCTGAAAGTCAAACAGTCCAAACTCACACTCTTGGCAGGGCCATGTTGGAAATCCCATTGAAACGACACATACTATGATGTATTTTGCTTCATGGCTGATCTGCATCGATAGTTTTGACTTATTATCCTGTCAAATTTAAGTGTGAGGTTCTCAGTGATTCTCAGCTAGAGTACAATGATTCAAGAACTGAAGGTCCATTTCTTAAAAATAAAAAGCCCAAGGCACGAAACAGCTTTTTTCAAAGGAAATTAAATGTTTTATTGATGCCAAGACTTCATCTGTTTCCCAACATGCAGTTTTTGCAATTTGGACAAACTGCTAGTGACCTACAAAGCAAAGATCCAGTCGTATCAAGGTTATACACTGAGGTTCATGCTGTACTTGTTTATATAGTGAATCAGAATAGAGAACACAGGCTTGAAATATCAGTATCATCCAACATAAGAAGTATCAAAACTATGCAGCATCTGTTGCATTCCTCTCTCTTTTTCAGCCCTAAACCCCTGAACTGCATGTTATCGAGTTCAAAGTTGAGCCCATTTTCACAGGAAGAGTCTATTAAAAAGCATCTGGAAGAACACTGTCTTTTACTGAAACTAAGTCCCAGATCCAATACTCATTTATTACACTGCTGGGACAGCATCCTTTAAACACGATAATCAAAAGCAAACGTGGTTTTTTTGCTTTCAAACAGACATCAAAGCAACAATGTTAGGATGAATTTTCAACTGTTCTGAATCTACAGGTTATATAGATTTGCCTTTTCCAGAAGGAGGGACTCTGGCAACACACACGCAACTTCACAAGTTCAACTCGGCAGTTAATCTGTCTGGCTTTAGCACACAATCAGAAATGGATTTGCTACAGTGACAGCAAATGGAGCTGAAAGCTACACTGCACTGTGTAGGGGAGTGCTTAACTCCTATTGCAAGCACAGCCTCCCTCTTTCTACACCAAATCCACATGACAACTGGAATCACCCCAAAGCCAAGCTTGACAGAAAGCCAGTCAGCTGTGCTGCAGATGAAAATTGAGCATCTATCTACACAGACACCAGACACAAGACTTCTCTTAATAAAACAGCCAAGCTGGACAGTCAACAAGCAACACTGTTCATTATGATAGCTGAGAGAAGCCAGGAGAATCCTTTTTTTTTCCCCCCTTCATTCTCAGGCTTTTCTGCCACAAGGTCACATCTGCTGTTTAAAATTAAATTGGGTTTTTTCTGTGGTGGTGGCCTTTGTTTAAGAGCTTCCAAGGCATACTGTTTTGAATAACATTACTAGTGGCACATCTACTACCCACTAAAAACTTCTGGTCTATAAAGGCAAACTGCGAACACAAAAAGCAGTATAAATCATCTCAGCCAATCAATCATTAAAGAAAAAGAATCCATTAAAGACCCACTAATGTAGTGGACCAGTATGATATTAAGACCTCAGCATTTCTAATTCATGTCCCTTTCTAATTCATATATGTATATGCACAAACATACACACCATCCTCTCTGAGTATTCTGGAGGGGGGAACTGCCTATGCCTATGTCATACAGCACCCAAAACACTTTCAGACGTAGTAAGAAAGAAGAGTATTACTAAGTTAATGGAGCAAAAAAAACCAAAAAAAAAGTATATTTAGATGCCTTGTCATTTCATAGCTCTTGACACAAAAGTTTGTGACAGCTAATGTTTTAATCTTTGTGCCCTTGAAATCCAGCTCACCTTCCACATCTGCTATAATCATGATTGTTATTTCACCTTCTTCCTTCAAGTCCATAGTCTGGCAAGCAAGTTGTCTTCATCCTGCTCAAATGGCTTGGAAATTGAGTGCTGACTCTCCTACTGAAAAAAAAAAAAAAAATGGCAGGCACTAACTGTCAAAAATTGCCAAAACTGCTGCAAAGGGGACTGTGAGGATATGCGTATTTTTCACTCGGAACTTCTGCTTTAAATATCCCATAGGTAGTTCTGTGTGCCTCTATTGGAGGCATTAAAGTGTTCTTGGATGGCTTTGCCTTTCCCACCCTTCCCCTTTAGGTTTTCTTCAAAATTGCTCCTCTGTGGGGTGGTACTAATCACTTGGCTAATCCATCTAATTTCTTCACAACCAGAAATTTCCCTCTAAGAGGTTAAGATTCAGAAGAGTAACAACAGTATCTTAACATCTCATCTATACAAATTAATTTTTGAAAGCATTTTTTACAATAGGAAACCACCACATTCTTAAATGTCACATACAACATGACTGGCAGGAAGATGTTTCCCTCTTCTTGATTCAGTGCATTTTAGTTGTAAAAATCAAGACCTATTTCCCAGTCTTCCCAAAGGAATCACCTAATTGCACTAAGAATTTGATTCTGTATAAGTGGTTTAAAAAAATTACAAGATTACATTTCCTTTATGAAACAGCTGTTCTCAAAGTGGACTGAAAGTGTAAAAGAACAGGAGAATAAAGCCACTTAATGCTCCAAAGCAAAACAGAGTTTGGGAGACTTCCTGAGAAGCCACAGGGAGATGGTCAGTGAGGCAGGAACAAAAGCAGTAAAAGTAGATGGCTTGTTCTCCTGAATGGCAAAACTGAGATGCAATTGTACACTGAAACACATTATCACCAAGGAGATAGTAAGTAGAGAACTAATAGCAGTGAAGTACTGTACCAGCAGTAAAAGGACACAGGGCTCAGGACAGGGAACAGAGCACTTGGCTCTCTGCAAATCTCAAGTCAACCCATCAAGACAAAGGTTTGTCACATATGCTCTTCACCCTGAGACATCAGTAGCAAGGGTAGGCAACAGTAATATCTATAGAACTTTGCTGTGAACATCCCAATTTCACCAGGGATTCCAGTGTAAAGAGGATTCCTCACAGCATCAGAAGCAGCTGAGTTCAGCTATTTGCATCTGCTGTTCCTTACCACTACACCATCTCTTTGAAGTGGGTGTGATGGAGAAAGAGCTCGGATCTCACTAAGCCCAGAATGCTGTGCCACACTTCACTTTTTTAATAAGTGATCGTTTCCTCTTTACTAGGAAGACTGTTGAGGAGCAGGCACACAGCAATTTCCAAACACTCTCCTAATTACTCAATTACTCTGAAGTGATAACACAACAAGGGATCATACAGCTCAGAGTATATACATTCTCCCTGAGCATTGGCATTACAATTGCATATTAACCACCTCTATCTTTTAAAAGACAGCTGGAAATAAAGCAAGGGGAATGGCATAAGGGAATTTTACCTAATTAAAAGCATAATTTAACTATCAAACTCCCAGAAAATTTGTCCCTAGGTTTCCTTATGCTTACAGACCTAAGAGTCTATAAGAAAGCAAGTTTTGAAGTTGGAGGTAGCATTATAAAACAAAGGGGGTGGGGAGGGACAAATCCTAATATCTCTCAAATATGCAGAATGCTAAAGGTAAAATGTTTCATATGCACATTTATACTTCTTCATGAAGCCACATTTAAATTTAGTATGGCTCTGGAGAAAAACAGCAGCATAAACAGAGCCATTCAAAAAAGGCTACTGATTTCTCTGAAATTTTGGTGCTGTACACTCCATTCAACAGAGAATCAGTGCTGCAGAGGGAGGTGCAAAAGGACAGCAATACCAGGCAAATGTTCAGCAGCTTAAAATAGTCAGCCATCTAACTAAACTTCACACTGTAGGTTCTAGGGAAATATTACCACTTTTGGTAAGACACACAGATGAATCTTCATTTAAAAAGGAAGACTATTGATAGAGTGTATTTCAGACCACAGTTACATTCAGTAACTAACTTCTTCAGCCTCAAAGTGCTCTGATCAGGGGTCTTGAAAAGAGCTAATTACAGACAGTGATGGAGATAGGAGACAGAGAACAAGAGGATCTCTGCACAGCATTTCATAAAATTAGTCACTCCAGGCTTGGTCATGGAACCAGTACAACAGATGTCTGGTAATCTCTTAAGTAACAGTATCTTAGGTCTGCCCACACTGTTTTCTGTTCACAGCTCCAGCAGTATGAAAAACTACCTCAAAATAACCTCTCCAAAACCTTCCATGAGAAATACGAATCAAAGGTTTTTATTATATCTTGTCATACTGAGTACTCCCTACCTTCTTACTCTTCTGGTGATTTTATGCCAGACATATAGTTCTTCCTATCTTTTATATTTTATGAACATTTTATTAGTTAGTGTAGTGTAATTGCTAAAAAAAAAAATAAATTAAAATTAACCAAAGCAGATGACATTATATGATGCAAGATTTTCAGGTCAAGTATATGGAGGTTTCTTATTAAAGATCTGAGGTGCCATGGAACTTAAAATGCTAACTCAATGAGAATTACATTAAGCACACTGCAATGAAAGTAGTAATTTACACAATTCTCTATGGCCTCTCATGTCCCAAAAGAATTTCACAGAAGTTGTGACATTATTGTGTGACAGAATAAGACAGCAGAAAACAGCTCACCAGGCTTCAGGAGTCATCCAAACCAAACCTAATTACATTTTAGAATCACAGAATCATAGAATGACTTAGATCAAAAAAGACCTATAAGATGATTGAGTCCAACCATTAACCCAGCACGGCCAAGTTCACCCCTAAATCATGTCTGTAAGTGTCATGTCTACACTCCTTTTAAATACCTCCACGGCTAGTGATTCAACAGCTTCCCTGGGCAGCCTGTTACAAGGCTTGACAAATCTTTCCATGCAGAAATTTTTCCCAAAATCCAATCTAAACCTCCCCTGGTGGAAGTTAAGGCCATTTCCTCTTGTCCTATCACTTGTTACCTGGCAGAAGAGATCAACCCCCATCTAGCAAGGTGGTCTCGTCTGAGCCTCCTTTTCTCCAGGCTAAGCAATCCCGCCTCCCTCAGCCGCTTCTCATAGGGCTTGTGTTTTAGACCCTTCACCAGCTCTGCTGCACTTCTCTGGACACACTCCAGCACCTCAATGTCCTTTGTGCAGTGAGGGGCCCAAAACTGAACACAGGATTAAAGGTGCAGCCTCATCCAGTGCTGAGTACAGAGGGACAAGCGCTGCTCTGGTCCTGCTGGCCACACTCTATGATACAAGCCAGGGTGCCACTGGCCTTCTTGGCACACAGTGGCTCATGTTTAGCTGGCTGTCAACCAATACCCCTGGGTCCTTTTCCACCCGGTAGATTTCCAGCCACTCTTCCCAAGGCTGTAGTGTTGCATAGGGTTATGGTGACCCAAGAGCAGTACTTGGCACTTTGCCTCACTAAACCTCATACAGTTGGCCTTGGCCCATCGATCCAGCCTGTAATTTCTGTAAGAACTCCGTACTTCTGTTTAATACTTCCAAGCCAACAACAACAGTGCACAAAATTCGGCTGTCCTCATTGTGAATAAACACTGGTCCGAATTTCTGTCATCTGCAAGTTCCTCCAACAGATATCCTGTGTTCTTTTACTTATGGAATATAAAAACATTAATGACTATTTAATTATTAAGAGCCTAATGTTACTGGATAGTTCACCAATACACACACCTTCAAATAATGGCTCCTTGGTTTTGGGTCTTCCTCACTACCTACCTACAAATTTAAATCCATTAGCAGGGGCTATATTAGCTTGCTCAGAGTTGCAGAATTGCTTTTGCAATGACTCACTGAAACTTTATTCACTAGTTCTCTCCTTATTATACAAAGGTATCTTCAGAGTTCTTGGAAACAAGATGTGTTTGGGGTATACAAGAAATAAAATTGGTCCATTAACATATCTCCACACAGAACACAGCATGAAACAAAATGATCAGGTCTGGAATTTTTAGAAAATAAAACCTGAAACTACATTAGACAAAAGCATTTTGAACACATATTCTTACAAGCAATACTTTTCTCAACATATTAAGGAAAGCAATGACAAGACAGGATTTGAGGAAAGTCAACAATTCTTAAAAAAATAACAACACAGTAATTGTAAAAGTTTAGCGTTGTTTTATGACTGCTGCTGTAATCTGTTTCAGTATATTAGAGATATCTTAACTGTTTACTTTATCTAATGAACTCTAGTTCACGGGACTAATTCTGTAAAAGACATGATTGTCAGAATGTCAAGGCTTATTACTCCTTCATCTGTTGGGTTTCCCAACAGTCCTCCTCCTCACAATTGTGTTTTAGAAACAAAAGAAAATGCATCTTTTGCATTACATGCAAGAAATTATTATGCAAGAATAAGCAAAGCACATACATCTCAAAGAGGCTATAAAGCCAAAAATCTGAAATGTTTTTTTATGTTATTGATTTCATAATCCTTTTTTGGCAAGAGTCAAGATTTGATGCCTTAATATCATGTCCAAGCTCCATGTTTTGTTAATTATGTCCTACCTAGCTAAATGCCCCCCATAGTTTCAATTAGACATGGTATTCTTCCTCACTTCCCGTCTTGATTATTGTGCACTGTTGCTAAGCGCTAGTTAACAGTTGCCACATTCACCTAAAGTCGGCTGCATTTCAGTGGTCATTCAAAGAATTAAATACAAAACATATGGTACAGAACTGTACAAAGCAAAAAAAGCACTTTTAAAAACCACATGCTTAATATAAGGTAATACAAAACTGGAAGTAAAATCCTTACAGTCCTATGTCCACTCCAAATTTCCTAGAAACATTGAAAATAAGAGAGAAATGCATTCAATCTTTTTTTTTTTTAGCTTTCACTAAAGGGTTTACTAGAGTATATTATTGACATTATACTGAGTCTAGTTTTACACTGAATAAACAGCCCAGCATTCATAGTGTGACAGCCTTCAAGGTACAGACATTTTTGCCTTAAAAAAGTAGTTTCTCTACATTAGAGAGTTGCTACATTAGTAGCAACTAATTAGAGTCTCCTAAATTAGACTCCAGGTTTTCTTTACCTTGTATCTGCAAAATACTTTGGACATGACTTGTTGAACTGCCAAATATCAATGCCAGTAGCTATGTGTTTCAGAAGACCTTGAACCAAATGTGCTTTTTTTGCATTCTAGACAAACTTTTCACACAGACAGATCACCCCTCCTTTTATCTGTGATGTCCTCATGAGATCTTAAGAAACTTCATGTATTTTAATTATGCCAGTAAAAGCACAGTAATCAGCTTGCCTATTACTGCTTATTTCCTTTAGTATTACACCCTGGACTTAAAAACTGCCTTACCAAAAAATCCTCACTATTTATGATTGCTACATTATCTACAGCCAAACCCAACCAATAAAAATTCCTGGTATGTACAATTTGTTTTTTATAGCTTTTTTTTTTTTCCTGTTAAACACCTTAGAGAAAAAATTGTGCACAAACACTACTAACAGTAAGCAAAAACATACACTGTATTTGTTATCTGTATTTACAGATGTTGAATTAAACCTTCAGGTCTCAGAACCCAATCATTTAAACAGGTAGGAACATATTGAGCATTATTCACTGACTTTCTGGAGTATTTTGTTAGGAATACTGGAGAATACACGAGAAAGTATGCATATGTTCAAAATCCACCAATGTTAAAAATTACAAATAACTAAGTATTTCTCAACAGCTCTGAGAATACTCACATAATCCTTATTCCTTTGCAAAGACATATTTAACAAGGTAATCCTCCAGCTTCATAAGTGCTTTTATTGTACTCACAAGAAAATTCTACAGGATAATGTTTAAAATTTGTAAAGATTGTTTTAATCCACTAGTACATATGTAGTAAGTTTTTCAATCAACATAAGACCCATCCTTGTTTCTCTTTAGAGGGCACATCCCTTAACAAAAACCAAATGTATGTGTGCATTACAGTATTTAAAAGTGCTGCAAGCTTTAGCTGTCTCAGAAACCACACGTGTAAATATACCTGCAACTGAAATATGCACCTATTTGCTTCACCTCTCAAACAACAGTACTAAATTAAATAAAATAAAGCTTCAGTATTCCTAGTCAGGAAATAAAACACAGCACTTTCTTCTCAGCATCCTTTTTATTTCCATCTTTTAAAAAGCTCTTTGTAACAAGGTATCAATGAAGTATGAAGAATATTGAGGACCATTTCAATAATACTTAAAATATCATTCAGTGGAAAAGTCTGAAGAGGCACCAATTTAAAGAAAGGCAAATGGAATAACGCAAAAAAAGGTCCTATCTTCAGCATATTCAAAGCAAACACGCTGACAAGCAGCAGACATGGGAAATATTTTTCCACGGGGTAACTGAAAGAGGCTCCCGCACTTCAAACACATCTAACCATTGATAATTCCTAAATTTCAGAATATGTATAAATATTTGCAGGCTTGGGGCCTGAACAAACATCAGCACTTGGCCACCCGCTGAGTTGGCCGAAATCCTATGGTGTACACAAAGTTTTCATCTTTCGGAGATTTCGGGGTGCGCTGGGAGGGAAGGGCCGGCCCCCGGCAGTACCTAAAGGCCCCTGTGTACATCTGTCAGCTGCCGCGGGGAGCCGCCGGCGGCTTCATGCCAGCCGCTTTTCCCCCGTTCTACCTTTACTTCCCAAGAGCAAAGCAGCCGTGTCGATCAGCTGCCCCCGCGGTGGAAGCATCACGGACGGACCGCCGGTGACACGGCCCGCGGGGCAGCGCGGCCGCCGCCGCGCGTTGGGGCCACCGCGTCTCCCGGGGACACAGCGACAGCCCCTCATCCCCGCGAAGGGGGCCCGGCGCCCTGTCCTCCCCTCCCTCCTCAAACCCGGCCTACACATGTCCAGAAGTGCCCCCACACACCCCCCCCGTCCCGCGGCCCACCCACGGCCGGCCCTCCCCGCCCCGGGAGAAGCCTCCTGCGGGCGTGGAGGGCGAGGCGGCCGAGCCCCCTCTGCCGGCGGCCGCCCGTCTGGCAGCGCGGGGCGGGGGCGCGCACTCGCCACTCGCCCGCTCCCCGGCAGAGCCACCTGCACCCCCCGCGTCCCGGGGCTTGGCTGCCCGCCGCCCGCCCGGCCACAGCGGCTGCTTTGCTTCCGTAGGCCCCCGGCCAAGGCTCTCCCACCCCCGCCTTGCCCCATCGGCTCGGGTTATTTCCCCCGCTCCGGTCCAAAAGGCCGGTAACAAAGGGCTGGAGCCCACCCGGGGGCGGGCGCCCGCAGCCCGCGGGTGACACGGGCGCTGCCCGCCGCGCCGCTGGCAGCCCGCTGGCAGCCCGCCGCTGCCGCCGCCCCCGGGGCTGCGCTCCGCGGGGTGACAACACCGAGCGCGACTCAGCCAGCGGAGACGCCGCCGCCGCCCGACCCGCTACCTTTGTGCCCTCCCAGAAACCGGCGAGAAGGCGAAGCAGAGCCCCGCGCTGCTCCCTTACCTTGCTGGGCAGAGAGAGAAAAAGTTGAAGCGTTCTCCTTCTACCCCTCCCTCACTTTCTTTTTTTTTTTTTTTTTAATTTAAATATTTGAAATTTTGGGGTTTTGGTTGGTTGTTTTTTTGGGTTTTTTTAACTTCCCCCTCCCTCCCTCCCTCCCTTCCTTCACGCCGAGCACTGCGCTCAGGCAGTCCCGCCCGGCGCCCCCGCTGCCACCGTCTCTCTCTCTCCCTCCCTCCCTCCGGGTCTGGGTCTCGGTCTCTCTCTCTCTCTCTCGGCGGGAGGAGGGGAGGGGAGGCGAGGGGAGGAGAAGGGGGCGGACCCGCAGGTGCCGCCCCTCCTGCTCTGTCAGCTAGAGGAGAGGGGTCGGGGGCCGCGGGCGTGCTGCGCTCAGGTGTGGGGGTGGTCGGCGGCGGCGGCCCTGGCCGTGGCTCACGGTGGCGGGGTTGGGAAGGGAGTGCCAGCGTCGTGTCAGGGACTGAGGTGATATGCTGGTATGGGCATGAGTTAGGGGAGGAGGCAGGTGGAGGGCACTGAGGCTCGGGACGGAGCGGCCGGGACTCGGTGAGGACGGAGCGACCTGGGGTGCTTCGTCTGTGAGGGAAGGGGCGAAGCCCTGCACTGAGAGGAGCCAAGCTAGGAAGCGTCAAAACCCTGTCGGATACAGCGTCGGTCGGTGGCCGGTGAGAGAGAAGTTGGCACTTGGAGTGCTGACGGCCCCGCAGTGCACGCTGATCAGGGCTATGGGCAGAGCTGAAATTTGGGCGGGAGGATCACCTCATGTTGTGTTTGGGTTTAGTTAGCAATGGAGCTGGTCCAGGAGTGGTAAAGAAGCTGAAGGGGTTTAGCGTGCTAGGAGGATGCTGGAGACGAACAGGAGATGGGCACTCCAAGTATACTTGTGTCTGATATTAAATGGAACAGGTGGGTAAAGATGAGTGGATCTGATTGTGTTGAAGAGATTGGAAACAGAAGGATCTGGAACATTTAGAACTGTAAATGGGGTCGAAATGTGTGGGGAAGCAGGGGGTTTGGATCCTTGGTGTGTGCAAAGATGAAGGTCAGGCATAGCAGGAGCATGGGAAGGAGACTAGAAATACAGCCAGGTGCTCTGAGGGTAAATACCATTAAACTAGGGAAAAAAATATTTTGTATTTCCTTCCTTTTGCCTTGGATTGATTAAGCAACCATACGAACCATCTCCTTTTTCACTTTTCACAGGAGATACTTCTTGAGAGCATTTCAAAACGCCTTTTTCATCTCTTGGGACCATAGGGCTCAATCTTATGCAGTGTTTTATCTTTCTGCTTCAACACCTGAGAAAAAAAAGGGCACAGTGACAAAAAAAGTGGTAGTGTTGTTTGTTCATTTTCTTTGACAGGAACTTGCTGCAGTGTGCCAGAGAGAAAAAGAAGTCCAGTACTTTTTTTACATCCTTTTCTTTTGTACTTGCTGGTTAAAACACTAAGTTCTAGCATCCTTCCCATCAAAAAGTGGAAGGGAAAAAACTGTCCATACTCCTGGAGAAAGTAGAGGTGGCACAGCAACAGCATGGCACTGCAATAATGCTGCTTGGTCCAGAAATTAGAACAACTGTGACAGGAGAATAAATGTAAGGAAGTTCTGGAGCTCGTGGCTATAGCCAAGAGTGTGATTAATGCAGAAAAAGGCTAGGTTCATTTAATGTTCAAAACCAAGGCACCTCCCAAATAAAGCTTTGGAACTGGGTTGTTCACTGGCTACTTTGATTCTGATTTCATGCAAATTTTATGTGAATAGCTACATCAATTGGCTTTGAGAGGGCTATTCACCTGCTTGAATTGCTTAGAGCTGGGCTTCAGCCATGTATTACCTGAAGACACACTACCTCCATTAGCCTAAACATCTTGGTATCTCTGTATTTATAAAGTTGCTAATAATGTGGCCCTTAACAACAGATAGCTAAAAATTTAGGTGAATCAGAGTTTAAGAGAATTTACCAAATCAGATCAGGCTTTAGGATCAAACTTCATCACTTTGCTAGTTCTAAGTGGTACATTTTTATGCTGTGTATGTTAACTCTGCTATTGATATTACACACAAATGTAATGGAATTGAGTAGTCAGTGTCAGTCCTTTTGAGATAATGTTGCCATGTGACTGGACAGATTTAGATAATAACTATTATTGCTATTAGAGGTTTATGAGAGATTTGAAAGCATACCAAGGTGCCTGTATAATACTATGCTACAGCATATGATAACTCTAACTCAGATTACTTAATTATATCTAAATTGATCCCAGTAATTCAGTAATTGCAATCTATATTTCTTTTGAAATTTCTGTTTGATTTTAATTAGACATATGTACTGAATGAGTGAGAATTATTCTGGTAGCTTTAATGCTTTACTTTAACTCTTTTCTTATTTGGACTTATTTTTGTTTTGCTTTTTTGAAAAGGAAGAGACATTAATTATATGTTTTCTTCTAACTTTCTATTTTGACTATCAACATTTACAGCTTGTAGGGTGGTTTCATCTGTACCATCTGTGGGCCATATTGTACATCAGATGGCAGGATAAAATCTGTAACAAGAACGTTTTGGGACATAAAAGTCTTTCAGGGTTTGAAGCTATGATATTCACAACACAAATGTGCAGAGCCACTCATGTATCTGAAACAGGAGACACAGAATGCCAAAGCAGCTGCTGGAGTGAAATAAAGGAGAGACCACACAGTTTGGGGAACATGACGGCATCAAGAACAAAAGGACATTTGAGGGAACAAGAAAGTGCAACTTCAAGCAGAGAGAAATTGGAGTCAATCATTAGGAATTATTGACAGCAGACATGCAGTTGCACAGCAATTAGAGACTCACTTTGGGAATCAAGGTCAATTAACACTGAGGTAAAGAGGCAGCACCGAAAAAAGCACCTTGTTTAGCAAACAGCATTTTCTGATTGCTGACTAGGCAACATAGAAGAAAAATGTCAATCATGGGTTGGGTTTTAGCCATTTTTATACTCACAAGGCAAGATACCATCACCTTTATTCTGTTGTAAAGGACTACTGTATAAGAACACTATATGACACTACACTTTGTGCAAAGATTTATGGACCACTGCCCAGTGGAACTACACAGGTTTATAGGTATCATTCAGACCTGAGTCTTTGTTGTGTATTGCATTTCACTCTGCATTTAAGTGAAAGTCTCTTCACTTTCTTCATATTTGCTGGGTTTGAGAGCAATAGGGATAAGGTCCTTTAAGATATAGTGCTCTGAAAGCCCATTCCCCTCTTCCAAGCCATAAAGGCAAACTTCCAACAGATTTCAACCTTTTTTTTCAATCCTGCAAGCAAAAGTTTTAAGTTCATCTTAGATCATTCTCTGAACTGCAGCTTGTGTTTTTTGTTGTCATGCCAGTTACATTTAAATATTCACCAATAGTCTGATATATCCAACCTCAGGAAGTAGGTTTCAAAAAACATAAAGAAATAAACAAATAGTCACACAAGAGAACTCTCTGCTTTAATTTCTTAATATTTGTGAACTATTGATTTCATACATACTAAACCCAGTCATTTCTATCTTGGAAACATTAGTATCAATGTTTTAGTTGATCCAGCCTACCAAACCTTTGGTATTAAATTTTGCCTGAATGAAGTGTCTGAATTCCCCAGAATTCAGGTGTTGTCATTGATAAAATCTGATTGCAGACTTTGCTTTGATTTCTTTTTTGGAGCTAAAGTGAATTCCACCATCCTGATGGGTAATTCTGCTTTGAATCTTCTTTTAGAGATTCTATCCTTCTGTATGTTAGAATTTAGAAGATTCTAACTTCTATCCTTCTGTATGAATCACCAATGATCTTTTAAGATTAATTATACTTTACCCCTTTATTATTGTGATGTGAATTATCCTTTCCCTAGTTGTAATATTGTAATTAGGATTAGGACCAACACTATTTGTTCTGTTTAACATTGAGGGATCTATGAAATGAGCTCTTCCCCTAAAAATTTTTATTCTAAATGGGAGAAACAGGTGAATAGGATGAAACAAAAAGCATGAGATGGATATGGGGAGTCAAAGTACATAAAATTAAATATTTTTAATGCAGAAAATCTGGGGGCAGAGCTAAACTGAATTCAAATCTGATGCTCAGATACTGCTAAAATTCCAATTCTAAGTCATCATATCTAGGCTTCCCTATTGCTATTATTTTATGGACATGTTTTTAAAATCCATATAATTGGCATCAGTCTTTTTAGCATGAATATTTAGCACACCTGGTACAAAAAGAAATTTGATAGTGCACAGTAAGATGAAAGAGACAAGAGTGTTTCTTACAACTAGTAAGGAGATATTTGCTCTATCTTTCCATTACTCACTCCATAGAAATTGAACAACTCATCATCAGGCTTTTCTGGAAATACAGCAGTAGTACATAGTCAGTGACAGGCATATATTTTATATTCCTTTTTGATTCTGATAGGATTTTTCAGAATGACCACTGTTAATGAGATAATCCTTTCACAAAAAGAAAAGGATGGTTGTAGAAAAGTCCTGGAGTTAATCGCTTGGATCTCAGTCACCCTGACTCTAGAAACTGTAACAGAGTCTCCATTTTTTAGAAGCTTCTATAAAACACTTGGTATATTGCAGTGTCAGCTCTTGTTTACAGATAGGTAACTGTACACCATCCATCATACAAGACACAGCAGGATGCCATTTCCTTTGCTTGGAAGCCTGTCCTTAACAGCAACCTGGATGCCAGCTAAAGGGAAAATGCACTACATGAGAGAGACTGTAACAGTGTTTCTCTTCATAATTTTCTAAATAATTTTGTTTCAGATAAGGCAGTGAAAAAGGACTACCCCTTTTTGGTACTACCACATGTATTGCAAAGAAGTATGTTGACAATTAAGGAAAACTCTGTAAGTGAGCACTTCTCAAAGCTGTCTACATAGTTTTTATGTTTTCTTTTTACCTGCACAAACTTTGATTTCATATTTCACTTTCAGAATTCGCTGATCTTTTAGTGAATAATTTTTATTAGCTAATGATCAAGGAATCATTTTTATTAGCTAATTACTGTGCATTACTTTAGAATATAGCTGAGCAAAATGAATCATACAGTGTGAATTCAGGTTTTTAGATTGAGCCTGGTTTTTATACACCATGGGATTAGCATCCATTTTGACCTCTTTCAGTGAAAAGATACAGACAGATTTTTTACTATACAACAAAATGTTATCACTACTGCCACCATTTTTAAAAGGGAAATGAAAAGCATGGTGACTGCTTGAAATTATTCAAGAAGTGTTTTCAGATTGTAGTTGGATTTGTTCACTTTAACTACATTATAAAGAATTTCCATGTATCTTTGAATGCATGGTTGCTATAATCATGAGGCCCTAATCAAGGACTCTTTTTTTCCCCCCGGGAATATCTAGATAAAGATTAGTCTTTTCTTCATCAGGAAATATATTTTTAAGAAAAGGAATTTTGCCAAGGCTACTTAGCTAATTGTATGTAATAAAAAGGAATACTACATATTGTTTAAATGTTTTCAAAGTGCAAGACCATATGAAAAGCAAACTCAACAAAATGGAAAAGGTATGCGTAATACTGACTCTTCTATGAAATACTCAGGTCTACTCTGGATTATTCACCATGGGTTGCCCCTTCAGAGACACGACTGAAACTTAGATCCATTACCCCTAATTGACACGTCTCCATTGCCAAACACATAATCTAATCAAATTATTTTATAGCCTAGAGTGAAATAATCCTTTTAAACAGGGTTTGCTTACAGAGGAGGCAGTCTTGCCTAACTTTTAGAGGTATAAAACTTGAGATCTAATCTATCTTTATTTATAGACAGTGAAAATGACTTGGCAGTTTCCTCCCATTCTTAAATGAACACCTTCAAAAGGCAATCCCTCTTCTCTTGTTCTCATTGATTTTTGAGGGAGTTTAGAGACCTAGGTTAGACTACGTACCTATATACCCCCAATACTGGGTGAATGTGGACCATCTCCTTGTAGTCACCTGATCATTTACCACAGGGATATAAAAAAAATTCTCCCTGTTGTTCACCATTTGACTTGCACAACAGAACCACTCACAGGCTGGCTGTGAATCCTCTGGCTAATTAGTAATGTCTAGCAAAAAGATAAGTTGCAGTTACATATAAGCATTTACATTTGGAGCTTACAGAGGTGGGTTTTTTTCATAGCACTGACATGGTTTGAACAGTAAAGCCCAGTGGTTAGTTGTTTGAATTCCAAATTTGCAAGGTTTCCTATAGTTGTTATCAGTAAGAGAAGCAACTCTCATCAAAGTTGGTATAGAATCATAGAACAGTTTGGGTTGGAAGCAACATTAAGGATCATCTAGTTCCAACACCCTGCCATGGGCAGGGACAACTTCCACTAGACAAGATTGCTCAGAGCTCCATCCAACCTGGCCTGGTTAGTGTTGGTTGATGTTTATTGGGATATTTATTCTGAATCCAGCTGGGAAATCACAATTAATTCCTGTGCTACTTTATTTTTGCTGCTATTTTCTTAAACAGATATTTGCACTGCATAAGAGGTGCTGCTTATGAACTACAAGTATGTTAACATTAGCAGAGAAAATGGCTGTGAATCCATACAGGAGTCAAGACATGGAAATCAGTAATTTTAGAAGTGAAAAACAGTCATCTCATAATTACAGCACCCATGTCTTTAACGGAATGTCACCCATGGCCTAAGTGTAATATTTGTAGTACAAAGAATTTTTAGTGTTTTCCACTACCTGTAATCTATTCAGGTTTATCTATCTAGGGAACCAATTTTTCATCTTGGTTTGTGACTTTGTCTTTTGCAAGAAAGTCACAGATGTGTTTAGGGACCGAGTGCTGAAGAGCTGGCCAGAGTAACGACCCATGCACTGATACGATTTGAGCATCGTTCTCCCTTTACTGTTTACCTGTACAAGTTTATATCTACTTCTGCAAAGATTCACACCCAGTCCCTCTAGACGGCCTCTAATCCATGGGGGAGCCGACCAGTGTATAACTTTGCCAAGGACTTCCAAGGCTCCCTGCAGCCAGGTGTTTTTCAGGCTTGCCTGCAGCCAGGGGCCAGTTCAGGGCTTTTTCCTCAGCTACCCTGGGTTGTTCAATTTTTCCTGGGGTACCATATGCCCCTGTTCCACAAGGAATCCCTCTACACATGTGTTCGAGCTTTTGGGGTTCTTACAAATGGAAAATACTTTTAAGGTGAGGTGTATAAGACTGCACAAACCCTAACCATTCTCAGGTATGTCACTGTTACCTTTACACAGAAAAGAATTCCTACTTAAAGCAGTCTATGGTAAAACCCCTGGGTTTGTGTAGCTGCCAGAAGTAACAGTAACTCACTCCTCTCCCAGTTTTCCTACCGGGTCCACACACACCATGGTAGGCCAGACTTTATGCTAATGAAAAACTTAGCTGGTAAGGGAACTCAGTTTAGCATTCACTGTATCTTAACTGGCTCAAATGCTGTCTCAGTCTTGTGAAGGCAAACATCTAAGCCTACACAGACATCTACTTCCATATTTATAAAATCTCCATCTTCTCCAGAATAATTTACAGAGATATGTGAATGCAGAGAGGGTTTGGTTCAATTCTCTTGAAGCACAGAAAGAAAAATGTGTCTGTACCGTGGAGTGTGACCTGCCAGCAGCTGGGTTTTCCACAGTGAAGGTTTCCCACAGAGCTTCAGAAACATGTCTGATACCCACCATCCCTCTCTTGGGCAGCTTCCAGGGTCTTGACATTGAGGTGTCTTAACTTGCACTCTGCAGGTGTGCAAACACAGAATACTTTAGTTACTCATCTCCCAGCTGCTTATCCTGTTTCTCAAACAAAAGAGAAAAAGAAAACAAATCAAGTTAAATGCTGCAGTATCTATATGGCTACAAACCTCACTGCAAAAATAAATTTGTATGTGAATTATAATGTATTAATTACTAATACTTTTGTCCAGCTACCTGACTTCTTTTTCCTTCTCTTTCTCTGTGTGTAACTTTCATGGGAGATTACTTAAGGTTAATGTCTCACAAAGCTACTTGATTTAATACTGAGTTAGATTCATCTTTGTCTCAGGGAAATCAGCTGTTTCATCAAATTAGTGTCACTTTCTCTTTTACTATATTACCATCTCTCAAGCACGGGGTACTACAAAATGCACAGTGAGTTAGTTACCTGTGCTAACAACTTGCTGTACAGCTTTTGGATTCCTGTGGGTCTTCTCATGGCATCAGTGAAAGGGAATTGGTGGAGAGTCCCTACCAGCATTTTGAAAGCAATCTGGGATGGGATTTGTATGTGGCCAGCAGGGAAGGCTGCTGCACTAACTCCCTGCATGGCTTTGCCCTGGAGTCCAAGACAGCCAATCTATGGCCCTCAGTCCCAGTTCAGACATGTTTGGATCCTCATGACTGCAACGTGTAGTTTCAGGTCATGTTTAATTTACATATTGCTTTTTTGTACCAGCTTCTTGGTACCTCCTGACGGTGAAACAGACAGGATTGTGATTGCTATCTGCAGGGAAGGAAACCGGCCTGCTTGCTCTGCTGGTTAGAAACAGATCCAAAAACAGCTGCTGTCCAGTCAACCAAAAAGAGCAAGAAAATCCTGAGGGCTACAAAACATGAACTTATTAATGCTGTGGTTTAATCTCTATTCATTTCCCTTATTATGTGTTTATTGTATAGAATAGCCTGTGTTCCAGCAGCTCCAGAGAAAGCGCAGATCCAGGTTATGCAAAACAAATTCCTCTGGGTTTTCCAGTTTGTTTAAAAGAGTTTTTGTTCATCTGAATTAACAAAGCACCATCTAAGTCTCTTAGTATGTTCACTCATGACATTTAGCAATCTATGAATTTGTATGGTATTCCTGCTCTCCTTTGCTTTCTGGTTGGTTAGTTGATTGCACATTTGTTTTTGTCTTTTGTTCGGTTTTGGGGTTTATTTGTTTGTTTGTTTGTTTGTTTCATTGATTTCCCCTAGCCTGTGAGGAAGGTTTTTCCTCATAAATAAATTCGGTTTTATGTAACATTTGGTAGTCGAAAGTCCAAAGATTCCTCTTGGGTTTTGACACCCCCAAATTAAAATAAGGCATATTGTTGTTTGTCTCAGCAGGAATCCCCTCAAGAGACCGCCTGAGAGTAACACTTTTCCTAAAGTACCAAATGAGCTGTGTGATATCTTACAAATGCTGGCTCCAGCTGTGGTGGGAACTTTTAGTGTTGCCAGACACCATACTCTTGGTGCTCGAGTGCTGTCTACATCTGTTGTAATCACCAGCACCAGGAACATGAACATTATGCAAAAGTAAACTTGAAAATCGTGAGACTCTTAACTTCTCAATTCCAATTTAAGTTGAGGGTAGGAGAAAAAGAAGATCGCTTATGAGGTGAAGACTCAAGCAAGGAGTCCAGTTCTGTCAGCAAGTCAGAGCTGAAAACAGACAGATATTGGGAATAGTTTATAAAATCCTTCAAGAGGTGCAACTAGAGAGGGAACCAGAAATCACTAAAACTGGCATGAGAAGATGGACATGAAATGGAGGCAGGTAAACACAATGATCATTAAAGTACTGGCCGAAACAGAATCTGCTTTGACTTCATCAAACACTTTGGTCAACTACCTGGTCGTTTAACTGCCCGCTGACTGGGAGAACAATGTTGCTACTCAAATCTTATCTGGTTTCACTGGAGACGAGTTGCTGAGCAACCAGTAAGACCAAAAGCAAGCTGAAGAATGTAAATGCCACCTCCCTGCGTTTGTTCTTCATCGCATCACCATCAAGCATACTGCCCTCCCCTGTAAACACCAGTTGACACTTCCTTGACTATCAGGGAACAAGAATGGAAATTCCATCACAACATTAGGGGGCAAAAAACCCTTTCCAAGCACTGGTTGCCCAGAGGGACTGAGGAATCTCCTACCTTGGCATATTTACAACTGACTGGAAAAGACACAGAGTAGCATGTGTTAAATCGGCCCTGTCCTGAGCAGGGGGTTGGAGCAGGTGCTCTCCAGTTGTCCCCGTTTTCTATCATCAGTAAGCAAGTGCATAGTGACTCAGTAAAAAAGAACGGACACTTTCAGGTACTTTTAACTTCCTAGTTCCATGCGCTGTGATCCTGTAACTAAAATGAAAAGAAATAACACAGTGGTGAGGTGTCAAGATGCAGGCAACTTGCATATCCATAAATCCTCACACAGGGACACAGGCAAGCGTTGACATTGGCTGCTCTGTGCAAAAACAGTCCAACAGCAAAATATGAGGGTAGAGGAAAGGGTGCTTGAGGTTGAGGAAACCCTTGCAAAAAGAATGATGGCAGACTTGGAAGTGCTGGGTTGATGGTTTTACTGAATGATATTAGAGGTTTCTTCCAACCTTAATGATTCTATGATTCTATGATTTAATTTTCAGAATTATGAGATTCTGTGATTTTATTTTCAGAAATCCAGTAAAAGAAATAGTCTTACATTTATCCTCAGAAGGGCATAAGGTTTTCCTGTTTCAGATAACTATCCTAAGGGACATAATTTTGTTCCCAGTCACAGGTAGAAGCTGGAAACCTTGACCTCAAAGATATTTACTTCCATCTAGGAGAAAAATTCAGTTGTATTGAATGGTTTCAGTTCCAGGAAAGTTATACTTGATAACAACCAGAAACCAATCTTTCAGATAGAAAAAGCTTTGCTTTCACAAATTTCAGCATTCTGTTTGCTGCATTACACCGTTTTCTTGTCTGTAAGAGAAGTCCCTGCACCATTAGGAACTCCTTAACATGTGCTTTGGGTCTAACACAGCAAAATGACACTGACTTCTCCCCCCACTTATGTGACAACATCCTCCCAGACCCAAGCATAGGAGAACTAGACCCAACATTTCAGCATAATGGCAAGATTAGTGCCAAATCCCAAAATCTTCCTTAGCGCAACTCAGGAACTCCCTTGCCTGTACATCTAAATGTTTCCTTACCCCTCTAGGTCCTCTTTTAGTGGGAGTTTCTGTTCAGTTGCTGTGTCCCTCTTTTGCGAGTCTTTTCCAGACCCACTGCTTTGAAGTATAGTTTTCCATTTTAATTTTGTGGCCTTCATTCTCTGTTCTTAGATACATAGATTCATGTTCACCTGTAATAAGGTACTATATTACACGCTTGCTTTTTGTTTACCATCTGATTACATCAGTGGCCTATTTTCGTTTCTGTTCCTCTGGTCTGTTGCCATATGATGAGTTTATGTTTTTTTCTGTACCACAGATCAAAATGGAAAATAGCCAGGAGACAATCTAGGTGGAGCCTCACTCGTTAACACCCCTGAACAATGAATGATACTGGACAATGATTGTTTAGCATTAAGACTACTGATAGAGTTAACCACTGGATTGTGAACTGATATATTGATATGCTATAACCTCTCCATCTCCATCAACCTTTCCAACAAAACTAAAGCCTCATGCACCTAGCAGTTTTATATGACAATAAGTATTACTCTTCTGAGAAAGGTAAAATATTATCTCAGCAAAATCTGCTTTCTGTAAATCCATGTCACTTAGTATAAATAACATACTTCCTTTTTTCTTGGTATTTATTAACACAGTCATTTTGGGCAGCACACATTTCAGGCTATGGACTTCCATTAGACCCGCAGCCAGAAGAATCCAAGTAATGTCAGGGCTGGACAGAAGTTCACTGCCTGGATTGCCAGGGTTGTTCTGTGTATCTTTCAAAATACTGTTTCAGCATGAACTTTTTTTCAACCCCCTGGAGATCCCCTGGACTTCCAGGTCTTCTGAAAGTGAGTTTTAATGACAAGCTTCTGCCAGATCTTAGGAAGTTCTGGGGTGCTGATGTTAGGATGTCTGGTATCAGTGGGTGCTTCTCTCAGCCTTTTGACATGCCTACTCTTCTTCCACAGCAGTGATGCCACTTGCTTCTTCTCCCAGATGCAGAATGGAGGTATTCATTGAAATTCTCAGACCAGGTCCATTGCAAATCTTTGTTCGGTTTATATTGTGCATAAGCAAAAATCCCGGGCAAACTTGAGTCAAAACTGAGGCAGAGTCTTAAGAAATCCCCTCAAAGTGTTTCCTACTAGAGCACAGTTAAGCTGGTTGAAGCTTCACCCCTTCCTACGTCACTGGTACCACTTATATACCGTCCTCATATAGCAATTAATATATTATTAAAATCCCTTTGTTGCTATCATTTTAGAGAAACCTTCTTCTGAAATGTTTATTATCTGTATTTATGCTGCTTTTCATCTCTGCGGCGTCCTTGCCCTTTTGTGGTGCTACACGGCAGCCGCCTCTCCTCGCTGCAGTGCCGCCTGTCACTCTGTCCTTCCCGTGGAAATCCCGACAAACCCTCCATGTCGGCACTGCCTCAGTGTGGGAGACACATTAGAACGTGTTTCCAGCGCTGCGAGGGGGGACCCCCGGGAGCCGGGGGAATCCATCGGCGGTGGCCCGGGCTCCCGGGGGATAAAGGGACAGGGCCACCGGGGTTCGCGGCCGTACCCAAGTAGCGCCACGGATGTCATCCTCTCACGGAACCTTCCCTCTGCGCCTAAAACTTTATATATATATATATATAAATAATATATATATATATTTTATATATATAAAAATAATTTTCACTGATTCCCACAAGCGCCAGTGCCTCGCGAACAAACAAGTCCCCTCAGGCCGGGGACCGGGCCCGCGCTGCCGCAGTGCCGCCCAGCGGCCCAGAGAGCGCGGGGAGCCGGGCCGGGCCCGCGGCCGCTGGCGCTGAGCGCCCGGGGCGGGGCCTGAGGGGTCCGTGGCACCCACCGGAGTGAGTTTCTGTCCCCTGGACGTGCTGGTTGCTCTCTCCCCTCCTCGGGAGCGGGGCTGCGGGAGCCAGCCCGCCGCTGCCCATGGCTGTCCGGAAACAGAGCTCAGCACTGGGGACAGGGTGCGTGTTTGCTGGGCTGAGCCCTCCCCTTGTCGCCCCGCTGCCTTCTCCTGCTCCCTGGCTTTTACACCTGTGGATTCATCATCTCTCCCTTGAATTATACATCCCTGTTCCGGGGCAGTATTGTAAAATTTAAGTTGTTCTTATTTTTTCATCTACTACACAGGTAAGTAAACATTTTCCTTTCTGTTTAGACCTTGCATCTCTGGTTTTTTTTCCTTCCTTTTCTGGGCCAGTCCTGCAGACAGTAAATGTCTATGGGCGATGGTCCACAGGTGAAATCTCTGCCCTGCTGGAGAATGTGACAGTGATCCATGTAATTTCTAATCAGTTGAAGTCCCTTGTCACTCAAGTCAAACTACGCCACAATGCACCAACAGCAAATGATGCCTGAGGAGACACTGTGAATCTGGCTGTGGAAAGAGCCTGTGCACAGGGGGATGATACTGGGGGAGTATCTCTATTTCTGGGATCTCTCCAAAGGCTACAACACTGCTATGTCAAGCTACAGCTCCTATTTATAGGTGCCGGTACACTAAATAAGGCCAGTTCATGGGAGAAATGCAGATTTAGTTGAACTTCACCAAACATCTCTCTGAAATAAAGTGTTCTTGACGGTAGATGAGGGTGTGTGAGCACAGCACATTCAGGATAGGGTGGAACCAGGATGTTGCCTGTCTGAGAATGTGAAGCTGCCACTTGGCAAAGCACACAACCCCTGGAAACGTGCCCAGACAACTGGAGCACCCCACAAAAGAAATGAAGCAAACAAACAAAAAAAATGCAAGCAGAAGAAAGCTCGCAAACCGGCTTCTTTACTTGGGCCAGAGGCCAGTTATTTACTTTTTTTTATTTTGACATTCTCCTGTAAACAACACCCAAGGACAGAGAAAGCACTGCCCATCTACCCATCTACCCTTTGGCTACATCCCCTAGGACAGCTTTTTTTTTTTTTTTTTTTTTTTCTCTTTTTTCTGATAAGAGAGCATTTAGGCTCAAAGTTTCAGCTTGAAATCTGCCCTCAGGTTCCCACTGTACCCACTTTCTTTGGATAAACTGGTCACCTCAGGAACCAGCAGTACCCTATTGCATCAAGTCATCTCTTCCTGTCACTAGATTTCTTACAGTCACACTTCAAAGCTCTGTCCCTGCACTGCTCCAGTTCTCTTTGGTGTCTACGCTGTGATATCCACATAGAAATGGCATTGTAAACTTTATTGTGATGTATGCTGACAACCTGGGACCAGGCTGGATTTTGGCAGACAGGGCTAGGGAAATACAAATGGTGCATGTGACTTACAGTGTCCTCTTTATGGATAGAAACCCATATCTGTCCCTGTGATCATCTTGAGTTTCTTCACCTTCTTCAGCATATGAGGACGGAGGCAAAGGGTGAATGCAAAAGAAGAGGTTAAAAGAATGTGCAAGATATCTGAGGCAAATTATGGGAATGGCTGCAATACAGAGATTAGAGATTATTAGATTCTAACTTGAATCTCAAAGAACATCATGACTGGCAGCAGCAACGTGGAGATGAATTGTTTCAAACAGAATTCAGCTAAAAGCATGGCTTCTTTTTTTTCCAAAATGTTTTACCGTATGTGACTTCTGCCAGCTTCTGATACTGGAAGTCCTAAAGCCAAATTTACTGTGTCCCCACACTACAGTTCCTTAAAATATCTTCGATTTTTTTCTTTGCATATTTCTCATCTGACTGGTGGTCTGGCACTATTTAGGTTATAAAAATCAAAATAGCCATTGCCTGCGGTGACTAGATTTTCAGGGAAGTGTTTCATGTAGGATCCATCTGCTGTCTTTGAACACAACAGATCTTCATTGAGCCACTTGATTGCACCAATTTGGGTCATTCACAAGTGTCATTTTGGCACAATATTTAAGCTGCTTTTTAGAAACAAAATGCAAAAATGAAAATATAGAAAACTTGAAAAGTAAAAAGAAGCAAAGAGGATGAAGGCATTATTTTTTTTCCTCTTCTCTTTTAGCAGAAGAACTTTTTCAGTAACAGATACACAACAAACAATTAACCTTTACATTACACTATTCAATCTCTACTTATAAAGAAATTGTATGAAATTTCTTTATAAGCAGAAATTTATTCTTCATGAAAGAACTTTATTTTTGAATGAGCCCTTAAAAATTATTCTTTGTAATAGCTTATATACAGCAGACATTTTTATATAAAAGAGACTTTTGCTCAAACAGTTCTGCATGTTCTGATCAACTCATAGAAATCTTTGTTACATTGGAGAAGGCTCCCTTTTGTTTTGTCAATGCCAACATCAGAAGCTACTGCAAGGTGTGGCTATGGGGTGTTCCTTCCTGGTATACACTTCCAGACCACCAAGGTTTTTTTACTTCAAATCCTTACATCTGGTTTTGGTTTTTTGGGTTTTTGGTTTTTTTTCCTAGAAACAATGCATGCTCAGTGCTGTTAAAATTAAAATACCATTAAAGATTTTTTTAATGTGATTTATTAAGGCAACACAATTCCTGACAAGTGAGGAGCTGTGTATGTTTCAGAGGATGCTACTGAACTGCAGGGATGGCTTGTGATTAAAGATTCATGGGTGTCCTGTATATCCACTGATCACACTCTGCAGTTACAGCATGGAGCAGCTCATTTCTCAAGGAGGAGTCTACAACATCATTGCAGTGTGACATCTTTGCACTGTGTCTATTCCATAGTCAATGGGACAAAAAAAAGCTCTAACTAGAAAGTGTTTGTAACTTTTTACAATATCTAATGCATAACAGTAGATCTCTTAAGTGTCAAGCTGGCTCAGTTAGGAGACATTTAAGCCTCGGGACTTGGTCTCAGGTCCTAGTTGTTGACACTAGCAAATGCTTTGAAGGTAGGGAAAGGAGTGCCATATTGTTATAATTGCTGTCCTTTGGCTGAAATACTTAAACAAATTGCATTTTCTTCTGCTGAGAGCTGTTTATCCCAAGGTAAATGTAGATACAAACAAACAGAAGATAGCTGGTGTTTTCACAGCCTGAACACCTATCCTAGCTTCCCCAGTTTGGTTCTCAAACTA